>NC_141095.1:13119151-13764151 GCF_041138505.1 Cibotium barometz | reverse complement strand
TAAGCAAAGACTCAACGCATGTACCTTGGTGGGGCAGTTTGGATTTCCAAAGGCTTTACATCTCTGTTCAGACTTTTGCCTGAATTGAATAGGATCAGCCATTCCATCATATTTGCCCATGATTTTGGAAATCTGTACGGCCACATTCTTGGATGAGTCACTGAGGCTGTGTGTGGGTGCTAATGTGGTTAGGACCTCATTTAGTCATTGGGAAACCCCTCTTCCTAGATTAGTCAATATGTCTAAGGTGTGGGCATCTAGGGTTGCAAAAGGTTGGTACCTAGCCCTCCTAAAGGTTTAGGACTTGTGGTAGTGCTAGGCGAGGGACCAAATCTCGGAGGGATTGATGTGATAGGGGGGGTGAAACACCCGATGACATGCTTGTTATTGTCGACATGGCAAATGGTATTGGAAGGTGCATTTGGGGCATGGATCTCAATGGCTTGAAGAGTTCAGCCATTGGGTTTAGTCTGGGTGTGCACGCACGTAATCTCTCTATCGTTGCCAATTGCTCCTAAATGAGTAAGCACACATGTTTTTTTTATTTTTCTTAGAGCCCATTACAACCTCAGGAGGCCTGCGCACCCTTCTCTGGGTTAAACGAGTGTTCGTTTGGCTTGATTTGCTTAGGCGCTAAGCGTACGTGAACGACCTCTTAGAGATATTTTTGTGAAAAAGAGCGTACCACTGGTGTTTAGGATGGAAGACGAGGCCTCAAAAGTACCACTAATGTCTCGCATCCTAGATGGAAGAGAAGATCTCAAAACTTATTTTCCATTATTGTCTCAAGATGATTTTTTTTTCGAAAAGATTTTTTCGTGTTTTGCATTCCATTTTTGAATGTGTTCTAAAAGGAATTTAGAAAAACGTTGTATGAGAGAGTTGTAGTATTTTTGAAGTACTACAACTTAGTCTCTCTGATTTCTTTGTGATTTTGTCATTTAGACACTCAAAAAGTAGCATGAATATGGTATGTGTTCTTTTTCAGGCTATTTTGGGCAACTTTGTGCTTTAAGGTCCGTTATTTGGGTTATTTTTGGGTCAAATTTTGAGGCTACTAGTTGGAGGCCAAAACGATGGATTTTTTTCTCGAACGCTTAGACCAATTTCAAAGAGCTCGATGCCGGCTTTCTGACGAGCACTAGAATGCGTTCATTAGACTCACGGTCTGGGCCTCCAAATGACTGTTTTCCAGACTTACTTTTTTTTTTGGCCCACGGACCTATTTCACAATGTGAAACAGAGGGTTTCACGAACGTGAAATGGATCTCATGGACTTAATTAAGTTTTTTTTTTTCACATGGGAACTTGTTTCACAACATGAACTAGTAGATGTGTTTCACGTTGTGAAATAGGTGTTTCATGGATTTTTTATTGATTTTTGTGTGGGGGCCTGCTTCTTGACATGACCTAGCAACTGCTTTTCATGCCGTGAAGTAGGTGTTTCATGGATTATTATTGTTTGGCCCATGGACCTGTTTCACGACGTGAAATAGAGGGTTTTACGAACTTAAAATGGATCTCATGGAATTAATTAAATTTAATTATTATTTTTTTGCACGGGGCCTGTTTCATGACGTGAACTAGCAGGCGCATTCCACATCATGAAATAGGTGTTTCACGAATTTTTTATTTTTTATTTTTGCGTGGGAGCTTGTTTCACGACGTGAACTAGCAGCTGTTTTTCACATCGTAAAATAGGTATTTCACGGATTTTTTAAAACCCACACAGACATGTTTCACAATGTGAAATAAAGGGTTTCATAAATGTGAAATAGATCTCACAGACTTAATTAACTTTACCTTTTTTTTTTTTCATGTGGGGGCCTGTTTCACGGTGTGAACTAGTAGGTGCATTTCATGCTGTGAAATAGGTGTTTCACGGATTTTTTTTTCACATGGGGACCTGTTTCATGACGTGAACTAGCAACTGCCTTTCATGCCGTAAAATAGGTGTTTCACGGATTATTATTTTTTTGCCACAAAAATGTTTCACCACATGAAACAGAGGGTTTCACAAACGTGAAATGGATCTCATGGACTTAATTACATTTTTTTTTTCACACGGGGACCTGTTTCACAACGTGAACTAGCAGGTGCATTTCACACTGTTAAATAGGTGTTTCACGGATTATTATTATTTTTGTGTGGGGTCTTGTTTCACGATGTGAACTAGCAGCTACCTTTCACGCCTTTCATTTCATGGGTTTTTTTAACATTTTTTTTTTTGCGTAGGGGCCTCTTTCACGATGTGAACTAGCAGATGAGTTTCACGTAGTGAAATAGGTGTTTCAAGGACTTTTTTTTTAGTCTAGTGGGAAATTCGAGTTTCCTTGTGCGGAGGGAATATTTTTTGAATTTTAAATTGGGGAGATATGGGCATTTTTCCAAAAAGGTAAGTGGGAATAAAAAAGTTTTCAAGACTTTTATGACACCTCCTTACACCCTTCCTAAATGATCCCCAATGTGGATAAATTGACAACTGATTGGCATCTTTTCATTCAATGCTCATTAGCCACTAATGAGCTATGGAAAAAAGTGCTTAATAATTAATCAAAGATTAATCATTCCACTAATCTTTCCCCCTTTTGGACTAAGTAAAAGCTATAATTAACCACTAATGACTAATCAATTCACTCACGACTAAGCACATCATTAGATAGGGCATGAAATTGTTGAGCTGTGTGCGTCAACTAACATGTAAATTAGTCCATAATTAGAGATGAATTAAGCACTTGATTATAGTCTCTTCTCTTTATGCAAAATTAAGCAAAATGGAGGAAAATTCCTCCAATTAATGAAGAAATCGATGTAATTAGGTGTTTTGATGCATTTAGCTGCTCTCAAAACTCTCAAAAAACACTAATTTCGACCTCTTACATGATCAATTTTGATCCTAAAAAACACATTTTCTAGTTTTTTACCTCTTAAACTGGATTGAATCACCCTTAATGACAAAAATGAATCAATAAGAAAGATTAGTTGATTTGAAGAGTTTTTTAATATTTTTGAGAAATTTTTTAAATGATTAAATGACTCCTAATACTTATTAACACTCTAATGCATAAAAATCAAACCAAAAACACACAAATCAAACAAAAATTAATGATTTTAGCTCTATGTTTAAGTCTAAAGAGAGCTAAAAATCATAAAATTGCAATGCATTGCATTGTTTGATGCAATGCATGTAAATTGAACCTAACACACTCTGTATGGACACTTAACAATAAAAACTAGATTAAAACTAACAAAGCAACACATTTAAGCCAAAAAAATCATGCTTTCAAAAACAAAAAAGAGAACTATTTCTCACAAAATCACACAGAAATCTTCATCAAAACCCCATCTTTTTCATGGGAAACCACTAATCAAGACAATGGGAAATGGGTAATGCATAAAAAAACAATGGAAAAAGCCCAAGGGATCAACTATCATGAGGATCTTTCCAATAGCTGAGCTCGTAACCCTTAAGATCTCCAAGCTCTACAACTCCTTGAGAAGCAATTCCACCACCCCCCAGTGAGTGTTGTCACACCGCTGCATTGCACTACGTGTAGTCGTTCCTTCTCTCACCTCACTTCACTCATACACACTCACTAGCATGGATTAGAGAGATATTAACAAGAGGATTATCAAGAGAAAGACTCTATTGCATAGTGGGAGAGTTCTTTGTATTATGAGAGATATTCACTTATATACATGGCCATAAGTGTTCACACTCACTTAAACTATGGCCGGCCAAACACTTTAGGCTCATAAGAGGCCTAATGCTATTACCATGATTACTCTCATAATACATCCATGAGGTACCTCACTTGGGACTTCATCCTAACTTACTACCACATGCTCTTGAAGTGGAAATCACCATAAGTATTCCATAGGACCATTACGGGCGCCCATTCAAGTTGTAGGTTTGGACACCATTGCTTCATATCTTGAATGTATGACCTTTTAGTGTATCTAACTCGACTCCTTGATGTAAGATAATGGTATTAGCTCTTGTTAACCCTAGGAATGGGTTAATAAGAACTTTCACCAAACTTTGATTTCTTTGGATTCATCGGTCTTTGAAGATGATCCAGAATCAGAGTTATTGCTTCTTGCCTAGCTTGATATAGCTTATTGGTTAAAATTATATCAATTCAACTTGTTGGATCCTAAAAAGTCTATAGAAAGACTTAGATCAATCTAAAGCAATCTAAGTAATCTCTCCAATGAAGATGAATTTAATCAATAAGAATGGTCTAAAAATTCTATGAAGATCATGAAGGCACACTTTCAAGCTAGTAAGGTACCTTTTGTTGAAGAGAATTCCAAAACAAAAAAGGCTTTTGAACTATCCTCACCCTCTTCTAGCACTGACAATGTGGAACTTATGTCCCTAATACCACAAACCTTCACTGAGGAAGAATCCTTGATTCTTTTAACTACTTGGGAAACACCCAATACTTGTGAAGAGATTGATGCATTGTACATTGATCCTCTTATTCCTCCGCGGTTAGCTCTATTTATAAAATGCTCATAATAAAGCATGGAACTTTGGTATATGGACCCTAATTGCTCCTATTTCAATAGAAATGTGGTTGGTTTTGTTGGGAGAAAAGGATGTGGATGCTGCCATCAAAGAATACTCTAATTTAGCACATGAAGGAGTGTCTTGTCTCACCAACCCCATAGCCATTAATGGACCATTTTCAATGCAAACTTTTAAATACAATCCATCATCTTATGGTATTTGTGTTACCACAAAAAGTCTTGGTAATCCTAACAGCAAAAGGGTGCTTGTGAGGCTAGAGGACATAAAAAAGAATGTCACAACAACAACTCTATCCTCTCGTTCGTCGACCATGCCTTATGGTTTATCTTACACAATATCGATAAAATCTTCATTAGGAGGACTCTTAGAGAGTATATGATCTTATTTTTCAAATGGGTAAAAGAAGAAGCTAGTGAAGCTATCAAAGCCTCCCTCATATTTTCTTACTTTGGGGAAATTATTTGCAAGGGTGTCAAAAGGATTCCAATGAACAAGAATGGAAAAATATTCCCCAATGAAAAAGGGGATGGTTTTAGATTCATTGAAAGAAGCATTCTCCCTCCTAAAAGTAACTTTCAGATGGAAGAAACTCCACAATCTCATAGGAAGCCAGCAATGCACTTGACTTCTTCTACTCCAACAACAAGAGGGGACTTTCGTGGACAAAAATCTTCATTTTGTCCTTGGAATTTCAGATCAAGGACCTTTTCATCCACAATGAGTCTACAACTCGTGAAGGACCTCAAGGAGGATTGAAAAGAAAAGGAGTTGTTATTGAGGAATGTGGTTCCACTATTAAACAACTCTTGTACAAATGATTGTAGGAAAAACAGATTATCTACCTTTCACATGGAAGAAAGGGTTTTTGTATCTCAAGGCCTCATGGAACCTTTGTCCATACCCATTTTGTGAACGGGTTGTTGAATCAACTTAACCTTAAATCTCTATTTATGGAGTTTTGCTACATCATGGATATATCTTTACCTTCTAATAGAAATTGGGACAGCAGCTCATTTTCATGGAACTTTTGTTCAAACCTAAGAAAACATTTGTATTTCCCAAAGAAGTTTTTTCTACAAGAAGAACCACTTGAATGCAAATGTTTGAGTAATACTTATAAAAAGTTCATTCTCCCTAACTCTAATCACGTTATCACTTGTGACTTAGAAATTATTCGCAGTGATATACTTTGTAATGAGTTAAAAAAAGGCCTTAATCAATCTCGACATTTTGACAAAACTGAGGTTATTAATGCTATTTTTTAAAGCTAGAAAGTTGTCCTGCACTACCACATGCAATATTCTCCACATGAGACTATCCATCATCTACTCTAGCCCTCTTTCGGCTAGGACCTGCACCTGAACCTGTGGATGGCCTATGACATTTGTCCACCCACATATGAACATGCTGGCCCCCCAACAGCAAAGGGCCCATATGACATTTGTCCACCACATATGAACATGCTGGCCCCCCAACAACTGATGGGCCCATATGCGTAGGTGTATCTAGCTGCTCATCCTCAATGTGATGACTCTACTAGCCCTACCAAGTTGTGATCCAATGAAGATCCGTGGGTTCTCCCGCCGAATCTCATCAACCGCCTCCTGTGGTGCATTTGCACATGGTCCAATGCTGCCTCCCATACCTTGGCCAACATGATAAATAACATGAGTGGATGTGCTAGTAAATATTCCTCCACAATATTTGCACTTCCACACGTGCGTGTTGGAGCGACCGACACCTCGGGTGTTGGGTGTGCCTTGATGGTGTGCCTTGCCCATACGAAACTCGGTGCATGAGGCATCTATGGCATATGCACAAAAAGCAATCAAGAAAATGGAGAAATGTCAAGACGAGTCACGACTCAAGAGTTATAATATATATTTCAAAATTCAAGCATAATACGAATAAAATTTCAGCCTGTGTGTGTGTAGGGGTCCGGGGAGGTGCAGCACAGCAGAGAGAGCCTTGTGGGAGAGAGAGAGAGAGAGAGAGAGAGAGAGAGAGAGAGAGAGAGAGAGAGAGAGAGAGAGAGAGAGAGAGAGAGAGAGAGAGAGAGAGAGAGAGTTGAGCGTGTGCTGGAGGGAGAAAGAGAGAGAGTGGACTCTTGAACCTGACGGCATGTGCGAGAGAGAGAGAGAGAGAGAGAGAGAGAGAGAGAGAGAGAGAGAGAGAGAGAGAGAGAGAGAGAGAGAGAGAGAGAGAGAGAGAGAGAGAGAGAGAGAGAGAGAGAGAGAGAGAGAGAGAGAGAGAGGACTTGGGCGATTGCAATAAGGCTAAGCATAGCACGACCAGAGAAGCCGAGTACGACCAGCACATGACTAGCCAACGATGGTTGAGTGCCCGCCCCTGCCGAGAAGAGAGAGAGAGCTGCACGCATGTAAGAAATGGAGAAGTTTTTTTTGATATGTTGACGTGCGTCATTTTTTTAACCTACATAAATCACAATCCCATGTTCACTAACGTTTCCAAACGTTAGTGAACGTTTCAATCATTCCAAACGTACGACATTTTGATACAACCTTGCTCTCTTGCCATTTCATGCTAGAGCTATGTGCTGCTGGATTGAAGGCATACCTCTTGGTGGTATGGGACACCAAGGTTAGGTATGTGGTTCTTCATTATGTTGATGTGTGCATCCTTAGACTCAGGGGATGTCAGGTCGATGAGTATATGCCTGGATTATGCGTGTTTATGCATAGTGCTTAGCTAGAGAGATCTATGGGATTTTAACACCATGTTTGGTCAAGCTACGTGAAATTACCTCCTCTAACAAGTGTCCATTGATACACTATAAACCTCATGTTCTGATCTCTCAACTAGAACTTCAAGGTAAACTATGTGCCCTAGTTTTTGCATGCCACTAGCACAAAAGTTAGATGTATTTGAGATATCTCGTCATTTAATTTTAGTGATTAAAACCATTGTCCGGCTTTTCCATTGAGGGTGAGGCGAAAGGCACTCACCTTAACCTGACCTTCCAAATGGTCAAATGCTTCATAGATTTGGTTTAGCATTTCCAAATACGGTATGGGGTCTTCAAACCCATCAAACTTAGTGAGATAAGTTTGGATATGTGGGCCGATTTAATCCTTTTCAGTCTTGGCCATTGCACTGGTGGGTGCATAGGTGTCAGTGGTACAATTCCTAAAGCTACCCCCTCCCTATTTCAATGGCTATCCTTAACATCTCAGGTGTCAATCCTTGCCATAGCCGGGGCTGGTTTAGGTTGGGGTATGATAGGTGGGGGAGCTAGGTCGGAGGATAGTACCCATCTGTGAATCGTGCCTCAGTGGTGGCCAGTGTGTGCTTCGTAAGAATTCATATGGTATCCGTGGATGTACATGTGTGCGATGTGCTCGTTGGAGAGTTCTGGGTGGATTCTTTCTCTTTGGTAGAATAAGTGGGGGAGCTAGGCTTGGAGGATAGTATCCCATCTATGAACCATGCCTTAGCAGTGGGCTAGTGTGTGCTTCGTAAGAATCCCAATGGTATCCAAGATACACCCCGCGAGGCGGGTAATGGCTATACATGTGTGCTAAGTGCTGGCTAAAGAGTTCTGGGTGGACTCTTTCTCTTTGATAGGAGGTCTCTAGACCTTGGTGAACTGGTTCTAAACCTAAGCTTGGTGCTGACCTACAATCTCAGAATGAATCTGCTAACACGATAGTCAATAACATGGCTCCTAGGCCATTGCTCTTTACTGACAATATATACAAGTAAATCTAAGACCTTGAAGTTATAAGCAAACATGCTATCCAGAGGATGAATTCGAATGCTGGTTGATATGATTTTTGAATTCTGGTTGAGAATTGATGAATTGATTTGGATTTTGATTGAAAGATGATGGTTTCTGAATTCTGGTTTGAAAGAAGATAAGTTGAACAAAGCCACAATGAGGATGAATGGGACGAATCCCAGTGCTGATGTTAGTAACTGGAAGACGATTATGACTTCAACAAATCACTATGAGATTAGTGGATTATGTTGACAGATTGCTCTGTTTGACCTTTGACCCAGTGGATCTAATAAAGAGATGACAAATTCTTCTTGTAGAAGGGATCTTTATCCCAGGATTCTGTGGGAGGCTGACCAAACTATAAAGAACCCCGGAATAAGTCGGATTTGAACTATAAATAAAGTCGTCTTTTTACCTGAGCGTCTTGGTTAATTTAGGGGAAAAAAAAGGGACTTAACAAGAATTTTTGTATTGATAGGATCATGGATCGAGGTCGTCGTGGTGGGAATGTTAACCCCCAACTCGATGAGGAAGAGCTCGACCTAGATGTTCATAAAATTCTTCATAGATCGCAACCTGGACCTTTCAAGGGTGAAGGGAAAAACTTGGGTGAGGCTGTGGAGAAGTGGATCGAAGCAATGGAAGAATACTTCTTCTATATCACTGGGTACAATGAGAAAAGTAAAAAGGCTCTTGCAAGGCTAAAGATAGTAGAAACAGCTAGAGTGACATGGAGAAACCATTGCGAGACAAACCGTCTAGATTCGAACACCCAGACTTGGAATGATCTCAAGATTTACCTAAGGAAGAGATTTTGTCCTCCCGGCTTTTTGGAAACCAAGATGAATGAATTCTTAGAGTTAACCCAAGGGAGTAGAACTAATAAAGAATATCATCAGGCGTTTGCTCTCCTCCTCAAGTACTCGCTCCACCATTGGATGAACAGATGAGGGCCAGGTTCATTCGGAGACTGAACGAACCTTTGAATATCCTAATGAAGAATGCTAAGCCAGTTTCCATGGCCGAAGGAGTGCAGATGTGGCAAAGGATTTCGCCAAGGCCTTTGATGTCAAGGTCCCGCCACCAAAGCCAGCACCATCATCTTTCAAAAGATTTCTAGCTTCGGAAGGTGATTCCAACTTTCCAACGCCTAAGAGACAACAAGGTCAAACTCAGGATATAGGAAGTTCCAGAATAGAAGAAAGGTCCATCTTGTGAATGAGGTCATGGAGACCTAAGTGATAAAGTTGAAACAACTGTGTGACAGAGAGTCAATGGAGGACGTCTCGCGTAGCAAGGTTGTTTGAGGTCTTGACCAGCCTCCCTCGGTTCGATTTAAATGGTGAGCTTCCGATCGTACGGTGGATGAGGGACCAAGGAACTGGCCTATGAGTGAAGCGCTAGGTGACCTGCGAAGGAGCCTAGAGGGTGCTGATCATACGGTGCTCAGGCTCTAGGTCGCTGAAAGATACCAACGCATACGTCGGGGAAGAAAAGGAACAAGGAGTTAGAGTTGTTTTCTGAATTTGAGTATGGATTTGGTTGATTGGCCTTGCTGGTCCTCAACGGGGATGAGTCCATGACTCTTTTATATGGATCTATTGGGGTTGATCTTTCTGATCTTCAATGGAGAGTCCATTTGGATTTTCTTATGTGATTATATTTTTGGGTACTATGAGCTAGGAACTATTAAAAAGGCCCTTAAGTGAACAGGTGGTGAGCGTTCTGGCTGCCAATGATGCCATAGGTACACCGATGAAGGAATGATTGTAAGTTGGAATTCAAGCTAGATATCGTGGAGGATTATGATCAGTGATACTATGGTTTCATTAAAAGATTGTATTAAAGACAGTTGAATCTATGAAACAAGCAATTTCATATTGGGTGTGTAAGTGGTGTGACTATCTTGAAGTTTGCTTGAAGTGCCGCCTAGGATGCCGGGGAGCTCTTTTCCCTAGTACCCGGGGCAAAACATAACCAAATTCCTATATGGATTCTATCACTACAGTGGTTGGGTGGTTGGCTATCCCATGGGATTGGATGGGGTTAGGCTGGACTGATGGATCCCTAAAATGAGACTCAATTCTGTTAAGTTACGATAGTTGAAGTAAATCTCGGATAACCCTTATTCTATGGAAAAGAACTAACGGCTGTGTCTCTTGATGAGGAAAAAAGCGTTGGATTCTATGATCGAAGTGCAAGTCTCTTCCTTGATCTGACCATGAGACTTACGGGTTTGGTTGGATCAGTTTGGTTAGTTAAGGCTACGTTAGAATAAAATTATCCCGGAGGAATTGTCTGTGCTTTCTGGGCGAGGGATGTTTTTCTAGGTTCGGTTTTGGAAGAACAAAGGGATTAGTCTCTTATCCAGATATCCGTGGTGGGCAAAGCCCTCAGTGAGAGGCTTTGCCCTGCGCAAGAAGTGCTACTTCTACTGCTGCTAGCATCCCAGAATTCGTTGGCAAAGCGGGCAGGGATCTTTCAACTGGTGTATTAGAGCGAATTGGCTAAAGTGGATCAACCGAGAAGCAAGAAATGTAAAAAATTTATGAAGTACCAGTAAAAGATTGTAAGTGATGAAATTCATACAAATTGATATTCAGAATGAAGATTCATAAATTGGAAATTGGGTCTTCAGATGGAAGTACCGCAATTGTATGGAATCCCTGACTTGATTTGAGGCCTAGATATGATGGTATTTACCTTATAGCTCCAAGGACCGTGACTACCCGTATATACCGTGGGTATATCTGCAGCTCTTTATTGATAATATATACAAGTAAATCTAAGACCTTATAGTTAAAAGCAAAAATGCTATCCAGAGGATGAATTCAAATGCTGGTTAATATGATTTTTGAATTCTGGTTGAGAATTGATGAATTGATTTAAATTCTGATTGAAAGATGATGATTTTTGAATTTTGATTGAAAGATGATGATTTTTGAATTCTGATTGAAAGAAGATAAGTTGAACAAAGCCACGATGAGGATTAATGGGACGAATCCCAGTGATGATGTTAGTAACTGGAAGACAATTATGACTTCAGCAAATCACTATGAGATTAGTGGATTGTGTTGACAGATTCCTGCTGTTTGACCTTTGACCCAGTGGATTGTGTTGACAGATTAGTGGATTGTGTTGATAGATTGCTGCTGTTTGTCCTTTGACCCAGTGGATTGTGTTGATAGATTAGTGGATTGTGTTGACAGATTAGTGGATTGTGTTGATAGATTGCTGCTGTTTGTCCTTTGACCCAGTGGATTGTGTTGACAGATTAGTGGATTGTGTGGACAGATTGCTGCCCTTTGACCCAGTGGATCTAATTTAAGGGATGACAAATTGAGAACTTGTATAACTGAAATTCTCGTGAGGAATGTTTAGATGAAATTTTCGATCTGCTGGACTATTATTGTGTTAAGAATATGAATGAATTATTCTCTAGTAATGAGTTATGTATGTTCTTCTTGTAGAAGGGATCTTTATCCCACGATTCTGTGGGGGACTGACCAAACTATAAAGAACCCAGAATGAGTTGGATCTAAACTCGGATTTGAATTATAAATAAATTGGTCTTTTTAGCTGAGCATCTTGGTTAATTTGGGAAAAAAAAAGAGACTTAACAAGAATTTTCATATTGATAGGATCATGGATCGAGGTCGTTGTGGTGGGAATGTTAACCCCCAACTCGATGAGGAAGAACTCGACCTGGATGTTCGTAAAACTCTTCATAGATCGCAGCCTGGACCTTTCAAGGATGAAGGGGAAAACTTGGGTGAGAGGCTGTGGAGAAGTGG
Source organism: Cibotium barometz (assembly GCF_041138505.1). Taxonomy (NCBI): domain Eukaryota; kingdom Viridiplantae; phylum Streptophyta; class Polypodiopsida; order Cyatheales; family Cibotiaceae; genus Cibotium; species Cibotium barometz. Next base: position 13,752,081 of record NC_141095.1, on the reverse strand, counting down.
ATCGAAGCAATGGAAGAATACTTCTTCAATGTCACTGGGTACAACGAGAAAAGTAAAATGGCTCTTGCAAGGCTGAAGATAGTAGAAACAGCTAGAGTGGCATGGAGAAACCACTCCGAGACAAACCGTCTAGATCCGAACACCCAGGCATGGAATGATCTCAAGATTTACCTAAGGAAGAGATTCTGTTCTCCTGGCTTTTTGGAAACCAAGATGAACGAATTATTAGAGTTAACCCAGGGGAGTAGAACTATTGAAGAATATCATCAGGCGTTTGCTCTCCTCCTTAAGTACTCGCCATCGCTGGATGAAGATTAGCTGATGGTCAAGTTCATTCGGGGACTAAACTAACCTTTAAATATCTAAGTGAATTATGCCAAGCCAGTTTCCATGGTCGAAGCAGTGCGGATGGCAAAGGATTTTGCCAAGGCCTTTGATGTCAAGGTCCCGCCACTAAAGCCAGCACCATCATCTTTCAAAAGATTTCTAGCTCCGGAAGGTGATTCCAACTTTCCACCACCTAAGAGACAACAAGCTCAAACTCAGGATATGGGAAGTTCCAGAATAGAAGAAAGGTCTTTTTCCCGGAACGCAATCCCCTGGAATTCAACTTCAGAAGTTCCACCCTTAAACAAAGAAGTGAAATGCTATAACTGTCAAGGAATTGGACATCGTGGTATGGATTGCCCAGCTCCTTTTAGATTAAGGTTTTCGGGGCAGGGAAGTCAGGGACCAAGATTCCAGACTCCAGCTCATTCCTTCCAGAGTAATCAGGTTCCTTTCCATCAAAATCAGAGAAATCCCAAAGGTAGACCCTCTAACCAACCCTCAGTTTCAATCCAAAGTAATGCAAGACCTCCGCCTCTCAGAATAGGGGAAGTCAAAGAGATATGGTTCCAAATCAGCCGTCCACTTCCAAGGCAGTAACGCTGGAACTGATTGAAGAGGAAGAGATTATACTCCACTTGCGAGATGAGGACATCTCACGTTTTTAAGTGGGGTAGGATGTAAGATTCCTCCCTCCAACTTTTGAGGTGTAAAGGTGTAAGAACCTCCCCTTCTGTTATTGTATTATTCCCCTCTCTGAAATAGAAGAAAGATCTTGTTTTACCCTGTTTTGGCCTAGAGAGAGATAATCCAAAATTGAAATATCTTTGGATATAGAAATCCTCCTAGTGTCTAAAATGGATTCCCCTGAAACAGAAGTTCAAATGAACTTTCCAATGTAGATTAGGAATTAATTGAAAATGGTATAAGGGACCTTAGCCTAAGGGTCTACATTTTCAGAAATTTTTGGTCCAATTAAGGTTCCAATGGGCCAACTGGATTAATCCAAGTGTTGGGAGGATCGAAGTGCAAGTCTCTTCCTTGATCTGACCATGAGACTTACGGGTTTGGTCAGATCAGTTTGGTTAGTTAAGGCTTTTTGACTACGTTAGAATAAAATTATCCTGGAGGAATCGTCCGTGCTTTCTGGGCGAGGGAAGTTTTTCTAGGTTCGATTTTGGAAGAACAAAGGGATTAGTCTCTTGTCCAGATATCCGTGGTGGGCAAGGCCCCGAGTGAGAGGCTCTGTCCTGTGCAAGAAGTGCTACTTCTGCGCTAGCATCCCAGAATTCGTTGGGTGAAGCGGGCAGGGATCTTTCAACTGGTGTATCAGAGCGAATTGGCTAAAGTGGATCAACCGAGAAGCAAGAAATGTAAAAAATTTATGAAGTACCAGTAAAAGATTGTAATTGTGTGATGAAATTCATACAAATTGATATTCAAAATGAAGATTCATAAATTGGAAATTGGGTCTTCAGATGGAAGTACCGCAATTGTATGGAATCCCTGACTTGATTGAGGCCTAGATATGATGGTATTTACTTTATAGCTCCAAGGACCGTGACTACCCGTATATACCATGGGTATATCTGCAGCTCTTTACTGACAATATATACAAGTAAATCTAAGACCTTATAGTTAAAAGCAAAAATGCTATCCAGAGGATGAATTCGAATGCTGGTTAATATGATTTTTGAATTCTGGTTGAGAATTGATGAATTGATTTGGATTCTGATTGAAAGATGATGATTTTTGAATTCTGATTGTTGAAAGAAGATAAGTTGAACAAAGCCACAATGAGGATGAATGGGACGAATCCCAATGATGATGTTAGTAACTGGAAGACAATTATGACTTCAGCAAATCACTATGAGATTAGTGGATTGTGTTGATAGATTGCTGCTGTGTTTGACCTTTGACCCAGTGGATTGTGTTGACAGATTAGTGGATTGTGTTGACAGATTGCTGCTGTTTGACCTTTGACCCAGTGGATCTAATTAAGGGATGACAAATTGAGAACTTGTATAACTGAAATTCTCGTGAGGAATGTTTAGATGAAATTTTCGATTTGCTGGACCATTATTGTGTTAAGAATATGAATGAATTATTCTCTAGTAATGAGTTATGTATGTTCTTCTTGTAGAAGGGATTTCTATCCCACGATTCTGTGGGGGGCTGACCAAACTATAAAGAACCCAGAATGAGTTGGATCTAAACTCGGATTTGAATTATAAATAAATTGGTCTTTTCACCTGAGCATCTTGGTTAATTTGGGAAAAAAAAAGAGACTTAACAAGAATTTTCATATTGATAGGATCATGGATCGAGGTCGTCGTGGTGGGAATGTTAACCCCCAACTCAATGAGGAAGAACTCGACCCGGATGTTCGTAAAACTCTTCATAGATCGCAGCCTGGACCTTTCAAGGATGAAGGGGAAAACTTGGGTGAGAGGCTGTGGAGAAGCGGATCGAAGCAATGGAAGAATACTTCTTCAATGTCATTGGGTACAACGAGAAAAGTAAAATGGCTCTTGCAAGGCTGAAGATAGTAGAAACAGCTAGAAGTGCATAGAGAAACCACTGCGAGACAAACCGTCTAGATCGGAACACCCAGACATGGAATGATCTCAAGATTTACCTAAGGAAGAGATTCTGTCCTTGGGTGAGAGGCTGTGGAGAAGTGGATCGAAGCAATGGAAGAATACTTCTTCAATGTCATTGGGTACAACGAGAAAAGTAAAATGGCTCTTGCAAGGCTGAAGATAGTAGAAACAGCTAGAAGTGCATAGAGAAACCACTGCGAGACAAACCGTCTAGATCAGAACACCCAGACATGGAATGATCTCAAGATTTACCTAAGGAAGAGATTCTGTCCTCTCGGCTTTTTGGAAACCAAGATGAACGAATTCTTAGAGTTAGCCCAGGGGAGTAGAACTATTGAAGAATATCATCAGTTCGCTCTCCTCCTTAAGTACTCGCCATCGCTGGATGAAAAACAGCTGATGGTCAGGTTCATTTGAGGACTGAATGAACCTTTGAATATCCTAGTGAATAATGCCAAGCCAGTTTCCCTGGTCGAAGCAGCGCAGATGGCAAAGGATTTTGCCAAGGCCTTTGATGTCAAGGTCCCGCCACCAAAACTAGCATCATCATCTTTCAAAAGATTTCTAGCTCCGGAAGGTGATTCCAACTTTCCACTGCCTAAGAGACAACAAGGTCAAACTCAGGATATGGGAAGTTCCAGAATAGAAGAAAGGTCTTTTTCCCAGAACGCAATCCCTTGGAATTCAACTTCAGAAGTTCCACCCTTAAACAAAGAAGTGAAATGCTATAACTGTCAAGGAATTGGACATTGTAGTATGGATTGCCCAGCTCCTTTAAAATCAAGGTTTTCGGGGCAGGGAAGTCAGGGACCAAGATTCCAGACTCCAGCTCCTCCCTTTCAGAGTAATCAGGTTCCTTTCCGTCAAAATCAGAGAAATCCCAAAGGTAGACCCTCTAACCAACCCTTAGTTTCAATCCAAAGTAATGCAAGACCTCCGCCTCAGAATAGGAGAAGTCAAAGAGAGATGTTTCCAAATCGGCCGTCCACTTCCAAGGCAGTAACGCTGGAAGTGATTGAAGAGGAAGAGATTATACTCCACCTGCGAGATGAGGACATCTCGCATTTTTAAGTGGGATAGGATGTAAGATTCCTCCCTTCAGCTTTTGAGGTGTAAACGTGTAAGAACCTCCTCTTCTGTTATTGTATTATTCCCCTCTCTGAAATAGAAGAAAGATCTTGTTTTATCCTGTTTTGGCCTAGAGAGAGATAATCCAAAATTGAAATATCTTTGGATATAGAAATCCTCCTAGTGTCTAAAATGGATTCCCCTGAAATAGAAGTTCAAAATGAACTTTCCAATGTGCATTAGGAATTAATTGAAAATGGTATAAGGGACCTTAGCCTAAGGGTCTACATTTTCAGAAATTTTTGGTCCAATGAAGGTTCCAATGGGCCAACTGGATTAATCCAAGTGTTGGGATGAGATAAATCCAAAAGAATAAAAGGAAATACCCAAAAATGAGTAAATGCTCACATAAGTCGAAGAGTTGACTGAGTACAAGGTTTATTAGTTAAAAATTATGAGATATTACTAAAAAAATGAGATATTTTGGAATAATGATGCATTTTGACACCTTGGTAAGGAAGGAGGACTCTTGAGGTAGGCGCCTCTTTCACATGTGTGGAAGGGTTTTTAATTCAAAAAAATTGTGATATTTTTATATCTCCTCTCTCTTGGATCAAACTAAATCAAAAAGGAAGCCAAACTGGTCTAAATCTTGTCCAAATTGAGTCAAACTGAACTTGGAAAACTCTAGAACCCAGTTGAACTTGGTTAGCAGTCTCCCTCACCTATAAATAGACCCTCAGTCATTTGTAATAAAATATTGGAGCTATACCATGCTAGTATTATATTAAAATAATCATATTTTCTATTATCCCTTAAATTTTTCTCTCTCTTGGGAGCTTGGAGCTCTCTCTCTCTACAACAACTCTTGGAGTTGCTCTTGTCCTCTTGGTGGACCAATTGATTGGTCAGGGGCTTCACTGCAATTAGAGAATCAAGCCAAACTTGGAGATAAAATCATTTTTTTGGTTTTTTCTAATTTTCTCAATAACTTTCTTCTTCTCAACCCCTCTCAAGCTTGAGAAGCTTTTTAAATGATTGTTTTAATTCAAATCAAACTTTCCTTTAAAGCGTATTATATTGAAATAATCATATTTTCTATTATCCCTTAAATTTTTCTCTCTCCTGGGAGCTTGGAGCTCTCTCTCTCTCTACAACAACTCTTGGAGTTGCTCTTGTCCTCTTGGTGGACCAATTGATTGGTCAGGGGCTTCACTGCAATTGGAGAATCAAGCCAAACTTGGAGGTAAAATCATTTTTTATGGTTTTTTCTAATTTTCTCAATAACTTTCTTCTTCTCAACCCCTCTCAAGCTTGAGAAGCTTTCTAAATGATTATTTTAATTCAAATCAAGTTTTTCCTTAAAGTCTTAATGTTTAATTAAGAGAAAGTTAATCTTTATACTTATTTGTAATGCTTTCTTTAAGTAAATCTCTCTCTCTAAGAGAATAGCCATCTTTATGGCTAAATCCCTTGAAAAAGGATGCTTCTCAATGATAGTCTCTTAATTCAAAGCTAAACTCTAGGTTTGATAAGCTAGAGATTAAGAAAATGATATTTTCATGATTTTGTGATATTAAAACAATGGTAAACTCTTTTAGATTATTTATGAGTAGTTAAAAACTACTCTAGTTCATTCTAAATGAGAAAGGGATTATCCTAACAAATTGAAAAAAGAGGAATGTTGAAATTAGCTCAATCTAGTGGGATAATCATAGTTATGTTAAAATTATGATTTAAATTCATAGTTTGATATCATTCAAGCATAAAAGAGGAACTACTATCATATTTTCATTACAAGCTTTTATTATTTTAGAAAAAAATTTGAGAATTATCAGTAATAACAACGAAGCTATGGTAATATTTTTAAAAAATAATACATATCTTATTTTTATGCATAATGCTAAAGGAGGACTTCCTACCATATTCTAGGATTGGACATCCTATGCAAAAGAGAATCTGGAATCCCTAGGAGGATCGAGGATCCAATGAGTAAACGAAAGTTTAGATCTAGTTCTCATTAATGAAGCTTAAGGAATGAAAACACAATATGTAAATACTCTTTTTGAGTTTTTACTATTCAATTCTGATAAGGTTTATTTTCCCTTTTCAAACCTTCAACAACACTCTGGTACGTAGATTCAATGGGATTGAGAAAAAGTACTTTAACTAGGCCAAGCAATTGGCAGAAACTTAGAAAAGTCCTATCAATATATCGAAAGTAGAAACTTTAACTAGGCCAAGCAATTGGCAGAAACTTAGAAAATCCTATCAATATATCGAAAGTAGAAAACGATACTAAAAGTGGATGTGATAAGATGTGATGTGGATTTGAATGAATGTAAATGAATGTGATGGGATGTAAATGGATGTGATGGGATGTAAATGAATGGATGTGATTAGAAGAGATGTGAATGTGATAAGAGAAGATGTAAATGTGATGTGAGAAGATGTGAATGTGATGGGATATAAATGGATGAGATGTGATTAGAAGAGATGTGAATGTGATAAATGTGATGTGATAAAATGTGAATGTGATGAGATAAGATGTGAATGTGATGTGATGAGATGTGAGTGGATGTGATGTGATATAAATGGATGTGGATTTGAATGAGATGGATGTGGATAGATGTGAATGTGAATGAATGAATGGATGTGGATGAATGTGATGAGCTGTGAATGGATGTGGTGTGATATGGATAGATGTGGATGTGATGTAATGTGGATAGAAGGAATGATATGTGATATGGATAGATGTGGATGTGATGTAATGTGGATGGAATAAATGTGATGTGATGTGGATGGATGTGGATGAGATGTGATAAGATGAGGATGGATGTGATGAGATGTGAATGAATGTGGGATGTGAATGGGTGTGATGGATGTGAGAGGATGCGATGAGATGTGAGTGGATTTGGTGAGATGTGGTGAGATGTGAATGTGATATAATGAGATGTGAATGGATGTGATGTGATGTGGATCCAGTTAGATATGAATGGATGAGATATGATGTGGATAGATGAGATGTGATGTGATGTGGACTTGGGTAGATGTGAATGGATGTGAAGTGGTGTAAATAGATGTGAACGTGATGTGATGTGATATGAATGGATGAGATGTGATGTGGATATGTTGTGACGTGATGTGATGAGGATAGATGTGATGAGATGTAATATGATGTGATTAGATGAGAATGGATGAAGGACGATGGGAATACATAAGACTAGATGTGGAATAAGCAATGTGAATTGATGTAGAAGAATGTGGAATAACGAGAAATGATGTGGAACAATGTGGAAAGATGAGAGTTCGTTAGAAACTGTATTTATGAAACCTGTTTTTAAATGACTGTTTTATGTCAAGAATGCTAGGGAATCAACATCCTCTAGGCTCCTTCGCAGATCACCTAGCGCTTCACTCATAGGCCACTTCCTTGGTCCCTCATCCACCATTTAAATCGAGCCGAGGGAGGTTGGTCAAGACCTTGGCCAACCTTGCTACGCGAGACGTCCTCCATTGACTCTCTGTCACACAGTTGTTGCAACTTTATCACTTAGGTCTCCCATGGGATTGGATGGGGTTAGGCTTGATTGATGGATCCCTAAAATGAGACTCAATTCTGTTAAGTTACGATAGTTGAAGTAAATCCCGGATAACCCTTATTTTGTGGAAAAGAACTAACAGTTGTGTCTCTTGATGAGGAAAAGAACTAACAGCTGTGTCTCTTGATGAGGAAAAAAGCGTTGGATTCTATGATCAAAGTGCAAGTCTCTTCCTTGATCTGACCATGAGACTTACGGGTTTGGTCGGATCAGTTTGGTTAGTTAAGGCTTTTTGACTACGTTAGAAAATTATCCTGGAGGAATCGTCCGTGCTTTCTGGGCGAGGGAAGTTTTTCTAGGTTTGGTTTTGGAAGAACAAAGGGATTAGACTCTTGTCCAGATATCCGTGGTGGTGGGCAAGGCCCCGAGTGAGAGGCTCTACCCTACGCAAGAAGTGCTACTTCTGTTGCTAGCATCCCAAAATTTGTTGGGCGAAGCGGGCAGGGATCTTTCAACTGGTGTATCAGAGCGAATTCGCTAAAGTGGATCAACCGAGAAGCAAGAAATGTTAAAAATTTATGAAGTACCAGTAAAAGATTGTAATTGTGTGATGAAATTCATACAAATTGATATTCAAAATGAAGATTCATAAATTGGAAATTGGGTCTTCAGATGGAAGTACCGCAAGTGTATGGAATCCCTGACTTGATTGAGGCCTAGATATGATGGTATTTACCTTATAGCTCCAAGGACCGTGACTACCCGTATATACTGTGGGTATATCTGCAGCTCTTTACTGACAATATATATAAGTAAATCTAAGACCTTATAGTTAAAAGCAAAAATGCTATCCAGAGGATAAATTCGAATGCTGGTTAATATGATTCTTGAATTCTGGTTGAGAATTGATCAATTGATTTGGATTCTGATTGAAAGATGATGATTTTTGAATTCTGATTGTTGAAAGAAGATAAGTTGAACAAAGCCACAATGAGGATGAATGGGACGTATCCCAGTGATGATGTTAGTAATTGGAAGACAATTATGACTTCAGCAAATCACTATGAGATTAGTGGATTGTGTTGATAGATTGCTGCTGTGTTTGACCTTTGACCCAGTGGATTGTGTTGACAGATTGCTGCTATTTGACCTTTGACCCAGTGGATCTAATTAAGGGATAACAAATTGAGAACTTTTATAACTGAAATTCTCGTGAGGAATGTTCAGATGAAATTTTCGATCTGCTGGACCATTATTGTGTTAAGAATATGAATGAATTATTCTGTAGTAATGAGTTATGTATGTTCTTCTTGTATAAGGGATCTTCATCCCACGATTCTGTGGGGGGCTGACCAAACTTCAAAGAACCCCAGAATCAGTTGGATCTAAACTCGGATTTGAATTATAAATAAATTGGTCTTTTCACCTGAGCATCTTGGTTAATTTGGAAAAAAAAAAGAGAATTAACAAGAATTTTCATATTGATAGGATCATGGATCGAGGTCGTCGCACGTGGTGGGAATGTTAACCCCCAACTCGATGAGGAAGAACTCGACCCGGATGTTCGTAAAACTCTTCATAGATCGCAGCCTGGACCTTTCAAGGATGAAGGGGAAAACTTGGGTGAGAGGCTGTGGAGAAGTGGATCGAAGCAATGGAAGAATACTTCTTCAATGTCACTGGGTACAACGAGAAAAGTAAAATGGCTCTTGCAAGGCTGAAGATAGTAGAAACAGCTAGAGTGGCATGGAGAAACCATTGCGAGACAAACCGTCTAGATCGGAACACCCAGACATGGAATGATCTCAAGATTTACCTAAGGAAGAGATTCTGTCCTCTCCGCTTTTTGGAAACCAAGATGAACGAATTCTTAGAGTTAACCCAGGAGAGTAGAACTATTGAAGAATATCATCAGGCGTTCGCTCTCCTCCTTAAGTACTCGCCATTGCTGGATGAAGAATAGCTGATGGTCAGGTTCATTCGGGGACTGAATGAACCTTTGAATATCCTAGTGAATAATGCCAAGCCAGTTTCCATGGTCGAAGCAGCACGGATGGCAGAGGATTTTGCCAAGGCCTTTGATGTCAAGGTCCCGCCACCAAAGCCAGCACCATCATCTTTCAAAAGATTTCTAGCTCTGGAAGGTGATTCACACTTTCCACTGCCTAAGAGACAACAAGGTCAAACTCAGGATATGGGAAGTTCCAGAATAGAAGAAAGGTCTTTTTCCCGGAATGCAATCCCCTGGAATTCAACTTTAGAAGTTCCACCCTTAAACAAAGAAGTGAAATGCTATAACTGTCAAGGAATTGGACATCGTAGTATGGATTGCCCAGCTCCTTTTAGATCAAGGTTTTCGGGGGGGGGCAGGGAAGTCACGGACCAAGATTCCAGTCTCCAGCTCCTTCCTTCCAGAGTAATCAGGTTCCTTTCCGTCAAAATCAGAGAAATCCCAAAGGTAGACCCTCTAACCAACCCTCAGTTTCAATCCAAAGTAATGCAAGACCTCCGCCTCAGAATAGGGGAAGTCAAAGAGAGATGTTTCCAAATCGGCCGTCCACTTCCAAGGCAGTAACGCTGGAAGTGATTGAAGAGGAAGAGATTATACTCCACCGGCGAGATGAGGACATCTCGCGTTTTTAAGTGGGGTAGGATGTAAGATTCCTCCCTCCAGCTTTTGAGGTGTAAAGGTGTAAGAACCTCCCCTTCTATTATTGTATTATTCCCCTCTCTGAAATAGAAGAAAGATCTTGTTTTACTCTGTTTTGGCCTAGAGAGAGATAATCCAAAATTGAAATATATTTGGATATAGAAATCCTCCTAGTGTCTAAAATGGATTCCCCTGAAAGAGAAGTTCAAGGAATTAATTGAAAATGGTATAAGGGACCTTAGCCTAAGGGTCTACATTTTAAGAAATTTTTGGTCCAATTAAGGTTCCAATGGGCCAACTGGATTAATCCAAGTATTGGGATGAGATAAATCCAAAGGAATAAAAGGAAATACCCAAAAATGAGTAAATGCTTACATAAGTTGAAGAGTTGACTGAGTACAAGGTTTATTAGTTAAAAATTATGAGATATTACTAAAAAAAATGAGATATTTTAGAATAATGATGCATTTTGACACCTTGGTAAGGAAGGGGGACTCTTGAGGTAGGCACCTCTTTCACATGTATGGAAGGGTTTTTAATTCAAAAAAATTGTGATATTTTTATATCTCCTCTCTCTTGGATCAAACCAAATCAAAAGGGAGCCAAACTGGTCTAAATCTTGTCTAAATTGAGTCAAACTGAACTTAGAAAACTCTAGAACCCAGTTGAACTTGGTTAGCGGCCTCCCTCACCTATGAATAGACCCTCAGTCGTTTGTAATAAAATATTGGAGCTATACCATGCCAGTATTATATTAAAATAATCATATTTTCTATTATCCCTTAAATTTTCCTCTCTCTTGGGAGCTTGGAGCTCTCTCTCTCTACAACAACTCTTGGAGTTGCTCTTGTCCTCTTGGTGGACCAATTGATTGGTCAGGGGCTTCACTGCAATTAGAGAATCAAGCCAAACTTGGAGGTAAAATCATTTTTTATGGTTTTTTCTAATTTTCTCAATAACTTTATTCTTCTCAACCCCTCTCAAGCTTGAGAAGCTTTCTAAATGATTGTTTTAATTCAAATCAAGCTTTCCCTTAAAGTCAGAAAGTTAATCTTTATACTTATTTGTAATGCTTTCTTTAATTAAATCTCTCTCTCTAAAAGAAAAACCATCTTTATGGCTAAATCCCTTGAAAAAGGATGCTTCTCAATGATAGTCTCTTAAGTCAAAGCTAAACTCTAGGCTTGCTAAGCTAGAGATTAAGAAAATGATATTTTCATGATTTTGTGATATTAAAATAATGGTAAATTTTTTAGATTATTTATGAATAGTTAAAAACTACTCTAATTCATTCTAAATGAGAAATGGATTATTCTAACAAATTGGAAAAAGAGGAATGTTGAAATTAGCTCAATCTAGTGGGATAATCATAGTTATGTTAAAATTATGAGAATTATCAGTAATAACAACGAAGCTATGGTAAAATTTTTAAAAAATAATACATATCTTATTTTTATGCATAATGCTAAAAGAGGACTTCCTACCATATTCTAGGATTGGACATCCTATGCAATAAGAATGATTTTCATCATATTCATGAGAAATAAATTTTTTAATTATGCATAATTAATTGATTATGGTAAAAGAGTAAATTTTGGTAAATTTATTTTTATACAAAAAGAGGAATTTCCATGATATTTGAAATCCAAGTAATTAAATGGTAAAAAAGAAATTTTTGGCACAATTCAAATTATGAGTATCAAAAGCAAAATTTTGAGCATTATTAATTTTATTTGAAAATATGGGTAGAATTGAATTTTGTAAATCCCATGAATCTTTTACTTGAAAAGAGGAATATTGAATATATTTTACTTGAGAAATTTGAGAAATAATATGAAAATATCCATTGAGAAAACTTGGATAACTCTTATTCAAAAAAGAGAATCTGGAATCCCTAGGAGGATCGAGGATCAAATGAGTAAACGAAAGTTTAGATCTAGTTCTCATTAATAAAGCTTAAGGAATGAAAATACAATATGTAAATACTCTTTCTAAGTTTTTACTATTCAATTCTGATAAGGTTTATTTTTCCTTTTTAAACCTTCAACAACACTCTGATTCGTGAATTCAATGGGATCGAGAAAAAGTACCTTTAACTAGGCCAAGCAATTGGTAGAAACTTAGAAAAGTCCTATCAGTATATCGAAAGTAGAAAACGATACTAAAAGTGGATGTGATAAGATGTGATGTGGATTTGAATGAATGTAAATGAATGTGATGGGATGTAAATGGATGCGATGTGATTAGAAGAGATGTGAATGTGATAAGAGAAGATGTAAATGTGATGTAATAAGATGTGAATGTCTGATGAGATAAGATGTGAATGTGATGTGATGAGATGTGAGTGGATGTGATGTGATATAAATGGATGTGGATTTGAATGAGATGGATGTGGATAGATGTGAATGTGAATGAATGAATGGATGTGGATGAATGTGATGAGCTGTGAATGGATGTGGTGTGATATGGATAGATGTGGATGTGATGTAATGTGGATGGAATGAATGATATGTGATATGGATAGATGTGGATGTGATGTAATGTGAATGGAATAAATGTGATGTGATGTGGATGGATGTGAACGAGATGTGATAAGATGAGGATGGATGGGTCGAGATGTGAATGAATGTGGGATGTGAATGGGTGTGATGGATGTGAATGGATGTGATGACATGTGAGTGGATGTGGTGAGATGTGAATGTGATGTAATGAGATGTGATTGGATAGATGAGATGTGACTAGATGTGATGTGATGTGGATCCGATTAGATATGGATGAGATATGATGTGGATAGATGAGATGTGATGTGATGTGGACTTGGGTAGATGTGAATGGATGTGAAGTGGTGTAAATAGATGTGAACGTGATGTGATGTGATATGAATGGATGAGATGTGATGTGATGAGGATAGATGTGATGAGATGTAATATGATGTGATTGGATGAGAAGGACGATGGGATTACATATGACTGGATGTGGAATAAGCAATGTGAATTGGATGAGAATGGATGAAGGACGATGATGACTGGATGTGAATAAGCAATGTAAATTGGATGAGAATGGATGAAGGACGATGGGATTACATATGACTGGATGTGGAATAAGCAATGTGAATTGATGTAGAAGAATGTGGAATAACGAGAAATAATGTGGAACAATGTGGAAAGATGAGAGTTCGTTAGAAATTGTATTTATGAAACCTGTTTTTAAATGACTATTTTATGTCAAGAATGCTGGGGAAGCATTTTGACCATCTTGTGAACGAGGTCGGGAGACCTAAGTGATGAAGTTACAACAAATAGCTGACGGACAGTTAATGGAGGATGTCTCGCGTAGCAAGGTCGGCTGAGGTCTTGATTAGCCTCGGCTCGATTTAAATAGTGAGCTTCCGGTACGGTGGATGAGGGACCAAGGAAGCAGCCTATGAGTGAAGTGCTAGGTGACCTGCGAAGGAGCCTAGAGGGTGCTGACCATACGGTGCTCAGGCTCTTGATCACTGAAGATACCCACCCGTGCATCGGGAAAGAAAATGGAACAAGGAGTTAGAGTTATTTTCTGAACTCGAGTATGGATCTGGTTGATTGGCCCTCAACGGATGAGTCCATGACTCTTTTATATGGATATGTTGGTTGATCTTGCTGATCTTCAATGGAGAGTCCATTTGGATTTTCTTATGTGATTATATTTTCGGGTACTATGAGCTAGGAACTATTGAAAAGGCCCCTGAGTGAATAGGTGGTGAGCGTTCTGGCTACCAATGATACCATAGGTACGCCGATGAAGGAATGATTGTAAACTGGAATTCAAGTTAGATATCTTGGAGGATTATGATCAGTGATACTATGGTTTCATTAAAAGATTGTTTTAAAGACAGCTTTCATATTGGGTGTGTAAGGGGTGTGACTGTCTTGAATTTTGCTTGAAGCGCCTAGGGGGCCTAGGAACTCTTTTCCCTAGTACCCGGGGCAAAAACATAACCAAATTTCTAAATGGATCCTATCACTACAGTGGTTGGGTGGTTGGCTAACCCATGGGATTGGATGGGGTTAGGCTAGACTGATGGATCCCTAAAATGAGACTCAATTCTATTAAGTTACGATAGTTGAAGTAAATCCCGAATAACCCTTGTTCTATGGAAAAGAATCAACGGTTGTGCCTCTTGATGAGGAAAAAAGAGTTGGATTCTATGATCCAAGTGCAAGTGCAAGTCTCTTTCTTGATCTGACCATGAGACTTACGGGTTTGGTCGGATCAGTTTGGTTAGTTAAGGCTTTTGACTACGTTAGAATAAAATTATGCCGGAGGAATCGTCCGTGCTTTTTGGGCTATTTTTCTGGGTTCGTTCAATTTTGGAAGAACCGAGGGATTAGTCTCTCATCCGGATATCCATGGGCGAGGCCCCAAGTGAAAGGCTCTGCCCTGCGCAAGAAGTGCTACTTCCGCTGCTAGCACCCCAGATTTCGTTGCGCGGAGGGGGCAGGGATCTTTCAGATCGTACATCGGCCGGCAGGCTATGGCTGTGGATAAATAGAAGAACATGCATTCCCCAATTGAGGAACGGTCGTTCAATTACAAAAGGTATGGTTGTGTCTTGTGTCAGCAAAAAGACTTTACCAGTGAGGGGAATGGGCGTTCACTCACGTGAATGTACGGCTGTTCACTTGTGAAGGAACGAACATACGTGTATAAAGGTATGGATGTATGTTTATGAAGGTATAGATGTATGCTCAAACTGACAGGCAGGTGTCTCAAAGATGCACCAAAATGGCATATCTTCTGATGCCGTCTGCAAATATTTTCCTGACAATTCAACTATACCACATTTATGCCCTTTTAATGCACATTTATGCTCTCTTTAATTCACATTACTCTCATTTATGAGATAGATTTGGAGAGATTCTCCAACACGAAGTGAATGGGCATGGCTAAGAAAGGTACGGCCGTACCTCTGAGAAGTGAACAACCATTCAATTCTCAGAGATGCAACCCGAGACTAAACTACACCTAGTTTTTTCCTGGGCTTTCTTTGTTTTCTCCCCCTCAATGATGATTTTATTTTTATGTATGGCTTAGGCTAGCCGAAGCTACCAAGTGATGCAAGGAATTCCTAATTAATCATAATATCCTAAGATTAATGATGGGATTAAGCTACTTGAAGAAAAAATCAAAACTAATAGAATTAAGAGCAAAATTAGGGCACTTACTTGTAGGTTCCGCCTTTGGTGTAGCCTCCAAAGCTTCTCATGCTCCTAATGCTCCATTTCACTCCATTATATAAAGAAAAACAAAATGACACAAATCAAGTAAGCATCTCGTAATCAATTCCTACTGGTGGATTTGCATTCCATTCAGGCAAATCAAGATTCTAGCTTAGGAATAGATTATGGAGGACCCTAAGCTAAGTGCTATCCCTGGAAACGGCACCAAAGATGTTCACCTAAATGTGCATTATGCTCTTGCATGAGAGAGAAAGAAGAGAAGAGAAGAGAGAAGATGCAAGGGTTGGTTTGGGATCATGCACTTAGCCAACCTTAAGAGGGTTAACTCCTTGATGTGTAAGGGGGTCAACTCCTTGATGTGAAGCCGCTAGAGGCTCACTCCACCATCACTTGTGTCACCCAAGTGGAGCTCTCCTTGAGCTAGGTAGTGAGAAATGAGAGAAGGAGCTATGTAGAGCCCTACTTCTATCTCAATGCCATCATGTGTGTGAGAGAGGGAGAGGGGGAGAGGGAGAGAAGAAGAAGAAGAAGAAGAAGAAGAAGAAGGGACAAGGTACATGTACTTAGCCAACCCCAAGAGGGTTAACTCTTTGATGTGAAGCCGCTAGGGGCTCACTCCACCATCACTTATATCACCCAAGTGGAGCTTTCCTTGAGCTAGGTAGGGAGAAATGAGAAAAGGAGCTATGTAGAGCTCTACTCCTATCTCAATGCCATCATGTGTGCGAGAGAGAGAGAGAGAGAGAGAGAGAGAGAGAGAGAGAGAGAGAGAGAGAGAGAGAGAGAAGAAGAAGAAGAAGAAGAAGAAGAAGAAGAAGAAGAAGAAGAGAGAGAGAGAGAGAGAGAGAGAGAGAGAGAGAGAGAGAGAGAGAGAGAGAGAAGAAGAAGAAGAAGAAGAAGAAGAAGAAGAAGAAGAAGAAGAATAAGGGAGAAGGTAAGGAGCATCACCTACAAGCACACACATACAATCAAGCAAGAAATCATGCATCAACACACAAACTCACAAACCATAGCCAAAAGAGAGCAAGAGGGAAAGAGAAGAAGGCTCAATTGTGATAATGGGATTTTATATCCTTTTCATATTTCATAAGTCACTTATATATATGAGCTCTCTTTTCGCAAAAATGGCTGCCCACCCATTTAACAATTGGGGCCCCAAAATTGGTTCTCTAGCCCTATGTATGCCTGGGCTTGTTGCTCGTGGCCGACGTTACACATGTCATAAGCTCAGTCATCCCATATATTTTTATATGAAGCACTTAGTTTGGTTTTGCATAAAAATGAATTATATGAAGTGTAACAATGCTTAGAATAATGTTAACCAGGTTAACAATGTGACTCCCCTACAACCATTCAGAAGAGTTTTATGGACATAATTAGAGATGTTACCACCCATGGGAGGTCCAAGTGATGAGTTAGAGAATCACCAAACACCAGCTGAAAAGAAAGGAAGAAGAAATATTTGTATCCCCATCGCCAATCTCAAAAATCACACTACCCTCATTCTTAGCTCTAGAAATTCGTTCTACCAAGGGTTTAGACTTCTTACAGTGTTTCCTTTCTTGCTTCTTTTGTCCTTTTGGAATGCTTCGTAGAAGCATGGGAGATTTTGTCACTCTCTCTGTCTTTTGAGCTATAAAGATCCTTGGACTTGGCCTAGGCTTCTATGAGAATGAGTGCATCCATGTGATCACCGAATAGCTTTTTTTCTCTCATGGCACTCAACATGTTCAATTGGGTTGTGGGCCCTTGATCTCTTCTTGGGGGAGGTTTGTTGGGACAATCCTGTATGATGTGAATTATGCCACAGCTTAGACACCATTGTGACATGGTTGAGATGATTTTGGAACCTTCTTCTGAGACTCGGTGGGGGCACTGCCTTTTGAGGTGTGCTCCTCCACATGTATAGTAGGCTAAAGATTGGCCATGATTTGTAGAGTTCATTTGTCGTGCCTTTTAACCCATTGATTTCCCATGGCCATAAGTGCCAAAGGTTAACATTCTATAAATGGGAGCCAAGGTATTTAGGCATCCTTAACTCTACATCAGAGTCTATACTTAACATTGGGTAGGACTTGTATCCTGACAGTCCCTCTACTGGATCTGTTTCTAGAATATAAGTTTTGGTAACATCCTCAATGAGTGGTCTTGCCTCAATGTGTTTCATGGGTGTCACACCAGGAGCTATAGGTTGAGGTCCTAGAATAGGGGGAGGTGTCTCAAGCAACTTAAGAATTCCTCTAGGTAGCAGGTTAGTCCCAGTAGGGGGCATATGACCTCCACTATCCACTGTGTGTGGTGTAAGGAGTGCTAAAGGTTGGGTGGTAGCAGGAAGAGCTGGGATAGCCATACCGTAACTTCCTGGATTGTACCTATAATTATGGCTATCATGATTAGTGCATCTCCTATACCACACCACAAGCCTGTTCATCCCCTACTATTGAATGGACACTTATTTCTAGTGTGACTGCCTTGACAATAAGGACACCATGTTCCCTCTCTCCTTGGGTATGCTCCTAAATCTCTAGGAACTACTTTCCAATTCTCGTCCATTTTCTTTGGCATATCACAGTAGCCATGTCCTTGACACTCATTTTATCTAACTTTTTTCTATTGGAGGTTATGCTACGGGGGCTTCATATGGTGTACTAGATTTCTTAAGCCCTTTCGTGCCAAACATGTTATCATCAAAGTCCACAACATCAATACAAGGCTCATTAAAGGTCATCTATCTTTGCAAATAAAGGTAATTATGCAAGTTCTAATATTTCAAGCCTTTAAGAAACAACAAAATCAATCCTGGTTGAGTCGGTTTCTAATCAATTGAGCACTGGAAATGATAATATCTTATGTGCCAAATGTATTCCCATACTAACGCACTCTCTTGTTGCTTGAAATTGTTTAGCTAGTATACATGAATCCATTTGGATCTAGTCTGTGAGAACTCTACCGTAAAAGCATTCTTTAAGGAAACATAAATGGCCTTTCTTCCACGAAAGGCAATGCCTCCTCTAAGCTAAGCTTCATCCTCAAGCCACTTCCATCTCCAGTACTACTACTCTTCGGTTCTTCATTTCTTCTTCTTCTTCTTCTTCTTCTTCTTCATCTCATCATGTTGAACTTTGTGCATTCTCTTAATCGCATAAGGCTCTTCTATTTTCTCAAGCCTTCTTAGACTGGTTTGGAGGGATTCCCTCATGCTGCATACATTTAAAACACCACACATTTGCATATTCTTCACAATTGTTATAGCTATGATGAGAGAAGAGAGAGAGAGAGAGAGAGAGAGAGAGAGAGAGAGAGAGAGAGAGAGAGAGAGAGAGAGGACCTTCTTCTTGGGACTGGCATCGAGCCTGAAGGGGGAGGACCTCCCACTGAGCTGGAGGGCTTTCTTCATTCCTAGACCTTGGAAAAGATAGGTTTAAACTTATGGGAGAAGGAAAAGACTCTTCAAAATTGGGTGGTAGTTTATGGCTACCCTCACTATATAAATACAAAGTCCTTATCCTACAAGCTTCAAAATAGGGTGGCAATTTGTGACTATGCTCACTACAAATAGTAAGTCCTTATCCTACAACCTTCGATCTCAACTCCATACCCTATTCATAGTCATGTAGATAAAAATCCTATAATGCACATGTGTTATGGGGATAAGGCAGGTGGCTATGGTAGTAGATTAAACATTGAGTTGCACCCTTGCCACTGCTAAACATTGTCTAAGCACCAACGGTGGAAATTGCCTCCTCTCCCTTCATTGATGGATGTGCCCAGTTCTTCTCTCTCTTCATCAATGGATAGCTACGAAGGGCACAATTTTTCTTCTCTACACACTAGCACAAGACAAGGCTTTAACTCCCCCCCCCCCCCCTCTCTCTCTCTCTCTCTCTCTCTCTAGAGTGAGAGGGGCTTATTTCATCCATTACCAATGTCTTCCTATGTTAACCCTTCCCAAAGACCTCTATGTCATCAATGCCGGCCACCTTACCATCTTCAATAATTTGGCCGAAGTCACTAGAAATGCGAGATTTCATTAGAATACTTATAGTGCATTATTTTGCATGAGTGATCACCGCTTGTCTATTAAAGGCGCACCACAGGATCTTAGGTAGAGAGTACTATTTGTGGATTAGGTGTTTGCACAAGCTAGAGTGGCAGAATGAGTCCTAGGACCTAACTTTTAACTTTGGTTGCCCAAGAGTGTATACCCTAGCAACCACACATAAGAGGCAAAATGTAACTCTCACTGCTCATTCTTTTATGCACAAGCTAATAGAGTGCTTTTTTTCTTTACTCTCCTATACTATTACTTGCTTGCCTTTTACTATTACTTGCTTGCCTTTTACTTGTTTGAGATCTTATGTGTGCTTGCTTGCATGTGTGTGAGAGAGTGAGTGTGTAAGATTGTGGTGAGGAGGGTGTAGCTTCCATTGGAGTGCGGCGGTGGTGGTTAAGTGGAGCTTTTTTGTGCGTCTATGCGATGACATTGCTACCTACTACGAGAATCCCATGCAGTCATCTTTCACGAGGTGAGTGACACACCTCGACTGTGTATTTGTGTGCTAGGACATGATAAACTGGTTTCTCAATTAAGTTATTTGTGCTCTCGAGTGTGGTTGGACAAAGCCCCATGACATTGGGTTGTTTCCTACATTCTTTCTAAGTGGCACCGCGGCCGCATAGCAACAATGCACTTCGAAAGCTTGTGAATGGTTAAATTGATATTATTTTTGGGTTTTGCAAGAAAAGAGTAGATATGAAACCTCAAAACAACTTTGATTTTGCTGCATATTCTTATTTTTGTTGCATTCTTTTGTTATCTTAGGAATTATGTGTTCAATTTTTCATGTCGCTTTAAAACTGTGTGTCCTTTGATTTTTGTAATTCAAGTTTTTTTTGTCAATTTTTACATTTTTTATTTTCTATTATTTTTTAAATTTCCATTACCCTAATTTTGACTCCTTACACAAAGAAATCAGTTTATAAACAATGATTCCCTGGGATAGGATTTACTAACCAAATTGTTTTGTGTTTTGTAGGTTTTTTTGCGTTTTTGCATTGGTGCTAATGACTCAAATTAGCCTAGCTTAACCCACCTATAATTTGAGCCACAAGTTGTAAGTCTTTTGGTTGGCCGCATTTAATGCGTGCAGGCTTTAGGTCCCAAGTCAAAAAGGGAATCTTGGAAAAATCCAAAAACCATGACAACCCTTTTTTGGGTAGTTGTGGTGAAACCAAAAACATAAACTGAAAACTGTAACAAACAAATTAAAAATCAAAAATCGCAAAAGTAAAAGGTAAAAAGCTAAAAGTTAAAAGCAAAACTAAAAAAGGTTTAAAAAAGTTAAAGAAAGAAGAGAAAAGGAAAAAGGGAAAAGGTGAAAGGTAACAGGTAAGCGAGCAAAAAAAAGTGGCCAATATAGAATTTTTTTGAAAAGTGCACACACAAACTTACCTATTATAGGTTTTTGGCCGTTGCGGTTAGTTTAGCGTACGTTACACAACTCAAAAAATTTACAATTTCCAATAACCCACAACTATAGGAAATCTCTCGGCCCAAAAAACGTGCATGTAGAACCCTTCCCAAAGTGTTCAGAACTATTTGAAATCCATCTTGGACAAGTTTCTCTAACAAAAAAAAATGTCTGAAGCATCCCCTAGCCTTGAAACAACTCGCAAATATGCAGTTGCGATCTAGGAACATTTTAGAGACGCATTTAAAGAAACCGTGGTGTCGACCTAAGTAGGCTCTTATCAACCCACCTTTGTCTTCAGACCCTCTTCACGAATAGGATTCAGTGTGGTACAGGGCGTGAGACTCTTAACAAGCAGCAACACTTCCTCCAATCTAGAGTCAATGGAAGGGACACAGTCCCCACTTAACCAACGCTAGACTCACCACTAGCTTGATAGGCTACATGACTAATTACTTCAAGATTTTGGCTTTGATTGTTGCAACTTCTGCACCTAACCAAGTGGCATATCGATTTGGGGATGAGGGATTTGAGGTTAGCTCCAAGGCCACACCTAGTATCACCTTACACATGAGCCCTATGCATGTGGAAATCCCTGTCCACATGACCAAACTCATTACTACAAACCAACAGCTGGGAATTCAATGTAACCCAGGAAACCTTGAGATAAACCTGGCTATGGACCTTATTTATTCTCTTAGTTGGAAGGAAATTAAGCAAGCTATCTCTCTGCAACCCTCCCAACTAATCCAGTAGCCTTCACACAAGCATTGGGGAGCGAGGTGGCCAAAAGTAAAGGGCGAGTCATGAGAGAGAATGGATGGAGTAGCTCTGGAAAGGCTACACAAATTGTGAAGCTCATGCACAAGTTCAATGGAGAGGCCGATCCTAGAAGACATCTCGAGGTCTTTGATCACGTTTGTGAGGCCTTAGGTGAGAGGAACGAGCTTGCAAAGACCAACACCTTTAGATGGCAAATCTGGTGATTGGTACGAACCCTCAAAGTTGAAGAATGTCTAAACTTTAATGAGCTTCAAAGGTTATTCCTAAAGTAGTTTGTGCATGAGGAAGCTTTGTGGAGTGTGGTTTCACAGTTACACAAAGTTGAGAGAGAAGAAGATGAGTCAGTGAGAGATTTTATTAGTTGTCTCAAGCATTTGAACTCTCATTATGCTCCACATGAGCACTTCTCCAATAATCAACTGCTTGATCAATTTATCCACGGGATTAAACATGAAGATATCCATAATGGTTTTTTCATCTTTCATCACCTAGGAGGACGTCATAGTAG
The DNA here is from genome assembly GCF_041138505.1 of Cibotium barometz. Classification (NCBI taxonomy): domain Eukaryota; kingdom Viridiplantae; phylum Streptophyta; class Polypodiopsida; order Cyatheales; family Cibotiaceae; genus Cibotium; species Cibotium barometz. Next base: position 13,729,910 of record NC_141095.1, on the reverse strand, counting down.
CCAATTCCATCCAACTTGAAGATAACCTGATGCTAAGGGGAGTTAGAGCTTCAGATTCTAAGTCTATTACGTCAGCAACCAGTGGTTGTAGTACCACCACTACAAAATCTACTTGGACTGACTTCTCAAAAGCTCTCTAAGAGGAAATGAAGGCTAGCAAAGCTTTGGACAATGTTCACATGTGTCCAAGGAGAGAGAGTCATTGGTGTTCCATTTTTCATCAAGGACATACCACCACCAAATGTCCAATTTTAAGAGCTCGTTACAATGGTAACTGTAGCTTTTGTGGGCACTATGGTCACAAAGCTTGAGATTGCCATTGCCAACACAACCCAAAAAGATAAATTTGGGAATGCCTCAAGAGTCAATATTCATTAGGGACCTAGATGAGGACCCGGACTCCTTGGACACATTCTTGAAATTAAATCACACCTGACAAAACTTGACTATTATTCTAACCCTCACAGAGATTGAGAAATTCTAAGAGTTTAGTGATTTAGTTATAAAAACATAAGAAGAGTTGGAATCAAAGCCCAAGCAAGTGCCTAAGCAAGTGAGAGTCTCAGATATTGTACACCGTAGTATCTTAACAACTACTACTGGGATTCACAAACCCCTAGATGTGCCTAGTGTCATCATGGAAGAGATTGAGGCCTCCACCACTCATAGTTTGATCCTTGATTGATTCAAGGGACAATTACCATACGGAAACCCTAAGCCCATCTCGTAGATGGATTTTCTAGTCTCGTCGACACCTTTTTTATGGAAAGGAGGTCATGAGTTCACCACTGAACATCTCCAAATTGTTGGATTTTATGGCCTCACAAACAAGCACAACGATAATCGCTCAATTGAGTGGAGATCCTAAATTATTTAAAGCGATGAGAGCTCTCCTTAATGGAGAACTAAATGTAAGATTACCACCATTTACTGACATACATAAGGCACATCCCCACTATACAATAGAGACACCCAATAGAGACACCTTGAGTTGCGCTCAAATCAATAGCCCCAATGGAAGAAAAAAATGTCAAATCTATGGTTAAAATTTCATTAAACAAATTGGGACAATACTTTGAAGGTGATGAGTCTAATGCATCACTACCAAATCACCGCCAACCAAGGGCATCATAATAATGGGAGTCCTAGATGGTGGTGCGGGTGTAAGCATAATCACCAAGAAATGCTGGGAGAAGATGGCCAAGCCGTGTTTGGAAGTCTCAGATATCATTGTCAAGATGGCTGACGAGACTGTCGCCAAACCTGTCGGGATTCTACGAGATTTAAAGATCAAGGTTCTTAAACATTGAGTTAAATATACCTTTATTGTTATGGACTTTTCCAAACAACCCAAATTGTATGAAATGATCTTAGGATGCCCCTTCATGAGAAGGGCAAATATGGTGCATGACCATTTCTAAGAACAATATTTACCTCCAATGCGATGATTCCATCATCAGGGTTGGTTGGCCCTGCGAACATCCTATGGGTAGTGGTGGAGGACTTTTTAAAAATTGTTTGGACACCACCACTCATTCAGTCCCATTGTAATACTACTATACTTTCAAAGAAGTGAATGATATAAGGAAGGACCCACTCTATAAGGATGCTAAAAACAAGCTATTAAGCCTAAAGATGATCCAAATTTGATACATATGATGGCTACAATTGATAGTTAGGGAACCAAAGGATCTACACAGGTTACACTTGATGGTGAGCTCCCTAAGGTTGTGCCATTAAAAATGATATGCACTCTACCTTTTGATGTCGAGGGGATTTGTTATAATGAGCTTGAGTCCACCTTGGATAACTCTGACATAAGCACCGATGGTGATGAGGAGCTTGAAACACAGATTGGAAGTGACACAAACTCCTCAAAAACTGCGAGCAAAATGGAGTTGGCAACATGAAGAGAACAAGGTGGTTCCAAACATAGTGAATGATACATTTAGTACGTTTGGAAAACGTGTTGAAAAGATTCCAACGTAGTGAACATTGCCCCCGATATATATGTATACAAAATTTATAGTTTACTTATAAACTTTTGAAATATGAAGTTTGAAGATTCACATTGCCCCCGATATATATGTATACAAAATTTATAGTTTACTTATAAACTTTTGAAATATGAAGTTTGAAGATTCATCAATGAACATTAAAGCACTTACTAATACTATACAAACTTTATATTTCAAAATTCAAGCACAATATGAATAAAATTTCAACCTATGTGTAGGGGTTTTGGAGGTGCAGCAAAGAGAGCCTTGTGGGGGGGGGGGAGAGAGAGAGAGAGAGAGAGAGAGAGAGAGAGAGAGAGAGAGAGAGAGAGAGAGAGAGAGAGAGAGTGAGAGAGTGAGAGACTGACTCTGAGTGACTTGGGCAATGAGCCCGGCACGACCAGAGAAGACCAGCATGACCAGCCCACGAGCACCCATCGTCGAAGAGAGAGAGAGCCGCGCACATGTAAGAAACATGAAAAAAAAACTTGATGTTGACGTGCGTGGGTTTTTTTAACCTACATTAATCGAAATCCCAAGGACCCACGTTCACTAACGTTTCCAAATGTTAGTGAACTTTTCAATCGTTCCAAACGTTTGGATCAAATCCAAATGACATTTGGATGCAACCTTGGAAGAGAAACAGTGGAGAGTAAATAGAAACTATAGGGAGTAGCTCTAAATTTGATACTGAGTTCCAATCTGAAGAAAGGGATGAAGTTCTTCAAAATACCAAAGAGCATCTTCAAAAATGGTAGAGACATAAACTCTATGCAGCCAATCATCATGGAAGGCTGCAAGAGAAGACAACTACTGCCCAATGGCTATAATATGTTGGTGCATTATTTTGACATCTAATGCACATGGCTATAATATGTTGGTGCATTAGATGCACATCGCAAGTTTATTTTGACAACTAGGGAGAGGAATTACAAAATGTTATGTATTGCAACCCTCCTCGCACTAAGTTGATAGCCAAAATCTATGTCACCGATGAATCAAAGCTTAACCGTTCAGCAAGGCAAAAGAAGAACAAAGAGTTGGCCCAAAAAGAGAAGGAAGCGAAAGCCATAGCTAAGACACTTGAAGAAAATCAAGAGCCAATACCTAACTTGTGCCGTGCCCCAGAGCACTTTAAATCTTTTACAATTAGTTAGTGTTTGATAATGCCACATGAAAACTAACAAGTGAGGCAGAAGGAGTCTATGATGGTCCAGTTGTTGTTGAAGTAAAAGAAGTAGACTTGGTTGAACTTGGGGAAGACCCTAAGCCAGTTTCTATAGCAAAAGACCTCACTCCGAATCAGGAAGTTGAACTCATGGATCTCCTCAAGGAATATAAGGATTGCTTTGCATGGACTTACCATGATATGAAGAGATTACCTGTTGAGGTTGTGCAACACACAATCCCCATGGTACTAAATGCTAAACCTATCCATCAACAACCTTATCCAATGAATCCAAAGTATGCAAGAATTTCTAAAGAAGAGATAGACAAGCTCATCAAATGTGGATTTATCTATGATATTGAACATTTGGATTGGGTCTCACCCATTGTGGTTGTGCCTAAAAAGAATGGAAAATTACGAGTATGTGTCAATCTCAAAAAGATCAATATAGTAAACAAGACAAGATCATTACCCCTTGCCATATTCAGAACATGTACTTAAACGAGCGGATGGTAAGGAAGCATACATCTTCTTAGATGGGTATTTAGGATATAACCAAATTTCTGTTACTCTAGGGAGGATCAAGCAAAAATTTCTTTTGTTACAAAACATGGAGTATACATTTATAGAGTCATGCCATTTGGTATGACAAATGCACCAACCACATTCCCAATGACTTATTGAACACTAGAATTTAAGAGAATTCTAATTTTGATATAAAAATGAAACCTATCTGAAACCTCTAATGAGCAAGTTCAAAAGAAAATCTAAGAGCTACCCTCTTCTTCAGCTCTATGCACTACTGAATACATGATGCATCTAGCAAAAAGCATGTTCCAAAGTGAGTTCCCTATCACTGATAATGGGCCTATAGAATACTTTATCCTCTTCTATGCTGAGATTACACGACCCTTATACAAGCTTCTCATCATATTTGAGTGGATAGAAGAATGCCAATAATACTATAATGCATTAAAGCAAGCTTTGGCTAGAGCTTCCATATCATGAGTGCCAAACTGGGATGTTATCTTCCATGTGCATATTGATTCTTCTAACTTTGCAATTGGATGCATCCTAGCCCAGCCAGGTGAACATAAACTGGATGACCGCATAAGTTTTGCTAGTCACAATAGTTGTGCAAGGCTAAGATGAATTATACCACTACGGAACGTGAAGGTTTAGGAATGACATATTCCATGAAGAAATTCTGACATTACCTTTTAGCTAATAAATTTGTTTTCTATGTTGATCATTAATCCTTGCTATACCTTGTCCAATAAACCTTGCTCCACATACTCTTGTGCTTGTACATCAATGTGGGATAAGTCTCCACTCTTCTCTCTAGCTCACATGTCACCTCAAATCTTAACACCCTCCCTTGATGGTAACTTGACCTATCTTTGAGGCCTAGAGGTCATCTCTAAGAGTGGGGTCCCTCCTTTGATAGAGACTTGACCTATCGTCTAGAGGTCTCTTCTAAGAGTAGGGTTACAAATTTTGGCTATTTCTTCTACTTTAGCTATATCATCGGTGTCATAGGACATACAATGTTTTTAGAAAAGATGTTTAGAGCTAGAGGCGTCATTTTCAGCCACAAAATGACCATCTTCCACATAGTTGTTTTCTTGATTCTGTTTGGAGTAGCAATGTTCTTCCAAGTGCCCAATCCTTCCATAAGAACTACAAATTCTTTTTGGTTTATTTTGAAACGACAATTTGCAAAGATGTAACCAAGCTTGCCATAGTGATTACATCTGACAGCTTTTCCTTTTCCTGTATAACAAAGCATTTTGATTGATTCTTTGAGTTATATTTGATGCGTTTTTGAGTTTAGACTTGTTCTCAAGTAGTGAAGATTCAACTTTAGTTAGAATTTTGTCGACATTTTTGACTGTGGACACAAGAACATCATAGGGGGTTTTGTCGACGTTGTTGAGGAGAACTGCAACTGCTTCATCTTCTTCAATATTCTTCTTGATTCCTTCTAGTTGTTGCTTGAGTGCCTTGAAATTGTTGATGTGAGCCTCCATTGTGTCAGCTTCTTCTTTGTCCAATCTGTAGAAATGCATCAAAAGGTTAATCTTGGAACTCTTGGTTTCGCTTCCAAAGACTTTGCTGAGTTCATCCCATGCCTTTTTGCAATATTTTATCCCTGCAATGTGATGTATGACTTCATCTCCCAAAATCTGAGCTATAATGCCAGGTGCTTTGTGATTTTTGAATGCGTTAAGTGATGTTCTATCACTATCTTCACTAGGTTCAACTAGATCCCATAGCCCTTTTCTCATCAATGTTTACATGGTTTTCATTTGGCAAGTGTAAAAATTATCCCCATTAAAATTATTTTTCTCTAATGCGAGTGTCTCTATCATGTATGACAAGGAGGTCTTACCGATAATATCGACAATGTCTATCCCTTTTTACAATATGTAATGAGAAGGTCGGGAAGGTCTTTGCATGTGATAATGATTCACGGCCAGTGTCTAGTCCCAATACAAGAATGGCAATGAAAAACTCTCTTCATTTGAGCAATGCAAGAGGATGCAATGAATTTTGATGCAAGAGAGAACTTCCCACAGTGTATTGATACTTTAATTATCTAATTTTAACATTAATTTGGCCCATTTTTTGCCAATGATGCACTAATGATAGTGATTAGTGCTCAAAAATAGTGATTATCAATAGACTTTGGAGGGCAAAATTGAGCAAATGCAAAAGCCTTTTGATGGGGCTTTCTTGATAGCCTTAGAACCCTGGATGAGGATCAAGGTCACAAGGGAAAGGTTAAGCTCAAAGCTACCAAAAAACGGTGGATTTTTGTCTATTTCTAAATTATGCCTATAGATCAGTAAAAATGTGCGAAAAACGGGCAATTTATGAGCAATTGAGCTGAAAAATGGGCAATTGAGCTGAACCCTTGGACATGTAGAATAGCAATGAGATCAACAAGATATACGTAAGAGGAATTTGTCAATAGTGAAGTGGGTGTGGAGAATCAAGCTAGGGAAATTTTGGCCACAAGCGGGATATGGATAAGGCTGAGATTAATGGATAATTAGGTGATTGGTGAAGTAATTAGACTAGTGTGAGCTAAGGCTAAGCTAATGGAGAGGGGTGGCTCTGATACCATGTCACAAAAGATGAACCCTCACAATACATGGCTACCTTAACCCTAATTATTGTGATTAAGAAACACTAATCTTATGGTGGGTGCAACCTAATTAACAACATAATGATGTTGAAAAGATTATGCTAAATAATCTTAAGACTCAAGCACAATTAGGTTACAAGATTGAGACTTGTACTCAATAAGAGGCTTGAGAGCTTGTTTCACATTTCATTGCTTGAAATGGCTCCCTTTTATATGAGGAGGTACACTGTTGTGCTTGTGCATCAATGTGGGATAAGTCTCCACTCTTCTCTCTAGCTCACGTCACCTCAAATCTCTTGCTTTCTGATAAATTTCATGTCTATATCAAGAGGGAGCCTGTTGGAAAAGCTAACCCATGAACGATATAGTTTGCACCAACATGTACAATAGTATAGCACCTATAAATATAATAAATATCCAATTAACAGCAGTAAAAATTAAAAAAGATGATTAGAAAGAGCACATACCAAAATAAGAGAATGAAAGTACGAGTGACCCTATTTTGGACCAGGATTGTATAGATTGGTATTATCAAGGGCAGCTAATTATTCCTCCTTTCCAAACCCACTCACAATATTTTTATGCACCATTAGGAGAATGATGTTGTGGAGCCACCTTTGTGGGCATGTTCTACCTATAGTGTCATCCCCTTGCACCATGCCTTAGCTATGCGCACCACATGTTGCCCATATGCAAGCATTGTTGAACTTATTTTAGGCGCTATGGGTTAGGACTCTTACAGTTCATGGTGACACGACAACGACATGATGCCGTGAATGTACTTTACCCAGTGGGAGGACCCTATCAAGTAAGGAATGCACATGAAGAGCTTGCAGAGCAGGGGAGGAGGGCAAGAGCGTACACACTCACACCATCATTCTATGAAATAATGTTATCTACTCCTTGTCCCTTCTACAACAGGTTGGTCATTTCCTTATGTTTCCCTCTCTCTCAAATGTATCCATGTAGCTATACTAATCCAGTTATCAATAGGTTGAGCTGTATGAGATGTGGAGATTCAAAAGACTAAAGCAAGAATAAACAGTGTTCACGACGTCAATAAAACTGGTGCTCATAACAGCCTAACTTAAACTTTTATGTGAGGAGATTCAAAAGACTAAAGCAAGAATAAACAGTGTTCACGACGTCAATAAAACTGGTGCTCATAACAGCCTAACTTAAACTTTTATCTTCCTTTCATTCTCCTTCTCCTTGATTCCTTTTTACGTATGTGTGTTCTTCCATAGCCTTCTCCTAGGGTTTCTTCCCCTTGCTTCCTCCTTCACAAGACTCCATAGCCCAACTCATAACATGCTCCTTAATTCTTCCTCCCATCTCTCAAGTTCAACAGTATCTATAGCCTTCTCTCCTAAGGTTTCTCCTCCTTGCTTTCTCCTTACTAAGACTTCATAGCCCATCTCATGAGGTTCTCCTACCTTGATTCATATTCCCATCTCTATGTTCAAGTTTTACATATCATCTATAGCATTCTCCTAGGGTTTCTACTTCTTGCTTACTTCTCCCAAACTACCCACATCACAACTCTCAAGGTGCACCTTGCTTCCTCCTCTTATCTTTGTGTTTTCAAGTTACTGCAACATCTATAATCTTTCTCTTAAGGTTTCCCCTCCTTTCTTCCTTCTACCAAATCCCCTAGAACTCAGCTCACAAGGTGCTCCTTGCTTTCCCCTTCCATGGAGATGTTTAATGCAAAAACAAGGGTCAAAGTTTAGTGCATATTCAAGAGCACTTACCCATCATGTGTTATGATAATGTAATGGAAGCAAGCTTTAAAGCAAAATAACAAAAGGTTCGTTACTTATTGGTTTAATAACTTTAAGGTTTGTTTTGTTTTGATGATTATCTTAATAGTTTCTAAAACGCCCCTCGAAGGTTAAGAGTGTTTTAGAGAAGTATGACATGTTTTGAACTGTAAATGTGGTAGTTGTAGGTAGGTCTGAAAAATGACGTAGCTCCTCACAATCCTTTCTTTCACTTATTTCTTGTTAGGTTAGCATTGAGAGGAAGGAGTTCCTCTTCTTCTTAGGCTAGCTTCTTTGCATGATATAAAAAAGCTAAGAGAAGATTTTCTACTAAAATTTTGGATAAAGAACTTAAATCTTAGACAATAGGTTAAGTCCCAGGGGGCTCACATTTAAGAAATCATGTATATGCAATACACAACAGGTTAAGTCCCATAGGCTCACATTTAAGAAATCATGTGTGTGTGGAGGGTACTAAAAAATAGGTATGTATACATGGTTTTTGGGAATATACATATCATTTAATGTATGTATGCATTCTTAAATACATTGGCAACTTAAATAGGACACCTATTAAAAATGTAAATCTATAAATGGCCTAGTTTAAAATAGGTCGTCCTATATTGAACTTAGGTGATGCTTAACTTGGAGCATGGGTGCACATGGTGCACCTTTGCTCCACATTTTCAATTGGATTGTGGGCCTCCAACATATTACCCATGATTCTCTCCTCGAGAACTGCGAGCACCGACATGGTGATTATAGAGTATGGTGACTACGTATCATAAGTTTTGCTGAGTAATAGAGATATGAGAAGGGAAAAGAACGAGCTTGGCCCTCAGAGATGACTTCACATCTATGGTAGGGATCTCTTCCCTAAAGGATTTAGTTTTCTTAAGCCTATACTTAAAGAGATATGGCACAATAGTAGACCAAACCAAGACCCTACTAGAAGGCTTCCAATCAAAGTGCTTGACTTTCTTCTCTAGAAGGCCTTCCTTGGGGGCGGGATAGGGCTAGCTATGCAATCACTATTATATGGCTCTATGCTCTGGTTTTAAAATGAATACTATTAGAAATCTTCACATGATCAAAGTACTTGGTGGTGCCAAGGCCTTGTGCCCTCACCTGCGTATAGTAAAGAGAAAAGAGGCACCACCGCATGCTTTGGCCAACCCACAGAGTGCAAAAAGAAGTAAATACCCTTGTGCTCTTGGTCACCTTTATCCCAAAGGAGAAAGAAATCATCCTTGTGCCTTGGTGTCGCCAGTGTGTAGGAGAAAGAAAATGCCCTTGTGCCCTTGGTCTTGCACTTAGGCATCGAGTAGAGGGAGGAGCAAGGCTCTTATCCTTGGGTAGCAATGAGCAGAGGCAACACAATGAAGGACATTTGTTCCCTCGGCCATGTCTGTGAAGCGAGGTGAAAGAAAGAACTCCTACCCTTGGCCGCCTATGCAATATCGAGAAGCATGAGTGGAGGAGAAGAAATTGGCTCCTATGCAAGTGAGCAGGGTGAGAAGAGCCTTGTGCCTTGGCCCCACCAAGAGAAGGCATGCAAAGTCCCTATAGAGTTGGGTGATGGAGAGAGCAGCCTGGCATAGACTACATGTATGACACATGGGATAGCCCAAAGGGTAGGCACAACAGGACGCGTGATGAACAAGATGTAGATAACGATGATCCTATTAATGATGAAGGACTGGCTATGGCAAGGCTTGAGAAGTAGTCCAACAAAAACGGACCCATGTAGGATGGGAAGCCCTAGCATCATAGAAAGAACACAGGGAACAACCCAATGTCGTGGGGTTTTTCCCAACCACACTCAGGAGGAGCACAAACAACTCAACCGAGAAACTAGTTTATTGTGGCCTAGTACACAAATGCATAGTTGGGATATGTCACTCCCTTCGCAAAAGTTGGTTGCCTGGGATTCTCGTAGGTAGTGATGTCACCACGTAGCCGCACCTGAAAGCTCCACTCCGTCGCCGCACTCCAATGGAAGCTCTACTTTCACTTTCACAATTCACCTAGAAGGCTCTACTCTAACTAAAGAGGGCACACTAAGGAAGGTGGAGTACTTGGCATACTCCTTTAGCATACTTTAAGGTCGATTTAAGTAAAGATTGAACTAGGACAAAATTCTTAATGGTTATCCAAGTAATAACTAGAAGAAAGATAGAGCAGTTTACAAAACGACACATGGAAGCACTCAAACAAACATTGAATAGAAAATTTATAAATTATTGAAATAAAAAATATTAGCAACATTTAAGGATGGGTTTAGAATACACCTAGTTGTATGGTTGGGAAGTCGGTCTTGTCGAATTATACTTATAATGTTGAGAACTTCCATCGTGCTTCCTATGAACCTTAAAAAATCTTCAAAAATCATCGCAATAGGTCGTCAATCAAATAGATGTATCTCATATACTTGATCGGACTCAGTGTCAGTAAGCTCATCATCCTCATGGTTTGATTCTAATATCTATGCCTCCTTTGGTGTACGAGGCAATGGACTGAGTGCATCCTCACTGTGATATGGCATGGGTACTATAGGCAAGTGAGCAAAAGTAGCTACCGCTAGCTAAGCTATCCATAAGTGTTCTACTAGAGAGAGGTTTAGGTGGAGTTGGGAAGGGTTGTACATACGTTGTGGTCTCCTCTGTGTGTGAGAGAGCCGGATATCAAATAGACATGCAAGGGGAGGAGGAGGGGGAAGCGTAGAAGGGTGGAAGATGGGGAAAGAGGGACGTGCATATGCCTGAGAAGAAGGGGTGGGAGGACAGTGGTGTGAGTAGTGCATGGCGGAAAGGCCTGTTGCATGCTGGGCAACTAGGGGTGTTCCTTATTCACTCTAGGCTGTAAAGTTAAACCATAGAAAGCTTTAACATCTTTTTCTTTTGTTGCGAGGAGGAACACACACGCGTGCAAGTGCGCACACACACACACACACACACTTTCTTCCCTGTGTGAAGTGAGGGGGATGGGTGGGCGGAAATAGCACACAAGTGCATCTAGAGAGAGAAAGGTCGATGCGTTATCGACCACCATATGATTTTCAGCACCCCCTAGAAAGCTAATTGATTTACATATAGTCAAAATGTGATGTGTCATGTGTGTGAATATATGATGGAAGGGCCCCAAAGAGGTGGCGTGTTTGTAAGTGATCTCTCTTGCAAGGGGGGATCTTGATGAGCCACACAACATATTCTTGTGTGGGGTCCTTTGTGGAATCTGCAACCGGAGCGTCCAAGCCACAAGATTGAGTAGAATATTCTCACCAAAGGGGGGCTCCATGGGCTGTTGATTGGTGCAAGTTTCACACGCAAAGGTCTCCTTTGATTTTAAATTGTCGCCATTTTATTGCTTTTAAAAAAATTTTGTGAACCCACACAGATCTCCATAGCCTTCGCAATCGTTACCTTAAGCTCTGCCAATCGCTGATTGCAGCTCTCTGCTGCAAGAAGGCGATTATAAGAGTTGATTATTGTGAAGAAATTGTCTGATTTGTATGGTTCAAGACCGTTTTCAGGAAAATCTCATCAGGAAGGAGCCCTAATTAGGGCATCCTTAGAAACCCTAATTTGCGCATCCTCGATAGCCCTAATTACGGTATTGTAGAGAACCTAGCACGAAGAAACCCCAGACAGGGCATCATAAGAAATCCTTCTGAGAAACCTTAACTAAAGCATCCTGCAAAACCCTGAGACTATGGCGACCATGGGGGCAACAATGTGTGGACAGATAAAACTAGCTGGGTACCTATCAAGCGACGCCATGCCACACAACTATAGTAGTCATCAGATGAAGCCCAGATTTTTGCAGCAGAATCACTATAGACGACGTCCGCTCGTCAGAACACCCTGCACAGTCGTGAAAGCTATGGCAAATAACCCTGGAGATGGAGAATCTGCTTCGGAATTTCAGTTGGGAAAATCCGTGCGCTTGGCTTTGTGTGCAGTCACGGCTTCTGCTGCAGCTGCCATGCTGTGCCTTCACGGCACCTTTGATGCCCCTGCCATGGCCGAGTCCCTTACTATCACATTTCCTGCGTCCAAAATCCGGGAGGTATTATTTTGTCATGAATTTTCTTATTAAGTTAAAGAAGTTTTCCTGGCTAAGCCAAGAAATTTCAAACTTGTTAAGATAACAAATCCTCTTTTATTTGACTGCTTAAATCTCACAAAATTGAAGTATCTAGCTATGATGAAAAATGTGTGTGTGTGTGTGTGTGTGTGTGTGGTGGGGGGGTGCATGAGTGTGCGTGTACGGGAGAGTGGGCGCACTCACGCATGTGTACAGTGTGTATTGGGTGGGGTGTGTGGGTGTGTGGGTGCACTATACCATAAGTGGCATAATAGTCTCTCTGTGTGTGCGTGCATGTGCCATAAGAGGTCTATTAATCTTTCGATTTGTTTTCTTGACCAGGTGAGTACAGTGCAGAGGACACTCATTGAGACATGGGGGCTTATTAGGGAGACCTATGTTGACCCTACATTCAACCACCAAGGTTTGTTTAAAACCCCCCATCCCCATCTCAAATTACAGTGCACATTTACTGGTCTGTTTTCCGAGGGGCTATTCTACCATGCTGCACCCAGTAGGCCAACACCGCATCTCTTAATTAAAAAAAGGAGATGGTGTTACAATAATAATATGACTTTGTATTCATCTATCTTAATCCTATGACCATTGATACAGATAAATTGAAGACAATATTACTTGAATTTCTCAATCCATGTCTTTACATGTAATCTATTTGGGAGGTAGCACAAATATGTGTGTTGGCCGAGAGACTGCCTTTAGGAGGGGGGGGGGGGGGTGCAGGGGGGTGTGTGTGTGTTCGTTAGGCTAAGAGCTGGCCCTTATTGATTATTCTTTTTATACCTATTGTTGGCTTGTATGAGCTGATGGAGGTTCTCCCTGTAGTAATACACAGGATACATATGGAGAGAGAGAGAGGGAGAGAGATATTTTTTAGAGGGTTAGTGTATGAGCTGGCCCTTAATAATCATACTTTACATACCTATTGTTGGCTTGTTTGATTTGATGGAGTGTCTCCTTGTAGTAATAAGAGCACGTGTGTGTGTGTGTAAGAGAGAGAGAGAGAGAGAGAGAGAGAGAGAGATTCTTTTTGGGGGTTAATCTATGAGCTGGCCCCTGAGGATCATGCTTTACATATCTATAGTTTTCTGGTTTGATTTGATGGAATATTAGATCTCCTTTTTGTAATAAAGAGCATACATGTGTGTGTGCACTTGTGGTCTCCTTCACCGCCTGAGGGGTGTTTTTTTGTGTTTGGGGGCAGGGGGGGGGGGGTGCAGGGGGGCAGGGAGTGATTTCTTTATTGCATTTATGATGTAGCTGTGTGGCATTAAATGTAGTGAGAGTACAACGATCTCATGGTGTTTGGGAATGCCTTCTATCTATCAAAATACTGGAGTTTTATCATCTTAGATGTCTCAATCCCGAGGGCATAAGGTAGCAAAGGCATGTGGGAGTTTTGAGGAGTCTAGGCTTCTGTGGACTAAAAAAAAATGCATTGAACCTCAAAAATGTGGATGAGCACAATCACAAACAATGTCACAAAAATGTGGACCTCAAAAATGTGGATGAGCCAATCACAAATGATGTCACATCTTGCTGTTTTTCTTCAGTCACATATATTATACATGTCGGGGTTGGAACTCATGTCCCCTGCTGGGCTGCATGGTACAATAGCCACAGGGATGTCACATCCTTATATGCCAATTTGTTGCTGTTGCAGATTGGGATTCAAAGCTGGGAGAAACCATGTCTCAAATACTTCCAGTGAAAACAGCAGATGCAGCCTATGGCAAAATCCAGACCATGCTGGCGACTCTTGGTGATCCTTTTACACGCTTAGTCAGTCCACAGGTAAATGTTCTCAGCTGCTCCTGTGTTTAATCTCTTTGGTCTTCCTTCGTATGAAGCTAGGCAACATCAGGTCTACAAAAGCCATGCTTGTTTTACTTGGTGGTATGTTTGGACAATTAGTTCCCTTAAATGCAGAGTCCCACTTACACACTCACATGCACATGCATGTGCGTACACGCTCACGCATGCATGCTAACGCGCACCCCCTTCTTACATGAATACGTTCATCGTGACATTTCAGGACTATCAAAGTTTCAAGATAGGCAGTGATGGTGCTCTTGAAGGTGTTGGTCTCCTTATCGCATCCGACCGGGAGACTGGCCGGCTGGTATAATTTCCTTTTCTTCTTGTAGGCATCCTCTTGTACACGGTCTTAGGCTCATATCAGACTTAAAAGACAAGGTGCCTTTGAGAATTTTTCTTAAAAGACAAGGTGCTCATATCAGACTTAAGAGGTAAGGTGCAATTGAGAAATTTTCTTATGGACCCTTTGTGCCTGATATGTGGACATGGCAGGTTGTTATCTCTTCACTTGAAGGTGGTCCTGCTGCGAGGGCTGGGATACATTCCGGCGACGAGCTTGTGCAAATTGATGGTAAGGACCCCTTCACTGGGTAACCATTGTCTTTGAATTGGTGCAAATTGTGCTAAAAAACATGCAAGTATGCTGCTAATTGCATGCTTTCTTGACTAGCAGATGAAACACTGGTAGGCATGGATGGTGAAAAGGCAGCCTCAAAGTTACGAGGGCCTTCTGGAACCCCAGTAAAGCTAAAATTTCGGCGAGAGGTATGCCCCTTGCAAAATCTGCCAATCTAATTTGCAAGCCTCCTTAAGGTGTGAACTAAAAGGTGCATAGTTGGTCCAATACAGGGCATTGTAAAAGAGCGTGGGAATACCAATTTGACTGAGGTATCATTGCTTTGTTAGCTCCAAGAACACTTTCTTTGAAAGGGATGCTGAGCATTTAACATTTTGCATATGACATCAATGTGGCAGCTCACATGAGGGGGTTTACAGGCTAACTCCCCACTGGTCATAAATGGGGATCTTGGCAGCCCGTAGAGCTTGGCAATTTCCCCCCATCCAAGTCCCTACCCGCCTGGTGGTGGATTGGGGGATTATTTGTTAAGGCGCAAAAAATGTGTTTAAATCAATCCTCAGTGTCAATCTTTCAGGTTAAAATATTTCGAGAGAATATCACTCTCACACCTGTCTTCACAGCAGTCCTTCCACACACGGCACCTGATGGTCACTTGGCAAAAACAGGATACCTAAGATTAACTGCATTTTCACAGGTGAGGTTACCACCCTATGTATCCCTTCTGGACACCGAACTAGATGGTTAAGCTCTCTTATTGTATGCCCTTCATTTTACTTACGTTTTGCCTGAATATGTAGTGTTTTTCACTTGACACAGAATGCTGCAGCTGACATGGAGAAGGCCATTTCTGGGCTTGAGAATGAAGGCGCGGAATCTTACATCTTGGATCTACGTAACAACCCTGTAAGCCTCTTCTTATCATACTTTAATGGGAGCATTCAATCACAGAGAATAGGTTGCATGCTCATGATATGAAACAGAAAATTGTGCCATTAAGGCTCATTACACATACAGCCCCGTGGACGGGTGGGAGCATTCAATCACAGAGGATAGGTTGCATGCTCATGATATGAAACAGAAAATTGTGCCATTAAGGCTCATTACACATACAGCCGCGTGGACGGGTGGAAGCAATCAAGCCCGCGCACGAACAGTAA
Source organism: Cibotium barometz (assembly GCF_041138505.1). Classification (NCBI taxonomy): domain Eukaryota; kingdom Viridiplantae; phylum Streptophyta; class Polypodiopsida; order Cyatheales; family Cibotiaceae; genus Cibotium; species Cibotium barometz. The sequence continues at coordinate 13,714,172 of NC_141095.1, read as the reverse complement.
TCCTCAGCACTTTGTCAGATTCCTCTGATGGCAAAGATGGCGGGCAGACTGTATGTGTAAGAAGCCTAAGGTAGAATGTCATACAACATGACATATAAACCTAAACCAAGAGCTTTTTCTGTAAGGGTTTTGATTGGCTAGTTTTTTGAATTCTTATTCACCTTGATGCTATGGTGAATGTGTGGTGTACAGGGTGGATTGGTGAAAGCTGGGCTTGATGTTGCCCAGATGTGGCTTGATGGGAATGAGATCCTAGTCAATACCATAGACAGAGATGGCAATACCCTTCCCATAAGCCTCATGAATGGCCATGCCTTGACACATGATCCTCTTGCTATTCTGGTATATTATGAAACATTTCTTATGTCTTTTGGACCTACAATTTTGAACGATATTGTCTTTTACGGTCTTTGCATCACCCTGAAAGCAGGTGAATGGAGGTAGTGCTAGTGCCAGTGAAATCCTAGCTGGAGCTTTACATGACAACGGCCGTGCTGTTCTTGTTGGATCGAAGACATTTGGGAAAGGCAAGATACAGGTACTCCAATACGTTCTTTTGTGTGCATGCCTGCACACGTGTGCGTACGAGCACACGCACGTGAGTTTGAGAGAGAGAGAGAGAGAGAGAGAGAGAGAGAGAGAGAGAGAGAGAGTAAGCCCTGGTCTCTCTGCAGAGTGTTACTGAGCTGAATGATGGATCTGCACTTTTTGTAACTGTTGCTAAGTACCTATCGCCATCACTGCATGAGATAGATCAAGTAGGCATTGTACCAGATGTGCAATGCTCTCCAGGAGATGCTGTTATGACAGGCTCATCTACAGGAGGTTCAACAAAGGGTGTCTCCTCTGGTACAAGCTCGGAGTCCCCGATAGAACAAGATTCTTGTGTACTTGCTGCTGAACATCAGCTGGGTATATTCTGAAGCAGAACACAAACTCACAAGCAGCAATGTTTGTGGTCTGCATGTGCATAGCTGTATGTATTCCAGGTATCCTATTGACCCTTATTGGACTTCACAAGGCCCTAAGTCTAATACAGGGCATTTAACAATGTGAACAATACAGGGCATTTAGCAATGCGAGCTCTACAATCGTAGGCTTTAATGCAAAGTTTAGAGATTGATTATTTAGGGTCTTTTCTGATTCAAAAAGGCTGCTTACACCACACTGTGTACTTTGTCCACCCAAGACAATCTTATATAAGCATGTGTAGTCCTGTACATCCCGTCAGGACTCTCATCAGCTGGCTTTGTAAAGTATTATACATACAATTGTTCATCTTCAAGCTTCAATTTGTAAGAATAGTGGCATTGACGCAGTCTGCCGATGAGCAAGAGGTGGACTCGATCCCTGGCTGCAGCTCATTTGAGTCTTAAATAACAGGCCGCCATACTAGTGGTTATATTCAAGAAAAAGCTTATCTTTCGCATCTTGGTTTTAAGTCTCACTGCCTTTTAATGTGAACTTGTGCAATCTCTCATCCTTCTAATGTCATCTCACGATTGCCCGTTGCTCAGTGCTAAATCTGATGTGTTCACTGCTGACAGTGGATTATTTTAGGGGATGATTTGACCAACTCATTCAGATCTGGACGCAACAGCATGCCAGAATTGTGAGCTGCCCTGCTGCTTACACATCAAGATTCAACACTATTAGAACTTAAACAAAACCCTTGATCACTCAGACAATTACACATCAGCACTTGCAGGATTAAAAAAACATTTTTTTTTCAGTAGAAAATGGACACACAAGCCGTGGCAGAACTCAAAACTGCTCAAGTAGCTTGCTCCTGGCACCAAGAAGAACTCCTATCAGGCTGGGGATATTGCACCCAGCCTAACAGCAGATCACAACATTCCACCTCAGGGTCCTCCTTGGGGGCTTTCTCATATTTCAAGACAGGTGCATTGAGTAGTGTATAAAGCTGAGATCGGTGGATTGTCAATACATAGTGATGCATTAAGACTTGTGCCTGGCTATACCCAGGGAACAGCATCAGGAGGCTGTTCTTAACTCCATCTTTGTCGAGCTTCACTGCCCAATGTCTACACACGACGATACAAAAGCCTATTATACATCACACATTCACATTTGCTTAGTATTCTACTACCATGTGTGGATAATGATGTGGTCACCATTGCCTGCCTCCATTCTTCCTTTTCTTCCAACCTTTCAATTGAAAATATTGTACTCTACTCCCTCATCCTTACGGTGTTTTAATTTTTCTATCCAGGCAAAAATCCAATAATTTTAAGAGTAATTCTATACATCTTCACAAACTTTTTTGTTGCATACAGCCAATTGATGGCCACTGCTGACAATCCTTCGGAGTTCTAAGAGATACGCTGCATCTCGAAAGCATTGCCAAGCCAAAAAAGAGGAGACATTAAAACATTAAAAAACTTGTTGGCCCAGTCTCTCTCTCTCTCTCTATCTCTATCTATATATATATATGTATGTATGTATAGAGCAGCTATATATATATATATATATATATATATATATATATATATTGGAGGCAATAACCTCTAAAGCACCCTCTACTCCCTCACTGAAAGACCACCACCTTGATAAGACGCACACTCTCTCTCAAAGCAAGAGCAAACCCCAATAATCTCCTAGTGCAAAAGACTAGGAAAAGGAAAGAACATCTAAAGAAGAGAAAAATATGAAAAGACTCTAGTTGATGAACAAGAAATTTAAGAGTACATATGACAGGTGCCATGTAATCAGTGTATGGAAAGATGCCAGCAAATAGAGAGAGCTCTTAGTATTCTTTGAGAGGAAAACACACACATACAGAGGTACCAAAAGTCCGCGCTCAAGTACACATGCAAGCTTCTCTGATAAACAAAAACCATCATAACATAACTGCACAAGACAAACTAGTTAGGTGGCTTGATTTATACCCGAAAGAAACCGGATACAAGCCCTATGGTAGCTTGCACAAAAGAATTCGGCGTGTTGGCATGGGACAAACATAATCTAACTGAGGGGAACCAGGTGGAGGAAGTCCGAGAGACAAGAGGCGGTTAAAAGAAACCGGGTGGAAATACTCTTGTGGATAAAACTTAAGAGTTTAAGGAGCTAGCCTACCCGCGTGTGAACAAGTCCTTAAGGAAAACTTATGGGCTTCTCCAAAGTATAAAGAAGAGCAAAAGGATATCACGTGAACAACAAGCAATGAACCCACCACCAAATTATCCCTCTTGTAGTGCTGCCACAATGACGGGGGTTCATCTCACCCACTACTACATGGCTCGGTGAAATCAACCACCAACCCTGCCACAACGCTCTTATGCTCCCGCCTCTCTGAGCCATCGGTGTACCCACTCCCGCCTGCTTTACTTACTGTCTGCCCTGCTAAGCGTCACCTCCAAACCTTCTTCTGTAGCTCTTTTTCAGCAATGCACATCAACGCCAACCACCACCACTTGTAGTTTGGGCGTCATCACCTTGTAGTGAACGGGGAAACTTGGCCTCTGTACCACTCCTAGCTCTCTCAACTCACACTAAACAACATAGACACACACATTTCCTTCACAACACATATACACTCTCAACTCAAGCATGGCGCTCAGTTTCAAGATGAAAGAGAAAGCATAACACGTTTCTTCTCCCTAGAGAAATGAAGTGTGTGAAGGTGCAACATGTGCAAGCAAGGGGAGGAGCATGCACATTAGAAAAAGAAAAAGAAAAGACTAAGGGTACATTGGCAAATATAATCATTTGTAAAAGGTGAAGTCAAAGGTCAAAAAAGTAGCACATAAAAAATGTAAAGTGGCACATGTAATGTGAGCATTTATGAACACATGGATGGCACAATGAAACCTTTCCCAAGGCTATAAATATGGGTGTATGAAGCTTGATTAGAAAGAAGATTGTGTGGTTTTCACGAGTCTTTAATCTTGATTAGTATTCTTAAACTTTGTTAATATTTCGTAATTATTCTAGTTTTCAATCATGAGCTTTAGATCTTGTTATGAGCCACTCTAGCCATGCTAAATTTCAACATGGTATCAGAGCCATGTAGGGTCGGTCATAATAGGTTTTACGAGAATTTGTTTATGTGCAAGTAGGAAGTTATTAGAATTAGCATTAAGAGTTTATTAAATTAGGGTTTCATTAAAATCTCCACTCTTTATTGAGTTCTCTTGCTTCATAAACAAAACTATGCCAACAACATCCAGTTGAAGAAGCTCTTATAGAGTGGCGAGTTGGTGAAGGTGAAGAACTCCTACAAGCCTATCATTCATGATTTTTTGGGAGCCCAAGTGGAAGCGTAGCATCAGCAGCTCGAAGACCAGCAAGCAAAGAGAAGTGAGCTTTATCTATTGGTAAAACCTTGAGAGAGATATTCTTAACACACAGTAGAATCGACATGAGTAAAAGGAGACCAGATTTAATGCGACTGGTTCTTGCAACATCTTGGCACATCTCTACAAGGAGCAAACTTTCACACAACACATTAAGCATAAGGGTCATCATAGTGGTGAGCAACTATGTCACGTAGTCTGTATAAACGGCATGCATGAGTCGCCCGTACAGCAGCGGTAGAGCCCGACTAGACATGGAGTCTGCACATCAGAGTGCATGTAGCGAGTGTGTCTAGGGTTCAAGGATGAGCGCCCAGGTCGGAGGGTTGTAGACAACTGGGCTACTGTGGGTAGGCAGGCCACTATATAAGCTCAGCGGTGTGGACACTTATCCACATTCTTCTATGGCTGGATGGTGACCAGAGCTCAGAGCCCTTCTTGGCTACGGCGGCATATGCATCGATGTAACATTGATATAAGAGCCCGTTTCGGGATCCGACGCTCCCTCTCACTCTATCGCACATGAAAGCACCCTTGAAGCGTTGAAGGAGGCACAACAACAAGCCACCACAACGGATGACACTTGCTAGCGATGGAACCACCACACAACGGACGGACTAGGAAAGATATCTCTGTCTTCAGCTCCCTTAAGAAGCACAGGACAAGAGCACAGGAGGCGCGCCCGCTGGCCAAACTACAGGCAGGTCAGCAGGGCAGTAGTGCAGGAGGGCCCCCCAACACAACAGGCAGCTCATAGCCAACTAGCTGGCCCGCACACGTCTCCTTGAAGAGAGGAGAGAACATGGCATCTCACTCGGCTACTGCCGCCCTTGTTGGGTGGGGGTGCGTACAGTCGGAGCCACGACAGCACGCCACAACTGCCATGTGCCATAGAGCCACCACATTACTGCCGTGTGCCACATCAGCCACGACAAGTGGCGAAAAGAATAGCGCGGAAACCACAACAGTGTCACCATACAGCGCGAAACGACAGCAACACACCAACGCTGGCGTGGTGGAGAGAGAAAGCTCTCTCTCTCTCTCTCGATTGCTCTGTGTGTGTGTGTGTGAACCTAGCATGGAGACTGTTCAGCAGGAAAATTGCTTGCTGTCTCGACAGCCCATCAGCATGGATGATGATCGTGAAGAGAATGCGCTTCCTAGCTCCATGATAGCTCTTGTACAGCAAAAGGACCCCGCTTGCTCCAGTGATGCCTTGGGACCTTGCGTTTGACCCTATGCAAGAATGCATGTCGCATTGTCCAGTTTTGGTGACCCTCAAATCTTTCCTGCTTTACTTGTTGCCTCTTAACGTGGATACGTGGGCGGAGTAGCGCAATACGGAGTTATTGTGGCTCGGTGGTGGGCAAGCATACTCCGAAAGCAAACTAGGAGCTACCAGGTTGGGTTGTTCCTTGTTTTTGCAAGTTTTTATCTTATTTTTTTGTTGGAGATGTAGTACTCCAACAGGGGTGAAATCTCCCTGGTTACACACACAATGGTTCCCTGGGAGTGGACTAGTCATGTTCGACTCATAGCGTATAGGTTTCTAATTCTTGTTTTTTGAATTTTAAGCTTTTATGTTCTTCTTCAAGTTGGCCATTGGAAGTGCATGTTTGGTTGGGTATGTGGTACCTTAATTAAGGCCACCACGTCTGAGATGGGTTCTTGGTGGCAAGGACTTTGACCCAAACTCTAGTTCAACTCACATGGGATTCCAAGTGTTTATCGTTCACTACTATGAATGAATGATGAGAAGATAGAGACCTACGATATCACAATTAAAGATTGTGATTGACCAACACATGGTGTTGTTTGATTGACTGAGGTTAGTCTTGTTCGTAGTGACAATATGTACTAGTCCAATTTTGTTTCATTGAATTGCTTTAGGTTTTATGACAAAGGAAAGCAATTAATTTCATTTCTTGAAGATCCTCTTTCGTGTTCTTTCTAAGGTTTGGATAATCTTAGAATAAGGTCCGTAGAGATCAACTGATTCTAATATTCATAGTAATCTTAGAGTGATCTCCATAGTGATCTTTGAGTTCGGAGTTTACCGAACATAGAGGAACTTGGGTGTTGATGATGTTATGTTCAACGTGACTTGTAATAGAGTATGGAGCTACTCTACCTTCCTTTGGAGTATGTCATTACTCCTTTTGTCTGATAGGATGGAAGTGCCGTGGAGAGGTCTTGTCCTAAAGCTACCTTGTGTGGCTAGTCGTTGTCAAGATCTTCATAGATTGGCTTGATGGTATGGGACGTCAAGTGCTCATAAAGAGTCCACTTGTGTGTCACAATGAGATTCATGCTCACTTGATGGTATGGGACGTCAAGTGCTCATAAAGATCATTGTGGTCTTGGTGGTATGGGACACCAAATCGTACACACAGGTTGACCCTTTGATTGGTTGTATACTTGTTCCATAGTGATCAAGTGTGTATATACTTCGTCCATAGTGATCAAATGTGTGTATGCTTATTCCATTGTGATCAAGTGTTTAGACAGATTAAGCTTTGAGATTCACTTGATAGCCTTTGTTGGGAAGAAATCTAACGACAAAGTTCAGATGCGTGGAATTGTTTTCACGCTATGCTCAAGCAAGGTAGATGGCCATGAGGTGGTACCACAAAGTTTTTAGAAACTTCTTTAGGGAGTTTGCTGTTTATATTCACAGTGAAAGTTGAAGTCTTAAAGCTACTATCATGGACTAGTAGAACTCATGGTTAGATGCTAATCGTAGAGTTTAGAGATTGACATAGTTGTTGAGTGAATGTATTTGAATCAACAATAATTAGGTGCTAGAATGCCCCATACTTTGTGCCGTAGTGCCAAAGATTTTGAGTCATTCTAGATGAGCACTTTGCAGTAAGTGGCTCAAGTGTCTTGTTATGGCTCTATGGATATTCCAACTCGGAAAGGGTGTATCCATGAGTACAGAGTTGCTTGTAAAGAGTACAGAGTTAGCCAAATTGAGAAAGAATTTGGTATTTAAGATATACGGGATAAATGGCGAAGTCCAACTTTACCAAAAGTCATAAGAGGATTCATTTGTACAAATTTATGTTTTGTAATATGTTTATGAAGTGCGTACGTGAGCGGTTATTTTTTGTTGTCATTGGTTACAGTTGGGTAGTATATTGCCACCTACGGGTAGGTAGTGCATTGCCATTGTCATTGGGAGGTAATACAGATTTGTTATATTCCAGACTTCATATTGGTATTGAACACAAATTGAATGTTGTGTTATTCATGTCAAAGCAATCTCAAAGTACAGAGGTTGATTTTTTTTGTCTATCAGTGTAAGGTGTGGAGGTATACCTAATCCACATATCGTAGCATATGTATATACAGATTGGGTAAGTGATAAAAAGTTTCTCGTTTATTGCTTTATAGTAAATAATTTCCCATAATTGAAATGCTTTACGATATTTTTTCACATAGAAGAGGTGTCTAGTGAGACCACGCTTGTAGAGGTGTGTCTAGATGGTGCTATTAGCTTTTGGATGTGACCATAGATAGCCCATAAACATGCCTGAGCGACATGGTTGGCCGTAGAGACGTAGATATGTATTGCCAAGCAACCAAAGTGGTTGCATGAGTAGACATGTGGATAGGCATGTATCTACTCGTGGGCTAGGAGTGGTACTCTTATTGGTGCACGTTACTCTTGATTTTCTAGTAGTGGTAGACTCCATACATTAGATGCTGTCTATGTGGAAACCATCTTCGTTACAAGATGTGTAAGCTGCTCTTGGAAGAACGTAAGAACTTTTAGAGAGAGGAAAGTGTAGCTTTCCTTAAACTATGTGTAAGGTCAATTGAACTTTACCACATTATAGAACAATTTGCTAAAGACTTGTAAACAGTTGCACAAACAGTTAAAGTCCATGTGGTTTCTAACCTAAAGAGAAAAACATCTTTGATGTCGTAGAACATGTAAAGGAATTCCTTGAATGTCGAAGCACATTCATTATTATGAGGTTCTTGAGGACTTGAGAACTTCTAGCGTATACTGACGGCATGATGTTAATCGATGCCTTAGTACCAATTTGTGTTTTATATGGTTTGGTGTTCCAGATAAAACACAAGTGTTGCATGTTTTCTTGGTTGTAGTACTTAAGGAAAATATGTGTTGTGTGTCTTGCTTTCCTTGTCGTAATACTTAGGGAAGTTACAAGCGTAGATGGCCATACGGTTTACACACAGACACTTGTTTACAACTTTTTGAACCGTTTTCACAGACGGAAACTCTTCTTGAAGGGAAAAGTAAAAAGGTCAACATTTGACCAACTAATAAGATGTGAAAACATCTAAGTTTGAAAGGCTCTTTATCAAACATCTCGACAAACTATATGGCCTATCCTCAGATGATATAGTGTTGGCCAGAGATAGAAAGTTTAATAATCATCTTTGAAGGAAAATCTTCAAAGGTTAAATAGCACTCTAAGTAAGAGTGAAATCAACCATCCGTAGATTTATGGTGGTCACACTAGAAACCCAACTAGAGTATATGCTTGTGCATAGATGAATAATCTAGTGGAGTGGAGTACCTCTCACCTTTGAAATTTATTTTTTTTGTTGTTCATGATGACTAGATTTGCACCATTTACGTTGTTTTATGGGCTCTAGTCTAGATCTTCTTGCCATAGAGCTATGCAAGGAAAAGAGTCAACAAGATAGTAGCGTAGTCTACAAATATTTAATAGCATAGTCTACAAATGGTTGGTAGAGCGTAGTCTATAAACTTGAGTTCTCGGTTGATGCCTTGAAAGAGGCCTTCAAATTAGGGATAGTCGAGACAAGGAACTTGATGGAGTCTGATCAAACAGTTGTATAACGTAAAATTGAAAGAGGGAGAATTCATCTGGGACTATATCAATTGGGTGAGGTATCTTCACTCTCGTTTGTAACAATAGTGTCGGTGTTTGGTCAGGACTTGGCACTTGCATGGTTCTAAACCACCTAGTTGGCTCCGAAGAAGACGCGACTAATGCAGTTGCTCCCAATGAGATAAGCCAACGTGCAATTGTTGAGCTATTGTCTGCCTAGGTGTGGGGAGATTGAGCATGAGTGCAAGGAGGTCAGCTCCTATGGTTGTGCAGATTCCAGACAATCTATCACATCCAGATAGGAATAACTTAACAAAAGATTGAATACAACACAGATAGAGATGAGTAAACACAGAGAAACAATGAGATGAGACACAATCGATTCTTGAATATTAAAGTACAATGCCTTAGAGAAACTCTGCCCATGAACTGCCCACTCAACTCTCCTCTATCCCTATTTGGTATTGTGCCTCTCCTCAGAGCCTGAGTAGACTTGACATTCTCTATGTTGACAGTGATGCACACCTTCTACAGTCTCAGCTCGGTAGACCAAACTCACGCTCACTCCTCTATCCCCTTATTTGACTAATCCCCCTCTTCCCATTTCAACGTTAGGTACTACCCGTTCATCAAGAAGTTACAAGTTTGTTACAGAACAAGAAGACCCGGTTGTTGCACAACAATCACTCTAACACAACAATCTAGGTGGCAGCCAAATGGGCTGGTTGGCTGCCAACACTTAGCAATCACGGTGGATGTTGTGCCACCAACAAAGCCCATAATTTCAGTTTGAAATTAATTTGTTCTTGAATTGCCACTTGGTCTAGATCCTTCCATCCAAATTCCTTACAGCCTGTTCTAGCCACCTCCTTTCGATAACTCCTTCGTTGGCACGCATACCATATACCATGGCTCATAGGCTCTCTTCTTGCTGCTCTCACTAAAGCGTGCCCTATGCTGGTTCTTTTGTCAGCTTTTTGGAACTGCACTTTGATGGGCCTTGCATCTGGATGCCTTGCCCTTGCTCTGTGCATTACTTTCACCGTCATTCCTATAGGCGAAGGCGTGAAGCTTTGTCTATTTCGGGGTGATGAGGTCCTCTTCAAACACTGTCTGTTCTGGCTCCCTGGGCCTTCTCTTTCCACCCCGACCCCATTTCCACCCATAGGGTGGTGTTCTTGCAGGTTCAAGCCTTGGCGTCTCCCTTTGCCTGTCTGTGTGTGCTGGTTGAATCCATTGGCAAGGGGCTTTAGTAGGGTAGCTCTTTGAATGAGTCTTTACTACCTAATCTGGATCCGTGAGTCATAAGAGGCTGTTGCTTACCGCTCTGGATCCAGGGAGGGCCTTCTTTCTTGTCTTGCAGCACCTGCCTTTGAGCTGACCTATCCCTCTTGCTGGCCTTTGACCCTTCCAATTGGTTCATGAATCTCACAATCTCCTCCCAGTTGAAAGGCCTCAGGGCGCATTCCTATTGGGCTGTCTAGGTTAAAGTCTACATGCAGTTTAGGGCAGTGCCCTTCCAAATGCCGTTGCTTTGTTGAACTAGCTCTTCCTGAACCTTCTTTTGCATCTCTTCCTTACCCCTCTTTTCCCTTTTTGCCCATCCTTGAAAGTCTTCGATCATTTTCTCCTTGGCCTTGATCTCCTCAGCATGCCCGTTCCTCATGGCATCCAATTGATCATGTCTCTTCCCCAGAGGTCAACATTCGTTGTTGTCAGAGCGACGTTTAGCTCATTGATGATCATTCTTCCTCCTTTTTCTCTTGTATTCTTGGCAGGGGTTCACAGTAGATTCTACCTCCTTCTTGAGGGTCTTTGTGGTAAGCCCATCCTGCCTTTGTTGTTCCTTGAACTCCTCCACGAGGTCTTCCAATTCTTCAATCTATGCTTTCAGCAACTTTGTGGCTTTCCTGCTCCTCCAGCTTCTTTGTTTGTAGCCCATGCATATGCTCTTTTATCTCGTTGTTGGGGATCAAGTCCATGGAGGATGACCCCTTGTATATCATGAGCTCTTTCCCCTTTCTGTCTATTGTCAGCGCAGCTATCTTTTTCCCATCTCCCTTCAAGAGTGTGAATTGGTGCTTCCAGCCCTCCACCTCATTTTTTAACTGCTCAATCTCCTAAGCTGCTTTTCTTTGCTTGTACTTCCCCCATTGCTGCTGCCGCCCTCCTTGCCTTCTTGTCTAGGTGCTGCTGCTTCTAGGGCTCTTGTTGGTTCAGGGCCTATTTAGCTGAGCTTGGTTTGACTGTCTGGAGCCTCCTTCTGGATTGTTGTCCTATGAGTGGTAGGGCATTATTTGTCTGCAGGGACGGTGTCGAGGCTTGCATTGCTGTGCTGTGATAACTTCTTCAAATAAGCCCCCCCACACCTTCTTTAGATCTTCAATGGCCTACCCTTCCCATTGCTCCACTTCCAGCTCATATACTTCCGGGAACTCATCAGCATCCAGGACAGCCAACATTGCTTTCGACTTGACCAAATCTACTTTGTCTCTATCTGTCGCCCTGGCCTCCTGTACTTCTTTGATGATCTGGATATGTACTTCTCTTACAGCAATCTGGCTCTCTGTTGTTGCGGCTTGGCTCTCCCTAGCTGCTCTGTCCAGATCCCCTTGTAGCTGCATAACCTCATGCTCCCTCCTTGCCATGGCCTCTTCAATTATTTCCATCTCCTCTTTAAACTCCTTGTTGGGGCCCTCAAGAGGTCCTTGATCTATAGTTGCATTTCTCCTAGCTAAGCTGCCTCCATTCTCCTCCTGTGCAGCTCTTCCTGCACAGGTTTCTGTTGACTCTTTACCATCTGGATGATGGCATCCCTTTCCTTTATAGCAGCCTATAGTTTAGTCATTTCTTTCAAGCCATCATTCATGCACCTTTGAAGATAGTTGAGGGCTTCCTACACCCAGTCTATATCTATATTTTTCAGAAAGCTTAGAGCACTGGTAGAGCAGGGATGTTTGGCTGCACTTGCTCCAGCTACATGCTTGTGGTCGTTACTACTTCTGCTACTACTCTAGCTCGTGCACCAGTATGGACCTACCACTGCCGACCAAGTCCTCCTTTAGCTATTTTCCGCTCTTTGCTTCAGCCGTCCTAGTGCTCCCCTCCTTTCCTGTCTTGCCCTTCTTTTCAAACTTTTTCTCTCCAAACTCCAAGATACTCTTTTTTCCTAAGGCAACCTATTCCTTGCCATGCCCGAAAGCTTAACCTAAGGTCTTCTCAGCTTCTTCTTGTATGGGCTTTGTCTCTTCTTTTTGTTTTGCCATTTCTCTTTGGGTCTCCTCCTTCTTTCCGGCTCTTGATTGTCCCTTAAACAAACTTGTCAAGTACAAGCCAATCTTACTTCTGGTGTTTGGGTAGTTAATCTTTCCAATCTGATCTTTTAGGTTATTGTATAATACTTTGGCCCATGCCACCTTGGTTCCTGCTTTTCTACTACCTTCACCATTTCATATTCTTTCCTTGACATCCAGTATGGCTTGTGGGTGACATTTATCATCTCTACCACAAAGCACATCTACTTCTGTTGCTCCTTATGTGCATTGCCTGTTATCTTGAATTCCTTGGCCTTCCCCTAAAACGGACCAAACTCCTTGACCAGATCATCATCCTCAACTGGCTTAACCCCAGCCTCTCCTTCAGCTAGCAATTTGAACACCTCAACTACATACAGGGGTCAAAAGTTCTCTTCTCTGCAAATTCTTTTAAACCCATTTTCTCCACCCATTTGGCATGCTTGTATGTCTCCTTGTATATAGGGTGGATAAGAGCTAGTTGAGCTCCACCATTCTGTCTACTTTGGTTACACTAGGTTTGAGAGAGAGAAGACGAGGGTGGAAGCAAAGCTAAGAAGCAACAAAGTTCAGAACACAAGGTAGCAAGAACTTGTTGCACAATAATTTTTGAATTGGGCTTTCGATAGAGAGGCGGTGCCGGCCGTTGTCGTGGTGCACACTTCCCTTGGGTATGACCATGACTGCCCGATTTCTCCATGATTTTCCCAAATTGCTTTCACAATCTAGCCATGAGTATTGCGATGCCTTTAGTGAGGTCGTTAATTGTTACTGGGCTAAGAGCAGGTGACGCAACACGACATATGTCCCTTTCCATTCATGCACCCTTTTCTGAGGTGGCAAACTCGCTTTTTGCACCATTTCCACGATGCTGCCAGTTGGCTTCTCTATTTCTATGCGCATACTGAAATTATATTTACATATGTACAACCTAATTTTGGATTTTGTTTTCTTTTATTTCTGTCCACTCCAGAATCTTGTCTTGATTCCCGATCCTGGAAGAACTTGAGCTCTTCCTCTTGAGAACCTCCCAGATCCTAATTAGAAACTTCAGCTTGTTGGATAGTCTCCAAATCTGGATCTTTGTCTCGACACACTTTCCTTCTATTCTCCAGATCTGGATTTGGATCTGGATCTGGACATGCTCTTCCTTTTGGACATGCTCTTCCTTCAGGACATGCTTGTCTTGCTACTTCTAGCATTTTTCCATAATACGGCTTCAACCTATACCCATTCACTAGTATCCTTAAGCTTTTTCCATCTAGACTTGCCAGCTCAAATATTCCTATTCCCATTTTCTTGACTATTCTAAATGGGCTAGTCCATCTCATTTTTAATTTTCCTAGGTGGGGTCCCATTCTTGATGAGAACAGCAAGTCTGCATCTCCTTCTTGGAAGATCTTGAATTTAGTGTTCCTGTCCACCTGCAACTTTCTCCTTTTCTGCACGATCTCACTTGTCTATGTGATGTGCAGTCTCCTTTCATCCAGCTTGAGGAGTTGTTCGATTCTGTGCACCTCTAATTCTTCCTGAGAGAGTCTTTCTGCTTTACAGCTATCCTGAGGCTTTGTGTTAGGAACTCCATGGGAACCACTGCCTCCACCAATCCATACACAATGGTGAAAGGTGTAAGTCTTGTTGCATTCTTATACGCTGTCCGAAGTGCCCACAATGCTGAGTGCAAATCGATCCTATTCTCATTCACTGTCTTGATTAGTATTCCCTTCATGATTTTATTTGTGGACTCTACCTACCCACATTTGCTTGTGTATAGTAGACTGTTGACTTTTTATGTATTATCATGTGCTGCTTTGTGTTAGTTTCCTGATCACTTCATTAAGGAAATGGGTCCCTTGGTCACTGACTATCTCAATTGGGCATCCAAATCTTGTCATTATGGTTTCATATAGAAACTTCGCCACCGATGATGCCTTACAATCTTTCAAGGCCTTGGCCTCCACCTACTTGGTGCAATAATCCGTGGCCAACTGGATGTATTTGTTTCATGTTTTGTGAGTTGCTGGCTTGAAGGGGCCCACAAAATCCATACCCCATTTCTATAACGGCTCTATGGGCAACAGTGGGGTGTGGGGCATTCTATTTGCATTTTTTGGTTTCCCGAACCTCTGGCACATATATGGCATTCCTTTGTAAACCTGTGCGTGTCTTTTAATGCAGTCGGCCACCACAGACCTACCTAGAACACCTTTCACCCTGTAACTTCTTCGAAAAAATGCCCACCGCTTATGCCTTGGTGCACTTTTGCCATCAAGTCTTGTTGCTCCTATTCGAGGACACATCTTCTCAGTATGTGATCGATGTCCATCTTGTAGAGCCGCCCAACCCCACCACTATAAATGACTTGCTCCAAAGATTCAGCTTCAGGGTAAAAAATAAGATGCCTCCATGAATATGTAAGTGTAGGTGGGTTGGTAATTATTCCTCCTATATAAACCTAAAATTATAGAAATGGGGCGAACATTTTAAAAAATGCCCTAAAATGTCCAAAATTGGGCCAATATTTTCTAACACCCGTCAAAATGGCCAAAGTTTGGACGAATGTTTTAAGTTGGAAAAACACCCCAAAAAAAAAACCAATCAGTGAAGATTAGCCTTTATTTTTTTTCATGGTGGCCAGCTTCTTTGTCTGATCTCTGGACATGTACTCCGGAAAGGACAAGTCAAACAAGAATTGCAACATTTCGTTGTACCAACTGGGTTTCTCTCCTTCTATGAGGAAAAGTTGTGCATCTGGAAAATCATCTTCCACCCCCTCTAGCTCTTCTCCTATTTCTAGTCTTGATAGGAAGTCTACCACACCGTGTGCTTGTTCCCGGGGGGTTACTTATGTTGAATTCAAATTCTTGTAAAACAAGAGTATCCATCGTGAAATAAAAGATCTTGAAATTTCTATTGGTCCTTATAGGAAAAATGAAATTTTCTTATTGCACCTCTGCACTCCAGAGATGCCATTCCTGGTATGCCATTTAGACACCAACATAATCCATTTAGACACCAACATAATCCACATATTGATTATCATACACACACTATGTCTTTCAATTTCAATAATCAATCTATCTCATTATCTAGTCACTCTTCTCTTGAAATGTTTCCACTCATCTCTCAGACATAAGCACGCCGTGCATTAAGGAAATGTGAGAAAGTGTACATGATTTATGTTAATGAAGTGGAAAAGAGAGAATCTTCTCTCTCACCCACAACAACAAAAATTTCTTGCTTCATTTGACGATTGTTTTTTACGGATGACTATACTCCCCATCTTCCTCCTTCTTGTGGTGACTTAGACCATAAGATAGAACTTTTTCCAGGTATTCAATCGCCTCACAAAGCACCATATAGACACGGCCCTTTGCACCAACAAGAAGTGCAACGTCAAATAGTTAAATTGCTTGACAAAGGTCTCATTTTCCCTAGTAGCTCCCCATTTGGTGCACTTGTCTTGCTTGTCTAGAAAAAGAATAAAACCTTTAGGATGTGCATAGACTATAGAGCACTAAATAAAGTGACTATTAAGAACCGCTGCTGCTGCCCAATCCCTAGAATTGATTACCTATTAGATAAATTGAAAGGTGCAAGTATACTTAGTAAAATTGACTTAAAGTCTGGGGATCATGAGATTCGTATTGATCCTATTGATATCTTCAAGATTGCTTTCCGTACACAATCAAGACATTATGAGTTCGTTGTCATGCCCTTCGGTCTCACTAATGCTTCTGCCACATTTGCACGCATGATGAACAAAATTTTTATAGATTATCAAAACTTTGTGATCGTTTTCTTTGGTGATATTCTCATTTACAGCCACTCTGAAGAAGAACACAAGGATCACTTCAGTATTGTCTTTGATTTGTTAAGGGAAAATAAATTATATGCTAACCCTGACAAAAGTTCTTTCTTTCAAACTGAGATAGAATATCTAGGCCATATTGTATTAGGCCGATGGTATTTGAGTAGACCCTAAGAAAGTCCAGACCATTCAAGACTGGCCTGCTTCTAAAAATGCCCATGAAGTTAGATCTTTTCTAAGTCTAGCAGGTTTTTATCGTAAGTTCGTAAATAATTTCTCGCTCATTGCTCTTCCACATTGACTATCTTGCTTTGCAAGAAGATAATTTTTCGATGGGGTGACAGTCAGCGGAAGTCCTTCGAAACTTTGAAGTACTTGTTGACCCTGTTATAGGCTACCACACCTCCAAGAAGGAACTCTATGCATTCACCTTTGGAAGAAGCAATAGAACACAATTGTCATAGTAGGGAACTTACCAATGCTTCAAGCTCGTGTTCCTTAATTAAGGTCTCCAAGATCACTTGAGAAGCTCCAATCCTCCAAGATTCACCTCCACGCCGTCACCGTATAGTCGCTCACACCACCACACAAGGCAATCACTCTCTCTCACTTCTCTGCACAAGCATACAATCATACAAGTATAGAGAAGGCACATGTCACTCTCTGTCACGTGCACCATTCAGGTGTACAGTGACATGGCATCATATTAGCATCATAGACATCATCAGGCATTTAATCAGGATTATTCAGGCATTTAAATGAATGTTTTCAGCATGTACCACATGGTATGAGTTGGATTCAGCATGGTTGCATCACATTAGCCATATAGACCAGCATTTAGGGCTTGTGGAGGCAGCCGACAGCCTGTTTACATCAGCCGACATGGATGCTACTTCAGCCGACCAGCATTTATGCTATTTTTGGCATAATATATTTAGTCTTGGGCTTTTGCATCTGGCCGACTGCAGCCAGGCTGGCCGACCAGCCCCCCTCCCCCATATATATAGAGACCTCAGCATTCAGTTCAGCACATCATCATCATCTGTCATCAGCACATCTCCACGCATCTCAGATAGCAGCATTTAGCAGGGTGTTCTCCAACGCATCTCCTCCAGGAAGCTTTGGGAGCAACATATTCAGCAACGCATCATCATCAGCATTCAGTACTTCATCTTCAGCAAACGCATCTATTCTCCTCAGCGTTTCCTTCCCAGGTAATAGGAGTACATCTGCGTTTCATCATCAAGTCAGCATAGCATCTGTTCCAAAGCATCCCTTCAGCGTTTTCTTCCCAGGAGACAAGGGAAAGATAGTGGACAGCAGTTCATATAGCATATCAACATATTCAGCAGCATAGATCCATTTGGATCTCATTGTAACCGCATTCATCATCTAATATAGCTGCATTGCATTGACACATATTTGTCTATCTCTTAAACATCATTAAGTGCAGTTTAGTTAGACTAAGGTTGTGTTTACGACGGTCAAAGACTCTCTACATGTCACATTGGTATTAGAGCATTACAGGGTAACCAGCCTTAGAGCATGTGCAGTTCATCAGTCATGCAGTCAGACATCATTTTTATCACTTCCGCAGAGTTAAACCCAGTTCTCAAAATTTTGCAAGCCACCCTTAGGGATTTTCCCTTAGGTCTGCATCAGTAACCCATCCATCTGCATTCTTGCACAGCATATAGGGTTGCACATGGCTTGCATAGCAGACATCTTAGCAATCATCTTAGCAGTTCATCTTGCATCTGCAAGGCATACATGTTGCCCATGAACTCTCAGGGAAAGAATGACATCCATCATCAAAGGAGGACATAAGTTTTGGGCTTCAACTGCTGGCAGCAGAGCAGGGGGTTTCTCTTCCACAGAAGACGGAAGTTTGCTCCAACATCGCCTCAGGAGGTTCAGAGCTTCAAGAACGACGGAGATGGTAGGTGAAAGTTTTCCAGAGGCAGGTCAGGGGTGACTCAGGTATTTCCAAGCAGTTTTAGCAGCATTTGCCATTCAGTTCCCACAGTACATAGAGTCTTGGCTCAAAGGATTTCACTCCTGCAAACAACCTTAGTCCCGGCAGCAGAAGACAGAAGGGGGCAGTGGTTCGGAGGAGAAGGATCACAGAGGAGTCGAAGGTTGCCAGGTATACCACCCAGCAACAGTCTAGCAGCAGGGAATGTCACGTGCACACCATTCAGGTGTACAGTGACATGGCATCATATTAGCATCATAGACATCATCAGGCATTTAATCAGGATTTATTAGGCATTATTCAGGCATTTAAATGAATGTTTTCAGCATGTACCACATGGTATGAGTTGGATTCAGCATGGTTGCATCACATTAGCCATATAGACCAGCATTTAGGGCTTGTGGAGGCAGCCGACAGCCTGTTTACATTAGCCGACATGGATGCTACTTCAGTCGACCAGCATTTATGCTATTTTTGGCATAATATATTGAGTTGTGGGCTTTTGCATCTGGCCGACTGTGCAGCCAGGCTGGCCGACCAACCCCCCTCCCCCATATATATAGAGACCTCAGCATTCAGTTCAGCACATCATCATCATCTGTCATCAGCGCATCTCCACGCATCTCAGATAGCAGCATTTAGCAGGGTGTTCTCCAACGCATCTCCTCCAGGAAGCTTTGGGAGCAGCATATTCAGCAACGCATCATCATCAGCATTCAGTACTTCATCTTCAGCAAACGCATCTATTCTCCTCAACGTTTCCTTCCCAGGTAACAGGAGTGCATCTGTGTTTCATCATCAAGTCAACATAGCATCTGTTTGCAAAGCATCCCTTCAGCATTTCCTTCCCAGGAGACAAGGGAAAGATAGTGGACAGCAATTCATATAGCATATCAGCATATTCAGCAGCATAGATCCATTTGGATCTCATTGTAACCGCATTCATCATCTAATATAGCTGCATTGCATTGACACATATTTGTCTATCTCTTAAACATCATTAAGTGCAGTTTAGTTAGACTAAGGTTGTGTTTACGACGGTCTTAAGCTCTCTCTCTCAAGACAAAAGCAAGAACTCTCATAGCACAAAGGGAGATTGTGTCCATTCATTATGAGAAAATACCTTATATACAATTGGCCCTTATTCACACTTGGATGCCCAAAACTGACTAACTAAGGCCTTGGGTGGCCAATATCTCATAATGTACAACTTTTATAGTGCCTTTGCATGACATTTATTAATGTTCTCAAATGGAGGAGTATATTTGTTAATCCAAAATGGAATTAACATTCCCCCCTACCTGGTAGGTTCTGTTCTCAAAACCTTTCACCAAGACCTAAAGACCTGGTCAAACTCGTAAGTGACGATAGAAGTTTCGGCGTGATTGAAGCTTTTTCAGGGTTCTTTTGAATGTAGAATGTGATCTCTAGAACCTGGTGTCAACCATATCTTCAAATGTTACATGCATGTATGTGGGTAGACACCTTAGGGTGATGATAATATAACATCATGCCTTTATCTCAGTAGGGCCTTGATTCATGCCGAATTGTAGCTGATCAACATTATATCCATCATATCTCTCCTTAGGTTGATCTATGAGGACCACGATCAATTTTAAAAATCGGACACTGGCAACAATGGTAGGGTTCGGAATGCGATGCCATGCATGTATCCAAGTCAGCAAAACATTGCTTCCTTTGCTATCCTATATCTGTAAATGTTGCTAGCAAGAATAAAGGAAAGTTGTAGAAGACATGTAAATCCCTCTACTTAGCCTCTTAGAATTCCAATGGTGTCCATCTTCTTTTCATTGGCATATACAAAGGGTCCTCTCTATGTTGGTGGGGCACACATATACTGACTATATTCTAGAATAGTCAGATACTCCTTCCTGCATGTTAGCTATATACCAAAGTCTTCTAGTTTGGGGTTGGCATCATCTGTGACAATGGTTGCATATTCCTCTCATGTATGGACTGGATTTTCCTTTCTCCACCTGCTTGCGAAAGCAGTAACTGATCATGAATGTAACAATTCTGATGTCAAGTAGATCTGCCAAGTGCGGGTTTGCCAGCTTTGTATGTCATGCCACATTTGACCATAATGTGCCCTCTCCAGACAAGGGAAATAATTCTTCTAATTTCGGCTTTGGTGATCAGAGAGGGTATGGTACATGTGGCTGTTTCGTGTTGGAGTAACATCAGAATATGCTTCTGGCAGGATCTACCTAGGCGGGTAGGTTCAAAAAGTGTTCTTTACATTAACACTTTGAACATTAACTTTGGCTTGAGTAGAGGATTCCCAACACTTTGAACATTAACTTTGGCTTGAGTAGAGGATTCCTTGCTCTGATTAATCCCTCGTATTTTGTAGTAGACAAAGACTCAAGAATAGTATTGTCAATAAATGGCTTAAGAGTATCTTGGGGTAGAGTGTGACTAACCTCTTAAGTGTGACTAACCTCTTAAGAGTATCTTGGGGTAGAGTGTGACTAACCTCTTAAGTTGGTGGAGATGGGTTGGGTGCCGGCAACTCCTTGGGGGCAAGAGTGTTAGTGGGAAAATCTAAGGGATGAGCAAAAAGTCTAGAAAATATACAATCAGCTTGAGATTTGTCAATAGGAGGAACACTTGGGTATGGATTAAGTAATTTACTTGTGACGTTTGAAAATACAGGGTAAGTTGGATTAGATGAGGAACTTGATGTTTCCTCTTGACCCTCTCCGGAACTAGGGGGTGGGTGGCTAGGTTTGTTGAGCTTTATAAATTCTTGTAGCTTAATGATATCCTCTAGAGATATGTTAGGATATTCAATATGTATTTTATCAAAATTATAAAGTACGGTAGTTAGCATCGCTTCTAGATGTTTGTGGATATTTCGATACAGTTTAAGAATGCCAAAAGGATGATATAGTGTGGACTCACAGATATTAAATATTGGTGGGTATTATATACTTCTAACGACCCATGACTTATGATCCACTCGTAACTGCGAGCTACAACCTCGTAATTGGCCGGTGTATCAAGAATATCATCTGGAACAAACAGGTCTAATTTGTCGACATTGTTGTCCAGGATGTCTAAGTTTTGTAACACTCGAGACCAACTACGAAGGTTGAGCACAATGGGGTGTAATGGATAGAAGAAAATCGAAAAATCTCCATGCTTATAGTAGGGTCAGCATTATCACACTGTGTATTTTGTTTAATGAGTGTTAATTCTCCTAAGCTCAAATCATTAGACAGATTGATTTCATATTGTAAGTGAAGAGAGTGTTAGTGTAGACAAAAAGAGAGTTAAAGTTTGAGGAGGGGCCCGAGGAGTTACTGGTGGCAAATGAACCTATTTTTGAGGCTTGCTCAGGAAGTAGTCACAACTCGTTGTGGTAGGCTCATGTCTTTGGTTGCGTTCCCGGATTGCCAGTTGGCGCTCCAATTCCTATATCCGAGAATCCTTGGTGGGGCGAGAAGATCTAAGATGCTTGTTTCCCACACCATTCTTATGGCATCCAATTCTTCAAATCATTTGGTGGCCATCTCCTATGCTCGTATGGCCGTAGCTTCCATTTCTTTAGCCTCTGCAATCTTTTAAAGCCTTTCAGTGGCCAAGGCTTGAATAGCTTGGAGCTGCTGAGTAATCTCCAGCATTTCTTGTTTGTGTGTGTCCATCAACTTCTGCATCTCCAAGGATTTGGTGTTGATGGTCTCATTCAGTGCCTGTACTTTTTCTGTATTGGCTTTATTAATTTGTTCTCTTTCTTGTTGAAGTTGGAGCATTCTTTGATCAACATCCTTAAGGACTGCGGATACTGATTTCAAGTTGCTTTTTGTAGTTCCTCTTTCTTAGCCTGGAATGTATTTTGGAAGTCCTCTAGCTATTGAGCCTGGATGCTCTCTTGTTCCTTGTTATGTGCCACTTCTCTTTGAATGTGTTCTTTTGCCTGCTCAAGTTGTGACCCCACTATGTACAAGTGCATAGTGGCTTGATCTACATGACCATTACTAGACTAAACTTGAGCTATGTTGTTGGACTTGTGAGTCAGTTTATGCATGCCCTTAGGAAGCCACACTTGGATGACACTAGATGAATTCTTAGGTACATAAAGTCCACAGTTGATTATGGACTTTTCTATGAGGCTGGTATAGAGATACAGCTACATGGGTACATGATGCTGATTGGTGGGTTGGTAGTGTTATAGACAGGAGATCTACTAGTGGTTTTATATTCTCATTTGGAAGTGCTAATGTGAGTTGGAGTAGTAAGAAGCAGCTAACAATTGCCTTGTCGAGTACAGAGGCAGAGTATAGGGGTCCTACTATGGCAGCTTGTTGTGAGGTAGCTTAGTTTTAAAAGCTACTTAGTGATATGGGTGAGCTTGTGGATAGGGTAGTTGTCATTTATTGTGCCAACATGAGTAGCATACAATTGGCTAGTAACCAAGTATATCATGCTAGAACGAAGCACATTGAGGTGCACTATCACTTTATGGGGGAGAAGGTTCTAGTAGGTGATGTAGATGTGGTATATGTCAGCACAGAGGATTAGGTGGCTAACATCTTCACGAAGGCATTGGGCACAGAGAAGCTCCATATATTTAGGAGCTTACTTGGAGTGCAATGTGTGGAGTTGAGCTCAAGGGGAAGTGTTAAGGTATCGAGCTCAACTAATGCTATGGTGGACATTGATGACCCACCTAGGTGATAGCTTCTGCACTTATGTCACTGGCATGGTTGGTAAGATTATCGTTGATATGCCGCCAGTGGATGACAAGATTGTGTGAAAGCCACTTTATAGCACTAGAGTTATGGCATAGTTATAGTGCCAGCTCATATAAACAACTTTTAGAAGAGTACTTTCCCTTTATGTATGTATTCTTATCTTTTAATTATATGGTTTTAGAGAAGAGAAGAAGATAGAAGAAAATTTAGCCATCCATATCTCTCTTATATGTCTTGCTCTCGCTTGTGTGTGTGTGTGTGTTTACTTGCAAGGAACTCAAGCTCTCCTCTCCCTTGCATTCTCTTTACCCACCACCACCATCAACAATAATTCAAGATACATCTTTCCCTTTATGTATGTATTCTTATCTTTTAATTATATGGTTTTAGAGAAGAGAAGAAGATAGAAGAAAATTTAGCCATCCATATCTCTCTTATATGTCTTGCTCTCTCTTTTGTGTGTATGTGTGTTTACTTGCAAGGAACTCAAGCTCTCCTCTCCCTTGCATTCTCTTTACCCACCACCACCATCAACAATAATTCAAGATACATCTCTCACAAATTGACAAGATAGTCACAAAAATACAAAAGGGATGGTAATCCATGTGTGTTCATAGCCAAGTTTGAGTAAGGCTACAAAGCCATAGGGGAGTGCGCACTGACCATATCTAGATTAATGCTTTGGGATTGGCCTTAGATGGGAAAGCATGGACATGGTTCCAAGCAAGCCTTGGCAGCAAGAGAAGATAAAATCACTTACACCCAAGTCAAGGGAGCTATTCAAAAATGCTTTCCTATGTGATGGTAACATGTACCACACTCGACATCTCAACTTTCTAGTATTTCCTCTTTTGAATAAAGTATCTCAAGTCTTAATGTTTGCTTTGAGGAAAGGCTAATAGATTTCTACATAAAGGATTGCTTCTTGAAAGGTCTAAGACATCCCATAGCCTTTGATAAGATGGCTAGGCCAAAAGCAACTTGGCAATCTTGTGCGACTAGAGCCATTGAGATTGAAAATGATTTACCACCTATAGTTTCCTCAGCTAGAGTAGTCAAGGATTCAAGCATAGTGGTGTCTACAACAGCATCTCATTCTCCTTACATGGTACAACCTATGGAACAATTGGTGACATGAAGGAAGTAAGGATGAGTTGGCTAAGGTAAGATCTATATTGTACCCAAAATATCACCCTCATCTTTATCCAGTACGTGAAAACTTTACTTGCCCAATGTGCCATGGGAAGAATCATACAAGATCGGCTTTTCCTTACCTAGTAGAGCGAGACATGTATGCTAAGTTCCGTGCTCTAGAAAAAGCACATCATGTAGTTGAGGGGCTCCCTTCTTGGAATGTTGCCTCTTGGAATGCATTGATCGTAGGATTAAGGAGTGAGACATGAGATGAGAGGGGTGGGATTACACTGATCCACCCTAACCCCCTTCATTGACTCTAATAAGTTTGCACTCTAGTCCTTCTAATAATTGCATAGAAGAGTTCTTAGCCACCCTGCTCTACATCCCCATAGCCACTGAGATTGAAGAGACTAATCGTGATTGTGCGCTTTTGCCACACAGGTCGTATAGCTGGAGCCACGGCGAATGGCTACAAGCATACAACCAGGGAAGCAAGCTCAAACAGAATGCAAGGGTGTGTCACTCACCGCTCTAACCGCCTCCGTGAAGGATTCCCGCGTCACAGAAAGCAGTGAAGGAGGAGCCGCCGTCGTCGCTCTACCGCCTCTCCACCGCCGTGCCGCTACACAGTGCTCGATCGCTCTCTCTCTCTCTCTCTCTCTCTCTCTCTCACACACACACACACACACGCAGGAGAAGGAAACCAAGGAGATAAGGAAAGAGCACTCTTGTATTCAACACATGAGAATGAGAGTTTTAGGGTTACATTTGGCTCTTATAGGTGACTTGGCCGTTCACACATGGGCGTCCATACATGGCCGGCCGATCCTAATCCTTACCCTGCTGATATTCAAGGTGCGCCTCTCATCGGCGATCATCCAATCCCTTTATCCTTAACATATGGCATCGACAAGCCCGGCCCATGACTCAGAATATTAAATTAATAACGTAAAACATAGTACGTCTCAATGTCCGTCATAGGTTAACATGCCCCCTTCCTGATGTAGATTCCGTCCTCGGAAGCTATGGTATGGTAAGCTCGATAGGGTTGTTGTGGTAGACCGTCTGCAAAACAGGGAAGTAGAGTGAAAGTATGCTGGAATTCAAAAGATATAAAGTGTATAAATTCAAGCATGTTAGACCACAATGGATGTTGCTATGAGAACTTAGTTTAAGGGTCACATGAATGAGCTAGTGTAGCAAATTAACAGGAGTTTAAAATTATTGAAAGTAAATCAAGAGTTAGCAAGGTGTCAAAGGTTAATCAAGGTTTATAACTGGCCTAAGTCACGGAAAATAACCAAGCTTAATAAATAAATAGATGACCACACTATGTCTACTCTAAGAACAAGTTAATACCACGAGCCTAGGGACACAAGAAACATCAGAGTTACAGGAGCCTTTTGCCTTTACTTTTTTTAAATGCACGTGATAATTTTTACACACAATGGCGACCTTCCTAAGGCAAAACCAACATCGATCCTAGTACCATGTTTAACACAAGGCATTATCCAGGAATCTATTAGTTCACCTTAGGCAAGGCTACCCCCTACCAACCAAGGCATCGCGGTTTGGAGTAGAATACTCCTCGCCTACCAAGTATCAATAAGGCGATAGGCCAACATTAAAGCACATCATAGACTTGTATTGCCATTTATTGTAGGCTCTTTTTTTTGTTGGAATAATTTCTTTTGATCTTCGCTCCTGAACTATAATTTGTCTTGCATCCTTTTGACAAAGGGGTAAAAGCTATGTCCTAGAGGTCAACACACACATGGCCAGGTGTCAAACATTAAGATGGTTTGACCCTAGACCTAAGACAATCGTTTTCCAAGGTTAACTAAAGACGTCATGCATTCTCAAGAATATATCCAATAAGGTTAAGCTCATTAATGATTTACACTAGCACATCAAGCAACTTCAAAAACTAAGTAGTACATTGACAATTTCCATGTGGTCATGCATTATAGTTCATGCAATTAATTGAACAGAAAAAACGAAAGAGAGTGGATATGGAAGAATTACACCTGTATTTTGGAGATCTCCTTGATTCGATGAGAGAAATGCCTGCAATTTGATGAGATATTAATGTATGAGCATTGCAGCTATCTTTGGACTTGAAAGTGAACCCACCTCAAACTTTTCAACCTGTACAATCAACTAACAAGAACCATACCTCGAGAGGCACATCAGTGTGAAAAATTAAAGACTCATTTAAGGAATCCAAACTAGAAAAAACTTGAAAACACTAACCTACCTACCAGTCACCACACTACTACTGAGGATACGGTAAGAGGATGTTGTAGAGTCCTGGCTCTACCCTAAGGCTAAGCCTCTATCCGCATCATCCAAATAAATAAAGTCAACCTCAATAGTGCCATGAGTTTCATCCGTCCATTCATCATTGTCAGATATTTCCTTTTCATTTTCCCATCCACATAAACTCATCAAGAATGTAACCATGCGAGGATAGTCATCTTGTGGAAAAGGAAAGCATTGGGCTATCGGGGATATTTCCTCTACGGAGTAGGGGTCAGTCATGGTCAATAGGCGAATTAGCCATTCTAATTTCTCAACATTTTCCTCTCTGGCTAGTACATCTATATGATCCCATTGGATAACATGGAAGATTGTGCAAGTAAGTCAGAGTGTTGGTGCAAAAGGTTCTTCTGCACCTGGTCGAGGTTTGTTTGGGCTTAAAGAAGTAGCCATTGACATTGAAGAGTAGCTTCTTGTTGAAAGGGAAAAATGGGATGGATGTTATGGAGAAAAAGAAGGGGAGGAAAGTGAGGAAGGCAATGAATGTGAAGAGGGTTATGAAGGGGAACAAGGAGGGGGGTGAAGAAGATCATGTAGGGGGGATGAAGGTAATGAATGGGGGGGATGAAGGTGATGAATGGGGGGACTACAATAAAAAGTGCTCATCTCATCAAGGGGGGGGGGGGGGGGAATTAAGTGCTCATCAAGAAAGTACACAGGACACAAATGTGCCAAAAAGTACAAGCAAGAGGAAAATAGAGATATTTGGCAAGCTCTGATACACCTCAATGATTCCTTAAGAAGAGAATTAGGGTGCATTTTTTGTCACCTCCACCAAAAATACCTCTATGTAGGCTCATTCCAATTGAAGCAATCATAAAATTAAGTCCATCCACACAGAGAAATCTCTCTCAAGGTCTTTTATGAAATGGGTGGTTACTTGGAAAGTAAGTTCATTGTTTACATCCTTGATTTGGAGGGGGGGGGGGAGGGGGGGGAACACCTATTACGTATGAGAGAGGAGGAAGTCCTAGAGTGATGCATAGAAGACTGTGAATGATAGGTTTGAGCAGATCTTGAATAATGATGCAGAGTGGGGTCCATACCTTAGGGGAAAAACGATCCACATACTTGATGGAAATAATCGAGACACAAAGCGTTTATGGATTGCATCAAATTTTAATTATTTAAGTCAATGATTGAATCATTTATTTCAATCATTAGAATTGTGTTTATATGATGCTACAAAATTCCCAGATGATTTGCCAATGCAATATAGTGTGCTTTGTGATTTTGTTTCATTCGAGAACATTGATCTCAGAAAACTTCTATTTTCTCTCACTTGAACAAGTAAGAAATTTATCTCATTAGCTTGAACTTATATTTATCTTATCAAATTAAACTGTGTGTTTTGGACCGAGACCATAATTTAAAAACAAAATACGCTTGCTCACTCGGGTGCCATCTCTTGCGTAAAATATCTTGCTAGAGTATGAGGGCAAGGAAGAGCCAAGGAACGAAAGAGATATGGCACTCTACATTAGAGGAGGAAGTTCTACATTGAGAAGAAGCTAGAGACCCAAGACATCATGTACATATTATGGAATGTAAGGCCATGAAGAGAGGCGCTGCTGTAATAACGGTAAACCTCAGTGTACCAAGTGTAACAAGTATGGTCATGATAAGGCAATTGTTGGTCAGCAAACTATGTATCCACTCAAACTAATGAAGATAAAGATAGACTCTTTTAGGATTATGAGACAAATCACCCCAAGAGGAGGGATTTCATCTCTCTTAGTGTAGGTTAAGACCATGCTATCATCAAGGGGGGGTGTTGAAAGAGTGAGTGATGATTTACAAGCATGTGAGAGTATGTGCTATAATGCGCACACTAGGACTGGTGCAAATGTGCACACAAAATCAAGTGAAATTGAATGGTAGAGAGTGGATAAAGGGTAAGATAATTGACATAAGGGAATCCCAAAAGTAGCCAATGGTTGCAAGGCTGAGCATGTATCAAAGCCTATTTAACAAGGCTCATTCTAATGTAAAATCAAGTGAGTGTATTTCCAGCATATACCTTGTCATTTTGACACACACATGCACACATTTTCTCTAGCTCTCCATCTCTACCATGAAGAGATGAATGCCACACATACACACCCACCATAACCATCTCCTCTTTCATCATCCAAGCACTTCATGCTCAATTTTTTGACTCTTGAAAGTAGTGGAAAGCTCTAACAAGCACTTAAACCATTTAAGTTGTGACAAGCTATGAAAGGCATGGAAAATCAAGAACAAAATTACCATAAAGTAACCATTATTGGTAGAAAACATACATGTAATGAGTCCACAAGTGGATTGAAATTCAATATTTCGTTGTCCACTCAATACCTGCAAAGAAAATCGGTACATACAACAATTTCAACTTTAAGTTTCATTACTTGCTCTTCACAAGACACAAGGCTATTCTTCAAATCTTCTAGTGGTTGCTTGGTACTTTCTAATTGCTATTTTGTAAATGGAATGTAACACCAGAGGCACTTGTGCGTAAGCAGTATCTTCTCTTTGTTTTCATCTAATTCTACTTTTGCTTTTGCAAGTAAACACTTCGTCACATCCACTTTTGCCTTAGCTCAAGAAGCCATGGATTCTAGCAACCCAACATATTCTGCAGAGAGTGGTCTGAAGAGGGTGGTTACATATGCACAGGTGCAATTCTTTGACCAACAAGCACCCACATCCATGATCCTCTTGTTGAGACGATGAGCACCCATGTTCTTCATCCATCTACTTAGAGAATGGGGTTGAGTAGGAGGTCTGCACATTGCATGATCTATTCTTACTCTCCAATGATCCATCTTCTTCTACAATGCTCTCAGGTTACCCTTTGATTATCTTCACATTGATTGTTTAGGAAATAGTTCACATGACACCTTGTGCTTCATCTTTGTTGAGGGACTTTGGGCCTTCTTACATCTTTCATATGCAAACCCTCGAGCAAATACAATGTCAAATTCATTGTTGGATGGGGACTCCTGGTGGTACACTTTATAGTACAAAAGGGCAAACTCCTCAACCAAATCTAGATGAACAATACTCAAATGCATCTTCGCATTTTCCTTGTGGACCTGAGTGAACACTGATAGCCATATTCAAAGTCTAGTACATGCGGCCAATGCACTCTCCCTACAAGACAAGATAAATGTTAAGTAGAATCTACACATGCAACAAGACATTTCAAACCAACTTTCCAATGTAATCCACTTGGAATAAGCAACTTTCCCACTAGAATTCAATCGAGGGGAATAAGACATAACACATTTCCCACTAGAATGTGATCGAGGGGAATATAAATTAGTTGCATGCTATCCACCTAAATTATTAGGAGACTTAGGAGCCTACTTGTGTGCTAGAGTCTTCACTGGACAACTCACTTATGACCTATCACGTCAAAATGAATAACATTGTAATCTATGACCTATCACATCATAATAAATAGCATTATAATCTATGATAAAAACAAATCAAGGCCCATGGAGAGAGTCTATTGCCTTGTAATCACTATAAAATAGTAATTTGTTCACGTCATAATAAATAGCATTATAATCTATGATAAAAACAAATCAAGGCCCATGGAGAGAGGAAAACCCAACTGTGATAAGTCTATTGCCTTGTAATCACTATAAAATAGTAATTTATTCACTACATACAATGTGCAGGACATGGCCTAAGTTGGTAGATGCCGTACATTCGAGCATCAAAATTTCTATTGTTAAACGATATGACTCCAAAGGGCAGTCCCAACACCGTAGACATTGATATATAGTGCTAGTGCTTTGAAATACGTTCAAGCTATAAAAAGCAGTCAAACTATGAAAAACAATCAAACAAGTAATGCTACTACTTTCAAGTGTCTGTAAGATGTGAAAAGCAGTCAAAGCCATTCCAATTCTCTTAAATCCCCAATGCATTTTCTATTTGTTGAAAAATAGCAAAGAAAAACAAAGGCTAGATATTTTACTTGTACCTAAAAACCTAAACAAAGATGAAAATAACAGGTGGCAGCACTTAGAGTCTAACAATCTTCCTTCTTCCTAAGAAGAAGCTAGATGTTCCTATCACACATTACAAGGAATCAATTAGTTTAAAAAAAATAAAAATGTCATGTTATCTGCTTCATGCAAGGTTTCTTCCCTTCCTTTCTACTTCATGAAACCTTTCTTCCCTTCCTTTCTATCTCATGCAAGGATTATGCCCTTCATTTCTTTCCTATCCATCCAACATAGACGCTCATGTAAAGATTATGTCCATTTATTTCCTATCCATCCACAAACGATGTATGCTACTAATGTTGAGGCTTACATGGAGCTTGTGGCATTCCAAAGCAAATGCACACCTACTTTGTGTGTATGTGTGTGTGTGTGTGTGTGTGAGAGAGAGAGAGAGAGAGAGAGAGAGAGAGAGAGAGAGAGAGAGAGAGAGAGAGAGAGAGAGAGAGAGAGAGAGTACCCAAGAACTCAGAAACAAAATCCAACATGCAGCTATAGGGAGCCAGGGAGGGAGAGGCTGGAGTTGTTAGTGAGAGTGAGAGCAGGAGTGGGAGGCAAGAAAGTCAAATTGTAATGAATGTGCAATCAAATATACCGCCATGCATTTCTCAAAAAAGGTTGTCAACAAAATGATGACCTTCGTATACACATAATAAAAAATGCATCTTCTATGCATGAAAATGATACTTTAGAATATAGAAACCAATAAAGTGGGATGGAAGAGATGCACAAGCACATTGTTGCTTGCTTTGTCAATTAAGAGGAGTATCATTCCTCACATTCGGTCATATTATACCAGGCACGTAATGAAGCACGTGCTACCTATATACGCAAGCAATTAGAGTCCGAGCATATGGATGAGGGAGACTCCATGGACAGTTTCCTTACAAAAATCAAGGATTTTAAGGAGGAGTGGTTGGCCAGTGTTGATGAAATGTATCCTGACAGTTCATTGGTGCCTATTGTCTTGAATGTGTTGCTGGACTTGTATTAAGGTTTTGCTTCTACCATCAACAAGCTTTTGCTGCCAGTTAATAAACATGCAAAGGTTAATCTTTTTCTGGTATTTTGACAGTGGTGCTAGTAAGCACATTACCCCTTATCACAGTTTGCGCTAGTAAGCACATTACCCCTTATCACAGTTCGTTCTCATCACTTGAATCTGCTCCAAAGGAAAACACTCTAACATGTGCAAAAAAACTCCTCATATCTTGTAAAAGGAGTTTGTAAAATTGTTCACTGCTACAAGTGGTGGAACAATCACACTTTCAGATGTATTATATGTACTAGGGATCAAGAAAAACTTGTTATTTGTCTCTGCCATTACTAAGGCATGCCTAGTGGTTCAGTTTGAGGATGATAGATGTATTGTTCATGATCGCATTGGCAATAAGAGAATTGTTGCTTCTGGTACTTTATCTCATGGCCTTTATAAGCTAGATGCATATGAAAGACAAAGGTATGCTATATGTACATTTTCTACTTCAAAGGAAATGGGTGATGCTAAGCTATGGCATGCATGCTTTGGTCGCTTCAACTTTGGCAGTTTGCTACGTTTGCATAAACATGACATGGTGTCTGAGCTACCACATCTTGAAGCCCTTATTAAACATGTTTGTGAGGGCTATTGAAAGATCCCTGCCCCCTTTGCGCAATGAATTCAGGGGTGCTAGCAGTGGAAGTAGCACTTCTTGCACGGGGTAGAGCCTCTCACTTGGGGCCTCGCCCACGGATATCCGGACAAGAGACTAATCCCTCGGTTCTTTCAAAACCAAACCCAGAAAAAAAACTTCCCTCGCCCAGAAAGCACGGGCGATTCCTCCAGGATATTAGGTCATCACTGACCAAACTGATCCGACCAAACCTGTAAGTCACTTGGTCAGATCAAGGAAGAAACTTGCACTTAGATCATAGAGACCAACGCTTTTTTCCTCATAGAGAGGCACAACCGTTGATTCTTTTCCATAGAACAATTACTATCCGGGATTTATCTCATCTATCGTACCATAATAGAATTGAGTCCCATTTTAGGGATCCATCAGTCCAGCCTAACCCCATCCAACCCCATGGGTTAACCAACCACCCAACCACTGTAGTGATGGGATCCATTTAAGAATTTGGTTAGGTTTTGTCTCGGGTACCAGGAAAAAGAATTTCCAGTAGGTCCCCTAGCTGGCGCTTCATGCAAACTTCAAGATAGTCACACCACTTACACACCCAATATGAAATTGCCTGTTTCACAGATTCAGCTGACTTTAAAACAATCTTTTAATGAAACCATAGTATCACTGATCATAATCCTCCAAAAATATCCGGTTGAATTCTAATTTCTAATCACTCCTTCATTGGTGTACCTATGGCATCATTGGCAACTAGAACGCTCACAACCTGTCCACTCAGGGGCCTTTTCGATAGTTCCTAACTCATGGCACCCGGCAATATATTCACTTATAAAAATCCAAATGGACTCTCCGTTGAAGATCAGCCTAGCAAGATCAACCAACATATTCATATAAAAGAGCCATGGACTCATCCGTTGTGAGGACCAGCAAGGTCAATCAACCATATCCATGCCCGAATTTAGAAAACAACTCTTACTTCTTGTTCCAATATCTTCCTCGACACACGTGTGGGTATCTTTCGCGACCCAGAGCTCGAGCACCGCGTATGGTCAGCACCCTCTAGGATCCTTTGTAGGTCACCTAGCGCTTCACTCATAGGCTGCTTCCTTGGTCCCTCATCCACCGTACTGGAAGCTCACCATTTAAATCGAACCAAGGCTGGTCAAGACCTCGACCAACCTTGCTACGCGTGACGTCCACCGTTGACTCTCCGCCCGCCGCCGTCAGCTGTTGTAACTTTATCAGTTAGGTCTCCACAACCTCATCCACAAGACAGTCAAAATGCTTCCCCAACATTCTTGACATAAAATAGTCATTTAAAAACAGGTCATAAATACAGTTTCTAACGAACTCACATCTTTTCACCGGTCCACATCAATCCACATTCTTCTAAATCAATTTACTTTACTCAATCCACATCCAATCATATGCATTCTCATCGTCCTTCATCCATTCTCATCCAATCCCATCATTTTACATCTCATCATATCTATCCACATCTATCCTCATCACATCTTATCCATTCTCATCTACCCATACCCACATCACATCACTTACATCCATTCACATCTCATCTCATCCGTTCACGTCTACCTTGATCCTGCCAGTTGATGAAATCTCACCTAAATCACTGGTACTACCTAATCTGCCTAGGTACCCCTCTTCCATGATGACAAATACAAAAGTTTTTCTTGCAGAAGCTCAAGAAAACCTTCAGTTTTTCCTCTTCTGCCCACTTTTTAGCTACCAAACCTCCATGCAGACTGATTCTACCTCTTCAGCCCAAGCCATCAGATACCTTGTAGATGTCGCCGATCAATCCCCTCTTTTCAAGGAAAGACGAATGAGGTATTTGAAGGGAAGGCAAAGAAGGGCAAGAAGGCCATGCACCCCCGAAGCTACAGGAATCAATGAGCCTAGAGACAGACAAGGAAGAGTAGCTTTTCATGAGATGAGGGGAAGATTGGGCAACTCCTCTCATCTATTCACAAAGGTCACGTGGGGTTACTCTTACGAACCTACTAATGACGAAGAAGGATGCAGTGGTTTTGACAAAGAGGATAGTGGAGCTTCAAAAGGTAAATTGACTGTCTCTCTTCCTTTCAATTTGGTAAGAGAATGGTGTCATATTTACCAAACGAGAGCCTTGGTTTGGGAGGTGTCTATAGTTTTCAAAAATCTACCCAATACTTGATTCCATTGCCATAAGCAAGGTTATTTTGTCAGAGATTTCCCAAGCAAAAATCCTGCCCCTTCTTCCCCTACAAAGTTGCAGCCTCCTGCCTTGGGAAGGGAACCTAGTGGCCCAGGATGGGTTTCAACATGTGAATAGAAGAGGGAAAGCTACTAAACCTCATAATCTTAAATTAAATAACAAGAAGAAACTTCAGAACAGGTTCTCCCCCTTGCTTATGGATATTGTTGATCCGTCCTAGCCTGAGGCTAATGATGAGAGAGAGTTGGACACTAAAGTTGTGCCTAATTCCCAAATTCAGCCTATTGATGTCAACCATGAAAAAGAAATAGATCATATGGATTTTCAAGAAGAGGGCCCGCCGCTCGGTAGTTTTTCCTACGCCGGAAGAGGAAAAGCTTCCGAGTGGGCCCCTTCAAGAAATCACTGAAGCAAGTATTAATAGCTCCCAGCACAAAGGGGCTAGCTACTCCAAAGTAGTGTCAGGGTCCCGCTCTTGTTCTACAAAAATTTTCTCTACCTCTAAAAGGCGGATCTCCAAAGTGGGTGAGAATATTATTTCTTCCATCCCACCTAAAAAAGGTACTCAACGCAGACCCTCCTTAGGAAAAGTGCACCAAGGCACAAAATTCCCTAGAAAATAATGTTTAATAAGATTTTATCATCATTCAACACAAGGGGGCTGACTGACCCGAATAGAGCTACAGTAATCAAGAATTGGCTTTTTGGAGAAAGAATGTCTCTTGATTGTATATATTTGCAGGAAGTTAAGGTGGTTGGGGATGTGCTTTTATGCGAACCTCAATAGGATCTCTAAAGACTTTAAATGGTTTGTTTCATCCCATGGGCAAGGTAGTGGTGGCTCTATGATAGAGATCCACACCACGTGGGCCAAAGCCACCCTAGGCTGTATATGGGACCCTTTACATAGATGGGTGGCCGTTAAAATGAACACTAGATCTGAGTGGTACATAGTCTCGGTCTGCGCTTTTGGACCGGTCGGGCTGAACTATGGCACTCTCTGAGGCAACTCAACCTGCCTATGGTCATGGTGGGGGATTTCAATATGGTGGAGGAGTTGAAGGATAGATACATGGTTTTGGGGCTTTCTCTGAACAAAAATGAGCTTAGAGCATGGTTGGATTGCAACAAACAATAGCATGACCTTGTGGGATTTAGATTGCAGCCAATGAATTCACTTGGTCCAATGGCAGAATTGGTGATCACATTAGAAAGGCTAGACTAGATAGATGTTTTGCCATCACCTCAATTGCTTTGGAATATAACAACAATGAGGTGAAAGATCCCAACTCCATTCAATTGCTTTCAATTGCTTTGGAATATATAACAACACTCAGGTGAAAGCTCCCAACTCCATTCAGTTGTTGGACCATAAACCTATCGTGATGTCTTTCAAGAAGTTGGAACAGTAAACTAAGACAGTATGGTTCCATGCTGATGCTAGCCTATTTCACCTCCTCTCGGTGCAGGTTGGTATTAAAGATATTTTTAGCCATGTTTTTAACTACACAAGATTGCCAGCCCAAGCATGGGTAGTTACGGTTGGTTTGACTCAGGTTGTGCTTAAGGAGGTTAAAGAGAGGACATTGAAACATAGAAGGGAGAGGAAAGCTAAGAAAATTGAAGCTTTAATGGATGCTGAACAGAGGGTTAATAAAGGGGACTCATTGGCACAAGTTATCTTCAGATAAGGTGGATGGATCTAAGAAGAGAAGAAGAGATTGAAAATGCACAAGTGTAGAGATTTTTAAGAGAATGGTGGGCAAGTAGAGGGGATAGACTTATGAAGGAAACCTTTGCTTGCATAAAGAAAAAGCAGGCTAGAGACATCATGATTCCAATGCTTTGGGATGCTATGGGCAATGTGGCTTCATGTGCAAAGGAGAATTTGAAGATAGTTCATGCTCATTTTAAAAACATTTTTAGTTCCCCTTCTCCTCATTCAAGGGAAAGACAAGAGGCTTGTGCCAAAATTGCTCAATGTAGAAAAAAGATTGTGCCTCCTTCCCTTTAAGCCTTCTTGGAGAGAGACATTTCTCCAAAAGAGATTGAAAGGGCTATTAAGTCATTTAAAAAATGGGAAAAGCCCAGGTCTGGATGGTCTCCCTAATGAGTTCTACAAAGTGTTGAAAAGTTTTCTAATTCATCCTCTCCTTGGTTTGTGGAAGGAAGCTTTATCATTTAAAGCCCTCACTGCCTCTATTAATGAAGGGGTCATCAAACTTATTCACAAAAAAGATGCCTTAGATGAATTGGGCAATTGAAGACCTATCACCATGCTCTCTTCTTCTTACAAAATATTTGCTAAAGTCTTAGCTCTATAAGGCTTTTTGGACATCTTATATTGGATCATAAAAGAGCAAAAGGGGTTTATTAAAGGGAGATATATTTTGGATGCCATTATCAGTCTATGGGAAGGCTGTGATCATGCCCAACAAACAAAACAAGACTTTATATTCTTCAAGGGGTTTATTAAAGGGAGATATATTTTGGATGCCATTATCAGTCTATGGGAAGGCTATGATCATGCCCAACAAACAAAACAATACTTTATATTCTTCAAAATTGATTTTGATAAGGCTTATGATAGATTGCAATGGGACTGTCTTCAATCATTGCACAAAATGGGTATAGGGCCAAGATTCATTAAGGTTGTTCATACCCTATTTGCTAATGCGAAGACTAGGGTTGTTGTAAATGGGACTTTATC
Source organism: Cibotium barometz (assembly GCF_041138505.1). Taxonomy (NCBI): domain Eukaryota; kingdom Viridiplantae; phylum Streptophyta; class Polypodiopsida; order Cyatheales; family Cibotiaceae; genus Cibotium; species Cibotium barometz. Next base: position 13,677,229 of record NC_141095.1, on the reverse strand, counting down.
TGAACATTTCTCCCTTAAAAGGTCTATTAGACAAGGATTTCCCTTAGCCCCTCTCCTCTTTGCCATTGCGGCTAATGCTCTTAGCTGGTTTCTAGATGATGCCATGAAAAAGAAGCAGCTTAAAGGCATTTCTTTACTGGGGGGCGAACAGATGTGCCTTCAACAGTTTGTAGATGACACTAACAGTATGGTTAGCAATGACCTTCAATCTACCAAGGCATTCTGGAAGTGCTTGCAAACTTTTTGTGTTGCTTCCGGTTCTAAAATAAATCACACAAAAATGGGGATCAAAACTCTAATCAAAGACCTTCCTCTTTGGCTATGTGATCAAGGGTGTATCCCTAAGGGAAGGATTTTCAAACTGTTGGGCATTCCTGTCATGTGCACAGTGTGTATCTACCGTGTGCTACACGCATACAAGACTAGTTTCGAGGCTTGGGGAAGCTTGGAGCTAGGCAGGCTGATTGACGAGCTAAGTTAGGGAAATACTAATAGGCGGGCACCCAAGTATGGACGGGCGGGCGCCCAAGTGTGGATGCCCGATGACCGGCCAAGAGCCTATAAAAGGGTGGCGAAGGTTAGTTATTGGGATATAGAGAATCTCGTGAGTTTGTGAGAGCTCTATGGTCTTGGAGCCTGGATCTAGTGCAGACGTGCACCTGCTTTACGCAGCTGAGAGGCCAGCACAGCAGTCTCGAGGCCCGCAAGGGCAGCTTCATGGCGGTATGGGACGTTGTGAGAGGAGGACATTGGTTGGTACATCATCCTAGCTAGCTCAGCTCGTGGCTCGGTGGGGACAGCCAAGACTGTGGGTTTGCCCACGGCTATCATGGTTGGGAGGTGAGTCAGGCCTGCACCCCCTTGTTGTTTGTTTATTCGTTTGTTTGCAGGATTTGAGTCTCGAACAATTACGAGGAGATCCATGGGGATTTGACAGTGATATCAGAGCATACCCTCGTGAATGAGCAAGTCGGTAGGTAGAGAAGATGAGGTCGAAGAAAGGTATGTGTTAAAAAGCTTGCTGTTTTTTTTGTGCATACTGCTGTTTTCAAAATAGTATATGGTTTTTCTTCATCAAAGAGACCCATGTTGATGGGGATGGTAGTTTAGTAAGGGTCGTTTGCTTTGCAAAGAAGAGAAGGGACTTGTTTGTGCAGTCGCATGAACTGCGACTTGCAGATGAAAGCTTGCAGATAATGAAAGCTACAAAGATCGATCCCACTACTCTTCTGGGGTTTTTCGTAGCTGGTTTACCAGACTCGTATACCGATTACAGGTTAAAAATAACAAATGCAAAACATTGGACGAGGCCATTCATTCAGCTCGTATCTATGATGATACAATGGTCTCTTCCCAGTACCGAGTAGGGGAACAAGCATAAACAAAAGTTCTCCACACCTATGGCTAACAAGACAGAAGGAAAGTCTTCGGACCAACCTTCCAAGAATTCCAGTTCGACACTAGCAAAGAAGAAACGACTCTTTAGGGCTTTAAAGCTCAAGAAGGAAGAATGTTGTTTTATCTACGAAGAAAAAGGACACATGCGTAAGGAGTTCCCAAAGCAAAAGGGTACCAAGACAAACGCAGGACCCAAGCCAAAGGCAGCTAACCAGTTGTCTTTGATAGGTACGTCAATTACTGTACTTTCTCGCCCTACTACTTGTTCTGATTGTCTGTTCAATTCTAAAGTATTTGGCTTGAATGATCTTCTCCGAGTTTATGGAGAAGTGAATGGCCATAAAATTCACATTCTTTTAGACCCTGGCAGTTCACACAACTTTGTTAACTACAAACTTGTGCAAAAATTGAGTCTTGGTACGACACTCAGCGACCATACCTATGAGGTACGCCTACCTGCAGGAAGACAAGTTTGGGATCGCAAGGTGGAGATGCTTCCAATCCAGATTCAGGACTACAAAGATACGCTGGAATGCTATGTAATGTATCTGGAAAATGTAGACTTGTTATTAGGGATTAAGTGGTTTAAGACTCTTGAAGTCCAGATAGATTGGTCTAGTCATATTTTTTATTTTCAGCATAGGGACACCAAGTATAGTATTTTAGGTGATTGTATTCATACCTCTCAGAGGGACCTCTTGTAAATACAATTGATTTTGGAAATATTATGGATTCTTCTTTATATACCGCTTTCCATTGTGTATTGATTCCACTTTCTTCTTTTCTCATCCCTTCCATGGATGTAAATGAATTAAGTGTGTTTGAAAGCAAAGAATTACAAAAGATACTTGATTCATTTCAAGATGTATTTCCTAAGGAACTGCCATCGGGTTTACCACCTGAACGGGCAGTAGATCATCGTATTGACTTGATCCTTGGTGCTCATCTTGTCAGTATTCCACCTTACAGGATGAGCCAAGCTGAGGAAGATGAGTTGGCTAAACAACTCGAAGATTATTTGAGGATGGGCCAGATCCGTCCAAGTAAATCACCTTGGGGTGCACCTGTGTTGCTAAGGAGAAAGAAGGACAATACTTGGAGAATGTGTATAGATTACAAGAGATTGAACAAGCTGACCATTAAGAACCGTTATCCTCTCCCTAGATCAGATGACCTGATTGACCGGTTAGTAGGAGCGAAATATTTCACAAAGATAGATTTACGTACTAGCTATCACCATATACGTATTCATGAAAGGCATGTTGAAAGAAACGCCTTTCGGACTAGGTATGGCCATTACGAGTTTCTCGTATTACCTTTTGGGTTAACCAATGCTCCAGCCACTTTCCAGCAAATGATGAACGATCTTTTTCATGAACATTTGGGAAAATTAATGGTGGTGATCCTGGATGATATATTGATATATAGTCGTACTCTTGAGTCAGACACCTCACGATTGTCTTATTTATTTTAAGACAGAATCGACTATATGCTAAGTAAATGTGAGTTCTTTATGACCGACATCATTTACTTGGGACACAAGATCACTAGAGATGGATTGAGCATTGACTATGACCGAGTTCAGAAGGTTCTAGACTGGCCTATACCGCGAACAGTGAAACAACTTCGTTCTTTTCTCGGTTTTGTTGTTTTTCTTCGAAAATCTGTACGGGAGTACTCTCAGCTCACACTACCGATGACCGACTTATTGAAAGGTCATGGACGTAAGTCAAATCAGCCTATCACTTGGAATAATGATTTGGATATGGCCTTCAGACTTTTGAAAGATAAAGTCAAGGAAGCAACTATCTTAGCATTACCTGATCCTAGTCGGCCTTATGTTCTTGAAACTGATGCCAGTGACTATGCTATCGGGGCTGCACTATTTCAAGATGGTAGACTGGTTGCTTTTGAAAGTAAAAAGCTAGATGACACTCAATCTCATTGGCCAACCCTTGAGAAGGAGCTTTATGCTGTGATTCATGCTCTCAAGGTTTGGAGACATTATTTATATGGCTCCAAGTTTGTGGTATTGACTGATCATCAGTCAATCAAGTATGTGTGTGATGCGGATGATTTGAGAGGAAGGAAAGCTCGTTGGGCAGAGTTAATGCAAGATTTTGATTCTGAGATCCGTTATCGAAAAGGGTCCATGAATAGTATTGCAGATGTCAATAGTCGGATTAGAGAGGTGAATACTTTGTCGTTCACCGAGATTTCTACTGACTTATTTCAGTCATTGAGAGGGCTTTGCAGGACTGATGTTATTTTGGTCCATTTTGGCAGAAGATCCAAGACGGGAGCTCATTGATTGACCAAGACTCGATGACTGAGCAGTCTACCATTCAGGCTGCAGGAGGCCAGTGGATGATTCGGAATGGTTTACTATTTCGTAATAATGACAAAATTTGTGTACCACAGATCCCGGACATTTGGTCCAAGATTCTTAAGGAGTGTCATGACGTCCCTTCTGCTGGACACCCTGGGGTACACAGGACACTATCATTAGTGAAACACACTTTTTATTGGCCAAAGATGAAAGGGTATGTAGAAGATTATGTTCTCAAGTGTCAGATTTGTCAGGTAAATAAAACTGGACGCTTTAGACAGGCTGGGTTGTTGCATCCTTTGCAAATCCCAGGTAATAAATGGGAAAGTATTTCCATGGATTTTATTACCGGATTGCTAAGAACACATCAAGGCCACGATTCTATTTGGGTTGTGGTAGATCGCTTGACAAAAATGGCTATATTTTTACTGACCCGAAAGACTATTACAGCTACACAATTAGTACGACAGTTTATCGAGCAATTGTTTAGACTGTATGGGTTACCGCAGGACATAGTCAGTGATAGGGACTCTAAGTTTACGAGTGATTTTTGGAAACTTGTTTTTGAGAAGTTGGAAACAACTTTGAATTTGAGTTCCTCTGATCATTCTCAATCTGATGGCCAGACTAAAAGAGTGAATCAGATTTTGGAGGATATGCTTCGAGCATATGTATCCAAAAGACAGAGTTCATGGAGGATTATCTTCCTATGTTAGAATTTGCATATAACAGTAATAAGCATACGAGTACAGGGTTTAGTCCTTTAATGCTTATGGATGATTTTCAACCTAGATCACCTATTACAGTAGGATTCTCATGACTTTAGCATGATGTAGCACGTAATTTTTTGCAAGATATGTAGGAAATGTTACAAGTTGCAAAAGAATCTATTAGAAGTACTCAAGACCGAGACAGGTTTTATTCTAATAGACATTGTTCACCGAGAGAGTTCTCTGAAGGAACGATGGTGTATTTGCAAGTTCCGAAAGATTCCGAGACTTTACGGATAGGTCGATCTCCGAACTTATCCCCTAGATATTGTGGACCATTTCGTGTTACACGACGGATTGGATTTGCCTTCTCATGTGAAAGTTCATCCTGTATTTCATGTCAGTAGACTTAAGGAAGTACTGGGTGGAGCAGATCAGTTAGTTACTCCTCAAGAAATCATAGATGTCGAGGACATGACATTTGTTCTGCATGAACTTGAAAAGATTCTTGGATTTTGTGAAAGAAGATTGCGTAATATGCTTATCAGAATACAAGATCAAGTGGAAGGATCGTGTTGAGGAGGACGCTACATGGGAGACATTGACTACTCTTCAGAGAGATTACCCTGGCTTTTTATAGTGAGCTCAGGAGTGAGCTCTTAGAGGAAGGGGAGTATGTCATGTGCACAGTGTGTATCTACCGTGTGCTACACGCATGCAAGACTAGTTTCGAGGCTTGGGGAAGCTTGGAGCTAGGCAGGCTGATTGACGAGCTGAGTTAGGGAAATACTACCAGGCGGGCACCCAAGTATGGACGGGCGGGCACCCAAGTATGGACGGGCGGGCACCCAAGTGTGGATGCCCGATGACCGGCCAAGAGCCTATAAAAGGGTGGCCAAGGTTAGTTATTGGGATATAGAGAATCTCACGAGTTTGTGAGAGCTCTATGGTCTTGGAGCCTGGATCTAGTGCAGACGTGCACCTGCTTTTTATGCAGCTGAGGCCGGCAGCAGTCTCGAGGCCCGCGAGGGCAGCTTCGTGGATTGGTCGATACGTCATCCTAGTTAGCTCAGCTCGTGGCTTGGTGGGGACAACCAAGACTGTGGGTTCGCCCACCACGGCTGTCATGGTTGGGAGGTGAGTCAGGCCTGCACCCCCTTGTTGTTTGTTTGTTCGTTTTTTTGTAGGATTCGAGTCTCAAACCGAGAACGATCACGAGGAGATCCGTGGGGATTTGACAATTCCCATGGGATTTGGTGTTAGAATTCACCAACGTTGGGGGAATGGGTGCTTAATAAAGTTAAGGCAAAATTTGAAAGATGGAAATGTTACCATCAGGGAATGGCCGAGTAGAATTCTGGTTCTAAAGCATATATTGATTCCCTCATGTATATACTTCCTCTCCTATCCAATGTTGACATCAAGTCCTTGGAGACTTTGTGCAGAAACTTCCTATGGAGTCGAGATGTAAATTCCTTCAAAGTCCCTAAAGTCTCATGGAAGGTGTGTGCTTTGCCAAAAAAAGAGGGCGGTCTTGGAATTCCTTATGTAAAAGAGCTAGCAGATAGGATCTCTACAAAGTGGATCATTAGAAGCATGTCCCATGCTGATGAGGATTGAGCCATCCTTTTGCATCACCATACTTCTTCCTTTTCAATGTTGGGCTACCTAGATGGAAGAACCTACCTTTTCTCACCCTCTATGTCAAGAAAGTGGCAATTAAACCCCAGGGAAGTGAACTAGTTAGGAATTTATGGAATGTATGGAACAGTTTTAGAAATTGGATCAACCTATTTAATAATTTGAAGTTCAAAGCTCACATATTTCATATGGATTCCATATGGTTCTCGGTAGTGCTTCAAAATCATATAGGGAGGGATCTTCTTTCAACCGCTTGTAAGCTGCACAACAAGTGTTTGCGTACGTGGGGTGACCTATGGGAGTATAATCATCAGAGGTGGCTGTCTAGAAGAGAGTTGAAAGAAATGTTTAGGATGAATAAAGATGATCTTGACACTTTGTTTAATAGGGTTTCTCTCTCGGAATAGAGAGTTGTCTTAATGCATTCAATTGAGAGGCCACTTCTCAGTTAGGGCCATCACCTGGTCAGTTCATGACAAGTTGCTACCGATTCCTCATTTTATAGAGATGAACTTGTCGTCTATTCTCAATAAGAGATGGTTGATTAGCTGGAACACCCCATCAATGGTGTTTCAGATTCGAGCATACATGGTCTAAAGTTATCCCCCCAAAAATGTCATGTCTTCTATGGCTCATTTTGCATAAGGCCCTCTGGACTAATGGTAGAGCTTTGAAGTTTGGCTTAGGCAATGGCCGGTGTAAGATGTGCATGTGCAACATTGAATCCATCCCTCACATCTTTCTCACCTATGGAAAAATTCAGTGTATCAGTCCAGTCCACCCAAAAGCCCTTTCATGGAAAGAAATTCTTCTTGGAGAAGCTCCTAGTTGTTCTACAGAACTGCAAGAAACTAGGGTTGGCCACTCAAAGCATGGAGTGACAACATGTGTGTAGGTCACCATCCTAGCCACTCAAAGCATGGAGTGACAACATGGGTCAATAGCCAAGAAGGCCATGGAAGCTTAGGCATGAGCACCAAGAAGACATGAATGTCTATAGAGTGAATATGATCAAAAAGGGATACAATGACCATGAGCCCTATGTCTCATATAGGATCCCCTAAAAGGGATACAATGACCATGAGCCCTATGTCTCATATAGGATCCCCTAAAAGTACACATGTAAATGTCCCTAAGCCCAAGTGCCTAGGCCCCATTCCCCATGTGCATGTGCACCCAAACCTACTTCATTACAAACCATCCCCTCCTACAATGATTTCATCCTCGAAATCGAAGGGTGGTCATGCCCAAAGAGAGAAAAGACATATACAAACTTGGCTATGTACAAAAGACAAAAAAAAAATCACATCCATGACTGAATGTAGACCTGTGCATGAATCATATGACCCCCTGGGTCAAATGGAAAGGATAGAGGACTCCTGTCTCGATGATGAGGCTATATATGCAACCTCCCGTGGAGGGATCAAAAGGAAATCCGAGGCATGAAAAATCCAAGGCAATGGCTCCATGATAATCTAGTGCAAGCAGAGTAGATAAGGAACCACTGTCGATGACGAATCTAGTCAAGTATCCTCCAGGATCAAAGGGATATGTATGGTATATACCCCGAACCGTCGAAGCTGGAATGGTAGGAGCTCCTGGATCAAAAGGATAGCTTGACTCCAAAGAGATAGTAATCCCAGGGTCAAAAGGAAAACTCATAAGCCCATCCTCATGACCACACTCTGAATCTGGCATGAAAGGTATCCGCCGAAAAGCTCGAAACTCCTGGCTTGAATGTCAAGCGGTCTTAACACAAAAGAATCACCATGTATGCCAAGACTGGAATATGTCGTAGATGCATCTGAATGTCGATCCATATATCCACAAACTATGCTCCTCAAATGGCAAAGAATGCATCCAAAGAAAAATGTCCCGACTCCAAAGAACACAGGATCGTGCCGACATCCAAAGGAGCCAAATGAACATAGCTCAAGGTCGGTCTCATATAGAGTCAAATGTGAACTCATGCCTCCGTCATATGTAGCACCACTCAAGGAGTCAAAAGCATGATCCACCATAACTATGTATGTATGAGTATGATCTGACCCATGCACAATATCTACATGTGTATGACACTCTATATGTATGTGACCCTCTAAAACAGAAGCTGGATCATCATAAAGATCGTCATCACTAAGCACTGACCAAGTGTCTACACAAGAGGTATAAGTGGTATCAATCAACTCACTATCAATGGAATCTCCAAGGTCACTAAGGTCATCCCCAAAGGTATAGACCAACTCCATCATTGGTGTCCCTATATGACCTAAATCCCATGATAGATCAATCTCCGATAGTACTGGATCTAAGGAAATACCTAGATCAACTGTAAAACTCTCAAAGTCAATGTCATAGAATATGCTAGAAATATGATCAATATGCATACTCCTATGATGTCTCATCTCTATGAACTCATCACTACTCTCATGCACTATCCCTGACGGCTCAATCACAACAGCTCAATCCACTCGAATGCTGCCAAGAATGCTATGAAAACTAGGAGTAGTGGTCGTAGCCGAAATCTCTCCACACGTAACAAATCTAGAGGAGTAGCCCAACACATCTAATACTAGAACCTCGGGTCTATGCTCCTCATGGTCTATGATGTGATCAACAACATGTGAAGTGTCAATCCCATGTGTGACTAAAGATGTATGACTAGCTGAATGATCATGACTAGTCAAATGCCCATCAAGATCATGTAATGCATCACTATGGTCATCTAATGTATCCCTATGATCACTAGGAATAGAGATAGGTAGCTCTATGATGCTCATAATGCTCGATGTGCTCGCTGCCATTCCTCCGATTGATCAAGATCATGCCCACATGATCTGACTCACACACATCACTCTCACTATCACTATCACATACATCATCATCATGTACATATGTGTTAGTGGCATCATGTGCATGTGTATCACTATCATCATGTGTATGTGTGTGTGATACATAAATATCATCATAGGTATGTGGGTGTGATACACCAATGTCGACATCACATGTATGTGTATGACAATGACCATGACCATGACCATGTGTACAAGTATCAACATCAATATCATCATCAACATGATGATCATCATCACCATCCATTGAATGCATGTAATAATGATGCCCATCCTCAAGTATATAGTCATCTCTACTCACAAATGTAGGGCACTCAATCAAATCCCCACATACATCCTCCCATGCAATCAATGCCGAACCATCCATGTAAAGATATCCACATAGATCCTTTAACAAAATCACCATGTGTAGAACGTCTAGACCATCTAGCACAAACTTCCTCCGAGTCATCAAATAAATGTCTACACTAGCTAGGTAATAACATCTAAAGCTCAAACATCCATATGTGACATGAATATGATGTGTCATCATAGCATGATGTCGGTGAAGAAGGATCTAGAGGTCAAAGCCGCAATGTGTCAAATGTATGTATGAACTCGGCAAATCATATGTAACTCCTCACCTGAAATGGCAAATCAAGATAACGGGGCGATGAAGCCAGAATGATAGGATACGAGGAGATATCGCACGATCAGCGTCTGGGATGGAGACATAGTGATGTCGACGAGATGAAGATGGTGGGTAGCACGGCGATCACATAGGCATGGTAGAAGTAGTAATGGGAGCTCATGTCATCCCGCCAAAGCCCGAAAGTGTGGAAACACCACTAAATGTTCTCAAGAATCCCACACTGCGTGTGGAAAAGCACCAATGTGCTCAAAATGACCAACCGTGCATGAACAATTGCTAAGATGCACGTGTGAATGCCCAAAATACACCAGATGGCCTAAAATGTACACGTGAATGCTCATAATGCACTAAAATGGCCCAAAGTGTGCACGTGAATGCCCAAAATATACCAAATCGACCACACGGCACACTAACCAACACCACGAGACTCAAAACATGTGAACAACCTCAAATAAAACATCAATGCGTGTGACACACCTCACACGTGTGAGCAATCACCCAATATGCCCACACTACACACGAACTATTTCCACAAACTCAAGATATGATTTGACGAACTCCACCACCACATGTGAACACCCCTAACTCACTGCATACTTATCATGCGTGGGAACCACCACTAGCACAAGTAAGGGTCGAGTGTAGACATGGCCAAGCGATAAATGGAAAATGTTAAAAAAAAATGAGTGGGAACAAGTTGAAGAATGGGCAAGATGGGCTAATGTGAAAAATGAATGAAGGGACAAGATGTAAAGTAGATGAAGGGTGGAGATGTAAGTGAGAATAGGGTTAGAGAAAAAGATGATAAAAGAGATTAAAAAAACTACATGTTTTTCTTTCTCTCCTCCTTCTTCCTTCACACTTAACCATAACTGAGAGGATCTCTCCCTCTCACTCCCTCTCTGTAACCCCACCAAGCTAAGAGCGTTTAAGCTCTATGATGCTGCTTTTTTTTTTCTTGAAATACCATGCATGCCTGTGTAGAGTAGCTTGTTTTTTTTTTAAACGCTGGAGCCGCCTGCTATTGTTCGCAGCTTGATGAAAGGCATGTTCGAGTGCTGAGCCTCATAGAGGTTGGCTGCGCTTGATGCTACTGAACTGGTCCTGCGCTTGATACGTTGAAGCTGCTGCGCTTGAAATGTTGGCTGAGCTGCTCCTTCGTTAGATGCAATGAAGTGTTGCGGATAACTGAGCACGTGCTGAGCCTCTAGGAAGGCAATGAAGCGCCTCTGTAGGTACGAGCCTCTAGGAAGGCAATGAAGCGCCTCTGTAGGTACCGCCTGCTGTGCTGGATGGCCAAAGTGCTAGCATTGCAAAGCTGCGGACAACTGAGCGCGTGCTGAGCGTCTAGGAAGCGCTGCGTGTTGGTGCCGAGCTTCACAGAGGCTAGGATGCTGACTTAGCGTTGAGCTTCTGTTAGAACCGCCTACTATTGGAGTGGGCACGCTAACTGCGCTTGATGAGGTGAGCCTCGGTTGTTGTTAGGGCCGCATGTTGTTGGAGTGGGCACGCTTACAGTTGTTGGAGTGGGCATGCAAGAAACGTTGGCTAGAGGCGATGTTAGAGCCGCCTGCTGTTGGAGTGGGCACGCTTACAGTTGCTGGAGTGGGCATGCAAGAAACGTTGGCTAGAGGCGATGAAGCGCTGCCTGTAGGAAGGCGTTGAAGTGCAGCCTGTAGCAATCCGCGATTTGTGGGAGTCCGATGAAGCGTTACCTGTAGGAAGGCAATGAAACTGCTGCTAGGGCTAGGGTGCTTTCTTCTCTGAATCGTGTAAAGCTTTTACACCCTTTGAGAAGCACTTGGGTGGGGACTCAGAGAGCATGCAACAGTGCCCTCCTGCAGCCTTGTTTCGTACTTGGAGCCTTAGACTCTTCATTACCCGGGGAGTCAGTGGCATCACTTGGCATTGTAGGCTCCCAACCATGGAGGGTAGACTGCAACACTTGATTACTTATTTGCATGCTTTAATGAAAGCTTGTGGTGGTGTTGGATTGTTGGAGTCATCAATCAGATAGATCCTGCACCTCGCGCACCACCAACCGAATGTACCACAACATTGCACTAGATGTTTGCTGAGCCTCATAGAGGTGATGAAGCTGCTATATGACGTATTGTCCACGCTTGCAATGAATGGTTTGCATAATCTTGTGGCTGCAGGAACTGAAAGATATGCAGTAGCACAAAGTTTATGCCCACTAATGCTGTTGCCATAGATCTGAGTGCTGAGCCTTGAATGGCGATGATACTGTTGTGTTAGCTTAGCTTCCTATGGTTGCTTTTTGTTGATGTCGATCAGTGACACACAAGTATACATCCAATAGCTGGCTTGCAAACTGTCTGCATAGATGCATTTCACTGGTTTCTTCATGCATGCATTCAAATTGTCTTGTCAATCTTGGACTGATTCAGACCATTCTTGCTAAACATTCATCAAGATTTGCTTGTAACTGCCTTGAATGTAGAAAGACTCACAACTGTTTGGCTTGTTTGCTGAATATCTAGCAAGACCTGTCAGTTCCTACAACTTTGATGTATAGCAGTAGAATCCCATGGTGTAAATGGTAACACATTGGCTTGCCAATGATCTCAGTTCAAATCTGAGAGGGATTGCTATACCTTTAAACTTTCTTGCAAAGATCAACTTGCTGGATACTTTTTTCTTGCACAGAAACAAGAAAACACAACAAGACAAAGTACCTACAGACGCGCACACAGATGCGTTTACTCAACTAAAAAAAACTTAGGGGCGTGTCTATTTGCACGTCTATTAGCGCGTCTACAGACCCGCGTCTAAAGGCGCGTTTAAAAGGTAGTAAACAAACGCGCTTATAGACGCGCACACAGATGCGCATATAGATGCGTAAATAGACGATCGGGGAGAAATTTAAAAAAAGACAGACGCATGTATAGACGCGTTTATACACGCAAACAGACAGACGCATGCGTAGACGCGTTTATAGACGCTCAAATAGACGCTTCTTGAATAGCGCAGACAGACGCTGTGTTTTTTCTTGTCCTTTCTCCTCTCTTTTCCTGTCCTTTCTCCTCTCTTTTATCCCCACTTTTTCTACTCTTCTTTCTCCTCTCTTTTTCTCTCCTTTCTCCTCTCTTTTATCCCCACTTTTTCTCTCTTTTTCTCCTCTCTTTTCCTCTCCTTTCATGGAAATAAGTGATTGCATGAATGAAGAAAGGGATTGCATGAATGATGGAAAGGGATTGCATGATTGAAGAAGGGGATTGCATTAATGATGGAAAGGGAAAGCATGATTGAAAAAATAGATTGCACTCTATATTTTCCTCCCTTTTTCCTTCTCTCTTTTATCCTCTCTTTCCTTCTCTTTTCGTCTCTCTTTTTCTCTCTTATCTCCTCTCTTTTTCTCTCTTTTTTTCTCCTCTCTTTTCCTCTATTCTCCTCTCTTTTTCTCTCTTTTATCCCCCTCTTTTTTCCTCTATTCTCCTCTCTTTTTCTCTCTTTTATCCCTTCTTTTTATCCTCTCTTTTCCTCTCCTTTCTCCTCTCTTTTATCCCCGTTGTGCATGCCTTTTCTACTCTCTTTTTCTCTCTTTTTCTCTTCTTTTTGTCTTCTCAGTTCATCAATAATCTTCTTTTTTTCTTTTTTCCAGTTCATCATGTGGCCAGGAAGCACTTTAGGCTGATCCTCGGGAATCCATCTCTCGGGACTTATATAACCTTTTGGGGCACCCTCCCAGTCCTGCGGAGTTATACGGCTACATGACGGGTACTCTAAACACCCCCCAGGAGTCGGCACTACAGACTCCAAACCACCCCAATCCCACACCTTTTGAGATTACCCCAGTGGAGTCAACACAGCCCAGCCGGCTACATAGCCAAGACTCTTTCCCCATGCCGTCCTATGTCCCCCCACGCCGTCCTATGTCCCTTCCCCCATGTTGTCTCAAGAGGCCCTTCTGCCTCGCAGAGCCGTCGGTGTACTCCCGTGCAGCAGCTTCAGGTGGCCATCGTACTAGCTCAACACGACACAGTAGCAGGCGTAGTAGCAGGGAGAGCGGTGGGGGACGCATGGCACAGTGCTTTGGGAGGGGTGGTGGGGGGGACGAGAATGATTCAAATGATTTAGACGTGCCTCCGGGTGATGGTACGATCTACTATGACATCACTCAGACAGGAGGCATCTTGATGGATGCACAGGGGAAGGACATCATGGCCTTCATGCACTCTGTAATTGCTAACAATTACAGAGATTGCTTTATTCACTACAAAGATCAACCAAAGAGGTTAGCTGATGAGACCCTCGATGCTGTTCGCTCTAGGTATCCTAACCCCCCCAATGTTCCGTTCACAGATAAATGGGCCAAGTCAAAGATTGTTTCGATACTTAGCAATAAAAGATCTTCGCTTAAGAAGCATGCACTAGCGGAGCTTGCTAGGCTCCAGGGAGGTCAACCACCAAGGGGCCCACCCCACACCGCTCACAAGCGTGAGTGGAAGAAAGCAATGAAGTCAGTGAAGGAGGAACCCAGTCTAAAGCACGTGGAGGCACGAAGGATCCAAATGGAGCAATATGGAAGCGTGCATTTTGGAGTACGGGGTGTTGAATCATGGGAGGCCCAGTTTGTAAGTATCGATCTCGAATTATATTGTTTATGTAGTTTATTAGGAGGTTGTTTCTTTGTACTAACCCCTCCGCAAATTGTGTCATTTTGCAGCTTGATATCGTGGGAAGGTACCCTACTCCTGTCGAGACAGCCTACCACCGCCACCATCGCAGAGGAGATACATGGAGGCACTTCTATAATGACGGGTAAAGATTTGATTTTTCATACATTGATATATGTTGTCCCTTGTTTACAGGACCCTACACAAGAAGATGAGGAAGAAGACGAGGAAGGAGGAGGCGGAGAAGGGAGCACAGAAGGGAGCGAGGAGTAGTGCTAGCTACTCTTTTTTGTACTTAGACCAGTTTCGACGCGCCTATAGACGCGTACCACACAGAACAGACGCGGTTTTAGACGCGCAAATAGACGCGCCATAGAGTTTTAAGACATTGTCTCATTCTCTTCACCTCACTTATTTTTTGTATATGTGGGTTTGCAAAAAAGCATTGATGTTTTTGTTAAAATTATGTGCTTTGGTAATCATGGGCAATTTTTGGAAAGTAGTGATATACATTTACCAGCCTACACCAAAATCTCACTTTTTGTACTCTCTGTTTTGCGTCTAAATACACATCTAATTCTCAGTGTAGACGCACTAATAGACGCCCTAGTACACGCATAAATAGACGTGCTAATAGACGCGCTGTTAGACGCAGTGTTAGATTCTCAGTGTAGACGCTCTAATAGACGCATCAATACACGTGCAAATACACGCGCTATTAGACACGTTGTTAGACGCGCCCGTAATTTCTCTATTCAAGCAACGTCTATAAACGCGCCCGCTATTTTGCGCATCTATAGTTGCTTTGTGTTGTTGTGAAATCAAGAATGTGAAATCAAGAATAGAATGAAGTTTAGGGTAAAGATCACTTATATTGATGTAAAGATTTGTACCAATCTTGCTTAAAACACTTAAGTTCTTCACTCTGCACTGTTTTCTTGATAATCTTTATGGATTTTCTTCCTAATCTCTGCACTGACTGCCACGGTTTCAAGGCACTCTGCACAGTTACATAAAACTTTGCACAAACTTCAAGAACTGGAGTAATCTTCAATTTTCTGCATAGAATCTACAACTGTTATAATAATCTGCACTAGAACTCTGTTCTGCACAGCAATCTGTACTCTGCACAATACTCTGAAAACTGCACAGTAATCTTGATGTCTACACATCAAATTATACTCTGCATAAACTTTGTAATCTAAATATTCTGCACAGTCTGCACCAGTCTTTGAAACTGCAATGAAATTTTTTGTAAAATTGCTTAAGAAACCAAGCTTCTTGTAAATCTGCTCCTCCAAGAACTCCAAGATTTTGGAAAATAGGATAGAAATAGAGGCTTAATGGATTAATAATTGGAACTGTAAGCTCTCTAAGCAAGATAATGCAAGAAAATCTCTCAATTTTGGTTACAAAAACCTCTGTAAACCCTAATTCAAAAATAATGTTTTAAAACTCTACTGATTCTAGCCTAACCCCATCTGGCCCATGGGTTAGCCACCGCCGAACCACTGTAATAGTAGAACTAGACAAGTACTCACCCACCCATAATTGAATGCCTTTCTTAACTTTTGCTTTAGAATACAAATACGCACACACTCCTCTTTAAACTTTAACTTATAAAACAATCCATTGACAAACAATTACTGGTTACACATGTCATAACTCAAAATTTCCATTGAGTCTTTGTTTCTCACAAAACAGGATCACTCTGGACTCTCCGTTGAGACCAGCCGGCCAACAACGAGATCCAGTAATAGATTACAATAAACATTGGTCCATCATATAATATCTTCCTCAACATATGCATGGGTGTCCTCGACACCGTGAGCCCGTGCATCCCCTAGTCTCAGAACCCTCCAGGATCCTCCTTAGGTGTCCTGGCACTTCACTCAGGGACCGATTCGTTGGCCCTCGTTCATCGTACCTGAAGCACACCATTTTAACCATACCGAGGCTGGTCACGACCTGGCCAGGCTTTGCCGCGTGAGCTGTCCTTTGAACACTGCCCGCCAGCTGTTGCAACCGAACTTTCCTTAGAAAACACATATACCAAATGCTCCCTCTAGCATTCTGGCGTAAGACAGTCTTTTGAGAAAACAGGGTTTCTATGCAAGTTTTCAGTTTTGAATACAATGAGTATATCTTAATTCCGTATCCTAAGACTTCTAGATCACAGTCTAGATTCCCAAGCAGAATTCCTCGAATTCTTAATTCTTAATCTTCAGATCAAAATCAAAGGTCTCAACTTAGTTTCAGATTCGGTAGGTGATTTGAGTGTAGATTATGGAACTAGTCACATCGACATTTCTTGAAATTGACGAAGGAGTTATGTCTTGGTTATAGTCTGATTCAGGTTTTGAGTCTGGAAAGGTTCTTCTTGAAACTGACGAAGGAGTTATGTCTTGGTTATAGTCTGATTCAGGTTTTGAGTCTGGAAAGGTTCTTCTTGAACTATCTTTATCAAAGGGAAATATTTCAATTACTACTTTACTGAATTTAAAACTAATCACACGAATTCCTATGAGGAATCATTTATCTAAAATTTCGATTTCGATAGCTTCACTGAATTTTCTCATTGTCATCTTAGAGAATATAAAACGGTAGGATTTTCTTTCACAGAGTATTTACTTAATCATTTACCAATATTCATGGGAATTAGACATAGGATTAAAGAGAACTGTTATTTTAATATAAAAATAAAATTCTTTTATGCATCCTTTTATGCATAAAAATCTGTATTAGTGAAAGTAACACTTTTACAATTAAAAAAAATTCTTTTATGCATAAAAATCAATAGTGATGAAAGTAAGACTTTTATAATAAAAAAATTCTTTTATGCGTTATTTTATGCATACAAATCAATAATGATGAAAGTAACACTTTTATAATAAAAAAATTCTTTTATGCATAAAAATCAATAATGATAAAAGTAACACTTTTATAATAAAAAATATTCTTTCATGCATACTTTTATGCATAAAAATCAATAATGATGAAAGTAACACTTCTATAATAAAAAATATATTCTTTCATGCATACTTTTATGCATAAAAATCAATAATGACTTGAATTAGGAGAGAGGAGAGATGAAATATCTCAATTTTTGAAGATTTAAAAGTCCACCCCACATGTAAAGTAGGCGCCTCATTCATGAGGGGGGAATCCCCATTGTGAGGTGTCAAAAATCCATTTTTTTAGCTTTTCCTTTGGTCCTTAGTCCACTCTTCATCTTATGTGAGTATTTACTCATTTTTGGGGGGATTTTCTTTATTTCTTCTATTTATCTTCTTCATACATTTGGATGAATTTGATTGGCCCTTCAAAACCTTAATTTGAAATTTTTTGAAAAACTGGACCCCTAGGATAACATTAGGGAAAAATGGAGCTCATTTTGGGGCCCTGTAAGAAATTCACTATTTTTCGATTTATTTCTCTCCTAAAAGATCTCAAAAATAATAAAATATGGAAACATGGCTCAGAACTGTCAGTAAGGACCACTGAACTGTCAGTTCAGAAAAGAATAAGATAATCTTTTGTCTAACTAACACGATTTTGCATTAAATATCTCCTTAATTTTTTTTATTTCTCGAAGATTTCGCATCTCTTTTGACGACGTGTGCAGGCCTCTCATAAAGAATCCATCACTGAACTTAATGATTGTATGGATACCGCCGCACTTCCACAATTCATGTTACAAAAAGACTATGAGATTGACAAGCCAACTTTGCAACCTCAGAAGCACAAAAATGGCCGATACTAGTGAAGTACAATCTCAGAAGAAGCGATTATATCATCTTCACATCGACTTAGAAGAACAATATGCTCCAGCACAAAAAAGACGAAAGGATACGGTGCTAAATGCTCAACAACGGGAAAATATGAGAAGAGAAGGGCTCCAACATATTGACTTATGGTGTGATGGAAGTATATATCCAAAATGTCTAGTACAAAACTCTACACCTCCATTTGTCAATCCAACCACACTATTGAGGTTTGCGGGTGATGGACAAAATGGACTTCTTGGTTATATTTCAGCACAGTCTGCATTTGCAGAAACATATAAAACAATGTACCTACAAGAAAAGGGAGCCAGGATTCAAGAGATAGCTATTCGTGCAAAATTGGAGCAGTAGTTGCAGAATGAAATTGAGGAGCATTCAAAGAGTAAAAAAGAGTTAACAAGATCAAGAAGGAAGAGAACCATGCTTGGAGACAGACAACGAAGTAGGAAGATTAAAAACATTGCAAATTTGAAGGCTGGGACTGGTGGATGCAAGCGAAGAATTCAGGAAGCAAGGTTAGTTTGTAATTTTTTATTTTTTAAACTCAAAAATACTCTCAAATGACTATATGTATTTTGTTCATTAATGCAAAACAGGATTGGAAGTGTTGAATAATATAGGCATATTGTGTTGTTACTATATTGTTACTATAGGAAATTATTGGAGCCTGCAAAAGAAAATATGGATCCCAACCTTCTTCTAGTTAAACAAATGAAAGGATTGCTTTCTTGTGGTGTAGCAAAAGGTTTGATTGAAGAAAAAAAATACAAAACAATCAAACGCAATGTTGTAGAGGACTTTATATCCAATAATCAAGTTGATGGTACTACAATCCAAGAGGCTCTTGATGTTAGTGGAGTTAGCAGGAAGGGATATAGTTCGATTTTCCATGCGATATCCTCAACTTTGAGAGATCAAAGGATTAAACGAGTTTTACTGCCAAATCCAGCAACAGTGTGGAAGATAAGAGGTCATTTGAATGAAAGTATAGATGAGTTTATTGGACCATATATCCATATTGAAGATATATTTCATGGTGCTAAAGGAACCACTGTGTATGACCCTTGGAACAATATATTTGTAGATCTACAACAACTTCAAAGAAGAATGGTCGAGTTTTATGGAATAACATTTGAAGAGTGCAAAGGCATTTTGAAATTTGTTATCAAACTGGATGAGTGTGAGGTTGTAAAGGAAAAGAAAATGGAAAGGATTACTATCACATTGATGAATGGAGCACTTGATACATCATTGAATGAAGCGAGTTCGAAGTATTTTAGTGTGCAGTCGAAGAAACACATATGGTGGTTGGGCTCATTCCAGGTATGATCATTTTTTATTTCGTACTTGATTTTAGTCAATGTTTTCAAATCTTTTATAGTAAGACTTTTGTTTTGTATAATCACACGTAAAGACAGAAGACCATGAAACACTAGATTGGGTGTTTCACCACACGGAAATACCAAGAATAATTAAAAGACAGGTGCAAGGAGAGAATCTCCATGTTGCAGGAAAAGGTGATTTTCAAGTAGAGTGGCACATGGCGGGGGATCTTAAAACACTTAAGTGCATGTATAACGTTAGTAAAGGAGGTAACTCAAAGTCTCCTTGTCTTTACTGCAAAGAATCAGCGCAAGTAATGGATTCTAAATGGTGGAAGAGAGCACCTAATAGAGATAAAGTTGACCCTGACTTCAAGGCCATTCTTGACATTCCACTATGTAATGTTCACATATGCACATTGCATGCTCTATGTCGAATTATTGAGAAATTGGTATTTTTGTATATTGGATTTGCTTGGAAACTCCGTCCCGAAAGAAATAGAAAGGATGCTCTTCATGCATTGGAAAAAGTGTTATCCGATATAGGTCTGCATGGAGGTGATGTTCATATCACAAAGGATTTTAAAAAGTCTAGCAATGGCAAGGAGGTACCAATCAAGCCCTCTATTGGTGGTGTTAAGGCAAGAAGATTCTTGTCTCAACCCAAACACAATAGTAAGCAAGTAAGGCAAGGTAGAACAGTTTCAAGGATTAGTTATGGATTGTGGAAGCAAGTCCATAATGCCGTGAAAGATCATGAGGCAGATGGGGAAGCACGAAATGTGAAGGCAGAGGTGTGGAGGTCTCTTGATCAACTCTTCATGTTCTGTGACAATGTAACATGGACAAAGAGTGATTACAAGAACTTTGAAGAGGCAATAAAACATTTTGGGAAGTCAATGAAAGATGCATGGACAGCCTGCAATATAACTCACTACATGGTAAAGTGATGTCTTCTTCTTTTACTTAAGTGTGATCCTCTTTTCTTTTTATAACTTACTATGCATTCTTATGTCTTTGTGAAAACAGCATATCATCTACAACCACCTTTCCTATTTTGTCAAAAAGTATGGATGCCCAGCAATTTGGTCTACCCAAGGCATGGAGAAGTCTCACTACATGGCACGTAATGCATTTTTCAGACACACACAACACTATGGAGGGAGTCAAAAGGCAAATAGTCTGAAGGAAGTCTTCCAATGGTTTTACCGAGGCATTCTACAAAGGCTGCATGCTAAAAGAAAAGTTGCTAGCTCCAAAGTCAAGCTTGCTTTTATTCTAGCCCAAAAGCAAAGACGAAGACAAACTTTGGACAATTCAATGGCAGCAGAGAGACATAGACAGTGGAGGGATTCGAAGATATTTAGAAACCATAAATGGACAAGTAAACATGAATAGCAGTTTGTAACTTATTGGTGTTATGTCCACATGTTTTCAAACTCAATCAATAGATTTTTATTCTGTGGAACAAGTGACTCTTGGTGTAATGCCTATATGTTTTGAGACTCCATCAAAAGTAAGTCTTTTGTGAAACATGTGATCTATATTAACAAGCATCAATACATCCATATATTAACACACAAAAAATTCAATCAATACTACTTAATTATGCTAGACATACTGTTGATCCTTACCAATAAAATACTGAGTGTCAAACACTTTTAGAAGCTTTTGAGTGTGGAAAGAGTACTGAAGTGTCGTACGGTGATGGGACAAATGCAAAAGGGTACTGATTGTCCGTACGGACAAGGAACTGATGAGGATCAAAGACTTTGTACAAATCAGTTCAACTTCAACATAATGTTTGTGCTATATTTGATGACTAAATCCTATTACTCCCAAGGCTTGCGAGTCGGAACTCTCTTTTTGAACTTGATTGGACTCTTTTTCTTCCTTATTGGCTTGATGTCGACTTTCTGTTTATCAATGCTTGCCTCTGTTGCTTGTCTGAGAGGGGTATCCTTGTCTTCAGCTATCTCCACGTGTTCTTCTTCTTGGATTGTGTGGCCTGATGCAATCATGGGTGGCTCTCGAAACCTTATGAGCTTGTGTTTTCCATAGCCCTCTAGACATTTGGGCTCCTTAACACCACATGCTAATGCATAAGAAGTGTAAGACAAAAAGTAAGAGGCCCTAGAGGCCTGCTTATTCACATAATCCCCAAATATATCTATGGCGGACAACCTCTCTATTAAAATGATCTTTTCCTTTTGCCATGGAAGATCATGTCCACCTAATACCCTAGACAAACATTTAAAGAAGTAAACAATGGCTTCTCCATTGTTGCTCAACTGCCTATGGTAAATCAAGATCTTAGCACTGCCTAGATCATGAATATAATGAGCTAGGCTTGACATTTTGCCAAACCCAGCTGGCCTGCTTCCACTTGATCTCTGGAGGAATGTGTCATCCTCAATTTGTAGCTGCCATGTATCAAAAGATTATAGTGAGACAATGATACATAACTACAAAACATTTAAACACAACATAAAGTATTTGATTTGAAGTAATAATATCATACCCTCTTATTTTCATCAGCAACAAGAAGTTCATCTTTCCAAAGATTTATTCCTCTCCCCTCCAGTCCAGCCTCTTCTTTAAGTTTTTCCTTATGAAGTGATGAGAGATTCATAGCTTCCTGGGTGAGCTGGAAGGCAGCTTCATCTGGCTCTTGGAAACTTTCAGCCTCTTTGAAACAAATAGTAAGGGCCTCTACAGGATCAAAGGTTGTTTCCAAAGCTAGCAGTGAATGGTCATCCTCTATGCCAACCTCCTTGTCAAGCCTTGAAGCCTGGGCAATAAGGGAAATGGCATAGTCCTCCCTCAAATTGAACATACACTCTATATCATGGAGGAAAACATAATCTTTACCACCAATCAAGACACCTGGAAGCATGGGCACTGCATAGTTGCTGCTCTGAACATCAAAGTCTTCAACTGGCTGTGCTGCCCTAAGAGTTTCAGTCCTCAGTTGAACAAGGTCAAGAGCAGCCACTTGCAGTCCCTCATCCTCGAGGTTGATATCTTCTTCCTGCTCTGCCATATCTGTTGCCATAGGAATATCCTCTTTTACCTCCGCTACAGATATATCTTCTTCTTCAGTCTCCTGCCCTTGCTCTTCTAGAGATTGCTGTTGAAAGACAATGTACATAAGGAATGCCATGTTTTCCTCAAGCACTCTACACTTTCTGGTGTGCAAGTTACAGCTGAATTTATATTCCTCAGGCAGGCTGTCAAACCTTCTATTCACATGGTACCTCAGCTTGTCAATGGAGACAATATGATTTAAATGCACAAAAACCTTTTCACCTTCCACAATCCTTCCTGCCTCTGTCAGTGGTTTGAAGGTATCCCAATGGTCTGAAAGGAAATCTCTGTGATGGTCCAAAAGAGAGCTCATAGTGAACTCCCTGTTGAAAATACTGTGGTATATGTGGAAGTTCCTTTGAGCCTTGCACTTGTGAAGAAAGTCAAATAGGAGCAAATCTGGAGATTTGTCCTCTTGTGGTTCCCTTTGTTTTGAAAGGGAAGACTCACCTTTCTGCTCTAGTCTCTTGCTTTTGCCTGAAGCAAAATTTATATAACATGAATTCTATATGCTCACATATGCAATCAGATAATGTATAGGATATCACCAAACAAAACTCTTCATAAGCACACATGAATCACCTGGTGATTGCTGTGGTCTGAGTACAGCAGCAGAAAAGTCCAACTTCCTCTTGAAAGGAGGGGCCTGAGGATCAACTGTTCCAAAGCAAAAACATTTCTCATCATCAAGAAAGACATCTCCATGGACATAGAAAGCAAAACAATGAGCAAACAGTAAAAACCAAAAGAGACACAAGACTTTGCAACAAAACGCGATGCAGATCCATTTGAAAAATGTAAAGTGCTCTCCTCGCATTTTGTTGCAAATTCTGAATTTCTACTGACATCCATTTCCAATCAAATGCTAGGGATATCTTACAATGTTCAGGACAGTAAATGATGCAAGGAGGAATTCTCCAGTGCAAAAGAGATTAAAAGGAGGAAAAAATAAAAACTAAAACAAATATCAGAATTTGCAGGAAATTGCGATTTGGAGCATTTGGAAAATGTAAACCACTATAATCGCATTTTGTTGCAAAATTCTAAATCCTACTCATATCCATCTCTAATCAAATCCTAGGGTGATCTGCTAGATTTCTAGGCACTGAGATTTAAGAATTCTACAGATGGAAGAAATATATATCAGAAAACATTGGAAAGGGTATAGATCTCTGACCTTTCTTTTCCTCTTCCATACTGTTGGAATAGCCCTGGAGATTCTCCTGCTCTCTTCCAAAACTGAGCTGTAGCACTGGTAACCTGGAGATCTGGTAATGGTAGTAGTCTTCAGACAGGTTGCAGAGTGGATGGAGTGTGTTGGGTAGAAAGTGGTCAAAGTGGGAAAGAAAAGGATGATGGGAGGGTGCTGGCAGGGATGGAATACGGGGAGGGAAAAGTGTTAATGGATCTAATTATGAAATCATGATTGGCACAATTTCCAAGGCAAAAAGTGACCCACAAATTTCAAATCCCAAAAGATCTGGTGGGACCCACACGTGTTAAAAAACGACTATATCTCACACGTGTGGTATTTAATAACTCCATTATTTGTATTTTGTAATAATCTACTCTCCTAACTCAGTTCTCTTGCATCTCTACCTCCCTACTCTACACCATCAGCATCCAGACCAGCAGCAGAGGTTCATACCCAGCACAGGATACTCATCATCAGCACAGCACACTTGCAGATAGCTTCCAGGTTAGTAAGAAAATCTTTTTCCTTTTCTTCTTGTTTAATAGTATATTAGGGTAAGGAATTGATTGATGTGATGTAGGTTACATATTATGATAAATATTATATGAATTTTTTAGATTTTCTCCACTGCATGTAGAAGCAGGAAGACTTTTTATTTGGGCCTGTTGAATGAGAGTTTGATCACTTCTTGATGTCCACATTCTCAATCCATGTTGCACCAAGCTGCATACACACTGAAATGACTAAAGGCATGCTGAAGTATGTTGTCTCTAGAATTTGCAGCAAAACGCGAGGAGAGGATTTTAGAAATCTCAAAATAGTCCAAATGTTGCAAATTTTAAAATGCTTCTTCATCCACCCATTTCAAGCCTGCATAGTTCTTCTATAAACACAATACATATTGTTGATAGTTGGAAAGATAGAGAATTCATCATATGAATGCAATAGCATGTTGTTTCAAGTATTTGCAGAAAAACGCGATTTTGAGCTGTTACAAATTTTAAATCATCATAATCGCCTTTTGTTGCAAATTGTTCAATTTTGCTTCATCCAATTTGTCATCACCTTCTTTAATCATTCTATGTTCTCCATGTTTCTAATCTTTTACTATTGCTTTGTATGGACCTTTTCAGAGTGATGGCAAGAACCAAGGCAACTGCAAGGAGGTCTGGCAAGGGGCCAGGGCTTGCAGCAGCAGCAGCTGGGGCTGATGTCAAGGAATCTAGTGTGCCTACAAAAGGAAGAGTTGCACATGGCAGGAAGGGGAAGCCAATGAGCATGCTGCAGCAAAAGTCCAAGAGGTTAAAGCATTCTGCTGGTGTGCTAAAGGAGATCAGGAAACAGCAAAAAGCTATAGGCTTTGCAATCCCCAAGGCACCTTTTCAGAGGCTAGTGAGAGAAATTTGTGATAGCTGGCACCTTGGTTTCAGGTGGAACAGGACTGCCATTCTTTCCTTACAGGAAATGGCAGAGGATTACTTGGAGAAGTACTTTGAAGATGCAATGCTTGTAGTAGCAGCCCATGCTCACAGGGTAACTCTGATGGCCAAGGACTTCAACACATTGTCCAGAGTGAGGTGGAGGTATGACAAGCTGGTCCATCCTGTGGAATGGCAGGACATTAAAATGAGAGACATATTATTAATTCCACCTACAAGGAAATTGAAGGCAGACAAGGTGAAGGTTGTTGAAGTGACCCACTCAATGAGCACCAAGAGGGAAAGCTGCTTATGAGGAGTCACTGAAGCAGCAAATAGAGGAATCCAAATCTGCTATAAATGTGGAGACTGTACAGATGGAGCTACAGATACAGAGAAGGTTGCAGGAGCTGGGCCCTAACATAGTTGTCCATATTGAAGATGATTTTTCAGACAATAATTTTGACTTGACAAGAGCATGCTTGGCAGCATTGGCTCATAATAATGAGTATTGCTCAGATACTATCATTCTTGCAATGCTCTAGTAAGTGTCTTTTATTTTACATTTGTTTGCAAAACAATCCTTATTGTACCTCCTCCCTTACACCTTACCTTAATTATTGTTTTGTCCAATGTAGCATGATGAGAAGCTGGCTGAACCATGCTGTACAGCATACAGTTTATATTATTGATCCTGCAATTTCCTTCAAGTTAAGAGATCCAAAGGAAACTCCCATGGATATTTCCAATTGGTTCAGACACTGTAATTTTGATCATGTTGATATTTTGCTACTTCCATACCATAACAAGTATGTGTGTGGCTGCTTCTTTTGGGATTTTCCTTCAAGATTGAGTACTCTTGTAGCCTTTGATTTCTTAATGCTTTTTTCCTTATGCAGTGACCACTGGAGCTTTGCTTCTATTGACATCCAGCAGAAGCAATGCTTTTTATTCAACTCTCTTAGAAACACACACAGAGAGGTTAAATTGTAAGTGGTTTGTGTGCTATTTTTAACTTTAAACTTCATTATTTGGATTTAATGCACACTAACTGAATTATATGTATTGCAGTTGTATTAGAAGACTTCTAGATGCATTGGATCAGTGTCCTCCTAATGTCAATCTTTTGGATTCAATAGAGCCAATAGATTTAGAGGTAGAAAGTTGCTCCCTCTACTGATGTCTATTTCATGCTATGCCTTTGAACTTATTGAATAATTTTATTTTGTTCAGACATTAACAGTTTCTAACATATCTTTCCAACTATCCAGACACCACAACAAGATGATTCAAGTAGCTGTGGCTGGAGAGTGCTGATTAGTGCCAAATATATACTTTCAAGCTATTTTGAGATAGGACAGCCAGAGCTTGTAAGAAAAAATAATTTTCATTTAGCTTCAAAAAATTTGATATTGGTACAAAGTGTTCTAAATCATCATATCTCATTGCAGATGAGAGAAGATAGCTTCAACTCGAGCTATGTGTATAGTTTCAGAGCTGATATAATTTGGAAGTTTTTGAAGTATGCCTTCCCCAAACCTATTGTACCAGCTACTACTGTCGAGTTAGGTGAGAGCTCTAAAGTCCGAGAAGGTGTCATACACCTTGATGACACAGATGATGCAGATGTGGTGCCACAAGAACAAGGACCTAGTGCTGATGAGGAGAAGCCACAAGAACAAGGACCTGTTGCTGCTGATGTTATTGAGGAAATGATGGAGCAACAGCAAACAGATGCTCCAGGGGTAGTAGAGGAGACAATGGAGCAGCACCAAGAGACTGTACACGACAAGATGGAGCAACAGAAAGTAGATTCTCCAAATAAAGATGATACGGTGAGCTTGGACCATGTAGAGCAGCCTCTAGATCAGCCTGTAGACAAATAGAAAATTGTTGTCAAGAATATGTTCTACATATGTAATTAAACACTTCTGTACAGAATTTTACATTTCTGAATATAATACCTTTGTTTATGGAGTCTGTGTTATCTCAATTTTAAAATTTTCAATGTCTTTGCATTTTATTGATCTCTCTCTTCTTTTGAGCACCTGCAAAAAAGCAATATGAAACAATAGGGTAAAGTAAACTAATAGCAGTGCTTAATGAGACTAGGATAAGTCACATGGTATACCTTCTTATTGTTGTAGATAAATAAAAAGTCCTTTGAAATAGAACCTTCTGTCTCAAATAGAATGTCATTGCGCAATTGAGCTAGGGAGCAACATTGTCTTAATGTGATATTGACTAGCACATCACCATTCTCAACAACATCAATATCAAGAAGTTTATTTTCTGCACCAAAAGAATCTTCATCTTGATCCATAGGGACTAGTTTTGTACCTAGCATTCGACTGCGCTTATAATAAAAAGAAAAAATGAAATTTTGTGATGCAACCATGTACTTCAGTTGCATAGAAGGTTGGACAACCTCACAAAACACTGAACTACATGTCTTCTTATCCCAACCTTTATCCAAAAATTGTGGCATGCATGCCAGACTTGTTGCTTTAACTGTGAACATTGTTTTTGAAACCTTCACTGGAAAGGTATTAAACAAGTCTACAAAAACTGTGAGAGGCATGCACAAAGAAATTTTTATTATCCTTGTGGCAATATTGGGCCTCAGAGCTTTCTGTACTTCTTTGAAAAGCTTGGCTCTATATGCCTCTATAACACTAAAATGTGGGAGAGGCCAATCCACTGAATTCCATGCTGGAAGGTCTTGTTTTCTTAACACACCATGTGTGTTTGCATTGTCCAGCAACTGATAAAAATGATCAGTAAAAAATATACCGGATTGAGCTAGCTCTGTTGCACATCGACCTTCGTATTGTTGTTCTCCTATCGATCCATGCAAAACATCTATAAATCCCAGAATACAATCGATGTTTTGCCATGTCTCATACGATGAAGGGTATAAATCTGAAATAAAACAACACAAGAATATCAGTAAGCAAAGAAAGAAAGCTTTGTCTTAAAAATCCATGCACCTCATAAAGAACAAAACCACAATAGAAAAATATACAATTAGGCCTGTGTTGCGGAAGATCATTTGGATAGTCTCGCAAGACAAGTTCTTTATGCATGTACACATGCTGAATCAAAACTTCTTTCACCGATATCTTTCCTCTGGTGATTTTAAAATCTCGTACTCTTCCCTTCCATGATGCCAAGAAAATATTTTTTGTCTGGGGTCTCTTTCTTTTACTAGGTTGCATGAGCACCCATGCTCCTTTCGAAACAGTAAACCTTTCCCAAGTTCCTTCCGTTTTGACTGTACTTGAATTCTCTACCGAAGAAATAGAAGAAGCAGGTCGACGGGGTAAGGATGTGTGGTATAATTCTGCCTTCATAGCATTATCATCCACAGAGCGTCTTCCACAAGAATGACCATAGTTTTTATTCACCATGGATACCTTGTGAATCTGTAACCACAGCAAAGTAATGTAAACAAGATAACAAAGTGAAGTTTCAAGAAAGAGAAAGTAGGCAGACAGATAATTGACAAGAAACATCTTACTCTAAGCCAAACTGGATCAAGGGAGCAGTTTTGGAAAAGAAGAGGTTGCTGCACAATGAGGTAGTGGTGTAGAATGGTAGACCTTTCGAAGGAAAGGCAGCACAACAATTCAAAGTTCAAAGGGAGGTGGAAGCGGGAAGGCCCTTGTCAGAGAAAATGTCAGACTAGATTCTATCTTCATGTCCAAAGATCTTGTGAGAATAAAAAACCAATCTCCACATTAATGTAGCACGCTTGTACCTACATAAAATATTGTTTCTTTTATCTATTTTCTTTTATTTTTGTGAATTTCCAACGTTACATTGGCCCTCTGTTCATTGGTTGAGAGCTTATTTTTCCAAACCGTAAAAGGCCCCAAAATGAGCTCCCTTTTTCCCTAATGGGCCTCTTGAACAGATTATACTTGATTTCTAATGCACCTTCTTGAAAATCTTTTTGAACTTTTGTTTCGGGAAAACTTATTTTAATAAGAAGAGATATTTTCCCATCCAAAAATATTCAAAATTTGAATATTCTCTCTCTAGAATATTTTCTCTCTCTAGGTCAAAATAGGTAGAAACAAGATCTTTTATATTTCGGAAGAGGGTTTGATTACAGGGGAGGATGTTGGACATCTTGAGAGGTTGGGGAGAATCTTAGGATGTTGGACATCTTGAGAGGCTGGGGAGGAATCTTACATTCTCTCCCACTTGAAAAACGTGAGATGTCCTCATCTCGCAAACTGAGGGTAATCTCGCAACAGTTCGGCTTCCTTCTCCCAGGTGGCATCGTCAAAAGGATAGAACTTCCATTTAACCAATAATTCTCTCAAAATTCTATTCCTAAGAACCTTTTCACGAACATCAAGGATTTCTTCAGGTTGGAGTTCCATCTGTCCTTGGGTTGAAGAAGTTAAGATTTCATCTTCATCAAGCACATGATTCGGGCTTGGTATATACTTTTTAAGAAGGCTGACATGAAATACATTATGTACTTTAAGATGAGGAGGAAGAAGAAGCTCGTAGGCTAAGTCACCTACTTTCTTTGTAATCAGATATGGCCCACAATATCAGGGGGATAACTTCTTGTACTTCCCAAGAGATAGAGAACTTCTCTTTGGGGCGTACTCGAATGAAGACCATATCTGCTTCTTTGAATTCTCTGTCTGTCCTCTTCTTATCTGCATACTACTTCTCTCTATCTGAGCAGCTTTTATATCTTTACAAATTTCCTGAATCTGCTGCTCCATGTCATCAAGCATTTGTTTAGACATCTCGACCCTAATCAATGGGTCGGACCAAGTTAATGGAGTTAAGCAATCTTGTCTATTCAAAGCTTTGAAAGGGCTCATCCCAATACTTCTACATTGTAGGCGAACTTGACTAGGTGCAGATAGCTTAGCCACTTCTTGGGTTCCCTGCAGCATGACTGAAGTATATCTTCGATTACTTGATTTATCCGTTCTGTTTGACCATCGGTCTCAGGGTGGTAGGCTGTGCTGAGATCCAAGAAAGTTCCTACTGCTTCAAAAAATGCAGTCCAAAATCTTGACGTGAATTTAGGGTCTCGATCACTTACTATTCTTCTGGGTAGGCCATGCAATCTGAAGATTTCCTTGAGAAACACTCTGGCCACATCCACTGCAGTGTAGGTTTCTTTTACTGGAATCAGATGGGCAACTTTGGTTAATCTGTCAACTACCACAAAGATGGAGTTGTAACCTGATTGCACTGAAGGTAATCCAGTAATAAAATCCATACTGATACATTCCCACTTCATCTGGGGGATGTCTAAAGGATGTAGCTTCCCATGCATTTTTACTCTCTCGGCCTTGACTTTCTGACAGGTCAGACATTGACGTACATGATTAAGCACATCCTTTTTTAGACCAGGCCAAAAGAAGCTTTTCTTCACAAATGTAGGTTTTGATGAAACCTGGATGTCCTGCAATAAGGCTGTCATGGGCTTCATTTAGAATTTGTCCCTTGGTTCCCTCATCATTGGGAATGCATAGTCTGCGATTATAATACATAATTCCACCATCCAGGGTGTACCCTTGAACTCGGTTCAACTCCTGTGGAGTTTTTCTCTCCTGCATAAGTAGGGTAGCAATAGGGCCAAAGAATCTATCCTGCATGATCTTCTCTCTTGCTTCAATAATCAAGGAATTTGACACTCCCGTAATTGCAAGCAAGGAGGCTTTTCTACTGAGGGCATCTGCTACCACATTTTCTTTGCCTGGGCTACTGAAAAAAGTTCCAAGTTGTGGACAGCATAATTTCTCTCATGCGTTCTGAGTTTTCGGGGTTCATAGGCCAGTGCATGACCTTCCTGCATGAGTGCAGCTCCCAGGGCAAAACCACTGGCATCAGTTACTACCTCAAAGCGTAGAGAGAAATCTGGCAACTTCAAGACGGGATTGGTTACCAAGGCGGTCTTCAGCTTATCAAAAGCACTCTGGCACCTGGCAGACCATTGAAACGGAATATTCTTCTTGAGAAGATTAGTCAGGGGGGAAGCTATGAGAGCATACTTTGGTATAAAAATTCTATACCAACCAGTCAATCCCAAGAATCCTCTGACTTCTTTCACTGTCTTTGGTTCAGGCCAATCTATGACTGCTTGGACTTTTGCGAAATCTGGAGAAATTCCATCTTTTGATACCAGAAAGCCCAAGTATTCAACATGGTCGACAGAGAAAGTGCATTTGCTCTTTTTGGCAAAGAGTTAGTGCTTCCTTAGAATCTCAAGAACTTTTCTAACATGAGTTTCATGATCAGCTGCATTCTTTGAGTAAATCAGAATATCATCAAAGAAAACAAGAACAAAATCATCCAAGTATTCTCTGAGAATGTCCTGCATTAAGTGATTGAATGTAGCTGGGGCATTTGTCAATCCAAACAGCATGACAGTGAATTCATAATGCCCATACCGAGTATTGATGGCTGTCTTCGGGATATCTTGCTCATTAATCCTGATCTGATAATACCCTGATTTGAGATCTATCTTTGTGAAGATCTGGGATCCACTTAGCCTGTCCAGAAGCTCATCAATTCTGGGGATAGGATACTTATTCTTAACTGTCAGCTGATTTAGACCTCTGTAGTCCACACAGAGTCTTAGCGTTCCATCTTTCTTTTTCTGAAAGAGAACTGGCGCACCGCAAGGTGAAACACTAGGTCTTACGAACCCTTGTTCCAACAGTTGTCTAAGCTGTTCCTTGAGTTTGATGGCTTCAAGAACCGGCATTTTGTACGTGTGCAGGGCTACTGGCTGAGCTCTGGGGGTCAATTCTATCACATGATCTACTTCCCAAATTGGAGGCATCTCTGTTAGCTCTGCTGGGAATAAATCATCATAATCACTTAACCATTAAGGTTTTTTAGCTTTTAACTTTGAGTCTACCGGATTTATTTTGACAAGATAAATGTGCTGCTTCTTTCTAAGTCCTTTTAGTAACTTAGAAGCCTTTACTAACTGCTGACTTGGGGATCCTGAAATTTCGATTCCTTGAACTTTGTTTCCGTGAAGGTCACGGAAGGAAATGGTTCCATTACGACAGTGAATGTCAGCTTGATTTTTGTGGAGCCAATCCATTCCAAGGATCCCGTCAAAAACTCCCAAAGGTATAGCTCTGAACTGACAGTCAGTTAAATTCCCATCTAGATTGAACTGAATATGATATGTTTCAAGGTGAGTGAAAAGAATCTTCCCACTTGCCAATTCAACTTGCATAGGTTTCCCTGATTTTTGAATCTAAGACTAGCTTACGCAAGCATCCAAGGGAAATGAAGAATGAGTACTGCCGGAATCAATCAAAAGCTTAAAAGGCTTACCTTGATACTCAGCTAGAGTATTGATGACGGAGAATTGACGATTTGGCCCTTGGTTTTCAATTGCAGCATAAATCTATCCTCTTTTCTCTTCCACTACTTCTGCAATTGTGACTGCTCTGGCTCTGCTGCAGTCTGAGGTGGAACTCTTTCTCTTTGGTTGCCCCAGTTCTGGGAAGGAGTCCTGAGGCTACTCTGGAAAGAGACAAATGGCTGAGCTGGAGTTCTCCTGGGATTTTCGTGATTCTGGCGCGGGGGACCCTGATTGGACTGATAAGAAGGAGTCTGTCTCGGGACTCTGGGACCCTGGCTTCCTTGGCCCACAGAAGGAGTGGGGCAATCGTTGAGCTGGTGCCCAAGTCCCTGACATCCGAAGCATCTGTTCTCGCTTCGAAGGTCTTCCCTTTGCATTCTAGAGAGAGCCAGAGTTCCTGAGAATGTACTTCGGGGGAAAGGTCTTCCTTCATTTTTGAAGCTTCCCGTCTCCACATTCTGGTTAGGACCTTGGTGTCTCTTTGGAGGCAGAAAGTTGGAAGAACTTCCCGGTGTCTGAAATCTCTTGAAGGATGAGGGAGCTGGCTTTGGCGGGACTTTTACAACGATGAAGGCTTTGGCAAAGTCCTTCACCATTCTGACAGCTTCTACCATGGACACTGGCTTGGCATTTTTGACCAGTGTATCCAAGGGTTTGTTCATTCCCCGAATGAACCGGGCCATGAGTTGCTCTTCATCTAGAGGTGGTGAAAATTTGAGTAGAAGAGCAAAGGCCTGGTGATATTCCTCGATGGTTTTACTCCCCTACTTTAGCTCTAAGAATTCGTTCATTTTGGTTTCCAAAAATCCAGGGGGACAAAATTTCTTTCTCAAAATAGGTTTTAAGATCGAGAGTATTTCTATCCAGACGGTTGGTGTCACAGTGGTTTTAAGGTCGGTCCAGGACTGAGTATTTCTGTCTAGACGGTTAGTGTCACAATGGTTCCTCCATGCCACCCTGGCTGTTTTCACCTTTTTTAGCCTAGCAAGAGCCATTTTGCTCCGCTCATTGTAGCCTAACATCAAAATATTCTTCCATGGCTTCCACCCATTTCTCCACAACCTCGCCCAGGTTCTCCCCTTCTCCTTTGAAGGGTCCTGGCTGAGACCTATGAAGAGCCTTGCGGACGAACATCAGGGTCAAGCTCATCATCTTCAGAGAGAGAGTCTGGCTGACGGGGCCACGGTTTCCTCGTCTCATGATTCTGCCA
Source organism: Cibotium barometz (assembly GCF_041138505.1). Lineage (NCBI taxonomy): Eukaryota > Viridiplantae > Streptophyta > Polypodiopsida > Cyatheales > Cibotiaceae > Cibotium > Cibotium barometz. Next base: position 13,643,645 of record NC_141095.1, on the reverse strand, counting down.
AAAATTATATATTATTAAATTTTTATTTTGATATCGTACACGAGATCCTAAGACTTAAGAGATTCGCAAAACAATTTCTTAAACAAGACAATGATCTTATTGGAGATCTATGACATATGTCTGATAACAGATTTTTCTTTAACAGTTCGTCCATAAACAATCACATACAACAGGGAATTTTTCTCCAGAAAACATTTCTTTATTTATATAAAAGTTGCAATATATGTACATAGAGTAGCTCAGCTCCAGAATTCAAAATCCCCTCGGGAGACGCATAAGACGATGGTACTGGGCCATAGCCATGCCTTGATACAAACGTTCACTTACTGTGACAAGGGAGCTATTATCTTCTCCTTAGGAATAAAACAACTAAGGAGTCTGTAGACTTGGCATGAAAGTCTGAAATTCCGAGGCGTCGAATGATATAGAATGACACCATGCACCATTTTCAGCTTTAACAGAATCATTGCCAATGAGAGGTTCTGCCACAGCATTGCACGCCGGTCTCGCAAGAGGCGTGGACATACTGCCCTGCAAACCACTTATGCTGTTGTCTCTCCGTTGGGTCAGGAAAATATAAATCCTCAAAATGGCGTGCGAGTCTTGCTCTGCTTGTTCGAGTAGTTGAAGCGGAAGAGATGAGATGCTCGAAGGCGAACGCAGTCGTATCTTGAGACTAGGTAAGGTCGGGAATACCGGATAAGTATGGAACTTCCATCTATAATTTCCAATTCAATTTATAAGTTTTCAAAAAAAAAGTTTATTCAACATAATATTAACAAGCGAAAACATTATTTCCCAGACTTACTTTAAAAAAAGTTTTAAGCAATTTCTGTTGCTGTTACGTAAATTTACAACAACGCTCTGATACCAACTGTGAGATCCCACTGCCCCCTCTCCGCACCGGATTTCCGGATGGTAGCAGCGGAAGTACCTTCCTCTTGCGCGGGACAGGGTTTCTCACTCGGGGCCTCGCCCTCGAATGTCTGGGCACAAGACTAAGCTGGTGGTCCTTCCAAAAACCGAAACCGGGAAAATTCCCCATGCTCGGAAAGCGGGGACGATTCCACCATTTTTATTTTCTTAACGGATTTTTCTAATGAGGTCAAGATACTGAACTAACCTTCATCTGAATAAACCAAATAGAAGGGAAACTATTATAGACTTAACTTGAAGGAATCAACGCTTTTTTCTTGATTGAATCAGGCACATCCGTTGATTTATTCTTTAGAGAAGTCTTCAGGATTCTAATTAACTACTCGAGTTCTAAGCGTATTCTTATTAATCAATTTTATTGTTTTAAAACTCTACTGATTCCAGCCTAACATCCGACCCACGGGTTAGCCACCACCGCCCAACCACTGGAATAGGAGAACCAAACAAGTACTCACCCACCCATAATTGAATGCCTTTCTTAACTTTTTCTTTAGAATACAGATACACACACACTCCTCTTTAAACTTTAACTTATAAAACAATCCATTGACAAACAATTACTGGTTACACATGTCATAACTCAAAATTTCCATTGAGTCTTTGTTTCTCACAAAACAGGATCACTCTAGACTCTCCGTTGAGACCAGCGGGTCAACAACGAGATCCAGTAATAGATTACAATAAACATTGGTCCATCATACAATATCTTCCTCGACATACGCATGGGTGTCCTCGGCAGCGCGAGCCTGTGCATCACGTGGTCAGAACCCTCCAGGATCCTCCTTAGGTGTCCTGGCACTTCACTCAGGGGCCGCTTCGTCGGCCCTCGTCCATCGTATCGGAAGCGCACCATTTTAACCATACTACCGAGGCTGGTCAAGACCTGGGCAAGCTTTGCCGCGTGAGCTGTCCTTTGAACACTCCCCGCAACCGAACTTCCCTTAGAAAACACATATACCAATGCTCCCTCCAGCATTCTGGCGTAAGACAGTCTTTTAAGAAAACAGGGTTTCTATGCAAGTTTTCAGTTTTGATTTTCTTTTAAATACAATGAGTATATCTTAATTCCGTATCCCAAGACTTCTAGATCACAGTCTGGATTCCCAAGCAGAATTCCTCGAATTCTTAATTTTTAATCCTCAGATCAAAATCAAAGGTCTCAACTTAGTTTCATATTCGGTGGGTGATTTGAGTGTAGATTATGGAACTAGTCATTTCTTGAAACTAATGAAGGAGTTATGTCTTGAGTGTACATTATGGAACTGGTCACATCGTCATTTCTTGAAACTGATGAAGGAGTTATGTCTTGGTTATAGTCTGATTCAGGTTTTGAGTCTGGAAAGGTTCTTCTTGAACTATCTTTATCAAAGGGAAATATTTCAATTACTACTTTACTAAATTTAAAACTAATCACACGAATTCCTATGAGGAATCATTTATCTAAAATTTCGATTTCGATAGCTTCACTGAATTTTCTCATTGTCATTTTAGAGAATATGAAACGGTAGGATTTTCTTTCACAGAGTATTTACTTAATCATTTACCAATATTCATGGGAATTAGACATAGGATTAAAGAGAACTGTTATTTTGATATAAAAATAAAATTCTTTTATGCATAAAAATTGATATTAGTGAAAGTAACACTTTTACAATTAAAAAAATTCTTTTATGGATAAAAATCAATAGTGATGAAAGTAACACTTTTATAATAAAAAAATTCTTTTATGCATAAAAATCAATAATGATGAAAGTAACACTTTTATAATAAAAAAATTATTTTATGCATAAAAATCAATAATGATAAAAGTAACACTTTTATAATAAAAAAATATTCTTTCATGGATACTTTTATGCATAAAAATCAATAATGATGAAAGTAACACTTTTATAATAAAAAAATATTCTTTCATGCATACTTTTATGCATAAAAATCAATAATGATAAAAGTAACACTTTTATAATTAAAAAATTTATTCTTTTATGCATAAAATCCATTTTGATGAAAGTAACACTTTCATAATTAAAAAAAATATTCTTTTATGCATAAAAATCCATTTTGATGAAAGTAACACTTTCATAATAAAAAAATTTATTCTTTTATGCATAAAAATAATAATCAATATAATGCATCTTCTATGCATGAAAATGACACTTTTAGAATATAGAAACGATAGGGATTACTCTTTTAGAATAATAAGAGAATACTTATTTCCAAATTTTTAAAAAATTTTGCCATAACCTCCTTTGTATGGTTGACCATTTTTCAATTTTTTCTACTTAATTTTTCTTAAAAATTAACTCTAATTGGTTTAAAGTAATCTAGACTAATCAAAATTCACTTATAAAAGAGAAAACAATATAAAAAGTTTAATTCTAACTATTATCACTTAACGAGGATAAAGAAGGGCTGATTTTAAGAATGAGAGAGGGGAAAAGCCTTTCGACCAAGGCATAGCGTCCATTTATCATTTCAAACAACACAAAAATTAGAAAAGCATAAAAAGAATAAAGAAAAATATAAAATTTCTAACTTATATAAATTCTGAAAGCTTTCCTTTGGCTTGATGGTTTGAGGGTTCTACTCTTGTTTGTAACAAGAGTGGCCACCAAATCTTTGGAAAAGGGAAAGGTCAAAAACTAGTGAATTATTAAGAAATTCACAGTTCTTGGCTCTTGGGAGGAGTAGAGTAACAGTGCATAAACACTATTATTTTTGAACAAAGGGGGAGGCTTCTATTTGTAGGAAAAAATGAGCTCCTAACCAAGCAAACTGATTCTAGAATTTTCCAACTCAATTTGGTCAATTTTTGACCATTTTTAGGTCAGTTTAGCTTACTTTTTGGAACTAGACTTGAATTAGGAGAGAGGAGAGATAAAATACCTCAATTTTGAAGATTTAAAACTCCACCCCACATGTGAAGTAGGCGCCTCATTCATGCGGGAGAAATCCCCATTGTGAGGTGTCAAAAATCCATTTTTTAAGCTTTTCCTTTGGTCCTTAGCCCACTCTTCATCTTATGTGAGTATTTACTCATTTTTGGGGGGATTTTCTTTATTTCTTCTATTTATCTTCTTCATACATTTGGATGAATTTGATTGGCCCTTCAAAACCTTAATTTGAAATTTTTCGAAAATCTGGACCCCTATAGGATAAGGCCTCTTGAACATATTATACTTGATTTCTAACGCACCTTCTGAAAATCTTTTTGAACTTCTGTTTGAGGGAACTTATTTTAATAAGAAGAGATATTTTTTCATCCAAAATTATTCAAAATCTAAATATTCTCTCTCTAGAATATTTTCTCTCTCTAGGTCAAAATAGGTAGAAACAAGATCTTTTATATTTCGGAAGAGGGATTTGATTACAGGGGGAGGATGTTGGACATCTTGAGAGGCTGGGGAGGAATCTTACATTCTCTCCCACTTGAAAAATGTGAGATGTCCTCATCTCGCAAACTGGGGGTAATCTCGCAACAGTTCGGCTTCCTTCTCCCAGGTGGCATCGTCAAAAGGATAGAACTTTCATTTAACCAATAATTCTCTCAAAATTCTATTCCTAAGAACCTTTTCACAAACATCAAGGATTTCTTTAGGTTGGAGTTCCATCTACCCTTGGGTTGAAGAAGTTAAGATTTCATCTTCATCAAGCACATGATTCGGGCTTGGTATATACTTTTTAAGAAGGCTGACATGAAATACATTATGTACTTTAAGATGAGGAGGCAGAAAAAGCTTGTAGGCTAAGTCACATACTTTCTTTGTAATCAGATATGGCCCACAATATCTGGGGGATAACTTCTTGTACTTCCCAAGAGATAGAGAACTTCTTTTGGGGCGTACTCAAATGAAGACCATATCTGCTTCTTTGAATTCTCTGTCTGTCCTCTTCTTATCTGCATACTGCTTCTGTCTATCCTGGGCAGCTTTTATATCTTTACGAATTTCCTACATCTGCTGCTCCATGTCATCAAGCATCTGTTTGGACATCTCGACCCTAATCAATGGGTCGGACCAAGTTAATGGAGTTAAACAATCTTGTCTATACAAAGCTTTGAAAGGACTCATCCCAATACTTCTGCATTGTAGGCGAACTTGACTAGGTGCAGATAGCTTAGCCACTTCTTGGGTTCCCTGCCACAGCATGACCGAAGTATATCTTCAATTACTTGATTTACCCTTTCTGTTTGACCATCAGTCTCTCAGGGTGGTAGGCTGTGCTGAGATCCAAGAAAGTTCCTACTGCTTCAAAAAATGCAGTCCAAAATCTTGACGCGAATTTAGGGTCTCGATCACTTACTAGTCTTCTGGGTAGGCTATGCAATTTGAAGATTTCCTTGAGAAACACTCTGGCCACATCCACTGCAGTGTAGGTTTCTTTTACTAGAAGCAGATGGGCAACTTTGGTTAATCTATCAACTACCACGAAGATGGAGTTGTAACCTGATTACACTGAAGGTAATCCAGTAATAAAATCCATACTGATACATTCCCACTTCATCTGGGGGATGTCTAAAGGATGTAGCTTCCCAAGCATTTTTACTATCTCGGCCTTGACTTTCTGACAGGTCAGACATTGACGTACATGATTAAGCACATCCTTTTTTAGACCAGGCCAAAAGAAGCTTTTCTTCACAGACGTAGGTTTTGATGAAACATGGATGTCCTGCAATAAGGCTGTCATGGCAAAAATCCAGGGGGACAAAATCTCTTTCTCAAATAGGTTTTAAGGTCGGGAGTATTTCTGTCCAGACGGTTGGTGTCACAATGGTTTTAAGGTTGGTCCAGGACTGAGTATTTCTGTCTAGACAGTTGGTGTCACAATGGTTCCTCCATGCCACCCTGGCTGTTTCCACTTTTTTCAGCCTGGCAAGAGCCATTTTGCTCCGCTCATTGTAGCCTGTGACATCAAAATATTCTTCCATGGCTTCTACCCATTTCTCCACAACCTCGCCCAGGTTCTCCCCTTCTCCTTTGAAGGGTCCTGGGTGCCTGAGTCCAATTAAGAGCCTTGCGAACATCAGGGTCAATCTAATCATCTTCAGAGAGAGGGTCTGGCTAATGGCCACAATTTCCTCGTCTCATGATTCTGCCAAAAATTATATATTATTAAATTTTTATTTTGATATTGTCCACGAGATCCTAAGACTTAAGAGATTCAAAAAATAATTTCTCAAACAAGACTGATTTTATTGGAGATCTATGACATATGTCTGATAACAGATTTTTCTTTAACAGTTCGTCCATAAACAATCACATACAACAGGGAATTTTTCTCCAAAAAACATTTCTTTATTTATATAAAAGTTGCAATATGTACATAGAGCAGCTCAGCTCCAGAATTCAAAATCCCCTCAGGAGACGCATAAGACGACGGTACTAGGCCATAGCCATGCCTTGATACAAACGTTCACTTACTGACAAGGGAGCTATTATCTTCTCCTTAGGAATAAAACAACTAAGGAGTCTGTAGACTTGGCATGAAAGTCTGAAATTCCGAGGCGTCGAATGATATAGAATGACACCACGCACCATTTTCAGCTTTAACAGAATCATTACCAATGAGAGGTTCTGCCACAACATTGCAGGAAAGTTCCATTGAGTCTTTGTTTCTCACAAAACAGGATCACTCTAGACTCTCCGTTGAGACCAGCGGGTCAACAACGAGATCCAGTAATAGATTACAATAAACATTGGTCCATCATACAATATCTTCCTCGACATACGCATGGGTGTCCTCGGCATCGCGGGCCCATGCATCGCTTGGTCAGAACCCTCCAGGATCCTCCTTAGGTGTCCTGGCACTTCACTCAGGGACCGCTTCGTCGGCCCTCGTCCATCGTATCGAAAGCGCACCATTTTAATCATACTACGGAGGCTGGTCAAGACCTGGGGAGGCTTTGCTGCGTGAGCTGTCCTTTGAACACTCCCCGCCAGCTGTTGCAACCGAACTTCCCTTAGAAAACATATATACCAAATGCTCCCTCCAGCATTCTGGCGTAAGACAGTCTTTTAAGAAAATAGGGTTTCTATGCAAGTTTTCAGTTTTGATTTTCTTTTGAATACAATGAGTATATCTTAATTCCGTATCCCAAGACTTCTAGATCACAGTCTGGATTCCCAAGCAGAATTCCTCGAATTCTTAATTCTTAATCCTCAGATCAAAATCAAAGGTCTCAACTTAGTTTCATATTCGGTGGTCACATCGTCAAGGAGTTATGTCTTGGCTATAGTCTGATTCAGGTTTTGAGTCTGGAAAGGTTCTTCTTGAACTATCTTTATCTAAAATTCCGATTTCGATAGCTTGTGAAGCTATCGAAATCGGAATTTTAGATAAATGATTCCTTATAGGAATTCGTGTGATTAGTTTTAAATTCAGTAAAAAAAATAGGGTTTCTATGCAAGTTTTCAGTTTTGATTTTCTTTTGTATACAATGAGTATATCTTAAATCCATATCCCAAGACTTTCTTATCGCAAGTCGGAATTCCAAACAGAATTCCTCAAATTCTGTAACCTTGATCCTCAGATCAAAATCAAAGGGTCTCAACTTAGTTTCAGATTCGGTTGGTGATTTAAGTATATTTTCCTAAACTGGTCACATCGTCTTTCCTTGAAACTAACGAAGAGTTTGGTCTTGGTCAAAGTCTGATTCTAGGTTCGAATCTGGTAAGGTTCTTCCTGAACTACCTTTCTCGAAAGGGGGTGATATTTCAATTTCTAATTTTTTTGAATTTCATTCATTGAATATTCACTTAGCTGATTTCTAAACTAATCATGAATTCCTATAGGAATAAATTCATCATTTATCTGAATTTTTGACTTCGATAGATTTTTTAAATTTTTTCATTACCATCCGAGTGAATATGAAACGATAAAATTTTCTCTCACAGAGTATTTACTTATTCATTTATCAATTATTCATAGCAAATAAACATCGAATTAAAGAGAACTCTAATTTTGATATAAAAATCATTTATGCATAAAATCAATTTTGATGAAAGTAACACTTTTATAATTAAAAAAATTTATTTTATGCATAAAAATCAATATTGGTGAAAGTAACACTTTTATAATTAAAAAATTCTTTTATGCATCACTTTATGCATAAAAATCAATATTGATGAAAGTAACACTTTTATAATTAAAATAATTCTTTTATGCATCATTTTATGCATAAAAATCAATATTGGTGAAAGTAACACTTTTATAATTAAAAAAATTCTTTTATGCATCACTTTATGCATAAAAATCAATATTGATGAAAGTAACACTTTTATAATTAAAAAAATCAAAATCTGAATATTCTCTCTCTAGAATATTTTCTCTCTCTAGGTCAAAATAGGTAGAAACAAGATCTTTTATATTTCGGAAGAGGGATTTGATTACAGGGGGAGGATGTTGGATATCTTGAGAGGCTGGGGAGGAATCTTACAGTAATCTTGATGTCTACACACAGCAAATTATACTCTGCATAAACTTTGTAATCTGAATATTTGCACAATCTGCACCAGTCTTTGAAATTGCAATGAAATTTTTTGCTTAAGAAACCAAGCTTCTTGTAAATCTGCTCCAAGAACTCCAAGATTTTGGAAAATAGGACAGAAATAGAGGCTTAATGGATTAATAATTGGAACTGTAAGCTCTCTAAGCAAGATAATGCAAGAAAATCTCTCAATTTCGGTTACAAAAATCTCTGTAAACCTAATTCGAAAATCAAGAAAATCAAGATCAAGAAGTTCAAGAACCAAATAGTAAACTGGATTAGGGTTCAAAAAATAGTGTTTAATACAAATTCAAAAATGATTAGAAATCTCTTTTCTAATCCTATCAACAAAAAATTAGCAAATCTGAAAACTGTGTGGAAATCAATTTAGAAAATGATTAACACTAATCACTCCCTAAGCAAGGACCTAAGCCAAGGGCTCTGATACCATTGCAAGAAACTAGGGTTGGCCACTCAAAGTATGGAGTGACAACATGGGTGTAGGTCACCATCCTGGCCACTCAAAGCATGGAGTGACAACATGGGTGTACGTCACCATCCTAGGGCAATAGCCAAGAAGGCCATGTAAGCTTGGGCATGAGCACCAAGAAGACATGATTGTCTATAGAGTGAATATGATCAAAAAGGGGTACAATGTCCATGAGCCCTATGTCTCATATATGATTCCCTAAAAGTACACATGTAAATGTCCCTAAGCCCGAGTGCCTAGGCCCCATTCCCCATGTGCATGTGCACCCAAACCTACTTCACTACAAGAACTATGGAATACTATTAGAGGATGTTATTTATGCTCTATCTGGTTCTTCACGGATCTTCATGTCTTTCATAACAAACAGTCCAATCTTTTGGCAAGTCTGAAGTTTCACATGAATGCGGAGATCAGGAACAGTTTGAAAGAATCCAGGAAGAAATTGGTTGCAGATATCCAAGACCTTGAACTTTCTCAACAATACCTGATGGGGACGACGTGGACAACGCCAATGCTGAGTATTCTCTAGAAGTTGATATTCAAGCTAAGAAGAAAGAAGTGGTGGCATCCTCGATAAAGGATAGGAAGGTGGAAAAGCACATTTTGGAACTCTTGTAGTTTCAGACTGCATTAGATGTTTAAGCTTTTAGATAAGCTGTTTGTATTAGACGGGCATCTTGCACAGTCTTGGAAAGTACTAATGTTTTCTTTGTTACCTTTAATTAACTTTAAGGCTTTGAAAAAAACAAATTTCAGTTATGTTGCTGTAAAATTATTTTAAAAAATGTGTTCCAAAATTGGTAAATTTCAATTGAAAATGATTTATGTAAGGCTCAATAAATATAAAGGGTTGGAGTGCCACTACAGATTAACGAGTGACTATCTATTATTATTTATCAACGAGTGACTATCTATTATTATTTATCAAATAAAGGGCAGCTTATATTAAGAAGTTAGAGGAGGCAATTACAACATATAGAGTGCTTTAATAAGCATCACATCCTTGGAGATGATAGACTCTCTCATCATCAACAGTTCCTGAATTTTCTATATCACCTGGTCCACTTGCCTTCCTTTAGCTTTCTTATGTAGACAAAGTAGTTCGGTGTCCAAATCTTTCAACCGCCTTTGTATGAATCTTTCACCTGCATGTATCAAGTTCTCTTTTAGCTTGAAGCTGTTAGTAGGCATACTGTTAAAAATGGAGTCAACTCTATGTAACCACAAGCACCATAACAGTTCAGTTCTCAAGACAACCCACAATTCCAAAGTGCAACCAATGCCTTCTCCAAGTAACAGGTTTTTTTAGCCAAGGGTGTAACCATTCCATAACTGAATGCATTTGGCCAATGCCTCGAAGCATTCCTTTGCTATAGGGGAGTGCATGAATATGTGTCGGTCATCCTCAGCATCCTTGCATCTGTAGCACTTCCTCCTCATGCTACCCTTTATTCTCTCCCAGTAGATTCTTCTCACCTTTTCACAGGTTCTCTCCCAGTAGATTCTTCTCACCTTTTCACAGGTTCTCTCATATTTACAGATTCTCTTTTACAGCCTCTAGCCAAGGGCTTGTTCCCACACACACCCTATTCACTTGTATATTTCAACACCTCCCCTCAAGTGAATACTCCTAGCACATGTGGACCCTATACCAAGTTTCCCTCTTACTTGATAGTCCGCGACCAGTGCCTAGCACACCTCCCCTCAAGTGAACAATCCTACCACACCTGGACCCTATACCAAGTTTCCTTCTTACTTGATAGTCCGCAACCAGTGCCTCAAGTCCCTAAACTCATAGTCCTTGACACTCCCTCTCTCTATGTGTCCAAGGCTACTACAAGTGCCCGTGACCTTGACTAAAGTGCTCATACATACATCTACCACATGGCCTACATCATCGGTGGCTCAATGGTGGTTTTACTCTGTTGGGACAGGTTACATTGGGTTGTGGGGTTTCTCTCTCTCTCTCTCTCTCTCTCTCTCTCTCTCTCTCTCTCTCTCTCTCTCTCTCTCTCTCTGAGATTTTCACATGGCTCCTCACTCTTTGGAGCCTCACATCTTCTCTTGTCTTAAGTCTTCTTGTCGTGGCAGCTTCTCTTCACGCGTCCATGTCTTCCTCTTCTTTCAGTCTTCTTGTTGTGGCAGCTTCTCTTCACGCGTCCATGTCTTCCTTCAATGCTTCCTCTAGCTTTTCTTCTTGGTGTGGATCTTCCTCTTGGAAAGAGATGTTCTTCTCCTTTCATGGCTAGGGCCATGAGCTTGACCGTCAGTTCTTGCTCCATGTGAGCAACATGTTTTAATGTTTTGTTGACAGTTCTTTTCGGCTTTTGATGTTTATCTTGTGTCATTATGCAATGCAAATCCAAATCTATGCGGGAGGTCTTGCCTCTTGCCTTATTTAGGACAAGGTTAGTGTCTGATCCCATTTTTACACTGATGTAATGTGCCCAATACATAATGCATATAGCATTCATTCTTATGCACATTCCCAAATGCAACTCTGGCTGTGAATAATCTTGAATTTGAGTGTGATTTACAGACATTAATCAAGGGGTAAATGCAAAATGATGATTACCACAAATTTATCAGCATAATTTTACTAGAAACTACATTAAATCAAGGGTAACCAATTTGTACGGAATGGTTGCAATATCAAACCATCTCTGAATTACAATCTGAGGTTATAGGGATCTGTATACCTAATGGTTAATTTGAACCCTCAATTGCACCAAAATATAGTGATCAGTACTGATTAATTATTGATTAGCAAATTAATCCTCTATTTTGTGTGCAAAAAATAGAGTATGCGCAGGGAGCCCAGATCTAAGGCCTTAGAGTTCAAATGAGCTCAAATGCTTTCAAGGCCATCAATAGCAATTAGTCTAGTAGAGGATTAAGCCAAGAAACATAAGATTTGACCAAACATTGAATGCTTAATCTCTGTTTTACCAAAGTCACCTGCAGATTTTATGAAGAGCCTGGATCTCACTGTAGACTTGATCAAATCAAATTCTGACTTCACCAACTTGTAGAGCACCCTTGAAAACCCCTAGGGCCAAGAGGAATTAGACCCATTGCATGTGATGAAGCATATATTTCAATTTCTTCTCAGAAAAATGGCGCCTGCAAATTAGCAAAAATCTAGAGCTCTGGTAGGCGGTTTGCTGCGCTGATTTGATGGGCTGGAGCACAACTGAGTTAGCTATGTATGGTTAAAGTGGCTTGAGCTAATGTTGCTCCTGGAGGGAGATCAAGCCCCTCCACTGGCTGGGGGTACAGTGGGCTACTTGGAAATAACTAAAAAAAAGTGATTATTTTCTAATCATCTACTAATCCTAATTAGTTAGATAATGGGCTCATAAACTTGATGGATTCTAGGCTAGGCTCTAATACCATGTTAAAATTACAGCAATGTGATGAGCTATGGTGGATCAAATGCTAGAATCAATATCATTAACAAAGAGATTAGATAATAATTAAGATGTGATTAGTGAGCAATTAACTGATAGCTTAATGTAGGCATGGATAATCAAAAACTAGCAAATTCTCATTAGACCAATGCCTCAATTTATAGAGTTTATCCCACTGATTTCTCCTTGATTCACTCCACCTCTTTTGCTTGATTCTCTCCACCTCTCCCCAGAATATCTCCACACCTCCTAAATCTCCTAATGCTACCCTTTATTCTCTCCCAGTAGATTCTTCTCACCTTTTCACAGGATTTCTCACATTTACAGATTCTCTTTTACAGCCTCTAGCCAAGGGCTTATTCCCGCACACACCCTATTCACTTGTATATTTCAACACCTCCCTAGTTCCTGCATAACCTTATGAATTGCAATAAATCAGACTCAGGAGGTCTCTAGCCGCTGAGAAAGAAGATGATAGAAGGGATAATGAAATGGTTGATTACCATCTTCTTGTCCCCCAACATTTTCTGCCATGTGGCCAGTTTTCCTTCCACCTTATTTAACACCCATAGCCATCTCTGCTTAAGGGTGACCTTGAAGCCCATAGGAATGCCCAATAGTCTGAAAATCACTCCCTCTTCTAGGACCTTACAACCAGCTTGGATTTGCTATCTGCACCCATATGTTTAAGGGATTCTAGTACATAATGCCAACTAAGCTAGGCTTTATCAAAGTCAATTTTGAAACAGATGAAGTCCTGTTCAGATTCTTATGCATACTCCATACCCTCCCACAGAGTGATAATGGCATCCAGAATGTACCTTCATTTGATGAATCCCTTCTGCTCCTGTTTGATCCAATTCTTCAGCTGATTGGACAGCCTCAGAGCTAAGGCCTTAGCAAATATTTTGTGTGCACAGTTTAACATTTAACATGGTAATAAGCCTCCAATTGCTCAAATCATTCTTCTTCCCTTTCTTATGGATAAGTTCTATCCAACCCTCATTGATTGCGAGGGGCAACTATCTATTATTATTTAACTAACCGCTCATATGTTTGCTTTTAACGCTGCAAGCACTTAAATTGAGGCGCAACATTAGGGCAAAAAGTTAGAGGGCTAATGTAATGTCGTGCTGGCCCCTGGGTGCCATTAAAATGAAGCCGGCCCGGAATTGACCTTTTCGCGGACCGAGCGTCTAGACTCTAGAGACTGTGGGCCAAAAGGACGTCCCGCGGCCCGCCGCCCGGACATGTGGCGCACTGGCGGCAGGTTACTGATTCCTGAAAGCCGTGGCTCGGCGTTCCTTTCCTGGCGCCGCCGCCTCCTACGGCGCCGTCAGGCTTCAGCTACGCTGCTACAGTAAATGGGGATGAGATCATGCCGGGTCCCACTCGCATGATGTATGCATCGATTTTGGCATATGCAGGCCCCAGTGCCCACTGTCAACACACATGGGGTCCACGTCAGCCGCAGCCGACCCCGCCACATTCAGTGATCGCCGCCGCCAACAGCGGCCGGCCTGACGTGGGAGACCTCGTGGGTCGCGCCTTGACGTGTTGGCCTCTATTTGCGCTGAGTCGGGCCCCACTGTCCGGCTGGGCCGTCGGCCCATACTAGCTGCAGCCTGCAGCAGCGGCTGGGAGCCGGTGAAAGAGCAAGCACGCCCAGGCTCCAGGCCCCGGGCGGGGACCGGCTAGCAGCAGAGCGCTCTTGATCATTGGTGTGCGGGTGGACCGGTTACCAAAACATTGAATAGACCGGCAGCAGCCCGTCACGCTCTACGTTTGAATTTTCTAGTGGAAAATCCGACGTGTCATGCAGAAACGCAAAGCTGCTCGAGTCTCGAGGCTGGGTGGGTCCCGCAGGCCTTCCTGCCAGCGTGCCAGGGCTCCTCGTGTGCAGGTGGGCCTCGCGACTCGCGACTCCACGGTCGTCCGCCCAGCTTTACCGACCGTAAAATTCAGTTTCACATCATAATTGCCGTCCCGAACGCCGCCAATGCCACGGCCCAGTGCCCACAACCCCCATGTGTCAAAGATTAAAAAATATTTTTTTGCTCGTGTGGCGTTAAGCTATATTGTTACCACACGCATGGATGATCTTGAACTGCGACTTTACCATCTCTGACCTCGGTCCTTTACCACCAGGCATAGCGTAACTTCTAAGCAGTGGAGCACCCAATGAGATTATGTTATATATATCCTAAGGCTGCAGCCTGCAAACATGAACACCAAAAAATGTATTTATTTTGTCCATTTTCATGAATAGAATAGCCATTTAAGTCATGTGCAGATCCCAAGCATGAATTGATGTATCCTAAAACATAAAGCCTTCTCCTCTGCATGCAATGTGGTCTTCTTGGCATTGGGACCAGACTCCATGTGTATACAAGGGACGCAGTTCCATGTGGTTGAGATTCTAGAAGTTGGGTGGCTTGAGAAATAGAAGCTCTATTCCAAATAGCTTTGTACCAAGAGAATGTTTCGATCACTACATGCATGTTCTCTTGACCAATCTAAATCTAAAGCCAAACATGAACAAAAGAGGAGTTGGAATTGAATACGTGGTGTGAAGGTGGTCACAAATGGGCATGGCGTTATAGGAAGACGCCTTAGAACCCATTCCTTAAAGGTGTTTCCTCCCATTAACAATGTAGTTTCTATCCCATCCAACATCTCTATATTATATTATATAAAGGAAGAGTTTCACAAAGCTACCACCTGGCAAGAATTGGAGGTTCGGGAAGGGGAGGAGGAGGTTTGAGGAGATTCGGGTAAAATATGAATTTGGAGGTCTCAAAAGACGTGCAAAGCACAAGTCTGGCCACTAGTCTTTATAATGTGGCGCCTATCCCTCTTTTTATGCATTGAAACCGAAGAAAACGTTTCAATCACTACATCCATGAGTTTGTAGCCAGAGGAGTTGGAGTCGAATACGTGGTGTAGAGGTGGTACACAAATGGACTTGGGGTTTGGAAGAAGACACCCGAGAAGCCTTGGAACCCCTTCCTTAAAGGTGTTGCATCCCATTAACAATGTAATTTCTATCCCATCCAACATCGTTATAATGCCCCTTTTCATGCATTGAAACCCATTCACAAGTGTTGTTTTAGTGCCTTGTCTAGCAGTCTAGCACTATTGTTACATGATGGTGTTAAAAGCTTTGATATAAGGACAATTACTTGCAATGATCTTGCAAAGCCATTGATATTTGTTCTTTATGGAAATATTAAAGTGTCAATGTTGATTAGTGAATGTTAAGGTGGAAGACTACTAGCCCCCATATCTTGTGTATGTAAATGATAGCCTTGGCTTAGTTAGGTTCACTAGAGGATTAAATGGGTAACGTCACAAGACACAAGTAGTTTGACGACTATATAAAACATACACCTCACAAATGCAGGCACCTCTTAGGCAATGGAGTAAATCCTATGGCAAGGAAAAAGTTCAATGAATGGGAAGCAGAAGACAAGGAGCTTGTTGTGAGCCAGTATGAGGTATACCTTTTTTTTAATGGTACGTATAGCCCTAAAAGTGGTAAAACAAACAATTAACATGATTATTATGTTATTTATGACCAATAAAGTGGATGATAATGAATAAAAGCACATTTGAAATATATGAGGGGATTTGTGCATTTGTTTTCAATATGAATGACACATAAACTCCCATAAGAGCATGTGAATGGCTTTATTGCACCTCCACTATGCTCAATCATCATTCATATAAGTTTTGTGAGAACCAACCCAAATCTTTGGAAACCGTAAAGATATGGCAATAACATTCAAAAGGTGCTCCTACTTTTCTTCAAGGCCTCCTAACAAGCTTCTTTACATAATATTCCATGCATTCCACCATTTGCAATTTTGAAAATCCCCTTTGTTGGACATGAGGTATTCTTATATCAAGTTGATTGTAATGTTGCGAAACTTTTTCTTAATGAAGTACATATTTGAGACTCTAGAGTATAATTGGCTTATAAAAGAATGGGCAAATAATTTTTCCACTTTGCAAAAATATATTTACTTGAGTTCCCCAAAAGGGGGGCGGTGTGCTTGAATTTGATAATAGGTAGCCAATCTATGGAGGCCCTTGAGGTTTATTGCATATCCTTGTTGTACATGCACAAGGAGAATTTACTCTCCATGTTAGTCACTTTCGAATTCAAGAGGGGAACTAAAATCACGGCACATAATGCTTAGTAATGTGTGATTTTCCCCCTCATATGAACAAAACTATAGATGGGAAATGCATTTTCCCACCCATTCACATGGTGGCAAAAATAGCTCGACCTACGACTACAAGTGATTTGCCTTGTTTTGGATGCCTTACCTTAGATTTCGGTGCCTCAACAAGTGGAGCATACAGCTTTCCGACTGTCTCTTGCCACATATCCTCTATCACAATAGTGACCTACAATGAGTTTTAAAAAAGGAAATCAATTAATTAATTGAAGAGGAACATTATTTGAACCTTTATAATTAATAAATCTAAGGCTTCCACTACATAACATTAAGATTAGATAAATGAAGGGTCACGAAGGGTGGTCATTGGGTTCGGTGAGAGGTGCTTTGGGCGATTTGGAATGCAACAGGGTGGCGAGACCTAATGATGATTAACAAGGAGAAGCAAGACGTCCGACAATAGGTTAAGATCGCCATCTCCAAAGTTCATGAAGATATTCTATCACCTTCCTTACAGAATTCAACTGGCTAGATTCTTGCCCGCTTCCTTTTCTTTTCCAATCTTCTTGTCTTCCATGATTTGGCATTAATTTGTTGCATTTTGAATGTGCATTCTCAAACTTCACAGTATACTGGGATCCCAACTTTTTGATTGCATGGGAATTTTGGCCATCAAAAATGAAAAATATCTATGGTTTAGATTCAAGTTTGTCTTTTACAGTTGTGAGTTATGATTTTTTAAAAGGAGTAGAGGCATTAGTTATGATACAAAGGTACTAGTCAAACTTTATTTGAACGATTCATTACAAGGCACGGAGAATGACACCATTAATTGCAAGGTATGGTGAATAGCTACCAATTTAAAGTTTGGGCTGTGTGAACTAAAACTAGTGGTCTCGCTTGGCTAGCCCACATTCCATGCGATCAATTGTGCATGCATCTAGCTTCTTGCAAATAGTCTCATTTTGTAAGTTTTGACATCTTGAAAGTTATGTGAGTATGCTTAACATTAACTTACAACATAGTGTGTGGAGGCCTAGCCATTTGTTGGACTCGCAAAAGGAGCACCAAGTGGACAAAGATTGAGTTCCACAATATAACCACTTCGAAGCTACAACACCTCCATAACCAACCATGACAACATTCCTTTCAAACATTTTGTAACGCAAACACATTTTTGTAGTGCAAACACCTCAAGTCCCAATTAGTAAAAGGAGAAATGCCATTAAGTCCTAGTTAATAATTCCACAGGTTCTTATTTGATAAGTTATAGCACCCATCCAATAGGTGTACACTAGCATGCATCAAACTTGGGAATTGTATTGAGTGTTGGACTCAAGTTCTTACCCTAGAGGCTCTAAGGAAATAGCCCAACTACCAAGCAAATGTGATCCTCTTGTTGATGATC
Source organism: Cibotium barometz (assembly GCF_041138505.1). Lineage (NCBI taxonomy): Eukaryota > Viridiplantae > Streptophyta > Polypodiopsida > Cyatheales > Cibotiaceae > Cibotium > Cibotium barometz. Next base: position 13,625,734 of record NC_141095.1, on the reverse strand, counting down.
CCAACACACAAAACCCTTCACCACTACGCTACACACTAGTAGGCCATCAAACCTAGGTGATAGGTGCTAGAAAAAATCCAACATTTAGTGAATTTTGCATTGGTTGAAAAAAAATTTTAAAGACGAAAGAAAATGGATGAAAATTTACCATTTTTAGCTGTAAAACCTAATAATCATAGGATTTTGAAAAAGGCAACTCTATTACACTCCAACCTTGTCCTTTATCTCGAGGGGAAGAAAAACAAAATCTAGCACTACGAGGAGGTTGTCATTTGGGTGAAACCCTTACACCACCAAGCTACATGGCTATGGACAAGTTCACCTCTTAAGTTGTCACAAAGATGTGGAAGGTCGATAAGATTTTGATTAAGGAAACTAGATTACACTCCAACATTGTCATTTTTTTCATTGGCTATGAAAAACAAAATTGAACACTACAAAAGGGTCGTCATAAGTTGTCACAAAGATGTGAAAGGTCCATAAAGGGACTGCTAATTTAGCCTCATTGCTTGAGAGTATACCACCATGGACAAGTCCACAACTAAAGTTGCCACAAAGATGTGGATTTTTTTTTGCTAAGTCTTAAGATGCCACCTGAACCACAAAAGATGTAGTCAAGAAAGGATTTTTTTTGGAACATAACTATAATTACATTTAAAAAGAGAGAAAAGGACTGATAATTTAATTCGAGTAACATGGTATGCTTCCTGTACAAAGAAAAATGCTATTATAGTGCATTACATTTGTTTATACTATGGTAGTGCCTTACGTATGTAGCAGAAACGGAGAGAAAGCTGTGATCGGGAAATCACTTCAAAAAATTGCCCAAACAAAAATGTTACGCCTTGTTTAAGTCTTGCGTTGGCCTCTATCTTAATTAAGTATTGCCTTAAACCTGGACATAAGAGCGTGCACATAAGCTTAGAGCAACCATGAAATTTTCTTGCAATCCTGCAGGCTTCCGTCAGAGGAAGGTGGGAGGTTCAAATCCAGGAAGAGCTTCGGCGATGGAGGTTTCGCATCACGAGTTGAAGAAGCCTCCATATCAAGAACCACTGAAGAAGATGAGCCGCTGTCGCTGTGCGCATATGGCGCATCCGGCCGCAGCATGGTGAACCGCCACTCCGCTGTCGCCTTCATAGCCGGCAAATTCTGCTTCTCCACCATGTCTCCCAACTCCATCGCCGGCTTGCCGCAGGCAAGAAACTCCAATCCTAGCTGCTTCTGCCCGCCTGTGCAGGACTCAAACCCTAACCCTAGCTTCTGCCTCTTCGGTCCGCCGCCTGTGCAAGAGTTTCCTTGCAGAAACTGTAGCGCTCCGGCAGCCATCTTCAACTCCAGAACGTTCTCTTTGGCAATTCGGTTGTTGTTAGAGAAGAGGCTTCTCCACAACGCCAACGGGGCAGGCGCCGCGCTAAGATCTCCGGCAGCGGAGACTCCGCTCTCTAGCCTAGTCATCGGCGGGAAATTGGGCCAAGCCTCCGAGGGGACTGCCGGACGGAGCAGATGGCTGGCGCGGCCGGAGTTGTTCCACGACTCAACGGAGCTGTTCTGACTTGTGCTATGGCTCTGACTGTTCACCATGTCCTGAAGGGGGGTGGAGAAATTTGTCTTGGCCTTGCTGCCGCGCAGCGAGCGTGCCGCATTGTCGTAGGCATGCGCGGCCTCCACTGCTGTGTCGTAGGTGCCCAGCCACACTCGCGTCTTCTTCCAAGGGTCTCGAATTTCTGCGGCGAATCGCCCCCAGGGGCGCTTCCGAACTCCACGGTAGCGCTGCGCACAGGGGCTGGGAAAGTTTTGTGCAGCAGCATCGGCCATGGCTGGGGTTTCAGGGAAAAGCTTCAGCAGCAAAGGCAGAAAAAACTCTAGCTAGGGTTTCGGTAAGTGGAGGCTATGGCGAGAGAAGCATCTGAGAGAGATGGCAATGGCAATGGCGGGGCTGGGCGGGCAGAAGATATCTCGGGTTGGAGGTTTGGGAGATGGAATAATGCCATGGCAGAGAAGATTTCTAGGGTTGCGGCATGGCAGAAAAGCTCTAATGCAGCGGAGATGGCTGGCCAAGGGTTTTTATTTATGCAAGACAGAGGCAGCGTGGAGGAGGAGGAAGAAGAAGAAGAGAGGGTGGTGGTTGATAAGCCCAAAAAATAATAATTTCCGACTATTTTTTATTTCTTACGTGGGGATAAGCACGGTAAAAAATTAAACCGTATAGCGTTTTCCCGGTGGGAGGGTGGCGTCAGGAAGCTGTACGACGGAGCCGCCGACGACGTAAACTATCCCGGCTAGGGCAATAAATAAATCAATTATTTTGGCGAATTAATAGGGGCCAGTAAAATCTCCGGGATAAACCGTCGCCTCGTGCGGCAGGGTAAATAGCTGTAACGGCGTCTCCCGGTCAGCGACGACTCTTTGACCGCCATTCTCTTTCTCACCCGCCGCCCGGCCGTCACCCCCGCCGCGCCGCAGGGATATCATTATTGAAAACGCTCTCTTGTACTAGAGCTCGTTTCCATGCTATCGATCTGTTGGCCCTTTTGCACACTTTAAACCAAAGAATTTCATTTTCTTTGTAGGGCCCTCATTCCACGGGTTGGCAAGCGTTAACATTTCAACATCATATGTGTCGATCTAACAACTATTATATTAATATATGAACCTTTATGAGGATGCTTTTGTCTTTATCTCATATATTTCTCTAGTAAATTGCAACCTGTCGTAGTTTTACGACACTATGTAGAAACTAGGCATAGGAAACTTGTGTTTTTTTTTTTGAATGCACAATATGGGACTCCTAACGAAGGCAAAGCTCACTCCCAGGCAGGGGATTGAAGCCTTTCAACACTCCCTAGAGGAAGGGGGGGTTGTGGGGAACAACACGAAGATGAGATATAATGATTGCTAAATCCAAAACTATGAAACCGCAAAAAGCGCAAAACAACTATATTAAAATGCTAAAACCAGAAATGGCCTTGAAAACCATCATCACTACAGCAACACTACTTTGTAAAGATGTAGAACTCCAACCTCTAGCTCTGAACCATGATCACCCCCCATAGACAATAGGAGGCTCTTACACCTCAGGTAGGAGATGATGACACATACAGGGCCCGAGCCATGCCCTTCTATAACTTCCTCACTCACATGATGAGTCCAAGAGCACAAGGTTGCTTGCCACACATAAAATCATGCAAGGTTTTACATGCCCCATTTTACACCAAATGTGAGGACACAAAACCTATAAAAATTGCTATCTTCTATTAATAGGGAATCTCAGCTGAATCACAAAGTCTAAATTTATGATTAAACCGACACAACATTAAATTTTTTTGTTGGTGAAAATTTGGTCAATGTAGCTTGAGTCAATGTAGAAGCATGTGCCGATGACTAAAAGTGAATGCCCATGACGGGTTAATCAAAGTGAGACACAATACAAGTTGAAGAAGAGGGACAAATTGAGTGGGTGCTTCCACCATGTCTATGACTATGAAAAAGTAATCCCCTTTAATTGCTTGAGTTTTTGGGCAATGGACATGGACAAAAAGAAAGCAACTAGAACCGCCACAATGTTGACATCAGTTCGATTCTCCTTGTGTCTATGAATAGAAGGACCAAGGAAGTAATTTCATTTGCTATGCTATGTTATGAGTTTGAAAATATTGTTAAGATTGTTAAATTTTGATCAACTTACATCTTTCATTGTTGTAAAATATATTTTGAACTTGCTATAATGCCATGCAGGAGAAGGAAGTGCAGCCCCCATCCACAAATTAGAGTCAGCATACCTTCTTGAGCATGGCATCAAAAGGAAGCTATACACCTCAGCAAAATGGAGTTGCTGAGAGGAAGAACAGTCCTATTTGAGTCAGCTAGGTGTATGCTAAAGGAGAAGAACCTCTCCAACACCTACTGGGCTAAAGCTGTCAGCATAGCATGCTATGTGATGAATAGATCCCCAACTGAAGAACTCTAGGACATCATCCCATATGAAGCCTTTCATGAACTCAAGCCTCAAGTTCATCATCTCAGAATATTTGGTTGTTTAGCTTTTTCTCATATTCCAAATTCAAACAGGAAGAATCTTGATGACAAGTCCAGAAAGTGTATGTTTGTTAGATATAGTAGTGAGCATAAGGCTTACAAACTCTATGATTCAATTAATAAGGAGACATTTATGTCAAGGGATGTGATATTTAATGAGCCTGCCAGCAGCTGATCATCAATTGATCCATCAGATGTAGGCACCCATTCTTCATCAACTCCTCTCAAGGCACCGAATAACACCTTTGGAGGACTCCATTGAAGAATTGGAGGAAGAAGATGATGCCCACCAAGTGGTCTACCAGAGACCACTTGGAGCCTGCCAGCAGCTGATCATCAATTGATCCATCAGATGTAGGCACCCATTCTTCATCAACTCCTCTCAAGGCACCGAATAGCACCTTTGGAGGACTCCATTGAAGAATTGGAGGAAGAAGATGATGCCCACCAAGTGGTCTACCAGAGACAAAAAAAAAGCCCCAAAGGTTAACATATCAGAGAGGTAACAATTCAAACTTTGAACAAACAAATTATGCTCTCTTAACATCATTGATGCAACATGATGAACCCCTCTTCTATGAGGATGCCTGTGATAAGAAAGAATGGACAAATACAATGAACAAAGAGATGACTGCATTGCACAATAATCACACTTGGGATCTATGTCAACTTCCACCCACAAGAAATTCATAGACTACAAATGGATTTAGAAGCTAAAGTACAACAAGGAAGGAAAGATAGACAGGTACAAAGCAGGACTTGTGGCCAAAGGTTTTGCTCAGAAACAGGGGTTGATTATGAAGAGACCTTTGCACCAATAGCTAAGATGAATTCCATCAGGTTAGTCCTATGCTTTAACCACCTCATCCTGTGAACCTATCTTGTTGAAAAGGTGCTTTCAGAAACTTGGCTTTTATGGAGCTGATGGTCCTACTCCTATTCTTTGTGATAACATATCAGCTGAAGCCTTAGCCAAGAATCTAGTCATGTATCAAAGGACCAAGCATATTGAAGTCATGTATCAAAGGACCAAGCATATTGAAGTCAGAGAACATTTCATCTGGGAGAAGATTCAGTCACGTGACATCGTGGTGCAGCATTGTAATACCACAGAGAATGTTGCAGACATCCTCACTAAAGCCCTAGGCAAAGAGCTCTTTTTCAAACATGGAGCAGACCTTGGCATGATAGAGCTTCCCTGAAGTGAAGGTGTTTAAAGAATAAGGGAAGGCACCACATTTGCTCCATGTTAGGAGAAAGGGAAGGCTCAATAGTCTTCCACAAAATAAATATGTTTTAGATTTTTTTTTTTTTCATTTTTCCATTGCAGGTCTGAGTCAGCTGTCAGAGCAGCTGACTTAGACCTGCAAAATGATTGAGACCTATTGATTTTTTTATTTTTGCAGGTCTTAGTCAGCTGTCAGCTAACTGAATCGGCTATCAGAGAGAGTCAACTAACTAAAGAAGCTGCTAGAGCTAGCTTCCAACGTGTTGGATTGGCTTTCTAAATCAATTGACTGAATCAACTATCTGAGTCAGCTGACTGAATCAGTCTGTAGTAAACTATCTAACAAAGGTTCAGAGATATTTCTAATCTTGAGGGAAGGTGTTATAAGATTCAAGATTCACACCATTCTAAGGTTTCCTAAGCCTTGCATATGTGCCTCTTGTTTGGTAGAAATTGATCCCTACATCAAAGGAGGAATTGCAGATTACCATCATCTCAAGAGATAATTCTACATAGCTGACCTAACTACTGTGATTTAGGTGTAGAATTTTGGTCACACCTAACTGATTATATCCACGGAGATGAAGCATGACACGACGATGAGCTGATCATCCTAGATCATCATGAAAGGATTTTTGTACACAGCTAATAGTGAACAAGAAATAAAAAGTGTACAAGAAGCCACCTGTGAGTGTGTAGCCTAGCCTAACACTCACAGCACTGTACTGATTGTAATATCTGAGCTGATTAAGCTCCTTAGCATTAGGATAGGGTTAGCCCTTCCATATTAGAGTCAAAATTTATCCTTATTATATCTCATCTGATTCAATAATATAAATAGTGCTGATTCGGTTTCAACTTGTTCATTCAATAATATAAACGGTGTTGATTTGGTTTCAACTTATTCATTCAATCTGATTGCTGGTCGTTGTGTCGCATTTTCTCCTATCCTCCCATTTTCACAATTTGGACCCATTCCAGATTTTCTTAATGGGACACTTGTCCAAATCAGTACAAAGAAGAAGCCCTCACTTTGTTAATGTTGGAATTACACCAAAATAAGGGCAAGGTTCAAAGGTTGATAAGGGCAAGGTTTAAAGGTTAATAGCATGGTAAATTAGCATAGATGCCCAATAACTCTAGAAGGAATCTATGAGTTATATTAGTGGTGGAAAGAGGAGCCTCCATGGCCTTGAATATAGCCTACAATGTTGACTTTAGCCCATGTGATGGAGAGAATCAAGGGAATTAGATCCACAAATCAAGGGAGAGAATCATGGAGTGTGCTTAACACCTAATCCATTGATTACATCAGTTTAATCACTTGTACCCATGCCTATATAAGAGACATTCATCTAATAGAAATCGTACTCTCACATTGTCATCATCATGTTATCATTAGCTTATTCTTTTTGTGATTAGTGTTAACCATCTTGCTTAGATGCTCTCCATGCTTACACCATGACTATCCTCATCTTGTATGAGCCACCATGAAAAACAACTTGGTATCAGAGCATATATCCATCACCCTAGTACTTCCATTAGCTTCCTTAATCACTTGTATTAATTATTAATTAGCTCAAATCATCATTTAGTCATTTTCTTATCTCTCCCATAACCATAGTCCAATGGAGTGTTGATTTATCTCCCTTCAAACCACCATTTCTCGTAGCATCACTTGGGGCCTCTTCCCCACTCCAAGGTGCTTCAACCCAACACCTCAATTGTCACAAATCATTGTAGAAATCGGGAGTAGGTGGGGTAACGAAAATAGTCGATTTTTGGGAAACTCAAATCATGTGCTACTCATGATGAATTAGAGGTATTCCACTCACCCATGAGGTTTTTCCAACATGCTAGTCGTGCTGGATTTTGCAGAAAATGCTGCCAACTATGAGATCTCAACCTATATGCATCTCTGCAACCCAATTTGGTAATTTTGAGATTAAGAAAAGATTTATTTATTTAACGTCTTGGTTAAGGAGTTCAAACTCAAGATAACTCACTAGTATTAAAGTCCCAAAAGAAAATTTTACATCATCATTGCTATCTCTTCTCAAAATCATCACTCCAAGTTGCCCCAATTTCTACATTAAAAAAGAATTATCTTTGTTAATTGGTTAAACATTGCTAATTATTATGGGATTTGGGGACCATAAGGGGTTCAAATATCACATTGGGGACCCGCTACAGCTTGCTATTACTTCATATTAAAAAAGGCCCTTCATTTGCCCCTCCATTTGTGCAACTAAATAGAAAATCACATTCACTAATTAATGCTAATTATCCAAGGTTTTTTGGACATTTTATGGTTGGATCTACATTTTGGATGTTGCTAAACCTCTGTAAAGCATCAAATCAAATTTTCCCTTCGATTTAAGTGGGCAATTTGTTAACCCAAAATAGGGTATAAGCATTACTTGGGACAATGGGATTCTTGAACTTGTCTACATCATGTAATTCATTAATCACTTATACAAGGGCAAGACACTATCCATTAAGAAGGCTAAGACCCCCTTCTGCATATTCATTGAATTATCATTTCAAAGGGACAAGCATCATCATCATGTAAGGCTTCACGAATACATTGAAAAAGTTATTTATCTTAAAGGCTTCCTTAGTTTCAAAGGCACATCTTGGTGATCACCATTTTATGGTTGTGTGAACCTCTCTAATGGTTTTAATGTCTCTTAAAGGCTCTACATGGACTTGAGTTTCCTTTAAAGTTGTTGGGAGTCCTTTTTTTTAGCTCTTTAAAAGGATTTTTAAAAAGCTTCTTAGTGCTTTATTTAGAGCTTCATTCCATTTTTGTGAACTTAACCACATTCATTTAAATTTCCCAAATCTTCTTATGAGTTCCCTCCTCTAGTGGCCTTGCACCTAGCAGTTTTTAAGCCACTTAAGGTACACCCTTTTTCAAGGTTTATTTAATCAAAGATTTTTCCAACATCTCTTTCCCCAAATTTACCAGCACTCTGTCATGGCAAACAACTCTGCTAATGATTTGTTTCTTCAATGGATATTGCTGAATTTTCATTTCTTCATTATTTTCATGATGCAGAGAAACTGAGTCTTTTGAAGAGGTTCAAGAAGATCCAAACTGGGTGAAATCCATGCACGATGAAATCCATGCCATTCAGAAAATGGCACTTAGGATTTAATGGATCTACCTATTGGCAAGAAAGCCATTGGTACGAAGTGGGTTTACCAAAGCAAAAGAAAGGAAGATGGATCTATGGATAGATTCAAAGCTCAACTCGTTTTGCCAAAAGGTTATCCCTAGCAAAAAGGGATTAACTATAATGAAACCTTTGCACCCACTATCAAGTTTGTTACTGCTTTAGCAACCCATCATGGTTGGAAAGTGCACCAACTGAACATCAAAACATCATTCTTAAATGGTGACTTGCAGGAAGAAGTTTATATGAGTCAACCAGGTGGATTTGCCCAATCTAGTTAGGAATAGAAGGTATGTAAGCTTAGCAAATCTTTATATGGTTTGCAGCAAGCTTAGGAAAGCTTTATATGGTTTGAAGCAAGCCCCCATAGCTTGACACCAGAAGATTCAAGCATATTTGAATGGACAAGGATTTCAAAACAGTCTGATAAGCAAGATTTGTTGTTGTCATTATTTATGTTGATGACATGCCTCATTGGTGACAAGCACCCCCATAAGGATTTGATTACAACCTTTAAGGCGGACCTTGCCTCAAATTTTAAAATGTCAGATCTACACTACTACTTGGGTATGCAATTTATACAACAAGATGATGGTATAGTCATTAAGTAGTTACATCAAGGCACTACTAAAGAGATTTAAGATGGAAAGTTGCAAACCAATCTCTATAATGGAACCTGGTGTAAAGCTCAGTGTGCCCAGGATCTCAGTGAACATAACCACTTATGATCAAGTTGTTGGATGCCTAATATATTTGTGTATCTCATGGGGCAAACATTCAGTTTGGTGTGTCTCAACTTTCCAAGTTTATGCATTGCTCCCAAGCACTAAGCATTACAATTAAACATATCTTTAGATACATGAAAGGCACTCAAGACCTTGGATTGTTCTATGCCAAGGGGGGTGATTTAGAATTTGAAGCCTTCACTGATGATTATGACTAGGTAGGTGACTATGATACATGAGAGTCCACATCTAGAAATTTCTTCTTCCTTAGATAATCATGCATCTTCTAGCTAAGTAAGAAGCAACCAATTGTGGCGACCTCATACTATGAAGCTAAGTATAGAGAAACATTCACTATGTAGTTGAATGTGTATGGTTGAGAAGATTAATGGAGGATTTTTGTGTCTCATTCGACACCCCTACTCCAATTCTCACTGACAATCAAATTGCAATGATAGTAGCCAAGAATCTTGTCTTCCATGCTAGGACCAAGCACATTTACGTGCACTATCACTATGTTAGAGAGAGACTCCATGCAAGTGAGATCAGTCTAATCTATTCAGTACACATGACAATGTGGTAGATATTTTCACTGACGTATTATCATGTGAAAATTTTCACTGACGTATTATCATGTGGTAGATATTTTCACTGACGTATTATCATGTGAAAATTTTGAGGCCTTCTGTAAAGCTCTAGGCCTCATCCCTTTCAAAGACATCTTTGCAATCTCTATAAACCTCACATTTGTACTACTACAAGGGGGTTTGATAGATTTATAGTAGTATTGGAATGAGGGCATGAACTTATGCCATGGGAACTTTTATCCCATTGGGTTTTTTCTCATGGCCATCCTAGTGTGAATGGACACCTTAGGGTTAGCTAATATATATGAAACCTTACCCTCAATTTATGTTGTTGTTAATTTGTACTCTTATACCCTTGAGCTCTTGCTCCACTGAACAAGCCTTTTTCTTCACTCATGTTCCTGACCCCCCAGGCGCTCTAGCCATTGTGTGTGTGTGTGTTTATCCAACAATTATGTTATCAGACATGACCTTATATATATTAGGGGGACCATTGATCGACCAGCATTCCCCCCATATCCACATTCTTAGCCAAGACTGATTTTGGTATCGAAGGTAGTATAACTTAATCGGTTTCCATAATTGCATCTAGGCTTCCAAAATGTCCCTGCCCATTCTAATGAGTTAGAACTTTTTCTCAATAGCATTTTTAAGAATCATGGTGGATTAAAGATAATTATTAGGCTCATGATAAAACCATAATAAAGAACTAAGTAAGTGGATTAAGACTAAACACATGATTAAGAAAATAAACAGCATTATGACAACATGATGATGACAAAGAATGAGTGTGCACTCTTGTATTAGATCTGATCCTTTATATAGGCTTAAGTATAAGAGATTAAGAGTATGATTAAGTTAAACCATTTCCTAATTTCTCCTAGATTTAAGCACCATGGAGATCCTTCTATTTGCCTAGATTTGGGTGTAAGAAAGATATTCCCCCACTTGCATTAGGCGCCTTCTTCTTGTGGATTCATGTACCTGAATGACCCGTATTATATTATATAAAATTGACCTAATACCTTAAAACCATAATGCCCTTATGCCCTAATGTCACTAATGGAGATCTTGGTGTATTATTTCAACACCCTCACTCAACCAAAAATATCCATGGTTATGATTATGTCAATGCTAGCCCCCATTACTATTTACAATGCTGGTTATGATGACCATCCTAGTGCCCATACATCTTAATAATGCATGTACATCTTAATCAAGGTGGTTTTACACTGCCAGTTATGTGATGACAAATGCTGGACTCTAGTTATGATGTATAACTTGCTTAGGATAGAGGAGTGGCTAACAGGTAGGGCTGACTGTAATTGGTCCAAAAGGCCCAGCTATTATATTGATGTAGATGGCTTTGATTGAGGCTAGCTAATGATGTAATTTGCCTCCGTTGACACCCCTTCTTCTTCTTCTCCACTTAAGTCGTCTTCCTCTGCAAGAAGTGCCTTTTTATACGTTGTTTTTCTAAAGAAACAATCCTTTTCTTCATGATCTGGTTTTCCATAGAAGTTGCAAGTCTACTTAATCCTTTTTTTATTTGAACCTTTAAAGGGAACTTTTGAACCAAACTTCTTGAAGCCTCCTTTGTTGAAGAAAGCCCCTTCCGTGTTACCTTGCCTTTACTTGAAGGAAGGCCCTTCTGTGTTACCTTGCCTTTACTTCAACTTGTTGTCTTCTTCAAGAAGAGATGCTTCCACATCTATTAATTTTGGTTTCGGCAAGTTTGTGAGCATGTTAACAATGTTACTAAACTCCTCTTGGGGTAAGCTCTTCAAGAGCACCACTATGATCATATTTTCTTTAATCATCTTTTTGATACATGTGCAAGCTGGGTGAGAACACTTTTCATGTAATTGAGATGATTCAGAAGTGACTCTCTCGAGTTCAATTTAAGCTATAAAAACTTGATTAAAATACTAATTTTATAATTCTTAGATTTTTCCCCAAACAAAGTGTCAAGCATATTCCATGCCTCATGAGAGGTATCCTTTCCATTTATGTGATGGATGTAGGTATCAATAAGTCCCAAAGCAATGATGGCCAATACTTTTTCATCTTTGCTAATCCATAAGGGCTTTTCATCCTTATGGTGGTGGTAGGCATATTCTCCTTCCCATTTTCAACACCCCACAACCCTTTCCTCATTAAGCTATGGACTTCAAATTTATCATGTTTGTTTGAGCTAGCCATTTTCTTGGGTGGGTCCTACCACTTGGATTTACAAGCTCAAGGGTAGTGTATAAGCCCTCACAAAAAAAAAAAACGAAGAGTGTTTTAAAACCCCCATCACCATACGAGTACATGTTGTTGGCAAGAAATTCAAACATACCAAAATACTTTGCATAATCGTAATAGTGTGGTTTGGTTTTGAACTCCTTTGCTTTCTTGATTTTCTTCCTAGGTTTTCTGATGCTTTTGCATTGGAAGATTCACAAGATGGCATTTTAAATCTTTGAAGATTAGCTAAATAGTAGAGATTAATCCCACATTAATCAATTAGTGATTTACCTGATTGTTTTGGGAGTAGAGAACTAAGCTCACTTAGAGCAGCACTCAAATGAAGGCCCCCCTCAAATCTTCTTTCAAAATGCTTCAAACTAGAGTTGTAGCATCATGTATAAGTAAGTTTTAAGACCTTAAACATAGAGTCAAGAAAAAAATTAAGGCTTAATCACTATTTTACTACAACATCTCTCTATGAGGTGTATAGAGTTGGTGCAACTACATGCCATATCCAATGTCACCACCGTGTTCTTGCCATGCTAGAAAACCCCTAGATGTCAAAGGATTTGAGCCAATTTTATTTGTATCTCTCAATTTTGGGAAAACCCCTAATTTATACCTTCTCTACTACTACCTGAGCTACTGTGTCAGCGGCTTCTTGTGTATAAAGCTAGTGGTGATGCACCTAGACCACCCAAGTTGAAGCTTATGCTTTGATGGGGGGTGGAGGGAGAAATGAGACCTCCAATGGCTATGGGAAAAGAGGAAGATTTTGAAGAGGTCAAAATGAGATTATTACTAATTTTCATTAATCATAATTAGTGTAGGTGATAACATTGGGATTAGTAGATGCAAAATGACTCTAGATCTAAGCTCGGATACCATGTTAAGAATCATGGTGGACTAAAGATAATGATAAGACCCATGATAAAATAATAATAAAGAACTAAGCGAGTGGATTAAGACCCATGATAAAGATAATGATAAGACCCATGATAAAAGCATAATAAAGAACTAAGCAAGTGGATTATGACTAATTACATTATTAAGAAAATAAATAGAATTATGACAACATGATGACTGAGAATGAGTGTGCACTCTTGTATTAGATCTTATCCTTTATATAGGCTTGATTACAAGAGATTAAGAGCATGATTAAGTTAAATCATCTCCTAATTTCACCTAGATTTGAGCACCATGTGGATCCTCTTATTTTCCTAGACTTAAGTGAGGAAGATATTCCCCCACTTGCATTTAGTGCCTTCTGTTGAAATATACAAGTGAATAGGGTGTGTGTGGGAACAAGCTCTTGGATAGAGGCTGTAAAAGAGGAGATGTAATTGTGAAAGAACCTGTGAAAAGGTTAGAAGAATCTACTGGGAGAGAATAATGGGTAGCATGAGGGAATTTAGGAGTGTGGAGTTATTCTGGGAGATAATCAGGGAAAAGAGAAGAGGTGGAGAGAATCAGGCAAAAGGTGGAGATATTCTGGGAGTGAATCATGGAGAAATCAATGGGATTTGATGCTTGATGTAAACTCTATAAATTGAGGCATAGCCCTAATGAGAATTTGCTGGTTTTTGAGTATCCATGCCTACATTAATCTATGTGCTAATTATTCACTAATTATGTCTTAATCACTTGCTAATCACTTTGTTAATTATGCTGATTCTAGTGTTTGATCCACCATAGCTCATCATTTAGCTCAAATTTCAACACCTTCTTCTTGTGGATTTGTGTAGCTGAATGGACCATATTATATGATATAGAGTTGGCGTAAGACCTTAAAACCATAATGCCTTATGCCCCAATGTTGACACCAATGGAGATTTTAGTGTATTACTTCAACAAAAAGACATCCCACCCCAAGTTTGAACTCCTTTTTTGTGGTGTTTTAAGGCCCATCTAATATCAAATTAATAATCTTGGATGTAGGCAAAAAACCAAATTCCCCCTCAGCAACTCCAATTTTTCTCCCCACTAGTTTGAGTGAGTGTTTGGAGTTATACCAAGCTTTCCATAAAAATATCCAATAAATTTGAGTCATCCAATTGATTTTGAAAATATCCACATAATAAGGAAACTTCAAGTAACATGGTCCATTTTTTGCAAGTTACTAGGAAAACAAAATGTCGGTTCACCAAGATGACCTCAGAACATGGTACTTCCCTATTATGTAGGGCTCCAATTAACCATTTGGTGGCTAATCTATATGTTGCCCTCCTTATATTTATGATTCCTACTCCATCTTTCTTGGGTAAGAAACATAGTTCTACTTGTTGACTTTTGCTTTACTGCCATTCCACAAGATACTCATGAGCATACTTCTACATAGTTGTTCCCATTAGGAGGACTAAGAGGTCTCCAAAAGGCCTCCCTAAGAAAATTGTCATGTTTTTCTCCCTTGCCATTTCCAAGATTTTAGCCTAAAATGTAGGTTGACATGCTTTTATTATATTTGAATAAGATATATAAAACTAAAAAGTGCATTAGGTAGGTATCCAAAAGAATCACGCTATGGTACAAATGTTGCATTAAAAGTGCATACATTCCAAAATATGATTCAATTTTTTTTTAAAGGTACCAAAATATGATTCAAAATTTTTTTTAAAGATATCTTACCCAAAAGGTATGAAATTTGAATTAAGCATTGTTAATCACTCCGTAGGTTAGCATGGTTTCGCCCACAACCTATCATAAGGCGTGTTTAAGTTTTACATGGTGGGTTGTTGTGCATGCAGTGAGAGGAACAAATGTGATATGAGAGAGAGAGAGAGAGAGTATTGCATGACTCAATGTTGGCTTCATTGTATCAATTTCTTACACCAAGTTCATGCCTTTTTTGTAGGTTTACAAGTACATATCTTTTCTTTTTACCCAAACAAATCACACTCACAAGCATACTTATGACACATATGTCACACTTATCTTATCTAGATATATAAGGGGTGTTCAGAATTAAGTAGGTGTATATGTGTGAACACACACATATACATGAATAAGTTCACACAGATTATGCTCTAAATCCTAACAAACCACCCTTCAGAGGTGTACACACCTAAGCACGTGTGTACACACACACATATACATGAATACGTTTACACCTAAGCACACAGTGCACACTTATCTTATCTAGATATAAGGGGTGTTCACACCCCTTATCTAGATATAAGGGGTGTTCACACCTAAGCAAGTGTACACACACACACATATATGAATAATTTTACACACATTAGGTTCCAAATCCTAACAAACCCCCCTTCAAAGTGAAGGTGAAGATGGCTAAAAAACCTTCAAGTCATCATGGTTTGGACTCTAGAGTGCACCATGTGCTCCATGGAACACAATGGCACCAACACTAGAGTGCACTATTTGCTCAATGGAGACACATTAGCACCAATAGTTGAACTCTCATGCCAGGCCTGATATAAGAGTTTGACTATAAATGATAGCCTACATCTATTTATCAAGATGAGCCCCCTTGACCTAAATAGGGGTATGAAGAAGATTGACTCCCTGACCTAAATAGGGGTATGAAGAAGATTGACTCCCTGACCTAAATAGGAGTATGAAGAAGAATGGAGCCTTTTATAATATTTAAGGCTTATTACACACATAGAAGGACTGACACACACACACATAACATTTAGTACAATCAATTTTGGGTAGTCTAGGAAGAGAACCCTTGGCCCACACATATTGGCTTTTAGAAAGCCCAATCATAATCTTCCTCGTTTAGAGAAATATTATTCATGATAGTAGCTGCATGTTCCACTACTGAGGCTTTTGCTTCTTGGACTTCTTCTTCATCTTGTGCCACTAGGTTTGCATGTACCTTCTCCTCCTGCTATTAGTAGCCATCTTTTTGAGCCATATGTCCCTGTATGTCCTAGATTTTAACATGCATCTAATAGTTCTCTTCCATTTCCCCTTTGTGAACATGGCTCTACCTAACTCAAAGGATATCTCAAATTGCTCTTTGTGGTGGTCTTCATTCATGAGAACTGCAACCATCTCATCATAGGTCATTTCTTAAGCTATCCTTAGTATAGTCAAGGTTTCAGAGAATTTTGAAATCTCTTCTATACTTGATAGAAGCACAACTTTCTTGTCATCCTCATCCATAGAGCAACTCCTACGCTAGAGAGTTGTTGTATTATGGAGCCTAGGTTTTCTCCCAAAGTTTCTCTTTTATTCATTTTTAAGTGGGAAGAATTTTTACTTAAGGAAGACTTTGGAGTTAATGATTTTATTACCCAAAAAGTTTTCCACTTGTCCCATATTTCCTTTGAGCTTTTGGTGGTGAAGTCCATGTGGTGAATCAGGTTATCAAATAACCCAAGTTCGGTGAGTGCCATGGCCTTATCATTTTATGATCATTCATTGTGTGAATCTTTTCCATTCCATCACTTGGGTTGAATTATTCTGTCATTGACTACATTCTAGATGCCATCTCTCATCATCAAGAGACACATCTTTATATGCCATGTCGAGAAGTTGCTCCCATTTATTTTTTTCAATCACCATGTTGGGCTCTATTGGTCTCTATAATGCTTTTCTTGAAAAAACACCCAAATATTATAAATGCTAAAGTGTGTAACTAGACATATGTCACCTGATCTGTAGAAAGCCCCAAGAAAACATTGAACTCCATGATAGTGGTATTTTCAAGAGGGCACCAAGTTAGGCTGTTCTCTGACGACATCTCAAAAGACTAGTTAGAGGCGATGGTGGTAGGAACTAGAGATGGCGATGGTAGCCACAGGCAAGGTGATAGTCAGAGGTAGCAATGGTAGGATTGGGCAGGGTCATCTGGGTAGAGTGAGATGATAGGAGACACTACAAGCACTAGAGCTGGGCGGAGCAAGATGGACAGTGGCCTATCAAAAAGCAGGATGACTATAGGCAAGCGATATTGTTGGAAAGCCCTTGAAAATTAGATTTTAAATATACCACCTTTGATAAATTTAGAGTTGATATGCCCAATGGCAATAAGCCCAAATCTGTACAAAAAGCCTCAAACTTCTCTCATGAGAGAGCCCTCATGAACATATCTACCATAGGTATAAACCGGTAGGTGTAAACTAGTAAGACCCTTGCATTCTCCCCTCCTTCTCTCTATCCTGCAAGGCTCAGTATTCTCTATCGTGAACATCTTTGGTGTCGCTCTATAGCTACTAGAGAAGTACCTATGATTAGGACTCTCTTGTTATACTTTGCATTTGGATATTGACATAGCTCGATTGGAGTGCAAATCCATCAGTTTAACCCTTATTTGTTGTTATTTTATAGTTTATTTTGCTCATGATCCTTTGGGCTTTAGTTACGTGGTTACAAGTAACTGTTAAATTCAATTTCATTTGATTTTTGTTAGTTTCTTCTTACATTTGTAATTTTTTAAGTTTTTGTTGATTTTAAGACTTAATCTCAAGCTTTGTAGTAAAACCATTAGATAGGTTAGGGAAAGCTAAAGTATGTTATCAAATCTAAAATCTAAAAATATGCACCATTAAGGAGAAATCAAAGGGAAAAATCTAGATTTTTAAACCAAAACACACAAAACTGCTCTCTGTTTATGTGCATATGTGCTTGATGGGACCTGGTATGAACGTTTACGAGTTTACACACGTTTGACAAGGAAGATCTACACAATATTCTCATTAAGGAAGGGTCAAATAATATTCTTCGCTAAATGATTTAAAAATAGTTAAAAATTAACCATCACATGGCTCTGGCTTCCATCATTGCAAGTGGCAAACCTATCAAAATTATGTACGCATGTGCTAAATTAGAAACGCATATCCTTAGATCTGAACGCTCATTCACAATTTTGTAAACATCAAGCCATGCACTTGGAATGCACGTCCTCACTTCTAAACGCATGTTCACAATTCTGCAAGCATCCAACCATGCACATTTACATCTCGGAACACACATTCACAAATCATATCAGGCCCCACACATTCTCAGTTTCCCACACATGTTCATAACTTTGTGAAACACACGTTTGCAAGTCCCGAGACTTGGCCCCACACATTTCCAACTCTCTTAGCCATGCACGTACCTACTCAGAATGTATGTTCTGAACTTGTGAACATGCGTTCACAAGTTCAACAAAGATAAAAACTTAAAAAATTCAGTTGAATCTAGAGTATCTAGGACCACTGGGCTTGACTTTTATCAATGAGGGGAGTGCTCTAAGCTGATCACCCTCACATGTACACAAGGTCAAGAAGTATCTTTGGACTTAATTCCATTTGGATTAACAACATGATCCTCAATTGAGGACATTAATAACTGTCATACGAAGGCACTATAAAGGTTGTACATTATGAGATATTGGCCACCCAAGGCCTAGTAAGTAAGTTTTGGGCGCCCAAGTGTGAATAAGGGCCAATGTATATAAGGCATTTTCTCATAATGAAAAGGAGACAATCCCCTTTGTGCTATTGAAAGCTCTCTCCTTGTGACTTGAGAGAGAGTGAGGAATGAGAGCATTATAGAATTGTGCCTCTTTTCATGCTTGTGTACTTATGCTTGTATGAGAGAGTGAGAGAGAGTCTGATTGGTCTATGTGATGGTGTGAGCGACCCCATGGTGACAGTGTGGAGGTGGAGCTTGGAGTTTGGAGCTTGACAAGTGAGCTTGGAGGCCTCAAGGGACTCAAGATCGAAGCATTGGTAAGTACCCCACGACGACGGTTGTGATCTATTGCTCATCCATTAGGTGAATGGGTAGAGTTCCCTTAACATTTTTGGTGCCACCGGGAACACCTTTGTTTCTTCCATCCTCTTTGAGTTTCAACTCACATTGCATAGTATTCATTATTGCCTTTACATTCTGGTAGTGCATTGTGTGGAAAATGAAGGGATAAGGTATGTGTGGTAGAAAAAAAAGATATGGTTTTGATGCTATGAATGTTGTGGTGGAGTAGTTTAGGAAAGGATTCATTGGTTACTTTTGATAATTTTGATGTTACCATCACTAAAAACACCAACGTGGAGGAGCAGGTTGGGTGTTGTTTTCTTCTTTTTTCAAAAAATTCATAAAAATGAAAAACAGAAAGGACCATTGATTGAGCCAAGAACTTGTATTTCATTTCTCAAGAGTGGCACAATCTAATTTTCATCTTTTGGATAAGTATTATGCACCCAAAATCACAGACTGCTGACGCGGGAAATTCCACATGAAAGTGCAGGAAAGTTCTTCACGTCGTGAACCATTTCTTTGCAGTTTCATGCCGCGAATTGCTCACATAATCAGTGCCGAGATTATCGCCAAAAATCATGGGATTACCTTCCAAAAATAGAAACCCGTATCTTGACACCTCTCACACGGTGCAATCCGCCAAAATTTTGAGCACGTGAAAGTGCAGTAAACCTCTCACGGCGTGAACCATTTCTGAAGCAGTTCACAGCGTGAAACACTTACTATTTCATGACGTGAAATAAATCCTGCAGATTCACGTGTAGGCCAAACCAACAGATCAACAATACCAAGACTACAAGGGTCAGCTAAGGAAAGGGAATTTGACTAAATGAAGGAATTTAGCCCTAAGGAGGAAAATTCACGTGTAGGCCAAACCAACGGATCAACAATACCAAGACTACAAGGGTCGGCTAAGGAAAGGGAATTTGACTAAATGAAGGAATTTAGCCCTAAGGAGGAAAATTTTTTGAGCACCTAAAAGTGCAGGAAAACCGTTCACAACGTGAACCATTTCCTGCAGTTTCATGACGTGAAACATTCCTGCTATTTCACACCTCCTGAACAGAGCGATCGAATCAAAAGTTAAATCAATTTGGGTTGATTAATAGCTTATCAGATCATACATACATGCACTTAAGATCTAGAAAACTCATCAGAGATGATCTTATGCATGACGATAGTGCATCAAAATCACCCAGGAACTTCCTACCAAAGAAGTGTGGGATCAGGACATTCCGCAAGCACACACTTGAGTGTTTTGAGAAACCTGACCACCATTGAAACTAGTAGTGAAGAATCCATGGAAGAAGGGCTGAAGAATCCATGGAAGAAGGGCTAAGATATGCTGGGTTTGGGGAAGAAGATAAACCACCATTGAAACTAGTAGTGAAGAATCCATGGAAGAAGGGCTAAGATACACTGGCTTTGGGGAAGAAGATAAACCACACTCCCCAAACAAGTCCAGTGGGATCATTGATATCGCTCGAGGATTTTTTGGTCTCCAAACCAGTCATGATGAAGAAGCGCAATCTACGGGCATGGGTCTGTCAACTAGCGCTGGACTCAGTCCAAGACAAGAAGTGCCATTCCAAACATTGAATTCTAAGCTGTCAAATACTGACACCCCTCGAATTAGACGAGATGTGGAAAGTGCAACTAGGACGGGTCAAATATTCTTTCCCACCACTGAGGAAGTGGAATTGGACCTCCAACGAAGTAAGGTAGAACGAAAACTCTGAAAATTGAGCTTAAGGAAACAAGAGCTTGATACTCGTAGGGAAAGAGCTGAGAGAAAGGAGACAAGAAGTGTTAACCCACTCCAATCATGAGGAAAAGAACCTAAAATTGCTATAGGTAGAGGTGAGGAAGAAATTCTGAACTACTTGGAACGCATCAATGAGGAATCCAGAATGGAGGAAGGGTTTACAACCAGAGAAGAAGAGGGTAACCTAGCTAACATGGCTGTAGAAGTAGAAGACCGACTCTATACCAAAAAGGATATTGAGCTAATGATCAATAACCCTACATTCTTACAAGACATGGAGCTCTTAATTACACAAAGACGGGCAGAAGCGACTAATGGGGAATCCCACCAGGGTACCACAACTAGACCATTCCATGAACCCGAGGTACCTAGAAAAGCCAATACAGGTAGGGGACAAGGTCTAGGAAGGGGGGAAGTGATTCCCCAAAGGCCTAGAAACGATCCAGCCATGGACCTTAATATGGCCACAAGGGCAGACCTATTAAATATGGCAGGAGAGATGGTTCAGGGGATGGTCAGGGAACTAGGCTCTACTCTAAAACCCTGACCTTCCCAGATGAAACCCCATATCATTTCAAAACTTGTTCAAAAGTTCTTTGGGGACGGGGATCCTATCCAACATGTAGAGATTTTTTAATCCACGTGAAACCTACGGACCGGTCAATTATGTAACCACCATGATACATTCCTTCTCGCTGACCTTAGAGGGAAACGCTCATCAGTGGTTCCAAACCCTTAAGCCTAAGGATAAGGTTAACTTCACAAGGTTAAAGAATATTTTTGTGTCGAGTTTTGCCCGTAGTGGTTACAGATGGAGCCCTGCGTGGCACAATTACATAACATCAGACAAAAGGAAGATGAGTCAATGAGAGACTATGTCTCTCGTCTCTGAAACACTTAAATTCAAGGTGCAAACTTTGGGAAAGGTTAACAGATGATCAATTGTTGCCTTGTTTCCAGAGAGGGGTTAGAGACCATAAAATGCATGATTACCGGCCAGTTACTCTTGATGCATGCTGCAAATTGGCACAATCGAATATGAAGATAATATATTAGAATTGCCACAACCCGAAGATGTTAAAACATCTACAGAGCAACCACGACTTCGCGTGTCTGGAGTCACCAAGAAATTGGAGCTCGAAGTAAGCAAATCAGAAACATGACTGTGAATAAGCTCAACAATGCCATATTAAAAAAATTAAAGGTCAAGTAGGGAAGAGAGACATCTGGGCATGGGCATAGCCACCTTTACCCCCCACAGGGAATTGGTGTGCTCTATGTGTAGATTAAATCATATCACCACCGAATGTCCACAGTTAAGGGCAAGGCCATTACTTTATTGTGCTCATTGTGTAAAATTGGAAAATCATGACACTTCAATGTGTAGATATCCAAGGTTTCAAAATGTGGCACAACTACCAGCAAATAAAACCCCATTGGTTTTGCCAGTACCACCTATGTAGATCACTGCCACTGTTGGTGGACAACCCAACTCTTCCTACTTTTCTAGGGGGATGTTCCGAGTACAAGACGCTTCGCCAGCACCACCTATGTAGATCACTGCCACTGCTGGACAACCCAACTCTTCCTACTTTCGTACGGTTATGTTCCGGGTATATAAGACGCTTCGCCCTTGCCACCACCAGTTCTATCGCCATAACCACCACAGAGACGACGAAGATCAATCAAGTAATGATTGAAGAGCCATCAGAAGATGTTGACATGGTGCGGGAAATAGAACTTAGCGGGGAATACTACGAGGACATGACTAAGGTTACGCCAGAATACTATGTCCTACTACAGAATAACATGCCAATACCTATGTTTCAAACTATGTCAATACCTATGTTTCAAACTATGCCAATACCTATGTTTCAAACTATGGTATAGTGGAAGGGCAAGGAAATAAACTCAAATCTGAGAAGAGGACCTTTATAATGCTATGGCTCTGCGCGGTGGGCCACATCGAGTAGCCGAATGCCCAAACAAGAATATGAATCATACACACCAACCACAACAAGTGGCGGCCATGCCCAATGGCATGCCAGTGCTCACCTGCACTAAATGTGGAATTGATCACTTGATCAAGGATTGTCCCTACCAAGCAAGTGGCCCTACTACTGTTAATCAGGCCACCATCCCGACCATTAGTGTACAATCTGGGAAGATCACACCGCTCAATGTCCTAACACGAGCTCAGGATCAATTAGGAGAAAAGGGAAGAAATCGGGCGGATGCGACTATTTCCAGATCTGGTCATAGGAGAAAAGTGAAGAAAATAGGAAAGGGGGACACACGGGTTACAATCCAAGACGGATTTGAAGAAGATACAATTGATACTGGATCCACCCAATCAAAGGATGAGGGGGGTCAAGGGATCAATCTTGGAGGATTAGACCAGGGGAAAGCAAGGAGAACAACCAGCAACTCTTTAGAGGGTTGGTGAATATCCCAATGCCGATGAAGAAATAAGAAAGCTCAAAGATGCCAAGGCCTTAGTTGAAGAGTACCAATGACTTTATGACACTAAGCTAAGGACCAGCCGAGTAAGTGATACCATCTATCCACGAGATGAACCAACCCGGAATAGGGTATTGAACATGCCAACCCCGATTCCGGAAAGAACAGAAGAGGACTCCCAGACCAAAACAATGTCTAGAATGTTTGAGAAAAATGAGTTGGGGGCGTCTATCCATTCCTTCCCCGTGGAAGAATACGAAGCACCTATATGGGAAGAACCCTCTATATCCAAAGAACCCAGGGATATAGGAAGCCTTGCTATTATACTATCCACGCCTATCCAAATGCCGTTGGGGCAGTTTAAGGCCAGCTGATAATATGGAGGACTCTGCCACCCCTGGCAGACAGAACCTTGAAGCATACAAAGGGAATTCGAGTTGTTAAGATACCAGTTAACCAACTGGGATGCTACTATGAAAGTGACAACACGAACATTACCATCCCGATTCATCATAATGGATACCAGGCGCATTGGCTATCCTGGATGGCGGGGCAGGGGTTAGCATCATTACCAAATGTTGCTGGGAAAATTGGGGGAAACCTGATCTAAAAAAAGCAGATTTAATCATTAAAATGGCTGATGGAACATCTTTGAGCTCTTGGAGAATGTTAAATTCAAACTTTTTTACATTTCGCCTATCGTCATACATTTGTGGTCATCGACTTCTTATGCCAACCTCATACATATGACATAATATTGGGACAACCTTTCATGAGGGAATCCAAATTGGTGCATGATTGGACCTTGGATCATGTGTATGTATGGAGGGATTCACAAATCTTGAAGATTGATCTAAGAGCATGGAAAGCACACCCCATGGAAGGGCAATTGTTTGGTAATGATTCGATCACACAACGGAGCGAAGCACATCCATACAGATAGGCCAATCGACTGAGGGGGAAACCAAGGATGAGGAGGAAATGAGAATGTATGTGTCACTACCTCCTCCAGACTTCAGTGAGAATTGGATGCATGTGTTGGCTACCGTTGATGTAATACAGCCCAAGGGAACCCAGTATTTGGAATCTAGAACATCTCCACGACTTCTATCTACATGGTTAATTGGCACACACTGGATGAGGAATTAGGAAGGGAGACATCAAGTACAGAAGATATTATGGCACGAAGCCGTACCAGTGCTCAACGCCTCAGACGATGGCGAAGACAGAAATGGTATCTAGCCCGATGAAACGCCATGCTATGAAGCAGACCTACGGATGCCCAATGGTTGAGATACATTGAGGCTACAAAAGTACATGATGAATTCTCAAAGGACTAGGGCGAGGAGTTGAGTAAAATATCATTGGAAGGGAGGCACAAAGAGAAAATTTCCCTTCAAGAAACCGATGCACCTAAGCTTACAAAAGTAGGGCGTCGAAAACATAACAAGGCCTTAGCAAAGGTGGAGCGTGAGGCCAAGAAGATCATGGCAAAAGCCAAAAGTGACAATGAGGACAAACTAGACTTGCTTTCAGTACTCGACCATTTCAAGAACTATACGATGGATGATCGGAGAGTGGTCTCGACTGACAGCTACTAGGGTAAAAGAGGAGGGGCTATCGTGGCATCATACGATGGGCCGACATAAGTCAAGGAGGTTGATATTGTGGGACTAGGGGAAGAAGCACGGCCCTTATACATTACTAAAGATTGACTCCTACACAGAGGAAGAAGAGCTCATTGTTCTCCTCAAGGAATATAAGGATTATTTCGCCTGGAATTACAAGGAAATGAAAGGGGTGCCACCAAAGGTGGTACACCTATGATTCCAATCATGGAAGGTTCGAGACCAGCCAGGCAAAAACTATATCAAATGAATCCTAAGTATGCAGCAATTGTAAAGGAGGAAATTGATAAGATCATTGCTTGGCAGACTTTATCTATGAGATCGAACATATGGATTGGTTATCACCAATTATGATAGTGCCTAAAAATAATTGGAAACTGAGAGGATCTATGTGCACATTCTCTATGGGACGATCATCTGGCTTCCTTGAGGAAAGTGTTTGAACGTTGCCAATTATATCGTATTTCCTAAACCCTTTGAAGTGCTAGTTCTGGGTCAAGCATGGTGTGATATTGGGACACATATTCTCAAATAATGATACATCCACTGATGATAGCAATGTCAAACTGATGATCTTGGAGCTACCACCGCCTACCAGCTACAAAGGAGTGCAAAGGTTTATGGGTCATGTGGGGTATTATTGACGCTTCATCATTTTTTATGCTAAGATAGCCAGACCTTTGTACAAACTTCTCATTGTCTTTGAGTGGAGACTGAGGAGTGTCAAGAAGCTTATGATCGTCTGAAAGCAAGCCTTAGCAAGCGCACCTATTTTGCGACCCCCAATTGGGATCTCATATTTCACGTACACATCGATACATCAAATTTTGCTATTGGTTGCGTGCTATCCCAACCTAGTGAATTCAAATTGGACTATCCAGTTTGCGCTAGTCGTCAGTTGAATGATGTAGAGGTGAACTACACCACTACAGAGAGAGAAGGATTGGCCATGGTCTACGCCGTCAAGAAATATCGACATTATCTCTTGACCAACAAATTTATATTTTTTGTAGACCATCAAGCTTTACTATATCTAGTGAATAAACCTTGCACCACAGGAAGAATCACCCGGTGGCTACTATTGTTGTTGGAACTCGACTTCACTGTCACAGTCAGGAAGGGAACACAGCATGTGTTGGCCAACCAAAATTCCAAATGGGGAACCAGAATTGGTGTCGATGATGACCATCCTGATGCTTGTTTATTCAAGTTTGGACATGGTACCTGCTGGAGCGAAGAGATCTCAGAGTATCTAGCTTATGGTTTTCCACAGGACATACCCTTGAACAAAGATAAGAGGCGGCGGCTTATCAAGCTTGCGGCACCATATCAATTGATTTCGGGAGAACTATATATAGGCAAGCACGATGTGCTCAGACTGTGCGTAAGAGAGGATGAATTTGTAACCATTTGGAAGAGTCTCATTTAGGCATAGCAGGCGGGCATTTTGCTCAAGAAATTACAGCTTGAAAAGTGCTTCAAGCTAGACTCTAGTGGCCTACGTTATTCAGGGACGCCATAGAGTTTGTCAAAAGATGTGAGGAATGTCAGCGTTTCGCTATTCCACAACAAAAGGACAAGATGCTGCTAACCCCCATCATCGTAAGGCAACCATTTGAGAAATGGGGGTTAGATTTTGTGGGGCCGATTAGTCCAGCGGCACATCCATCCTAAGCCCACTACATAATCATGGCCACCACGGACTATTTCACGAAGTGGGCAGAAGCCATAGCTTCAAAGAAAGCTGATGTGCAAACAACTACAAAATTTGTATATGAGCAAATCATATCAAGGTTCGGTTGCCCATTAGAATTAGTGAGTGATCGCGGCTCACATTTTATCAATGAGGTGATTAATTTTACTTGCAGGATTCTTAGTGATCCATCGAAAATTATCACCTTCCTACCCACAAGCCAATGGTCAAGCAGAAAGTACCAACAAGATTTTGTGTACCATCTTGACAAAAACATTGGAAGCAAATCGAACAGATTGGGAGCATAAGCTGACAGTAGCTCTTTGGGCCTACCACACATCATATAAGGTAGTAACGGGATATACTCCTTTTCGTCTGGCTTATGGTGTTGAAGCGGTTATGCCCATGGAATACCTAGTCTCCCAAGATTAAGGATTGCTATACAGGAGCGCCTAACTGAGAATGCATTAGCTGAAAGGCTAATTGACTTGGAAAAACTGGATGAGACCCAGTTGATAGCATCACATGGGCTCATGGTCAAAAAGTTACGCAAGAAACATTGGTTTGATAAAAACCTTAAGCAAAAAGAACTAAAAACAAGGGACCTTATCCTCATGTATGGTGTGGAAAACGCTAGGAAAAAGAAACTTAAATACCAAGGACTGGGACCATTCCGAGTATCGAAAATCACACCACAGGGGTCTGTCCGAATAGAAACGATTGACGGCATCCAAATGGAGGGCTATGTCAATGGGAGTAAACTAAAAAAATATTTTGGACCATTGACCCAAGAGATGCTCTTGCAGGAACACCTCTTAAAACAACAAAAATAGCTTGCAAAAGAAAAAATCCAGCAAGCACAAGAGGAAGCTAAGGCTAGGCAAGTCAAAGCCAAAATGCATAAAGGCCTGATACATGTCAACATGGCTTCCGTAACCCTTATGGTGGACGAAGGGGATCTAAACATTGAGCCAGTACGACTCAAGTTGGGACTCACAATAGCTAAGGGCATTGCAACAAGTATTGCATTAATAGATACAGGGTCCAACCATAACCTAATTCTCATATGATACTTGGGTAGCCTTAGAAAAACTACACCTTGAACCCATGGATGCTCAAGTTTATAGTGTGCACCTAACAACCACAAAGGCCGAGGGGTTTTTTAATGTCAATATTTTCATCAGTAATAATTCCTTGGTCAAGAAGGTGTTTGTGATGCCTGCAAGTACAATGGAGGAAGAGATGATCCTAGGACGTAATAAATGTTAATATTTTCATCAGTAATAATTCCTTGGTTAGGAAGGTGTTTGTGATGCCTGCAGGTACAATGGAGGAAGAGATGATCTTGGATCTGTGCCAACAAGTGCAATATCCAATGGGAAGAAAGAACAGCATCATTGAGCATCGGTGAGAAGGTCATGTCCATACCATTATGGAACTCGAAAAATCAAGGGAAACAAATCACTATAGAGGTAACACCTTGGAAAATAGAATCTGCACTCATTACGCTAAATTTGCCTACACAATATCCAACATACAAGGGTACACAAAAATGGGTAGTCAAGAATCAACTTAAGGATCAACCAGAGAGAAAAGGCATAATGAGTAATGAAAAGAATCAGGGGAAGACACAATTCAAAAGTCAGCCATTGCCAACACCTACCAAGTGGCAGAACTCCAAGCACTTACAGAGGCCTCATGGACTGTTGTCAGCGATGGGTTCGAAAGGACCTATTGCAAGCACAAGGCTACTATCAAGGCAATACAACACAGTATGTAAAAGATCCCTGCCCCCTCCACGCAACGGATTTGGGGGTGCTAGCAGCGGAAGTAGCACTTCTTGCACGGGACAGGATCCCTCACTCGGGGCCTCGCCCACGAATTAAAATACTCATTAATTCCAATATGCTAGGATTTTCTCTTTTCCCATCTCAATGTGATGGAAGTCCAAATGTCATAGGAATTCCTCTTTTAACATAAAAATAAATAAAATCCTCTTTTGCTAATTACTATTTATGCATAAACATAAAAATCAAATTTTCCATGATTATAATGAGAATCATTCAATTAATCTAGGATGATTAATCCTAGAATATGGTAGGAAGTCCTCTTTTCATAATATGTGTTAATTTTTCAGAAATGATTTATGTGTTAATTTTTTAAAAATTTTGCCATAGCTCCGCTACTATTACTGATAATTCTCAATAATTTTGAAAGCATAAAGTTTAGTAATATCATATGATAGAATAACAATTAATTGGATCACTATCCAATTATGGACTTGATTCCTAATTTTTTCATAAATTAAATAGCATAAAAGCATTAAAAAGCCACTTATTTGGCCTCAATTTGACAAGCACAAAAATTACTTTTAGATTAGAGAATTGCTTCGTGAGAAATTTCATTTGAATATAGAATAGGTCATAGGAATGACCATTCTTTGGGGGGGGAGAGAGAGAGAGAGAGAGAGAGAGAGAGAGAGAGAGAGAGAGAGAGAGAGAGAGAGATGCTTTTAAAAACATTTAATTTAAGCATAAATGGAAATTTATGTGTTTTATCACTACAATTCATGAAAGAACTTCAATTTTATTAAAAATCCATTCAATTGAATGCTTCTCAAGCTTGAGAGGGGTTGAGAAGAGAGAATCATTTGGAGATTTTTTTATAAAAAAAAAGACTATGAACCACACTTTACCTCCTAGATTGCTTGATTCTTTGATCAAAGTAGAGGCCCCAACCAATCAATTGGTTTGGTATGTTGATGAAGACTCCAAGGAAGATTGAAGAGAGAGAGAAGCTCTAATCTTTTTAATTTGTAGAGGATTTTTAGAGGATAATAGAAAATATCATTATTTCAGTAATACTGGCATGGTATAGTTCTCATATTTTTTTACAAAGGGCTATAAGGATTTATTTATAGGTGAGGGAGGCCTCTAACCAAGTCCAACTAGTTTCTGGAATTTTCCAGCTTCAGTTTGGCTAAATTTGGACAAGATTTGGACCTAGTTTGGCTCCCTTTTGATTTGGTTTGATCCAGGAGAGAGGAGAGATAAAAATATCACAATATTTTTGAGTTTAAAACTCCACCACACATGTGAAATAGGTGCCTCCTTGAAGAGCCCCCTTCTCCTTACCAAGGTGTCAAAATTGAATCATTATACCCAAAATATCTCATTTTTTAGTAATATTCATAGTTTTTTACTAATAAACCTTGTCCTTAGTCAACTCTTCATCTTATGTGAGTATTTACTTATTTTTTGGGGTTTTTCTTTTAATTCTTCAATTTATCTCCTCCTTACATTTGGATTAATCTTATTGGTCCATAGGAACCTTGATTGGACCATAATCCAAAAATTTCTAAAAATCTGGACCCTCAGGCTGCTAAGGTCCTTTTCAATTAATTCCAATTGCACATTGGAAAGTTCTTTTTGAATTTCTGTTTCAAGGGAAACCATTTTAGACACTAGGAGGATTTTTATATCAAAAAATATCTCGATTTTGGATTATCTCTCTCTAGATATTTTCTCTCTCCAGGTCAAAACAGGGTAAAACAGAATAATTACAAGGATCTTAAGGGGAGGTTCTTTCACCTGCACATCTCAAAATCTGGAGGGAGGAATCTTACATCCTACCTCACTTAAAAAACACGAGATGTCCTCAGTGGAGTATGATCTCTTTCATTTTCTTCTTCTTCTTCAATCACTTCCAGCGTTACTACCTTGGAAGTGGATGGCCGATTTGGGAACAACTCTCTTTGACTTCCCCTATTCTGAGGCGGAGGTCTTGCATTACTTTGGATTAAAACTGCGGGTTCATTAGAGGGTCTACCTCTGGGATTTCTCTAATTTTGGCAGAAAGAAACTTGATTACTCTGGAAGGAATGAGCTAGAGTCTGGAATCTTGATCCTTGATTTTCCCACCCTAAAAACCTTGTTCCAAAAGGAGTTGGGCAATCCATACTGCAATGTCTAAATCCTTGACAGTTACAGCATTTCACTCCCTTGTTCTCCCTTGTTCAAGGGTCGAACTTCTGAAGTTGAATTACAAGGGATTGAGTTCCGAGAAAAGGACATTTCTTCCATTCTGGAACTTTCCATATCCCAGGCTTGACCCTTATATCTCTTAGACGATGGAAGGTTGGAATCACTTTCTGGAGCTAAAAACCTTTTGAAAGGTGACGGTGCTGGCTTCGGCGAAACCTTGACATCAAAGGCCTTAGCGAAATCCTTCGCCATCTGCACTGCTTTGGCCATCCGCACTGCTTTGGCCATGGAAATTGGCTTGGCATTCTTCACTAGGATATTCAAAGGTTCGTTCAGTCCCCGAATGAACCTGGCCATCCGCTGTTCTTCATCCAGCAGTGGTGAGTATTTGAGGAGGAGAGCGAACGCTTGGTGATATACTTCAATAGTTCTGCTCCCCTGGATTAACTCTAAGAATTCGTTCATCTTTGTTTCCAAAAAGCCGGGAGGATAGAATCTCTTCCTTAAGTAAATTTTGAGATCATTCCATGTCTAAGTGTTTCGATCCACACGGTTTGTCTTGCAGTGGTTTCTCCATGCTACTCTGGCTGTTTCTACTATCTTCAGCCTTGCAAGAGCCATTTTGCTCTTCTCATTGTACCCGGTGACATCAAAGTACTCTTCCATTGCTTCGATCCACTTCTCCACAGTCTCGCCCAAGTTTTCCCCTTCACCCTTGAAAGGTCCAAGCTGCGATCTATGAGGAGTTTTACGAACATCCAAGTCGAGCTCTTTTTCATCGAGTTGGGGATTATCATTCCTACCATGACGACCTCGATCCATGATCCTATCAATACGAAATTCTTGTTAAGTCCTTTTATTTACCATTCAAATCCAACTTTAGATCCAACTGATTCTGGGGTTCTTTAGATTGGTCAGCTCTCCATAGAATCATGGGATAAAGATCCCTTATATAGAACTCATCATCAGATAACAATTCACTCAGATCATAACATTCAAATCCTTATCACATCAATAATGGTCCATTAGACCAAACTTTCTATCTGAACAGTCCTCCATGGGAATTTTCAATTATACAGATTTTTAATTTAACATCCCTTAACTTGACCCACTGGGTCAAGTGTTAATAGCAGCAATCTGTCAGCACAATCCACTAATCTCATAGTGATTTGCTAAAGTCATTAACGTCATTCCAGTTACAAACATCATCACAAGGACTCGCCCCATTCATCTTCATTGTGGTTTTGCTCAGCTTATTACATTTCAACTAAAATTCAGCAATCATCATTTTTCAATCAGAATCCAAATCAACTCATCAGTTCTCAACCAGAATTTTAAATCATATCAACCACATTCAAATTCATCATCTGGATAGCATTTTTGCTTATAATTTCAAGTCTTAGATTTACTAGTATATACTGCCAGTAAAGAGCTGCAGCTATATCCTCGGTATATACGAGTAGTCACGGTACTTAGAATTATAAGGTAAATACCATCATGACTAGGCCTCAAGCAAGTCATGGATTTCCATACAACTGCGGTACATCTGAAGACACA
The DNA here is from genome assembly GCF_041138505.1 of Cibotium barometz. Lineage (NCBI taxonomy): Eukaryota > Viridiplantae > Streptophyta > Polypodiopsida > Cyatheales > Cibotiaceae > Cibotium > Cibotium barometz. The sequence continues at coordinate 13,593,948 of NC_141095.1, read as the reverse complement.
CTTTCAATTTAATGAATCTTCATTCTGAATATCAATTTGTATGAATTTTATCACACAATTACAACTTTTTACTGTTACTTCACAAATTTTTTTGACATTTTTGGCTTTTCAGTTGAGCCACTTTAGCCAATTCACTCTGATACCAGCTGAAAGATCCCTGCCCCCTCCGCGCAATAGATTTGGGGGGTGCTAGCAACAGTGGAAGTAGCACTTCTTGCACGGGGCAAGATCCCTCACTCGGGGCCTCACCCATGACGGATATCCGGACAAGAGACTAATCCCTTGGTTCTTCAAAAATCGAACCCGAAAAAACTTTCCCCTACGAGAAAGCACGGGCGATTCCTCCAGGATATTTGTACTTTAACGTAATCAGGGTCATTACTGACTAAACTGATATGACCAAACCTGTGAGTCACTTAGTCAGATCAAGGAAGAAACTTGCACTTGGATCATAGAAACTAACGCTTTTTTCTCCATCGAGAGGCACAGCCATCAGCTATTCTTCATCTAGCGATGGCGAGTATTTGAGGAGGAGAGCGAATGCTTGGTGATATACTTTAATAGTTCTGCTCCCCTAGGTTAACTCTAAGAATTTGTTCATCTTTGTTTTCAAAAAGCCGGGAGGGCAGAATCTCTTCCTTAAGTAAATTTTGAGATCATTTCATGTCTGAGTGTTTCGATCCACACAGTTTGTCTCGTAGTGGTTTCTCCATGCTACTCTGGCTGTTTCTCCATGCTACTCTGGCTGTTTCTCCATGCTACTCTGGCTGTTTCTACTATCTTCAGCCTTGCAAGAGCCATTTTGCTCTTCTCATTGTACTTGGTGACATCGAAGTACTCCTCCATTTCTTCGATCCACTTCTCCACAGTCTCGCCCAAGTTTTCCCCTTCACCCTTGAAAGGTCCAGGATGCGATCTATGAAGAGTTTTACGAACATCCAAGTCGAGCTCTTCCTCATCGAGTTGGGGGTTATCATTCCTACCATGACGACCTCGATCCATGATCCTATCAATATGAAATTCTTGTTAAGTCCTTTTATTTACCATTCAAATCCGACTTTAGATCCAACTCATTCTGGGGTTCTTTAGATTGGTCAGCTCTCCACAAAATCATGGGATAAAGATCCCTTATATAGAACTCATCATTAGATAACAATTCACTTAGACCATAACATTCAAATCCTTTATCACAATAATGGTCCATTAGACCAAACTTTTTATCCGAACAATCCTCCATGGGAATTTTCAATTGTACAGATTTTTAATTTGACATCCTTTAACTTGATCCACTGAGTCAAGTGTTAATAGCAGCAATCTGTCAACACAATGCACTAATCTCATAGTGATTTGCTAAAGTCATTAATGTCATTCCAGTTACGAACATCACCATAGGGACTCGCCCGGTTCATCCTCATTGTGGTTTTGCTCAACTTATTACATTTCAACCAAAATTCAAGAATCATCATTTTTCAATCAGAATTCAAATCAACTCATCAGTTCTCAACGAGAATTTTAAATCATATCAACCACATTCGAATTCATCATCTGGATAGCATTTTTGCTTATAATTTCAAGTCTTAGATTTACTCGTATATACTACCAGTAGTAAAGAGCTGTAGTTTTACCCTCGGTATATACGAGTAGTCATGGTACTTAGAATTATAAGGTAAATACCCTCGGTATATACGGGTAGTCATGGTACTTAGAATTATACCATCATGACTAGGCCTCAAGCAAGTCAGGGATTTCCATACAATTGCAGTACTTCATCTAAGGACCCACTTTCAATTTTATGAATCTTCATTCTGAATATCAATTTGTATGAATTTTATCACACAATTATAACTTTTTACTATTACTTCACAAATTTTTTTGACATTTTTTGCTTTTCAGTTGATCCACTTTAGCCAATTTGCTCTGATACTAGCTGAAAGATCCATGCCCCCTCCACCCAACGGATTCGCGGAGGGGGGGGAGGGGGAGTTTAGCAACCGAAGTAGCACTTCTTGCGTGAGGCAATATCCCTCACTCGGGGCCTTGCCCTCTGATATCCGGACAAGAGACTTATCCCTTGGTTCTTCAAAAACCAAACCCGAAAAAACTTTCCCCTACCAGAAAGCACAGGTGATTCCTCTAGGATATTTATACTCTAACATAGTTAGGGTCATTATTGACCAAACTGATCTAACCAAACCTATGAGTCACTTGCTAAGATCAAGGAAGAAACTTGCACTTGGATCATAGAAACCAACGCTTTTTTTCCATCGAGAGGCACAGCCGTTGATTCTTTTTTCATAGAACAATTACTATCCGGGATTTACTTCATCTATCGTACTATAATAGAATTGAGTCTCATTTTACGGATCCATCAGTCCAGCTTAACCCCATTCAGAAAGTCCCATGGGTTAGCCAACCGCCCAACCACTATAGTGATGGGATCCAATTAGGAATTTGGTTAGGTTTTGTCCCGAGTACCAGGGAAAAGAGTTCCCAGGTCCCCTAGTCAGATATTCATGCAAATTTAACCCCTAGCCAGATATTCATGCAAATTTAATGACAGTCAAACCACTTACACACCCAATATGAAATTGCCTTTTTCACAGATTCAGCTATCTTTAAAACAATCATTTAATGAAACCATAGTGTCAGTGATCATAATCCTCCAAAATATCTGGTTGAATCCTTATTTCCAATCATTCCTTCATCGGTTTATCTTTGGCATCATTGGCAACCAGAACGCTCACCACCTGTCCACTCAGGGGCCTTTTCAATAGTTCCTAGCTCATAGTAACCGGCAATATATTCACATATCAAAAATGGAATCTCCGTTGAAGATCAGCAAGATCAACCAACGGATCTATATAAAAGAGCCATGGACTCATCCATTGAGGACCAGCAAGGTCAATCAACCAAATCCATGCTCGAATTCAAAAAACAACTCTTACTCCTTGTTCCAATATCTTCCCCGATGCATGTGTGGGTATCTTTGGCGACCCAGAGCCCGAGCACCATATGGTCAGCACCCTCTAGGATCCTTCGCACGGGTGACCTAGCGTTTCACTCATAGGCCGCTTCCTTGGTCCCTCATCCACTGTACCGGAAGCTCACCATTTAAATCGAGAACTAAGGTTGGTCAAGACCTCGGCCGACCTTGCTGCGTGAGACATCCTCCGTTGACTCTCCGTTAGCTATTGCAAATTTTTCAGTTAGGTCTCCACGACCTCATTCTCAAGACGGTCAAAATGCTTCCCCAACATTAGTGACATAAAACAGTCATTTAAAAACAGGTCATAAATACAGTTTCTATAATGAACTCTCGTCTTTCACATTGTTCCACATCTGTCCACATTACTTAATCCATATCCAATTCATATGTATTCCTATTCTCATCCAATCACATCATTTTTCATCTCATCACATCTTTCCTCATTTACCCTCATCACATCTCATCCACTCGCATCAACCCATATTCACATCTCATCCACTCGTATCAACCCATATTCAAATCCCATCCACTCGCATCAACCCATATTCACATCCCATCACACCTTATTCATTCACACCTATTTCAATTTACATACCTCATCACATTTATTTCACATCTCATCTCATTCATTCTTATCCCGAACATCACATCTCATCCATTCACATCCCATATCATTCATTTAAATCCGATTCATATGGCATCACATCTCATTCACTCACATCCGGATTCACATCACATTACATCTCATCCATTCACTCACAACGACATCCCATCCTTTCACATACACATCCACATCCATTCTTTCACATACACATCCATATCCATCCTTCCACATACACATCCACATCCATTCTTCCACATCCATTCTTCCACATACACATCCACATTCATACTTCCACATACACATCCACATCCACTCTCCCACATACACATACACATCCGTTCTTCCACATACACATCCACATCTCTTCTCATTACATCACATGTTATCACATCCTATTTTCATCTTATCACATCCTATCACATCTTATCACATTCATTCACATTCTATCACATCCCATACACATCTTATCTCATCCTATTTTCATCTTATCTCATCCATTCACATGCTATTCCCATTTAATAGCTTTTTCTAGGTTGATCTTGATAGTGGGACTTTTTCTAAATTTTTGCCAATTGCTTGGCCTAATTAAAGGTTCTTTTTCTCGACGATTAGTTCCATATTCATTCTCAATTTCTCAAATGAATAAATTCAATATTCCTCTTTTGGAATAGAAGAATTCATGGGATTTACATAAATCAATTCTACCCATATTTCCACTTTTGATAAATAATCATAAATTGAATTATACTAAAATTTCCTCTTCTTCCCATTTAATTTCTTGGATATCAAATACCATGGGAATTCCTCTTTTTGCATTTAATTAATTGCATTTAATATGTCATGGGTATTCCTCTTTTATCATCAATTATTTCTCATAAAGTAATTTCATCTAAAATAAAATACCCATAAATTCAATATGCTAGGAATTTCTCTTTTCCCATCTAAATGATGAAATTCCAAATATCATAGGAATTCCTCTTTTAACATTTAAATATTTCTCATAGATAAAATAAGTTTATCCACATATCATCTTTGAATTTAATTAAAATACTCATTAATTCCAATATGCTAGGAATTTCTCTTTTCCCATCTCAATGATGGAATTCCAAATGTCATAGGAATTCCAAGTTTATCCACATATCATCTTTGAATTTAATTAAAATACTCATTAATTCCAATATGCTAGAAATTTCTCTTTTCCCATATCAATGATGGAATTCCAAATTTCATAGTATGATGAGGATCGTATAGATCTAATCATTTCAATCGTCATCTCAAATCATTATTATCATAGAATGCATCACAATATATAGGTAAGGATTCTCACATCATTAAGTTGTATGTATCACAATATACATAGGTAAGGATTCTCTCCCTATTATATCAGCTATTCTTTATTGCATACTAAATCCTTCATATGCTTCCCTAAGTCCACCTCTCTATGTTAAATCCATGATAGTATATGAATACCTACATGATCCATATATATGTATATTTACATGCACATATCGTATCCCTCTTCAACTTCATATATAATTAAACATATGCAAGAACATCTATATCATCTTGTGTATTATTCATGAGAATATTTGCACCCACGATCCTATATTTACTCATGGAAACACATGTTGGAGTGGACTACATTCAATCCATCACGCATATAACCTTTATCACAATGTACTTGTGCACTTAAGCATGTGTGCAACCTTATAGAGAACGATAGGGATCATTCCCATTATACTACACTACATCCAACTATGCACGATCTATGCTTTGAAAACCCTTTCATCATGGGTAATCAAACCCATAAACACAATTCTTATCTTTTCATAATTTATCTTATATAACCTATGAGCTTCTTAAATAGGGGTATAACCATTGACATGGATGAAACCACACTAGAAATTTCTATTAATCCCAAATTCTCTTCCCAATTTCTTTAGCCCTTATTCAAGGATTTCAATTCCTAGCAACCTCATCCTAATTTATGTCATAATATCCATTATAAATTTTATATTAATCTCCACCATAATGTCTCCATTATAATCCTTATTATAATTCCTTCTATAACCTCTAACATAATCTCTACCATTATCTTAATTAATCTTTAATTATATTTAATCAAAAAATTAACTCAAAATTGACAAATAATAGAGAAGCTTGGGCCATACCTTAAGCTCCAAGAATGATAAATAATTGAAGAACTACTAAAATTATACCTTGCAAAAATTTACATAAATCTATCAATCAAAGTTTTACCCATAACTAGAGCTCCCAAAGTCCAAATCCAAAACTTTTTTGTGCATCAAAAATCCCACTAGTAGCCGCACAACGTTTTAGTTTAAGCCCTAATCACATTCGACCATTACAAAGGTGCAAAATGTGAACATAGTGAAAACATTGTTCTTTAGAGATGAAGAATGTTATGTTTTGCCCCCCTCTAGCCTTCTTATCAAGGCAAAGGGGTAGCCCACCATGCATGAGAGGGACTTCCAAGTGTCAAAAGGGGATCTTATACAATCTCACACAATCCTCCATGCACTCATGTTAGCCTCCATGCATGAGAGTGACTTCCAAGTATCAAAAAGGGATCTCATACAATCTCATATAATCCTCTACGCACTCATGTTAGCCTCCCATGCAACTCATGTTAGAGCTTCCATCATTTAAAGTTCATTTTTACTTAGGTGGAGTCTAAAAATACACGTATATCCTCTTATTTCCTTATTTTTACCCTTTTAAAAATGCTCCCTTTATAGTAAGGTTAAATACCTTATTTGTCAAGTCCATGTTTCAGTGGAAAACACACATTTGAGACTAAAAAGGTCACGTGCCTTTAGATACATCTATGCCGTCACATCTCCTCAACTTAAGGATATACCATCCATTAATATATGATAAAAAATATTTTCCAAGGGATTTCTTCTAACTCTAGGAGAGAAACGCTTTCCATTTAATGAGAAATCTAATTTATTAGCTTGCACCACAAGACTTGCTAATGTTATTTTCTCTCTCTAATCTTTTTGTGATGTGCACATGATGAGAGGGTTCCATTTAAATTTTATACATGCTAATCTTATCCATAGTTTTTTAAAAAATAATCCCACATATTTATTGAGCCTTATTGCTCATGCGTATTATCCAAATCAATATTCTCATGGGTGTTCCTCTTATCCTTCTCTAACCACTACTCTTTAATCTTTTCCTCTTAAAATAAATGGTTTTTATTTTTTTTTCTTGAAATAATGGAAGGTATCTTATATCCTCCCAGCTCATCTAGTGAGGCGGTGGACACTGATGACCCGCCTGGGGGATAACAAGCTGTGTGACAGCCATTCTAGAGACTGGCATAGTTATACCGCCAGCTCATTTAGTTGGGTTCACACTATAGAGAGCCGGGCACCGGCAAACAATCGCTGATTGAGGAGCTTTCTTCGCCGAAGTAAAGCTATAGGGCAACTATACCGTTCTATTGGACAAAATTTTTCAAGCCGAAAAGGCGTTTCGGGCGCGTTAGGACCTCCATTTTTCAGAAAGCAGGTGATTTCGAGCACTGCGGGTAAGTCATCGATTCTATGCAGAACTCTGTTTTAAGAACTGCAAGAAGACAGATTGGTTGCGCAGACATTGTGTGTGATGCAAGGAGGTCAACAGTTGCCATTGGGTGTATGTATGCACATTGAGGTCACTGGTTGTGACACTTAAGTGTAGTACAGTACCGCTGCAGAAAATACAGCAGTTTGTGCATGACAAACGAGAGTGTTGTTCTGGTAAATTTGTGTGTCTGACAAGATATCAAATGATGGCATAAACAAGATTGTTGCTGAGAAGCTTGATAAGAATAACTTCCATGCTTGGAGGTTCAGGTTGACAAATTTCCTAATGGGAAAGAGTTACTTGGACTACATAGAAGGTGAGCATGAAGAGACACCAGAGATACCGGAGATCAATCCGACTGCTGTAGATGTGAAAGAGTTCAAGGATTGGAACCAAGGAGCCAAAAAAGTTATGTATTGGCTCAAGTATACAGGACACCATGATTGGGCACATACACGATGCCAAGTCTCCCAAGGAGGCGTGGGACACCTTGGTAAAACTCTATGAAGCAAATACCAAGGCATGAAAGATACAGTTGAAGAATGAACTTCATACTGTGGAGAAAAAGAGTATGTATGTGAATGACTATGCATTGAAGATCAAGGGTATTATGGAACCCCTTGCATCTATTGGTGTTTCAGTAGGTGATGATGATAAGGTGGAAGTCTGTGTACGTGGTCTCGGGCCACAATACAAGGCGTTCAAGACATTTATTCAGACTCGGAAAAACATTCCCAATTTCACAGATTTGGTGTCTATGTTGATTATAGAAGAGAAGAGCTTGGGTGAAGACCAACAATCTTCACAAAACAAAAACAATTCAGAGCAACAGGCCTTCTACACAAGTTCAAGAAGAGGACGAGGTAGAGGAGGCCGTGGACGCGGCCAAGGAGGTGGCCGAACAGGTAATCAGAATTATGGCTAGCAGCAACAACAACAACAGTCCCAGAATTCACAACAACAACAACAACACGCAAGTGGAAGAGGCCAATTCAGAGGCAGGGGGAGTCAAAGAGGTTGTGGAAATTGGCAAAAGCAGTATAATGATACACGTGGATGCTTTTATTGTGGAGCCTGAACATGTGCATGCGGATTGTTATAAGAAGCAGGCTGACATGCAAAATGAAAAATTGCAGCAAAACAACTATGCATCCTCGAGCAGAAACAATGAGGATAATGAAAGGTTGTTTGTTATGCAGCATGTCGTTAATGCCATGTCTGAAAATGTTGAAGCAGCACATAAAGATGATGTATGGTGTGTTGATTCAGGTGCTTCGAACCACATGACAAGTCATGGGGAGTGGTTCAAGGAGATGAAAAACCTTGAAAGACCAGGTTTTGTGGAAACAGGGGATGACACTGCTCATCCAATTGCCCATGATGACAAGTCATGGGGAGTGGTTCAAGGAGATGAAAAACCTTGAAAGACCAGGTTTTTTGGAAACAGGGGATGACACTGCTCATCCAATTGCCCATGTTTGAGTTGTGCCATTGTCTATGCAGGATGGCAAAGTGAAGTACCTTGCAGATGTACTTCATGTTCTGAACATAACAAAGAATCTGGTTTCAGTTGGCCAGATGATTGAGCAGGGTTTGCAGGTTCGGTTTAATCCTGATGGTTGTTATGTTAAAGACTTTAAAGACAATTGCAGGTTGGTTGCAAAAGGCAACAGAGTGGGCAGAATGTTTACATTGAATGTAAACATGCCTGAAGTGAGTGCTGCGATGTTTGCAAATGGTTCAGGAATTGTTGCAGACACAGATATTTGGCATAAAAGAATTGGACATGTGAATGTGCAGAGAATGAAGTCTATTCAGACTAAAGGAATTGTGACAGGGCTGCCAAAGTTTAAAGTTGAAGGTATGCAAAAAATATGTGAAGCATGCCAATTTGGAAAGCAAACAAATCATGTATTTCCACGTGACATAAATGTGAGCAGAAATGCACTAGATGTTGTGCATTCACATGTATGGGGTCCTACACGAAGACCGTCTATGGGAGGCTACAGGTATTATGTGACATTTATTGATGACCACACAAGGAAAGTGTGGGTATACTTCATGAAGGAGAAGGGTGAGGTGTTCACTCATTTTCAGAATTTCAGAGTTATGGTTGAAAAGCAAACAGGGAAACATGTAAAGTGCCTAAGGCCAGATGGAGGGGGAGAGTACTACTCCTATGAGTTCTCTGAATTTTTTAAGAAGAATGGTATTCGGAGATAGTTTACATGCAGATACACTCCACAGCAAAATGGAGTTGCTAAGCGAAAAAACAGGCACATTGCTGAGATTGCGCGAGCATTGATGGGAGAGAAGAATATGCCGCATAGCTATTGGGCTGAGGCTGTTTCTACAGCAGTTTACATCATGAACAGGACTCCAACTGCAGCCATACATGATGTAACTCCAGAGGAGAGGTTTACTGGCAGAAAGCCTGATTTGTCTCATCTGAAAGTCTTTGAATGCATTGCATATGTGCATGTGCCAGATGAGCTGAGAACTAAGCTGGATCCAAAAGCTGAAAAACGTGTGTTTATTGGGTATTCCCTTGAGCAAAAGGGATACAGGTGTTATAACCCTGCTACACGTGAGTTGAGGGTAAGCAGGGATGTTGTTTTTTATGAGATGAGCAGTTGGTATGCTACTGAAAAAGAAGCTATTAGGGCTGATGTGAGTGGAAATGTGGTTGCACAGAATGCAAGCCAGCAATCACAGTCTTTGAGTGGACCAAGAGAGTCCTCATCTAGTGGTTTAGTTGATAGACCATGCAGTGGCAGGCTGCATCATAATACCAGTCCTGCAAATGTGATTAGTACATCACATAAAGGTAAAGAGAAAGTGGTTGAGTCCCTTAGTATGCCTGACATTTCTGCAGGGCATTCTCATGTTGATGGAGAGTCTAGTGGCTCAGAGATGAGCCTTGATGAGGATCTTGGGATACCATCTATGAGAACACCTGGTGTAAAGAAGGCTATGGAAGCCATGAATGCAAAGCTGCGAAGATCTAGGAGAGTGAAGAATCCTGTGCAGAGGTTTACCTATGATAGTTATGTGGCACATCACTATGCATACATGGCAAAAGTTGTGCAGGTTGTAGAGCCCACATGCATTGATGAGGCTGTTGGAAATGTGTGTTGGGAGAAAGCTATGGATGAGAAGATGGATGCACTATATGAAAATGAGACTTGGGATTTAGTGCAATTGTCTGAAGGCAAGAAAGCCATTGGATGCAAGTGGGTGTACAAAGTAAAACATAACAGTGATAGAAGCATAAGCAAGTACAAGGCTAGATTGGTAGCCAAAGGATATGCGCAGACATATGGCATTGATTATGAGGAAACTTTCAGTCCAGTTGCCAAGATGGCAACAATGAGAGTTGTGATAGCAGTGGTGGTTGCGTCAAAGCAATGGTCTTTACATCAGATGGATGTAAAGAATGCATTCTTGCATGGAGATTTGCAGGAAGAGGTGTATATTCTGCACAGCCACCTGGTTATGAGGATGTGAGTCACCCCGAGCATGAGGTGTATATTCTGCACAGCCACCTGGTTATGAGGATGTGTCACCCCGAGCATGTTTGCAAGTTGAAGAAAGCCTTGTATGGCTTAAAACAAGCACCAAGAGCATGGTCTGACAAGATTTCTGAATATCTTATCACTATTGGCTTTCATGTAGCCAATGCAGATTTCTTGTAGTATGTGAGACACAGTGATAGAGGGGTTGTGCTTGTTGTCATCTATGTAGATGTCTTGATCATTATGGGGGACCATGATGCAGAGATCTTTGATGTAAAGATCTTGCTTAGACAGAAGTTTGAGGTGAAGGGTCTGGGGGAGCTCAGATATTTCTTGGGCATTGAGGTGATTAGGTCACCACATGGTATTGGATTACTGCAGAGACAGTATGTCTTGGACATGTTGTCCAAGTATAGTATAACAAGATGTAAGCCTATCTCAGTGCCATTGGATCAGAATGGCAAGTTGAGCGCAGATTCAGGAGAAATTTTGGAGAATCCTACTATGTATAGGCGCATAGTAGGAAGCTTGATCTACATGACGATCACCAGGCCAAATTTGAGCTATGATGTTGGGTTGGTGAGTCAGTTTATGCAGGTTCCACGAAAGTCGCATTTGGATGCATTCAGATGCATACTGAGGTATGTGAGATCTACTTTGCATTGTGGACTATTTTATGAAACTGGGACAAAGATATGTGTACATGGGTACACATGTTGATTGGGCTGGTAGTATCTCATATAGAAGATCTACTAGTGGATTCATGTTTTCTTTGGGGAGTACTACTGTGACTTGGAGCAGCAAGAAGCAACCTACGGTTGCTCTTTCTAGTACAGAGGCCGAGTACAGAGGTGCTGCTATGGCAGCACCTCTGTACTTGGAGCAGCAAGAGCAACCTACGGTTGGTCTTTCCAGTACAGAGGCCGAGTACAGAGGTGCTGCTATTGCAACATGTGAGGTAGCTTGGTTGAGAAAGCTACTTGCAGATTTGGGTCTATCAGTGGTTGTCATTTTCTATGACAACATTAGCAGTATACAGTTGGCCAGGAACCCAATTTTTCATGCTCGCACGAAGCATATAGAGGTCCACTACCATTTTGTCAGAGAGAAGGTTTTGGCAGGAGACGTTGACCTTGTTTATGTCAACACACAGGATCAGGTGGCTAACATCTTCACCAAATCATTGGGTACAGAGAAGCTCCGCAAATTCAGGGCTTCGCTTGGTGTACATGAGATGGAGATGAGCTCGAGGAGGAGTGTTGAGATATCGAGCTCATCTAGTGAGGCGGTGGACACTGATGACCCGCCTGGGGAATAGGCCCCACACTTACACCACTGGCAGGGTTGGTGAGATCATGGGTGATTTGCGGCCAATGGAATGACATGTTGTGTGACAGCCATTCTAGAGACTGGCATAGTTATAGCGCCAGCTCATTTAGTTGGGTTCACACTATAGAGGACCCTAGTATGTATTTGGTTGAGTACCTTTTCATATTGTGTGTACTCTTATCTTTGTATATGGTGTGTTGAGTGTTGTGTGAAGAAGAAGAAGATTTTCAGCCTCTCACCTTGTGGGTTCTCTTTTAGGGTTTTGTGAGTGTGTGTGTGCTTGCAAGAGCTCAAGCTCTCTTCTCCCCTGCATCTTTTCACTCCCCTCCTTAAAAAAATTCGTGACATCCTCATCTCCCAAAGCTACCCCTTGCCATCACCCCGCCCATGTCGAGATCCCACGTCTAACCAAGATTGGTCAAAGTCTCGATTGATCGTCTTCATGTTAAAACTCACCGATAAGATGTGTTGAGAATACAAGTTCATTAGGATGATGAAAGATGGCAGTGTGTTGTTAGACATTATCAAATCGCGTGTGAGGAATAACGGTCATGTCCACCAGTGGCCAAAGGCAAGTGGCTTGGTAGAGAAAGCGTTGGATATCATGCCTATGGCACGAATGGTAGGTGGCCATAGAGAGTGAATGGACAAGGGTCATCAAAAAACCTATGGCAGATGGCCTTGGAGCTATAATAGCATGTGGCCATAGAGCTCTCATGTGTCAACCACAAGACCAGCTATTGTGGCATGGAACTTAATCATTAGGCACCAAACATGGACACATGTGTTAACCATTGGGCATGGAAATCAGCCATTGTATACATGTGGCAGCTATCGAGCATAAAACTCCACCATGGGGCATGGGGCATGGCTCATAGGATAACCATGTGGCCCTTGGGTAGCCATGTGAAAACATTTGAGAAGTGTTGTGAAGACATTGGAAATCCTTTGACCCCCCTTGTGCAAAGACATTGGAAATCCTTTGACCCCCCACTTTTTTAAGGGCTCAAACTCAAAAAAATATCCTTCGTACTTTTAAGATATGAATGGCAAGAGCTTTGGAGGACCTTTCATGGCAAGTGGAGGATTCTTCATCAACTTGATTGGGGGGCTTATGCATATCCTAAACATCCAAGACAATGGTGGAAGATTCTTCATCGACTTGATTGTGGGCTTATATACGACATCCTAAACATCCAATGCCATTGGAGACAAACTCCATTTGGCATTAAACTCACCTTGGTATGGCTCATGGAATAACCATGTGGACTTCAAATAGCCATTCGAAAGCATTTGAGAAGGGTTGTGAAGACATTGGAAGACTTTTGAACCCCCTTTGAGCAATGGCTCATGGGACAACCACATGGCCTGTGGATAGCCATGCAAAAACATCTTAGAAGGGTTATCTAAGACATTGGAAGACTTTTAAACCCCTTTGAGCAGTGCAGCTGTGCCTGCTAATTGAAGAGCTCACTTAAGGGCTTAAAGTCGCGGAAGGTTCTCAATAGAACATATCGAAGATCTTAACGACAAGAACTTTAGAGATCTCAAATGGCAAGTGGCTTGGTGAAAAAGGACATGGCAAAACCTACTGAGCAAGTTGCCTAGTAGTGGGAGAGTTGGAGATCCTACTAGGCAGGGTTATTGGTGGACTCTTCATCAACTTGGTTGTGCTTAACATCCTTGGTAGAACACTCTGAAGATTTGAATGGCAAGAGCTTTGGAGGACCTCCCATGGCAAAACATCCATACAATGGAAAATACCCCCGTGACGGTGATATAACAAGGGAGGGAGGGATGGGAACCCCAATGTGATGTGCATGTCCACTGACACAAGCACAAAGCACAGTATTTATCCTACAAGTGCTTCATTTTAAATAGTGAATTTTATGGTGATCAGAAATGTACGTGATAGTGTAGTTGATTATGGCCTCCCTGGGACCACCAATTCCTTTACAGTAAAGTTACTTCAATACAAGACAGCATAAGCAACCATTCCACCACATTTCAAGCCCACACTAGCATATGTCCAAGCTATTAATAACCTTCCTAAAATATGTTTTAGCGTGCTTAAAGGGAGTGCCTGAACCCAGGTGTCCAATCCACCATAGCACATGCCTACCATAACCAAGGGTGCCCACGCTAAGTGTAATCTACATAAAGTCTGTGCAGGGGAATATAGAGGGTGCCTCCACCTAGGCAGTCATCCCACCACAAGTCATAACCGTCCATTGGCCGCATAACCAAGGGTAACCAGGCTGTAATTAACCTTCCAACATCAACACATTTCACTTTTCATCAAGCGCAAGTTAGCCTAAACCACTTTCAAATGAGACATAAGAGGGACTCCACCTGGAGGATGCATTCAAGCAGAAAGATTTTACATCCTGGTGTAGATTCTCTGCTATGAATAATGACAGCCCCACTCACATTTTCAAACCATACAGGTGCATGTTCATGTATAGACACGTGTTTCGTCTTTTTAATATATGATCACTCATGATAACATCCATCTTCGCATCAATACACCAAATCAAACCCAAATCGAGAAGTAATGAACAAACAAATCCTTCAGCGGTGTAAGGCATAGATTAAGGATCCTTAACCTGCATAGCATGGACACCTGCCTATCAGCAGGCAATAATGTGCAACATAAGTGCAAATTGTACATGAACGCTGCAGTATTAGCACCAACAAAGTACACCCACCTACACAAAAAAACTCAAGCCGGTGAGGTGGAGTTCATCGCCCCTTGGAATCCATATGAAGTACGTAAACAGAACAAGGCAAAGTTAAAACTCAAGGCTTAGCATCCATATGAAGTGCAATAAACTATTAGAACATAACAGAAAAACAAAGGTTACACAGCTTACAGGTCACTAGGTCACAATCTATTTCACTGCCTGATTATAAACTCTAACCAAACCCTTCTCATTTTCCTTAACGACAAAACTACTTGTTCCCGCTAGGCTACCAGGCCCAAGTTCAAACTCTACAATGTAAATAAATTTCATAAGTCTCAAAACTGCGAGTGTCATCCATCCATAAGTGCTTTTATTCCTCATTAATGGTTCCCCTCTCACTGACATAGATACCATCCAAAAACTTCCGGATGTCCTTCTTTTTCACGTGGCATTTCTGTAATAGTCCAAATACCAAACCTTTAATTAGCTGACAAGCAAAATACTTTGTATAGCCACACTAGCATCTTTACTGAAACACATCATCTACAACCGTCACTGTGAAAACAAACCTGGTTGATTAAAGCACAAGACCGAGAGACAAGCTCAATGTCGTTGCCCTCCAAGATCAACTCATCCTTGATCTTCTCAGCTCTGGTCACAGTCACACCCTCAAGCATATCCACTTTCCGAACCTGTGAGCAGCACATGTAGGTTTCTTTTAAATAAGTGAATAGTAAAAGCACCTAATTTAAGATAGAGATTACAGGTAGTGCATACCATCCTTCACATCTTAAAAGTACATGTCCCAGGGGCCAGGACAGCAACACGCAACCCATAGGCCTGCACTAGAGCAGCCAGCACAACACTGGTAGAGGAACAACTTTCAGGCAGCCTCCCCGTGTCAGAGGTGGCCTTGGGCAAAATGAAGAGGATCGTCTGAAATTCCCCTTAACCTCACACACACACAGGCACACACCCGCAAATAGACCCCATGGGAATGAGTAGAAATGTCTTGAGGAATGGAAGAGACTAACTTGTAATATCTCATTGACCCATATATATGATGGAATGGCTAGGGCTCTAGTGATGTTTTATGAAATGGAAAAATTGCTTAGTAACGTCTTCTGAGTAGAGAGAGTTGCTCAAATGTCAAGATTGCTTGGTAATGTCTTCACAGATGTAAGGGTGAGTGTGAGCAGTGGAGATTTAGGTTCTGGGGTAATGAAAGGGCTGATTACTATGGGTTAGTTTTCCTTACAGCAGAATTCTGTTTGATAGCACTTGCTAGATCCATTCTAGGAGATTAAACCATTCCCGCCCATAAGATATTGCGAGAAATACATCCATTCCATCAACCACATAAGACACTGCAGGGAAATCTTTCATTCCATTGTCCACAGACACTGGCTATTCCTGCACTGATCAGATCCTACCCACCCAGTCGCAGACAGCTTCTGCAAAGGACAATCACCTTGAAAAGTTCTCATTAAACACCACTGGAATATGATGGCTCCCAGACTATCTAATCGAACCTGTTAGAAGTCATCTCCTGTCTTTATCAGACACCAAGGCCTCTGTTGTGGGTGTGCCTGCCCTTTGTAGGTGTTCTCTCATTTATCCTCACTCCCCGTATTTTTTCCCATTTTTTCCATGGTGTGGGAGGCTGCCTTGTGCTGGCAGGATGGTCCAGATACTGGCCGACTAGTGGCTGCTGGCCGACTGGAGCAGGGCAACCTCACACGTGTGTGCATGCTGGCCGACTGGAGTAAATGCTGGTCGGGTGACTTCAGCATGCTGTCGGCTGCTCTTCTACAGGCCGACTGCACTCATGGGGCCATTTACTGCGGGATCTTGTGTATAGAGAAGAGTTACACGCCTATCTCTCTCCTTCTCTTGTGCTGTCTATTTTCTGCACTCTCCTTGCTCTTGTGGTCTCAGATTTGGTTATCATCTCCGCTGCGTATTTTGACATGGTATCAGAGCCCTAGGCTCTTGAAAGATCTTGGGAGTTTTCTGAGCAAGAGGGGGATTGTTGCGGTGCTGATTGGTGGACTGTTGGGGACTGTTCGGGAAGAGAAGTAGCAAGAGGAAGTTGCTGGACAGCCACTTGCAGGTTTAAAGTTTTTTTTCCCACCCACCCACCCTTTTCAGTTACATCCCTGCGACGGCAGATTTGTTAGAGCTGGCTGAGAAGCATGTGAAGATCTCTCCCCACATTCCCAGTGGACCGTCAGTTGGACGGGAACAATTACGGCATCTGGAAGGTTATGATGGAGTCTATGCTGGAGTCATATGACCTTGCTAATTTCATCGTTATCGGGGTTCCACGGCCGGAAGCAGAGGAAGGGGAGTTACTGTCAATGAAGAAGGACCGCGAGGCACAGGCACAGATATGGGATCGTGTCAACGCCAGGGTCCGATCATTTATCTTCCTCAACTGCACACCACACGTAATCAATCACGTAAAGCATATGACACTGGCCACACTGGCCAGAGACATATGGCAGCATTGGGCTTCTCTTTATAACAAGGTATCGCCCATGAAGAGAATTTCCTTGGAAGGGCATTCAGGTCGCATTTTCATAGGCGACAACTCCACCATTCCGATACACAGTGAGGGCCGGATGGAGATTATTCCCGACAGCAAGGGGGGCAAGCATGCCTCCCGTGTTCTTTACGTCCCTGCTCTTGGTTTTCATCTTCTGTCAATGCATGAAGTATGCAAGACTTGCTTTCAGGTGAAATTTGAGAAGCATTCAATTGCTCTACGGGACCGTGAGACTGCTAGGTTGTTTGGGAAGGCGGTGTGGAGAATGGTATCTACAAGCTCTCTGCACTCTCCTCGTTGACAGGTTCTCAGTTCGGAGATCTGTGGCACTTTCGTTTTAGCCACTTAAATGTGGATGCCCTGCGGCGAGCTTTCCATGACCAGATGGTGGTTGGCTTGCAAGATTGTCAAATCCCCACGGATCCCCTCGTGATTGATCTTGGTTCGAAACTCGAATCCTGCAAACAAACGAACAAACAAACAACAAGGGGGTGCAGGCTTGACTCACCTCCCAACCATGACAGCCGTGGGCGAGCCCACAGTCTTGGCTATCCCCACCGAGCCACGAGCTGAGCTAACTAGGATGACGTACCAACCAATCTCCTCCTCGCAACATCCCATACCACCACGAAGCTGCCCTCGCGGGCCTCAAGATTGCTGCCGGCCTCGACTGCATAAAGCAGGTGCTAGATCCAGGCTCCAAGACCATAGAGCTCTCTGGCCACCCTTTTATAGGCTCTTGGCCGGTCATCGGGCGTCCACACTTGGCCGCCCGTCCGTCCATACTTGGGTGCCCGCCCGTTAGTATTTTCCTAACTCAGCTCGTCAATCAGCCTGCCTAGTTCCAAGCTTCCCCAAGCCTCGAAACTAGTCTTGCATGCGTGTAGCACACGGTAGATACACACTGTGCACATGACATACTCCCCTTCCTCTAAGAGCTCACTCTTGAGCTCACTAAAAAGCCAGGGTAATCTCTCTGAAGAGTAGTCAATGTCTCCCATGTAGCGTCCTCCTCAACACGATCCTTCCACTTGATCTTGTATTCCGTGATAAGCGTATTACGCAATCTTCGTTCACGAAATCCAAGAATCTTTTCAGGTTTGTGCGGAACAAATGTCATGTCCTCAACATCTATAATTTCTTGAGGAGTAACTAACTGATCTGCTCCACCCAGTACTTCCTTAAGTCTACTGACATGAAATACAGGATGAACTTTCACATGAGAAGGCAAATCAAATTCATATGCAACTGAACCAATCCGTCGTGTAACACGAAATGGTCCACAGTATCTAGGGGATAATTTCGGAGATCTACCTGTCCGTAAAGTCTCGGAATCTTTCGGAACTCGCAAATACACCATCGTTGCTTCAGAGAACTCTCTAGTGAACGATGTCTATTAGAATAAAACCTATCTCGGTCTTGAGCACTTCTAATAGATTCCTTTGTAACTTGTAACATTTCCTGCATATCTTGCAAAAAATTACGTGCTGCATCATGCTGAAGTCTTGAGAATCCTACTGTAACAGGTGATCTTGGTTGAAAACCATACATAAGCATGAAAGGACTAAACCCTGTACTCGTATGCTTAGTACTGTTATAAGCAAATTCTAACATAGGAAGATAATCCTCCCATGAACTCTGTCTTTTGGATACATATGCTCGAAGCATATCCTCCAAAATCTGATTCACTCTTTCAGTCTGGCCATCAGATTGAGGATGATCAGAGGAACTCAAATTCAAAGTTGTTTCCAACTTCTCAAAAACAAGTTTCCAAAAATCACTCGTAAACTTAGAGTCCCTATCAGTGACTATGTCATGCGGTAACCCGTACAGTCTAAACAATTGCTCGATAAACTGCCGAGCTAATTGCGTAACTGTAATAGTCTTCCGGGTCGGTAAAAATCTAGCCATTTTTGTCAAGCAATCTACCACAACCCAAATAGAATCGTGGCCTTGATGTGTTCTTGGCAATCCGGTAATAAAATCCATGGAAATACTTTCCCATTTATTACCTGGGATTTGCAAAGGATGCAACAACCCAGCCTGTCTAAAACGTTCAGCTTTATTTGCCTGACAAATTTGACACTTGAGAACATAATCTTCTACATACCCTTTCATCTTCGGCCAATAAAAAGTGTGTTTCACTAATGATAGTGTCCTGTGTACCCTAGGGTGTCCAATAGAAGGGGCGTCATGACACTCCTTAAGAATCTTGGACCTAATGTCCAAGATCTATGGTACACAAATTTTGTCATTACGGAATAGCAAACCATTCCGAATCATCCACTGGCCTCCTGCAGCCTGAAAAGTAGACTGCTCAGTCATCGAGTCTTGGTCAATCAATGAGCTTCCGTCCTGGATCTTCTGCCAAAATGGACCAAAATAACTATCAGTCCTGCAAAGCCCTCTCAATGACTGAAATAAGTCAGTAGAAATCTCGGTGAACGACAAAGTATTCACCTCTCTAATCCGACTAAGCGCATCTGCAATACTATTCATGGAATCTTTCCGATAACGGATCTCAAAATCAAAATCTTGCATTAACTCTACCCAACGAGCTTTCCTTCCTCTCAAATCATCCGCATCACACACATACTTGATTGACTGATAATCAGTCAATACCACAAACTTAGAGCCATATAAATAATGTCTCCAAACCTTGAGAGCATGAATCACAGCATAAAGCTCCTTCTCAAGGATTGGCCAACGAGATTGAGTGTCGTCTAGCTTTTTACTTTCAAAAGCAACCGGTCTACCATCTTGAAATAAAGCAGCCCCGATAGCATAGTCACTGGCATCAGTTTCAAGAACATAAGACCGACTAGGATCAGGCAATGCTAAGATAAGTGCTTCCTTGACTTTATCTTTCAAAAGTCTGAAGACCATATCCAAATCGTTATTCCAAGTGATAGGCTGATTTGACTTACGTCCACGACCTTTCAATAAGTCGGTCATCGGTAGTGTGAGCTGAGAGCACCACCACAAATTTCTCCAAATGTTCACGAAAAAGATCGTTCATCATTTGCTGGAAAGTGGCTGGAGCATTGGTTAATCCAAAAGGTAATACAAGAAACTCGTAATGGCCATAGCTAGTCCGAAAGGCAGTTCTTTCGACATGTCTTTCATGAATACGCATCTGGTGATAGCCAGTACGTAAATCTATCTTCGTGAACATTTTCCAGATGCATAACATAGCATTCCAGAGTGTCTTTGTAGTCCTGAATCTGGATTGGAAGCATCTCCACCTTGCGATCCCAAACTTGCCTTCCCACAGGTAGGTGTACCTCATAGGTATGGTCGCTCAGTGTTGTATCAAGACTCAATTTCTGCACAAGTTTGTAGTTAACAAAATTATGCGAACTGCCAGGGTCTAAAAGAATGTGAATCTTATGGCCATTCACTTCTCCATAAACTCGGAGAAGATCATGCAAGCCAAATATCTGAAAATTGAACAGACAATCAGAACAAGTACTAGGGCGAGAAAGTACAGTAATTGACGTACCTGTCAAAGACAACTGATTAGCTGCCTTTGGCTTGGGTCCTGCGTTTGACTTGGTACCCTTTTGCTTTGGGCACTCGTTACACATGTGTCCTTTTTCTTCGCAGATAAAACAACGTCCTTCCTTCTTGAGCTTTAAAGCCCGAAGGAGTCGTTTCTTCTTCGCTGGTGTCGAACTTGAATTCTTCGAAGGTTGATCCGAAGACTTGCCTTCAGTCGTGTTAGCCATAGGTGCGAAGAACTTTCTTTTATGCTTGTTCCCCTGCTTAGTAACGGGTTTCGACTTGGAAGAGACCATCGTATCATCATAGATACGAGCTAAATGAATGGCCTCGTCCAATGTTTTACATTTGTTATTTTTAACATGTAATCGGTACGAGTCTGGTAAACCAGCTACGAAAAACCCCAAAAGAGTAGTGGGATCCATTTTTGTAGCTTTCATCTGCAAGTCACGAAACTTCTGGAGGTAGACCTCATAAGTGAGGTGCCGCGAGGTCATTGTCAAAGCTGAAAACCGGACAACAACATCATAGTCATCCTCTTTCTTGAGGAATTCTTTCTTGAAGATATCTTCAAATTGTGCCCAAGTCGTTGGCTTAGGATTAAGTTCCTTCCACCAAAGCAAAGCTTTGCCGGACAGGAAACCTTCTGCTAATTGGATCTTCTTTCCATCATCATATGGATGAAACTCAAAGTGAACTTGCCACTTATGTAGCCACGTGTCCACGATCTCCTTGGTTCGTTGCTTTTGCTCGTCCCCGAACGGTTCCGGAGTAATATTGGGACCTAAAGCTGAAGCCAAGGTATCCATACCCGAGAAAGTAGAGAGGGTAGTGGTCAATAGAGCGATGGAGTTCTGCAAAGCTTGCATCTGAGCTACGATTTGTGCCTGACGTTCCGTCGAAGAAGCTTCGAGAGCTACTTTGAACTCTTGGAAATCTGATTTTGACACAAAATCGTCAAAAAGATCGGCATCGGTACCTTCCATAGCCGGCAAACCTTCGCATTCCACGAGGGGCTCCAACTCTGATTCTTGGATCGACATCGTGAAGAGGGTACGTGGAGAGAAAATTCAATCTTTGCACAATGAAAGTGCGAGCGAACTTGAGAGCTTGAGAGCTTGAAAACTTAAGAACTTGAGTGATGTGTGGCAAGAAGCCCACTTGAGGGGGTTTATAAAGATTTCCCAAAAGCCAAAAATCTCCAAAAGCTATATATATATATATATATATATATATATATATATATGGATATATATATTCTAAAGTCTTTTTTTTTTAAATAAACACCTTGAAACCTTGGAGAGAAGAGGACTTTTAAACCTTGGAGAGAAGAGGACTTTTAAACCTTTTTTTAAAAAAAATTAAACTCCCAAAAAAAACGAAAGCACTAAAAAAAACCGAATGCTTTCCTTGTGTTTTTTTTTTCGCTTCCCTCCTGGATTAGCCCGTCGGTGAACTGCCGGCGCCTGGATTAGCTCCCGGTTGGAGTTGCCACCGCCAGCTGTTGCTGACGTCGCCTGCCGCCGACGCCTACGTGTCCTGTCGGCGCTGCCTTCACGCAGATGACCGTGGCTACCTGCCTGCGCCTGTCTGCCTGTCTGCCTGTCTGCACACTTGCGCACAAGTGTGGCCGCCTGCACCTAGGCATGGCCGTTTGCCTGCGCTACGCTGCGCTGAACTAGCCGCCTAACTACGTGTCGCCTGAGCACCGGTCTTGCACGCGTTCGTGTGCGCATGCGCATACTTGGCCGACTGCACTTGCCAGCCTGCGCACCAGCGCCTGTATACGTGCACCGGAGCCGGCGACGACCTCTCTCTCTCTCTCTCGTTCGCCAAAAAACAACGAAAAGCAAACATGCGTTTTTTTTTTCTGTTTCTCTCCCTGCAGTTCATGCGTATGACTGCACACACAAACATACCTCTTCTTTGCAAAGCAATCAACCCTACTTAGACTACCACCTCCCATCAACATGGGTGTCTTTGATGAAGAAAAAACACATACTATTCTGAAATCTGCAATATGCACAGAAAAACAGCAAGCTTTTTAACACATACCGTTCTTCGACCTCATCTTCTCTACCTACCGACTTGCTCATTCACGAGGTATGCTCTGATACAACTGTCAAATCCCCACGGATCCCCTCGTGATCGATCTTGGTTCGAAACTCGAATCCTGCAAACAAACAAACAAACAAACAAGGGGATGCAGGCCTGACTCACCTCCCAACCATGACAGCCGTGGGCGAGCCCACAGTCTTGGCTGTCCCCACCGAGCCACGAGCTGAGCTAACTAGGATGACGTACCGACCAATCTCCTCCTCGCAACCTCCCATACCGCCACGAAGCTGCCCTCGTGGGCCTCGAGATTGCTGCCGGCCTCGGCTGCATAAAGCAGGTGCACGTCTGCACTAGATCCAAGCTCCAAGACCATAGAGCTCTCACAAACTCGCGAGACTCTCTATAATACAATAACTAATCTTGGCCACCCTTTTATAGGCTCTTGGCCGGTCATCGGGCGTCCACACTTGGCCGCCCGCCCGTCCATACTTGGGTGCCCGCCCGTTAGTATTTCCCTAACTCAACTCGTCAATCAGCCTACCTAGTTCCAAGCTTCCCCAAGCCTCGAAACTAGTCTTGCATGCGTGTAGCACACGGTAGATACACACTGTGCACATGACACAGATGTTGGCAGCAAGCAAGGACGTTGCAGTTCTTGCATACGTGGTAAGCAGCATAGGGAATCCTTTCCGAAGCAGGCTTCCAGGCGGGCTTCAAAACCATTGGAGTTGATTCACACTGACTTGTGTGGACCTCAACAAACACCATCATTGGGAGGATCTCTCTATTTCATGCTGCTTGTTGATGACTGTACCAGATTTACATGGGTCTACTTTCTTTCACAGAAGGACCAAGCTTTTGCACGGTTCGAGGATTGGCACGTGATGGTGGAAAAAGAGTCTGGATTGCAAGTAAAGACTCTCAGGGCTGACAAAGGGAGTGAATTCTCCTCGAATGTATTTCTCAGATTTTGTGCAGATCGTGGCATCAAGAGGGAACTGGCCAATACAGGATCGCCTTCAGAGAATGGAGTTGTAGAACGCAAAAACAAGACTTTGGTGGAGATGGTGAGGACCATGTTGGAGCATCGTGATCTTGCTCATCCACTTTGGGGAGAGGCTGTGGCAATGGCTGTCCATACCCTCAACCGGTCTCCAACGACTTCAGTACCTAATATGACTTCGTTTGAGGCATACTTTGGCAGGATACCTGATGTCTCGCACTTTCGTGTTTTTGGGAGTGATGCGTATGTACATATTCCGAAGAAGCAGAGGGGAAAGCTTGACTCCAAATCCCGCAAGCTTATATTTGTTGGGTATAATTCTCTTTCCAAGGGATACAAATTGTATGATCCAGATAGGAATGAGATTGTTGTCAACCGGGATGTGGTTTTTGATGAGCATGTTCCAGTATCCACTGTCAAGGAGCCGCCACTTCTTGGAGATCTAGAAGGGTCTGATGATGATTCCTAGACCATTGTTCCAATGATCAACCTCAGTCAGTACAGGAGGTTGAGCCCGCAACTGGAGTAGAGCCCCCGCAACGGCAAGAGGCTCCACGATCTGTTCAAGTACCCAGGTGGTTGTTGGACACCCTTAGGGAGTCGTGTCACGGAGTTACCCTCCAAGTGGACCACAGACGACGGCCCTCGAAGATCGCATAGAGTCCATGAAAAAAGCAATACAGCAGAGCTTCTTCAAGTAAATTGTGCTTTGATGTCTCATATTATGCGGGACAAGGAGCCCACTTCCGTTAAGGAAGCCCTTTCACAGGATACTTGGAGGAAAGCCATGCAGGTGAAACTTGATGCCATCGAGAAGAACAAAACATGGGAGTTGGTACCGAGGCCGTCGAAACAGTCAGTCATTGGTGTCAAATGGGCCTTTAAGACCAAATATGCGTCAAGTGGGTCGGTGGACAAACACAAAGCCAGCCTTGTGGCTAAAGGTTATGCTCAGCGGCCAGGCATTGACTACGAGGATACGTTTGCACCGACAACACGGATGACCACGATTCAGACCGTTCTTGCCCTTGCTTCTTCTCAGAGGTGGCCAGTGTATCAGATGGATGTAAAATTTGTGTTTCTTAATGGTGACCTGCAGGAGGAGGTGTAAGAGCAACCTCCAGGCTTTGTTGTTCCAAAATCAGAAGGGATGGTTTACAGGTTACGTGCCTTGGTCTTCAGCAGGCTCCCAGGGCTTGGAATTAGAAGATTGATTCCTTCTTTGTTCGGACTGGTTTTCAGAGATCAGTTGTAGATCCCAACCTGTATCTCTTTCGGGAACGCAGCATGGTTACGATTATCATCCTTTATGTGGATGATCTCATTTTCACCGGCGGTCATGTGGAGCACATTGGCGTGACGAAGGTTGCCTTGTCAAAGGAGTTTGAGATGACCGACCTAGGCTTACTCCACTTCTTTTTGGGATTGAAGATCTGGCAAATCCAAAGGGGGTTTTTTGTCTCTCAGCAACGGTATGTTCATGAGTTGCTTGAGGCCTTTGGGATGGAGAACTGCAAGCCTATTACTTCGCCAATGGACCCAAATACAAAGTTAACTCTTAATGATCCTTGTGAGCCAGTTGATGCGTCGCAGTATCGAAAGTTGGTTGGTTCATTGATCTGGTTGCTATATATCATATTGGACTTGAGCTTCTCCCTAGGGCTGTTGAGCTCTTTTATGCAGACGCCATTGAAGTCTCATTGGGACGCAAGATTGCGGATCTTATGGTATCTGCAGAGTAGGAAGGATCTAGGACTCTTACACACAGGAGGGGATGCCAGACTCCAAGGTTGGAGTGATTCAGATTGGGGAGGAGATCCAGACACGAGATCTACTTCAGGTTACAGTTTTACCCTCGACTCAGGAGCAGTTTCTTGGTGCAGTAAGAGGCAACCAACTATTGCTCTATCTTCGACAGAGGCAGAGTACCGGACTGCCTGTGGTGGTGCTTGCGAAGTTGTGTGGCTGCGGAGGCTGCTAGGCAAGATTGGGTTTCCACAAAAGGAGCCCACAGTCATCCAGTGTGATAACCAGAGTTGTATAGCTATTGCTCGGAACCCAGTCTTCCATGCCAGGACCAAGCACGTAGAGATACAATATCACTTTGTACATGAGAAGATCTTGGCTAGTGACATCTTGCTACTTTAATGTTCGACGGAGGACAATGCGACGGACCTCTTCACGAAGTCTCTACCTCACACTACGCTCAGGCGGCACTCCAGCTCCCTAGGGTTGATTTCCCAGCCAGGAGATGAGAGGGGGTGTTAGAAGTCATCTCCTGTCTTTATCAAACACCAAGGCCTCTGTTGTGGGTGTGCCCGCCCCTGCCTTGTGCTGGCAGGATGGTCCAGATGCTGGCCGACTACTGGCTGCTGGCCGACTAGAGTAAGCCGACCTCACACGTGTGTGCATGCTGGCCGACTGGAGTAAATGCTGGTCGGGTGACTTCAGCATGCTGTCGGCTGCTCTTCTACAGGCCGACTGCACTCATGGGCCATTTAAATAAAATGGCCCCATGGCCTCCCACTTCTTTGAATCATCTTTTCATTGCAGGATCTTGTGTATAGAGAATAGTTACACGCCTATCTCTCTCCTTCTCTTGGGCTGTCTATTTTCTGCACTCTACTTGCTCTTGTGGTCTCAGATTTGGTTATCATCTCCGCTGCGTATTTTGACAGAAGCATGGGAGTTTCAGGGCCAACATACACATGAGCAAAGAATTATGGATACTTCTGGTTATTGTATGCATAAAAACACTAGGTATGAAACTCCAGTCCATTTCTTAAGGCAGGATGGGCTCTGCTTCACCATTCCAATAAAATGCAGGGGAGGCTGCCATTCCTTGCATGATAATCTATTTCCACCCATAATCACATTTTTAGAGAGTTTTCCATTCCTTTGACCACCTCCACACATAGGCACTAACTGCACTTTCCTCCCAAAGGCGTTACCATCAGCCATCGAGCCCGCTCCACCCTACCTTGCCCCCAAAACTCAATAATAAGGCACCCTGCCCATACATCTCATAATCTCGAGAAAAGCCATTACTGGGAAACTCGCCATTCTATCAACGTTATTGCCTTGCCAGACAATTTTACTCATCCATCAGTCTTTCGCCCCATCCCATCGCTTAAACGTTAATGTAAAACAAGGAAATGGATGCAGAAAATACCCGCTTCTCGCCAAGAAAGTTACGGATTTCGATATTGTTCTTCGAAGCAGAGATGCTGGCATTGATGGGGAAATGAGCATAGACGAAGCGCATTTTGTAGCGGTAGCCCTTGGTGACGCCAGTGATGAGGTTCTGGACATGGCTGAGGGCAGTTCTGATGGCGGCCATGGTCTTGCGGGAACCGAACCAGGCCTCCACCTTGAGCTTCTTCCCGCCCTCAATCATCTGCAGATCCAGGTTAAGGTGCTTGAAGTTGCGGGTGAGCTGCCCGCGAGGCCCTGTCACGCGGATCTGCTTCGCTTTTATCTCCACCTTCACCCCCTCCGGGATGTCCATGGTCTGAGAAGCCAGAATCGTCTTCATCTTGGCAGGCTAGGGTTTCCCCACACACACACACAAAAACACAAAGGTCAGACAGAGAGAGGAGCTAGTAGGACTTGCTTCCTTTGAAATGCGTTTTAGGGCTTACACCAAAACCTACATAAAATAGTTGTTAGGATCCTTTGATCATGATCATAATCCTAATGCAAATGTATTGTGAAATTATCATCATGGGCATGGGCATAGGTATGGGCTGTGGCATCTCCAAATTCATCATGAGCACATGAATGCCCATGCTCCATGCAATGGGTGGTGTGATTCTCCTCTTGTGTCCAAAACAATCTTCCTTGTTCCAAAAAAAACAATAAGACAAACAAATTCAAGTTGTGTATAAATCGATGCTTACTCGTTGGAGAGGAGCATATATGGAGCCATCAATTTCTTTATCCACATTATATCTTCGCTTCAATCAAACAACTTTAGGAGTTATATCTTTCGAATGTATTTGCACTTTGTTGTCCAATGCTTTAGCTTAGCAATATATCATGGGAGGCAGTTTTTGGGTGGGATCTTAGAGATCTCATTGAATCGTTACTCTGAAGTGCATATGGCACACACATATAATGGGCATGATGGATCATTTGGATCTTAATCATACTCTTTAGGATCTTCATCCTATCATCATAAGCATGAATTGCCCCAAATGGGCAAGTGATCGCGGCACTTATAGCCTTGCATGCTCCCGTGCAATGGGTTGTGGATATGTTTGTTATACTAAAGGGACGTGATGTTTACAAATCAATGCACCTGCATTAGGACAAGATATTTCCAACCATCAATTTCGCTTTAAAAAGCAATATTGCCCCTCCCTTCACATTTTTCAATTTATTTTTTAAGCAACACAACAAAAAAAATTTACTTTCCAACTTATTTTATTTTATTTTCCCTTTACATTCTATTTCTTTAATTTATAAGCGACACGCCATAATATGTGGAATTGCACTGCCTTTGACTTTTGGATTTCTATTTTTTGAGGGATAATTGTAGTATTATAATTATATATCCCCTTGGTAGAAGTCCATACACATCATATACAACAAACACCAGGGAATGGTAGAAGTCCATACACATCATATACAACAAACACCAGGGAATGGTAGAAGTCCATACACATCATATACAACAAACACCAGGGATAACTGTAGTATTATAATTATATATCCCCTTGGTAGAAGTCCATACACATCATATACAACAAACACCAGGGAATGGTATCACCAGTCTCCCCACATAAGGACTTTTACAAAATATAATTGAAAACTTCTTCGTGACGCACTCCTTTCAATTGTTAGGTATTTCGAAGCTTCACGTCTATGTCCATCTTCTATGTGTAACCATCCTATGTGTGTAAACTTATTCATACGAATGTGTGTGAACACCTACTTAGGTGTGCACACCCCCTTATCTATGGATAGGATAAGTGTCCCACATGTCATTAGTATGTGTAACATATGTCATTAGTATTAGTATGTGTAACATGTGTCATGTCTATGTGTCAAAAGATAAGGCTACTCCCAAGCCTACAAAAGAATTGTACTTTGTGAAGTTTCACTTGGTTGTGAAACACACACTCTCTCTCTCTCTCTACAAAAGCTCACTATATAGTCTACAATTGGTATCAAAGCCACCTTCATTCGCCACACTCTCTGCTCTGCGCATCCGTGTCTTTCACAGGGCTACCCGCAAGCGTCGTCTCTACTTGTTGCTTCATTGATTCACCGTCGAGGGTGGCAGAGCTCATGATAGCCCCGCCGGTTAGGCTGGGTTGAGCCACCTGCTCAGCTGGGCAGACTGGTGGGGCGGGCTGAGTTGCTCGCTCCTTGGGCGGAGGTCCACCTTCAAAGGGTTCCCTGTCGACTTTGCATTTTGCGCCAGTTTCTCCTCCCAACCTTGGATGTCTTCTTCACCTCATCTTCACGTTCTATTGCACCTCCTCTTCGTCATTCCTCTGTGTGGTCCCATTAGTCCTCCCACGAGTTACATGTGCGGGCTACTTGCATGTAGCCCTCTTTGCTTCATGTCAATAATAAAATCTTCACCTATATACAAGCAATAGTTACACGTGTAGCAAAAGTGAAAGTATAATTGCCCTACCAATGTCTGCTAGCACCCCGTTCGTTGTTCTCCTTATGCATGAGCGCATATGGGGAATAGTGCATATGGGGAATAGTGTCTGGAGCCGTTGAGAATCCTAGAGAGCACTGAACTTGAAAAGCACAAGCTATGGTAGCAAAACAAAATGAGAGGGCTCAGCATCACGGATTCTTCGGTTCATCACGTTGACTTCAAGTCCACAGCCAAGCAAAACTGGGCAAATTGGAGAGCATCTTCGGTAATATAATCAATCATTCCAAAGTTTTTTTGAAGCTCAAATTTTATGATCTTCAGCTCGAGTTAATAGTAGTCAAGCACCTTGCTAGTCTTAAATGTGAGCCTGAAGATGAAGATAAAGTGGTTGTACCTATTAAGAGTATGCATGGGATCACTCAATTTGAGCGCACTTTGGAAGCCCTTCACTTGGTAGCTACAATCTTTGAAGGCTTAATGGATGTACTCCTTGAGAAGGATATGATAAATAAAGAAGAAAAACAAATAAGCAACAACTATGATCACGATAAAGTCTTCGCCAGGTCCAACAACTAGAAAAGTGGCAAGAAAATTCAATGCAAATACTGCAAGGGGGTGTGGGCCATGAAGAAGCGAATTGCTTCAAGAAGAAAGAGAAGGAGCAAGAGCAACACCATGTAAATCTTTTCACCTGAAGAAGACATTCCAGAGCCATCCAAACACAACAACGAAGAAGAAATCCCTGCTGTGCTGCTGCAACTATTTGGTTCCAAAATGTCTCCCTTCATGATGAGAAAAACTTTTGACTATACTTTCTAAGTCCTCTCTCTATTTATGTGTGTGGGTACTCTACCCCAATAGTCCCCCAAAAATGAGTTGTAATAAATGTTCAGTGTATGTGTCAATGTTTGTGTTTTTATGGTCTTGTGTAAGGCTCCTTATCTATCATCCCTATTAGGAGCAAATGGGGGGGTGACGAAGAGCTGGTCGTGAAGCTCCGGTCACTTGATGATTGGAGGATTAGCATAGCATAGGAGGTGCGCATGGCTAGATCACTCCTTTAAAGGCAGTTACTTCCTTTGTGTATTGGGTGTCACCTCCGTCACTTGAAGGGGGGTTTGTTGGGCATTTCAGAGCTTCATGTCTATGTCCATCTTCTGTGTGTAGCCTTATCCATATGTATGTGTGTGTGAACACCTACTTAGGTGTGAACTAAAAAGAATGCGGGGGAGAGAGAGAGAGAGAGAGAGAGCTTGAGTTCCTTGCTAGCAAACACACACACACACAAAAGAGTGCAAGACACAAGAGAGAGAGATGGATGGCTGAATTTTTTTCTATCTTCTTCTCTTCTTTACAACCATATAACTAAAAGATAAGAGTATATACATAAAGGGAAAGTACTCTCCTATAACAACATACAATGGTCGCTCTCTATAGTGTGAACCGGACTATATGATATGGTGCTATAACTATGCCATAACTCTACTACTCCAAAGTGGCTGTCATCACAGAGCCTATCATCCAACGACAGCATATCAACCATAATCTCACCAACCATGTCAGTGGCATAGTTACGGAAGCTATCACCCAGGTGGATCAAAAATGTTTGCACACTAGTTGAGCTCAATATCTTAACACTCCCCCCCTCAAGCTCAATATCTCAACACTCCCCTAGGTGGGTCAAAAATGTATACGCACTAGTTGAGCTCAATATCTCAACAGTCCCCCTCAAGCTCAACTCCACGCACTACACTCCAAGTAAGCTCATAAACCTGTGGAACTTCTCTGTGCCCAATGCCTTCGTGAAGATGTCAACCACCTGATCCTATGTGCTAACATATACCAAATCCACATCACCTGTTGGAACCTTCTCTCTTACAAAGCAATAGTGCACCTCAATGTGAAGATGTCAGCCACCCGATCCTCTGTGCTGCTAATAGATACCAAATCTACATCACCTGCTAGAACCTTCTCTCTTACAAAGCTTCTCTGCGCCCAATGTCATCGTAAAGATGTCAGCCACCTGATCCTCTATGCTGACATATACTAGATCTACATCACCTACTACTAGAACCTTCTCTCTCACAAAGCAATAGTGCACCTCAATGTACTTCGTTCTAGCATGGTATACTGGGTTACTAGCCAGCTGTATGCTACTCATGTTGTCACAATAAATGACAAATGCCCTAACCACGGACTCACCCATATCACCAAGTAGCTTTTGAAACCAAGCTACCTCACAAGCTACCATAACAGCACCTATGTACTCTACCTCTATACTCAACAAGGCAACTATTTTCTACTTCTTACTTCTCCAACTCACAACCGCACTTCCAAATAAAAACATAAAACCACTAGATCCCTCCCTACAACACTACCAGCCCAATCATAGCATCTATGTACCTATGTAGTTGTATCTCTGTACCAGTCTCATTGAAAGTCTATAATCAACTATGGACTTTATGTACCTGAGAATCCATCTAGCTGCATCCAAGTGTGGCTTCCTAGGGGCCTGCATAAACTAACTCACAAGTCTGACAGCATAGCTCAAGTCAGGCCTAGTAATGGTCATGTAGATTAAGCTACCCACTATACGCCTGTACATAGTGGGGTCCTCCAAAAGCTCACTTGTATCTACGTGTTTTGCTCCAATGGCAATGAAATAGGCTTACAGCCTATCATACCATGCTTGGACAACATGTCCAAGCCATACTGCCTCTATAATAACAAAATACCATGAGGTGATCTCACCACCTCTATGACAAAGAAATACCATAGCTCGTCCAAATCCTTTATCTAAAACTTTTGCTTTAAAAGCCTCCTAATATCATGTATATCAGCATCACTTTCACTATTGATAATCAAGTCATGCATATAGATGACTAGTAGCATGATCCCTCTATCTGTATTTTTCACATAAATCTACATTGGATATCTGAAATCCAATGGTAACAAGATACTCCCCGATCTTGTTTGACCATACTCTGTGTGCCTACTTCAAGCCATACAAGGCTTTGCATAACCTACACACAAAATTTAGGTGTGCAACACTCTCATAACGTGGTGACTGCATCATGCATATTTCTTCTTATAAATCACCATGCAAGAAGGCATTCTTTATATCTATCTAATGTAAAGACCAACCCTTTGTTACAACCATAGCAATGACAGCTCTCATGGTTGCTATTCTTGCAACCGAGCTTAATGTCTCCTTATAGTCAATGCCATAAGTCTGTGCATAGCCCTTGGACCAATCTTGCCTTATACCTACTCACTGAGCCAACGTTATGCTTGACTTTATACACCCACTTACATCCAATTGCCTTACTTTCATGCAAAGGCACTAACTCCCATGTTGCATTTGCATCCAATGATGCCATCTCCTCATTCATGGCATCTTCCCATTTTTTATTTCCAAGTGCCTCCGAAAAATAAGTGGGCTCCAACTCCTGTATTTATTTAACCATGTAAGCATAATGATGGACTATATATCCATCGTGTCTCAACCTATCAACAGCTCGTAGACCTGCGTACACCTGGATTGGCAGGTATCCTCAAAACAACCCTAATTCGCCTTACACTAGGAGTAACCACAGATGGAATGCCAAGCTCCTCATCAAGGCTCTACTCAGAGCTGCTAGAGTCACCATCTACATATGAGTGACATGCTGACAAATCTGACACAAAAGGTTGATCTATCTCTTTCCTTTCCTTTGTGTGATACATGTGTACCTACATCTGTCCTCGACCTACCTGACCATGGACCGACATTGGATCCACTACTGAGGCTCTGCAAGTCCACTAAGGACCTATGATTACTTCTCTACATGTGGTGTAGCACATCATCAGTAATTCTTACATCTATATCTTCTATTGTCTTCACCACTCATGCATACCAGCTACTCGTCTCATCAACAAAGATAAACATCTTTGCTTACTCACATCTCACGGGTGGTAGGGTTGTAACATCTATAACCTTTCTACTCCATAACATAACCAATAAACATGCATTTCTCTACCTTTCGATCCAATTTTGTTCTTACTTCATCAGGAACATGCACATATGCAATACACCCAAACACTTTCAAGTGAGACACATATGCAATACACCCAAACACTTTCAAGTGAGACACATCTAGTCTTATGCCTGTAAACTTTTGTTTAGGCATCATACCATGAATAACTATAATGGGTGTCCTGTTCATAATGTTTGCTACTGCTTCTACCCAAAAACAATGTGGCATATTCTTTATAGCCCCATCAAGGCATGTGCCACTTCTACAATGTGCCTATTTTTTCTTTCTACAACACAATTCTATTACGGAATGTACCTGCATATAAACTTTCTCTTTGATTCGTTGCTTTCTCAAGAAATCATTGAACTCATTGGAGAAATATTCTCCCCCACCATCTGATCTCAAGCATTTTATTTGCATGCATTTTTCCTTCTCAACCAAGGATTTAAATCTCTGAAAGTGAGCAAACACCTCACTTTTCTCTTTCATGAAGTAAACCTATACTTTTCTAGTGTGGTCATAAAAGAATGTAACATAATACTTGCAACTTGCAACATAATACTTGCAACTTGCAATTGTTGCAGTCTTGGTTGGTCCACATACATTTGAATGTATAACATCAAATGGCCTTGCACTCACATGCTTTTCATGTCACTCACATGCTTTTCATGTGGGAAAGCATGTTTGGCCTGCTTACCAAGCTAGCATGCTTCACATACTTTATGCATACCATCAATCTTAAACTTTGGTAAACCTACAATATTTTGGACTTGCATAAACTTCAATCGTTGTATATTCACATGACCAATACGCTTGTGCCATATGTTAATATCTGTAATGACACCTGCAAAATGGGTGTCCTGTTCACAATGTTTGCTACTGCTTCTACCCAAAAACAATGTGGAATATTCTTTTCAGCCCCATCAAGACACGTGCCACTTCTACAATGTGCCTATTTTTTCTCTCTATAACACAATTCTGTTTTACGGAATGTACTTGCATAATATAAACTTTCTCGTAATTCGCTGCTTTCTCAAGAAATCGTTGAACTCATTGGAGAAATATTCCCCCCACCATCTGATCTCAGGCATTTTATTTACATGCCTTTTTCCTTCTCAACCAAGGATTTAAATCTCTGAAAGTGAGAAAACACCTCACTTTTCTCTTTCATGAAGTAAACCCATACTTTTCTAGTGTGGTCATCAAAGAATGTAACATAATACTTGCAACCTGCAATTGTTGCAGTCTTGGCCGATCCCCATACATCTGAATGTATAACATCAAATGGCCTTGCACTCACATGCTTTTCATGTGGGAAAGCATGTTTGACCTGCTTACCAAGCTAGCATGCTTCACATACTTTATGCATAGCATCAATCTTAAACTTTGGCAAACCTGCAATATTTTGGGCTTGCATAGACTTCAATCGTTGTATATTCACATGACCAATGCGCTTGTGCCATATGTTAATATCTGCAATGGCACCTGTTCCATGCACAAACATGGTTGCCTTTACCTCAGGCATGTTCACTTTATAGACCCTACTCAAACATCTATCCAACAAAAACCAAGTTCTTCGTAATATTTGGAACATGAAGTTGTTGATGGAGAATGCACAGGCGGAAGCATAAACAAGACGAGAGAGAGTAGAGAGAGCTTGTGGACTAGATCACCTTTTATATTAGCTTGAAGCTTTACAATAGCAATAGGCCAGCAAGAGATGTTGAACTTGTGCAAGGGAAGTGGATGATTTAGTGAATAATGGGGGAACTCCTTATATAGTCCATGTGTGAGCTGGCCGATTGGTCTAGGGCTAGCTGACTGGCACAAGACAAATAAATAGGAGAAACTTACATAAAATACCAAATAAATGATCCAACCCAAATACACTGAGATGCATAAATTCTAACACCCCCTCTGCAGCTCGTAGTGTGCAAGAGTCAGAACAAGATAAGTCGATGAAGATGCAACCATGGACCCTCCAGTACCGCGAATACTAGAATCACCTGAGAGAGAGCATCTACCAACCAGTGTCCTCGAAACAAAATGCCACCACGAATACTAAGGAACTTTGCTTGGCCATGAATTCCCACACGTGTGCAATGAACTCCAAGAATAGATGATGAGCTGCTGGACACAATATTCCATAATCCCCAATAGTGGACAGAACACATCATGTCCCAAAAGCCTCGAACAATGAACTCGGAACAGATCCAGTTCATAGTCTCTACTATACAAAAGATAACCATGTCCCACCAAATGTCTAATGCTTGGTACTCTAAATCAAGGTCCCCATGCACCAGTAAAGTGGAGCTGTAATCAGCCCCCTCTCTTGCCCACAAGCCTCCTCTGGCTGGAAGCACATGGGGGAAAACTGCATGTGTACTAGTGAAGTACACCATCTGGGTCCTCCTAAGCCAGAAGCGCCATGGGAGCCCTAGAAGTGGTATTAGAATCTGTATCATTGTCATGTGTCGTTTCTTTGCCCTTTCTCTGAGATGCAGCCATGCCCTTGGTCTTGTCCTTCTTCTTGGAGAAACAATCCTTGGACAGATGTCCTCTTTTCCCGCAAGAGAAGCAGCGACTCCGACCTTTCTTCTGAACTGAGGAAAGTGCTTGGTCATAACTATTAACTGACACCTTCAACTTACCTTGTGAGACGAGAACGGACTCCTCCTCCAAAAGTAGGGAGCTAAGATCATCAAAATCCAACTGAGTGGATGTGACTTGGCACCGCAAAGATCGAGAAATCATATCATAGTATGGGGGAAGCTTGGTGAGGATAAGTGCAACCAGCTAAGAAGAGGACAAAGTAGCACCCATAGCCAGTAAAACTGGTACCTTTAGCCTTCATGAGGAACAACTAAAATGCCTTCGGGGAATAACAAACCGTAGAGTTGTCTTTGCAAGGTAACTACCCTCATTCGATGAATCTCAAGCAAAGAGATTCTCCGATTAGACCATACCTGATGAGCATTGGTGAGAGTTTGCACTACCGGTGAGACCTCCTCTGTGATGGTCCACACAAGCACTGAATGCGCCTTTGAGTCCCGATTCTAGAGCCATTCTTGGAAGCACAATATGCTTTAAAATGGCCCTAAGGCCACTCTATCATGCACACAGACACTCGAGCTTCCTCTCACAATGCCCTGAATAATATCCCACAAACCCTTGTGGATAAACCAAATCCACATCTGAAGCTTCCCAATGGGCATAGTTGGGTCCTTTCAACTTTTCATCCTTGTTCGTACACAGGGGGAGCCGTATTCACAACAACAAGAAACACATATCTCAGCTCTCAAAGACTTCTCTAAAGTGGTTTCCAATGAAGCGAGGCTTTAGAACCAATCAAAAAACTCTCTCAAACCTGAGAGAGAAGAGGCTTGACAGTAGCAAAACAGTCCAAGAAACCACCGAGAACCCCCTACCGGAAGGATAGGGACTCATGGAGGTAGAAGGAAACATATAGTCACTTGTCTGGCAAGTCCACATGCAAGAGAACTCACCAACAAAACTGATGCCAGAGCAGAATTTGCAACCAAAAACTCCAACACTTGCCTCTTTAAAAAAACATAGCCAAGTACCTAGCCGGCTTGCCTCTGTAGGAGAAAACGCAGCCACCAAACTAGCCAGCAGCAGCAAGGGAAGGGTTGGTTGGACCAAAAAACACAGCAGATTAGGAAAACGCAGCCGCTGTTTAGGACTGATCTGCAGCCAGGAGGAGCTAGGGAAAAAACGTAGGCAAATTTGCAGAAAATGGAGCAGCCTGAACCTAAGCGAGTGATACCATGTTGGAGAATGCACAGGCAAAAGCATAAACAAGACGAGAGAGAGTAGAGAGAGCTTGTGAACAAGATCACCTTTTATATTAGCTTAAAGCTTTACAATGGCAATAGGCCAGCAAGAGATGTTGAACTTGTGCAAGGGAAGTGGATGATTTAGTCAATAATGGGGGAACTCCTTATATAGTCCATGTGTGAGTTGGCCAACTGCCTCTAGGGTTGGCGGCTGCTGGCACAAGACAAATAAATAGAAGAAAATTACATAAAATACCAAATAAAAGGTACAACCCAAATACCAAATACACTGAGATACATAAATTCTAACAGAAGTACATATGCCAAGTACTTCATTTTGCCATCCTACATAAACAATGACACTTTACCAACATGCGCAATGGGATGCGCAATATCATCACATGTTTCTACATAACCTTGTTTTTCCATTTTCTACATGTCTCTAAACCACTCACCATGACTGGTCATGTGGTTAGAGGCACCAAAATCCACATACCATATATCTTGAGATCCTGACACATCTCTTGTTGTGGAACTGAACATGTGCTGCATCATAAACAGTTGCTTAGTTCTGTTATCATCACTCTATTGATGCATAGTTAACTTGCTGCAATTTTCCATTTAATGTCATTCTGGTTTTTATAGCAGTCCTTTACCATGTGCCCTAGTTTGCCACAATAATAGCACTCTATGCTATTTGCGCTCTGATTTCCTTGCCAACCACCTTGGCCTCTTTGTCTCCCCCTACCTCTAGACTGGTTACTTCCACCTGTGTATGATTACTATTGTTGCAAATCATTGGATTGTTGTTGTCCAAAATTCTGGTTTCCTTGTAGGCCACCACCTTGGCCTCGACCACCACGACCTCTTCCTCTACCTCTACCTCTACCTCTACCTCTAGTAGAAGGCCTATTCTAATGTGTTCTTGCTTTGTGAAGAAGAGTCCTCACCTAGAGACTTTTCTTCTATGATCAGCATAGACACCAAGTCCCAAATTTTGGGAATATTCTCTCTGACTACAATGGAGGTCTTAAATGGCTTGTACTCTTTGCTAAGCCCATTCAAATAGACACTCACCAAATCATCATCTTCCACCGATACATTGATAGACCCAAGGGATTCAACAATGCCCTTGATCTTTAAAGCATACTCATTGATAGACATGCTTTTCTTTTCCACTGTATGCAGCCCTTATTTTAGTTGCAGTTTCCTTGCCTTTGTATTGGTTTGGAACATCTACACCAAATTCTGCCATGTAACTGTTGGAGTGTTAACATCATGTATGTGTCCTATCATTTTGTTTATGACACTGATCAAAAGCTAATACATAGCTTTCTTTACACCCTGATTCTAGTCCTTAAATGCCTTTATATCCATTGGAGTGGCATTCTCAACTCTGGAGGCTCCTCAGTCTCTAACATAGTCCCAAAATCCTTTACCCATCAGTAAATTGGTCATTCTGAACTTCCAAGCATGGAAGGTGTTCTTATCCAGCTTGTCGTTACTGACAATTTGATTGAGTCCATACCACACACGCACCTCCAAGCTTGCGTACCACACACGCACCTTCAAGCCTGCGAAGACAGCTCCTCAGTTAGAGACGTGTAGCTCCCGGAGCTACTGAGGGGGTGTTGTATCTAAACAAGAAGGGGAAGAGATAATAATGCTCTTACCTGTGTACCGCTTCCTTGTTTGCCTTCTTAGCTCTCACACAAACCAGAGCTCTGATACCATAAAGAGAATGTGGGGAGAGGGAGAGCTTGAGTTCCTTGCAAGCAAACACACACATAAGAGAGTGCAAGACAAGAGAGAGAGATGGATGGATGAATTTCCTTCTATCTTCTTCTCTTCTCTACAACCATATAACTAAAAGATAAGAGTACATACATAAAGGGAAAGTACTCTCCTACAACAACATACAATGGTCGGTTTATAGTGTGAACCCAACTATATGAGTTGGCACTATAGCTATGCCATAACTCTAGTACTCCACACAGCCTATCATCCATTGGCAGCATATCAACCATAATCTCACCAACCATGCCAGTGGCATAAGTGCAAAAGCTATCACCCAGACGGGTCATCAATGTCCACCGTAGCTTGATATCTCGACATGAACATTATATGTGGATAGGATAAGTGTGCCACGCCATTAGTATGTGCGTAAACATGTCCTATGTATGTGTCAAAAGGTAAGGTGACTTTTTCAAGCCTACAAAAGCATTATATTTGGTGAAGTTTTATCACA
The DNA here is from genome assembly GCF_041138505.1 of Cibotium barometz. NCBI lineage: Eukaryota > Viridiplantae > Streptophyta > Polypodiopsida > Cyatheales > Cibotiaceae > Cibotium > Cibotium barometz. The sequence continues at coordinate 13,554,442 of NC_141095.1, read as the reverse complement.
TCAATCCATCACATCACTTGGTCATACAATTTTCTCTCTCTTCCCCGTATCTTTTCCTGTCACTCGCCCTATGTAGAAGCTTACTATGAAGTCCCCATCAATTTTATAGCTATTTCAAAAATTATATTCCTTTATACTCGAGCCATTATCAAAGGTAAACTATTTGATCCTATTAATTTAGCCAAGAGGCGAATAGATCTTATATGCTAATTAAGTATTCTTAATTAGTTTCATGGAATTCTAAGTTGGTTTTCCTTGCCATTTCTTCAAAATTCATAAATCATCCTTAAGCCACTTGTGTGGCTCAATTACATGACTAGTGCTAAGCCATCTCTTACCATCTAGCCAGTGTCATCTCTTATGATCTAGCCACCACCACCACCCAATGTCCACCCACTTTCTAAACTAGCCACCACCTAGTGTGATCTCTTACCATCTAGCCACCACCACCACCCACTTGCTAGGATCTACCATGTATCGATGGTGTAGCTTCTCTTCTTAAAGCAATGTAAGCCCAACTAGGCATGAAACCCATAAGATCTGAGTCCACAAATATGAGCCTACCAAGCATGAGGTGAGTCTAGCTCACCAAACTCACAACATGAGCCTATTTCATCAAAAAAGAGCCACGAGCTAATAGACATAGTAACAAATGTGAGCCCACAAAAGTGAGCCTTTAAAAGAAAGGTTCAAAAACCAAGAAACTCAAGCACACAAAAAAAAACATTTCTTTTTTGCAACTAGAGCAGCATATACGTGTCTGAATTCATTAAGAAAGACCGATTCAAGAGAAACCCTTTGTGAGTCTGAACTAATTGTTGGAACGACAATCCAATTAACTACTATAGTGCATCAAACCATACCTCTTTAAACCCACCTAGCCTTTGGTCCTATCAAATGACCATCACTGAATGCCTAGTACTTAATAGTGCGATCCCCTGTTAAGAAGGCAAGACTTCTTTAATTCTATCTCAAGCAAGGAGCTTGAGCCAATTAAACATAAACATAGCCAGATGAACAATGGAACCCCTAGAAAATGGAAGTTACCATGGTCATGTGAGTCCTAGATTCACCAACATGCTCAATGTATAGTGCAATTACCTTCATGAAAAGGAGATTAAAACATCCTATCTTTTGGTAAAGCTCTAGTGAAGGAGCAGGAGCAAGAACCTCAAAGTTTGGTCCCAAAGTAGAAGTGCTCAAACCATGTCGATGCCCCAAGCTGGCCATGGCTAAGCAGCCCAATAACCATAGTTACATTAATCGCGACGTCTCCCTTTTGCAATAGTACCATCAAGGGGAGGCAATCCAAAAACCAGTCACACAGTGCAAGTAGGAGTATCAACTCCTAACCTCCTCAATGATAAGATCTTAGTATAGGGAGAAATCTCTCACCACTCACTCACTCACTCACCTTTCTCAAACTAGAATTGAACAACATGTGTAAATAAATAAACCATGAAAAAAACATATAAAAGCATAAAGAAATTAACACAAGACAAGGCATAGGTGTAATCTCTCTCCACCCTGACGTGCATGGCTCCACTTCCCTCATGGCACAAACATAAACACCAATAACACTAGCTCAATATATAACACAAAATTACCATTAATACCAATAACACTAGCATATGGCCCTGAATGTGCATACACCAATAACACTAGCCCCCTAGTATTTAATAATGGAATCACCCATGATATCAACTACCAACATGGTGCAATGATATTTCACGCATTCCCAAATACCATAGAAAGATGTAGCTAACATCCCTCTTACTTGAGTTTTTTGTAAGATCCCTATCCCTTATAAATTGTTAAGTGTAAAATTGCCAAGGTATGTAGTTTTGAGGAAAGAGAAAATGAGAATTTACTACTTTTGCCAAAGTATGTAGTTATAAGGAAAGAGAAAACGAGAATTTACTAGTTTTAATTAAAAAATCTCATCTCTTGATAAAATTAAAATTTATCTAAGTTGGAATAATCTTTTTCTAAATAAATTCATAGGTCTCATATGTTAAAAATGTTGAAATTAACGTGCGACCCCTAGGTGCGTATGTGTGCACATTTTTCTCGCGCTTGTTAAAGGCTAAAATATTGAAGTCAAGTGAAATAAATTAATTAAAGTAATGAAAAAATAATAATAATTTAGAATTTAATTGATCATAGAAAAATATTAAGAGTTAATTAGTTAAGGTTCACATGGTAAAATTTTAATTTACTAAGGCCTAAACATTGGTGTACACATTTAATTAAATTAATTGAGTAATAGGTTGTGAAACCATGGTTTATGCTAAATGGTAAAGTGGTAAACTTCTCATGGTTTCTTTTAGGTTGGTGGAAAGGGAAAACTAGTGTTGTGTCATCTCTTGTATTAGTACATTTTCGAATGATTTGCATGCATGAGATTAAGCTTTAGTCTAGCCACCAAAAATCTGGTTCCAGCCCACAATTAACTAGAGAGGGACTAAACCATGACCCTAGCAACCCCATCATTTACACTTGAGTGCTATAGGATGGAAATTTGAATTGAGAAGATAGTGTGCACATTTATGTGCACGTATATGCAAATAGAATGGTGCAAATATTTCTTAGAGATGAAATAGATACCTTGTAAATTAAGTTAAGAAATAGAATTTTCATTAGGGATTATTTTAGCAATAGATCCCCTTTTAAAATTCAATGAATATCCAAATTAGTTCTAGTGAGAGAAAGTCCTATTTAAGAAGAAGGAAAAATGATATAAATGAAATCCTCTCTTATTAAGAATGTAAATAATGAAAGAAAAGAGTTTGTTGGTATATGCAAATAGTGTGGTGTAAATATTTCTTAAAAATGAAATCGATACCTATTTTAGCAATATATCCCCTTTTAAAATTCAATGAATATCCAAATTAGTTCTACTGAGAGAAAGTCCTATAAAAGAAGAAGGAAAAAGGTTATAGATGAAACCCTCTCTTATTAAGGATGTAAATAATGAAAGAAAAGAGTTTGTTGAGTGCATATGGATGTGTAGAATTCTAAGCATGGATTCATTATGTACATTTTAAGGATCCAATTTACTTTCTTCTCTCTCTAAAACTAGGTCATATCTCTCTAAAATTTTGGCCCTTCTCTCTAAAACTATGATTCTAAGACCCTAAAATTTCTTCTCTCTAAAACTAGGTCATTTCTCTCTAAAATTTGACCCCTTCTCCCTAAAACTATGATTCTAAGACCCTAAAATTTATTCTCTCTCTAAAACTAGGTTATTTCTCTCTAAAATTTGACCCCTTCTCTCTAAAACTATGATTCTAAGACCCTAAAATTTCTTCTAAAATCTCAAGGCATCATTAATCTATTTTTTCTTGCTACAAGTCCCTTATTTATTAATTCAAGCTAATACTAAAGAGATTCTCTCTCTAAAATCCATCTATCTATTTTTGCCAATCTTTACACATTTTTTATGTGCAAATTCTACTTTAGTTAATTGTAAAATAATTTATGTCAAAAACCCACATATACACATATGTGCATTATCTAGCACATTGATTTATGTATTCCTATGGTGCTGTAATTAATTCTAGCTTATTCCATCTAGCACATTGATTTATGTGTTCCTATGGTGCCTTAATTGATTCTAGCTTAATCCATCTTTATAAATATTCTCAATTTGTCAAGCTAGGGCATTAAACCTTAATAATTTACTATGCAAAAATTCTACAAGAAAGAGGGTTAATTTAATTGAATACAATTTGACATAGATATACACTAAAGTTGACAATTTATTTTATCCTAAGGCTGTGTGCAAAAAATTACAGAGCATAAATTAATGATTTAGTCAAGGGTATTTATAAAAGCTAAGGTTTAATTTGTAAAAATGTCAACATCTATTCACAAAATAGCTCTATGGTCAAAAAGGACATAATTCCTTTTTTTTTTAATATGCTTACTGTAAATTACAAAGAGCTTAAATTAATAGGAAATGGAAAATTTGGTAAGTATTGGAATTGAAAAGTAAAAAAGGACAATTATACTTCAAATATTTGAAAATTTAAAGAGCATAGGCCACTTACTTTGAACTAGGCTTGAGATTTTGATGTAGACTGGCAAGTGATGTGGAGCTCCTCAACCCCTTCAATTCTCCATGAGTTTTCTCCCTTGTAGTTAGAACCCAAATAGCACAGTAAAGGCTATACTATATGTACTACAAGCTAGACTAGCTAAAGGCTTCAAGTAAGAGAAGTAAATGGCATGAAATTGATAGCTTCCACCCCAATTACCAGGCATGGGAAAAGAAAGGGGGAAGGGTCCCTTTTATAGCCAACTAGGCACCCTCATGCATGCACAACACAAACACATGCCGAGTGTAGGGTCAAATCTCAATGCAACTCAATGCATCACTACTCGATCATCCTGTTTTTTATATTGATTATTTTCTATATTCATTGTATGTATTATTGTGGAAGCCTGTGAAGGTAACACACATGCATTTATGTTTCCAGATGAATGTCATCCGGGTGATGATCCTACTGCAGTCATCTGAGACCTTGACCCATCTTGGCAGCAAGGTGTGCTCCTAACACAATTGGTGTGAGAGATGAGAGGCAGCTCCTGTTTTATACTAGCCAATAAGTGTTTGGGGACTTGGATTGAGTGTCAACTACTACAAGGCTATTGTGCATTGGCTGGAGTGTTCTTGCCTTGAGAGTGGTATGGCTACCAGAAGCAGCTTCATGTGATTTTACATTACATGATCTGGGTGTGAGACTTGTGGACTCCTTGCGCTAGACGACATAGTGGTCTCAGAGTGTTCAGGCTTAGTAGTGTATACCTTCCTGGTCCAGGGATCACAGTCGTGGTGCTAGGAGATATTCATGGACATACGATGTTTTTTTGTGTATATTTTGGATATCATTACTTAGCTCTTAACGGGCATATGAAAAGCTAAAGAAGGCATTAGCAAGCACACCCATTTCGAGATCCCAAATTGGGATATGATTTTCAATGTGCATATTGATGTATGAGCATTTTATATTGAATGCATGTAAGTACAACCAAGGGAGCACAACATGGACTTCCCTATGACAACGTTTGCAACTCAGTGACACTAAACATAATTAAACCACAATAGAGAGAGAGAGAGAGAGAGAGAGAGAGAGAGAGAGAGAGAGAGAGAGAGAGAGAGAGAGAGAGAGGGTTTAGCCATGGTATATGATGTAAAGAAGTACAAACATTATCTCCTTACTACCAATTTTATGTTCTTTGTCGACCATCAATCACTATAATACTTGGTGAACAAGCCTTTGTCGACCACCATCAATCACATTCTTTTGGAATTTGACTTCTCCATCACATTGAGAAAGGTATCGGTGCATGTTCATGTTGATGATCACCTTTTCATAATTATAAATGGAGATTCCCCTTTAAGAGTGGAAGGTAATATTTTGGATTCTCCTTTGTTCCACCTTGACCACGTACAAAACATATCCCATACTCTTGCTAATTGTCTTCCAACAATCTGTCCTATCAATAAGGAAAGGGCTAGATGCCTGATCAAGAAAGTGTCCCCCCACTTTTTTGCTAATGGTCTTCTAATAGATCGTCCTATCAACAAGGACAAGGGGTTGTTGAGACACTTGATCAAGAAGGTGCCCCCAATCAATTGATAGTGGGAATAATTTATAAGAAGGGCTAAGAGATGATGTCATAATGAGGAAATGTGTTCACAAGGAAGTTGGAAGTTGTACTTTTTGACGCTTCAGGCAAAGTTTCCAATGACACATGGTTCGACAAGGGCAGCCACACTAGCTATCAAGAACCCCAATCGCACACGGAAATCCAACAACACATGGTCTGGCACTAGTAGCCACACCAACTATTAAGAACCCCAATGGCACAAGTGAGTGGAAATCCTCTTTCACAATAGAATGTGAGCTCTCTTCCCTCTTCTCCCTACTCTTTTGCATGAATTCTCTTGGAGCTTTGCATTGCTTAATGGATGCTTATGTAGGGGCTCTCTTGTACGAGTTTCCCCTCTCATACCACCTCTTGTGAGTGAGAACCACCATGAAGAAAATCCTCTTCTTATCTCCATCAGGGCATTAAAGCTGCTCCTCCACATCCATTACTATGGAGCAACTCTATGATGTGATAACAGAGTGAGGATTCGTGCAAGCGAATAAGAAAACCCACATTGGAAAGTTGTGTTTTATGGCTCTTCACGTAAAGTTTCCAACAACACATGGTTGGCAAAGCCAAATTAAGCTCTTGAACTTAATATATGCATTTTGTGGGGCGAAGAAAAATGCATAACTTGAAAAGAAAGACACGTATTTATTGATCTATTTCATGTTTTTTTGTACTTATTTATTTTTTAGAATTTAATGTATTATTTTAAGGGATAGAACTTCTTTGCTTGTTTCCATAGATGCACAATTCTACATCTTTCCTTGTTTCCACAAACATGTATTTCTTGGAAGAGAAAAACGTTTGTGATAGATATTTTTCGCTAATCTATTTAGTTAACGTTTGTGATGCTATTTAGCTTATAGTTTTCTAAAAAGAAATATAGAGAATACAACAAAAAGAAATATAGAGAATACAACAAAAAATCATAATTAAGTTGTATCCAGTGTGAGTTCTTGAAAATGTTCGTTTCATGTGCCTTAAAGCTATTACCTTACATGGGTTGGAATAAATATTAAAAATGGAGTTTTTACAATGTCTATGTGTAAAATTTGGATAAAGGGATATAACTTGTAGGATGTTAGAAGCTATAAGTTTTACTATAGTCTCATAGTTCTCTTGAGGTAAAATTATCGGTGGGTCATCTAAGTGGCTAAGTCATTGTTCATTAAAGTTGTAAAGTAGGCCTCCTTTCTCATGCAATACTCATAAAGTACAAAAAGAGGACCATATTGCTTCATAATATGGCCCCAAAATGTTTTCTTGTAGCACATTAATTAATTAATCAATGTGCGCTTCAAAGAAGTGATATATTTCAAATGTTTTGAAGGGTTTCAAAACTTTTCAAATTGTCCGTTATTAGTATGCTTCTTTATTTGTGTAGTCTGACATGTCTTACATGCCTTTTGTTTCTCTTGGTCGGCATGCACCTCGCCTTTGTCTCAAGCATTCTCTCTCTCTCTCTCTCTCTCTCTCTCTCTCTCTCTCTCTCTCTCTCTCTTTGCACGCCCCACTCTCTGTCTTGAGTATGTAGGCGTCCACACAAGGTTTCCCCCTCTCTTGGACTGTAGCCAATCTTAGCAACCTTGGGGAGCACCATGTACTTGGTGAAGGGACAAGAAACAAACACCAGCTACACAGAGAAGCCAAGGAGGTGGGAGGGGAGGGGAGGGGACATGCATGTTGCTTGCAGTGGCAAGTAGGCTAGAGGAGGAAGGTGAACATTGGACTCGAAGGTATACCTTATTCAAGGTATACCAAGAACGTTTATTAATGCCACGTGAGTGGCATTAATAAATATGCATACAAAACGTTCTCAATATTACTTCATAATTGACGAGGTTAACTTTGGAAGGAAAATAAAATAATTCTTTCAATATTTTTAAAAAGCTTGCTTAATGAAGGCTATAGAATTGTAAAACTCTTCTTGAATGAATAAAAAAGCCTAAACATGCAAACACATATATTTCAAATGTGTATATTGTGAAGATGGAGATCACCTTGCTGACTAAGGCCTTTCACACATTTGATGTCAATGGAGTAGAGAGGCGTGGCTCCTTAAGCTTGCACCCTTGAAGAGGAAGGGGGGCATATTATAGTATCACATCAATGCCAAAGACTTTTGGAAAGAAGGGTAGTGCCATGGCAACCACCGCCTTTATTATTGATATTATTAGTAATATTAAATAACGCCAAAAAACACGTATATACCATAATTTAATACTAAGCCTGAACCCCACCCTCCAATTAGATCTCTCTCAGCACAGCACGTAGGGTTTTGCTAAATTTGGTGGGAATCCTACTTTTGGCGAGACCCCATCAAAAAGATTGTTGAGGATGACGGATTGGGTTTGAAAGAGCAATAGATATATTGAGCTCCAATTTGTGATGGGCTTTGTATACTGGTGTGTGAGGCTCCAAAAGTGCACTTAACTGTATTAGACTGAATTCTAAAAACTGAATCCTAAGTCATTTTAAATGCACGAAATCTCTTTGTCTCTCTCTCTCTCTCTCTCTCTCTCTCTCGCGTTATTAATAAATGCAAAAACCGAATCGTACATCAGCGTCAGAAGGTTCATAGACCATAACTATATGCACGGCCTAATCACAGTCAGTAAGAACCAATATAACCAAAAAGCTAATAATAACCATCGTAGAGCCTCAAGACTAATCTAAAAACTGAAAACATGCAGTAGACCAACTATAATCTAAAAATTAGAAGAGCAAGATCAAGGAATCTAAAAACTAAAAACATGCATACGTACTAATAACCAAAAATCTAATAATAACAACGATTGCTAAGCCTCCGTTGATCATCATGACACATCACAACACGAGGAAAAGAAATTCATGTACATAGATGACCCTAGAGGTGAAGAAAAAAATTCCCCCTTAAGCCTATGTTCAAAAAAAGGAAAAAAAGAAGAAGAAATTAAAAGAACAAATGTTTTTAGCACTAATTTGGCTCCATGTTGCTGCCTGCGAAAGGTTAGAGAGGGGGACAGAAAACCTGCGAAGAGACGAGGCTACGCTACGTACATGATGGAGCCGATTCGCTACACCAAGCATGAACTGCTGGGTTGGCAACAAGCAGCTGAAGTGGATGGCTGCTGGGAGAACATCGTGGCTTCCATGGGGGTTCCTCTCTACCAGGAGCTCTGCAGCCTGGCCGTGGCCGACCCCAGCCTACTTCTCCCCGCCCAACGCCGCAGAAACACCGACAGGCGTCAGCGCCCACAACACAAGACCGATCCCCCTGGTAAGCACCTGCAATAGTGCACTCTGCACTCCGGATTGCCCTTAATTTCCTTCATGACCTTACCCTTGGACGATTATTTGTCGAAGTGTGGCTTCAGCCTGCAGAAAACTTGGACAGCAGGACCTACAATTTCAATGAATCTCCTGATGGTGGCTATCAAGACTTCAGTGAAGAGGAGGATGCCTTTGAGGACAGCGACGAGGAAGTGAGTCTCCAGCCACTTGCCTTTCAGGTGGAGGGTGAACCTGATTTTGAATCAGGCCCACCTCAAGACGGATTTGAGTATCTTCGACGGGTCATGTAAGTCCCTTTGCAACATCTTGTGTATATCATTAATGTTTGGAAATTTGTCATTTGACATCAGATCATCCACACCTGTAAATTAAAGTGCTCTTTGGGTTTGCTTTGCATTAAATTATGCCTCAATGGTCAACAAAGCAGCTAGAGAGTGACCATTCTTTAACATTATGTTGATTGTCACCATGCCCTTTTCCTTACAGATGGAGTAGTGTTAATGTTAAGTTGTAAGCAAATTTTTTTGATAGAAGTTGTGACCTTATTAATTTATGGCCACGGTGGACTAATTAGGTATCTCAAGTTTCAATAAGGTAAGTCTTTATGAAACCTAGAGTGTAAAGCCTACTTGATGATACAAGAGCCCCTGAATTTGCCATGGTGGATCAAGTTTCAACAAGGTCAGTCACTCTCGGATTCTCTGATCCGTATTCTTACGGACAGCCAGAAGCCTTGGCATTGGCTCGAACTTCATCCTCCCATGGCAGGACCAAGCATATTGAGGTCCACTTTCAATTTGTTCGTGAGTTGGTCGCTGACGGCATTATTTCTTTGGAGTATTGTCCCTCACAGGACAAGCTTGCTTATGTTTTCACCAAACCTCTTCCTCGAGGTACTATTGATCAGCTCTTCACCAGTGTGGGAGTCGGACCACCATGATGGAGCTGAGATGAGGTGTTGGACGATGTTCATCTCTTGTCTGATTACTTTGCCTTTTTCTATTCTGTATTGCTTCCGCTTTCTCTTCAACTATTCTCACAGGTTTCGCATTGTTGTACTTCATCTCAACACTTTGCGCAAGCGAAAGTGCTCGATCAAAAGTTTTTGGTTGGAACATGCGCACATCCCAATGTATTTGTGTGTCCAAACCGTAGAGGAATTGTCCTCTTTTGTTTGCGTCCGACTTCTGCAACTATAAAGCCAGGTGAGTGACTTTGTTTGCAAATTGAAGGATAGGTAGCGTGTTTTGGCGCAATCCCCAGTCACTGGAGATAATGAGGTGGTAGAAATCGCTTTTTGAGATAATTGACGAACTGGTCCCACCTGTAGTCAACAACTCCATAGTTGGAATTGACTTGGGCCTAGTGAATCCACCATGAGATGGCTTCCCCTTCAGTGTAGCAACTAGCTAGCACCACCTTCTCTATGTCTGACTTCCTACCCACCGCAAAGTAGGCTTCAAACTGATGAATCCAAGAATAAAGAGTTGTGGGATCGAGTTTACCTTATACTTACTGAAATTCACCTTCTCGTGAAGATGAGTCGAAGAAGTTGTGGGTACTGACCTTGTGTCAAGAAGTGCAAGGTATTGCTCGTGCTCCATGTGTCATTGTTGGTCGTTGAGTGTAGCAACGCGGGCTGTTGTCTGTGTTCGAAGCTCTACCTCCCATACTTGCATTTCATATAACGCATGGGAATGCTGTGTTAACTACTCAAGGGAGATAGCCGAAGCATGGATCTGGGAAGGGTTCTCAGTGATGACCGGTGGAGGAAGGAGGGGGGCTTCTTGAAGAGGTATCCGTTTCTCCAAGGCTTGTATAGAAGCCGTACATGCCTGCATCTGTTCCTGTTGTCATGCGATGACGCGCATAAATTCCCGGAACATGGTGTTCATGTCATTGGTGTTGACTAGGCTTCTGGAAGCAGTCGATGTCAAGGACACAATTTATGTTGGGATCCTCATCGTTAGAATTCGCCATAGTGGGAGTGGCAAGGATTTTCCTGGACCACAACAATACCATCCACTGTGTGTGCGGGAGATGTTTGCGGTCGCTATAAACCAACTGTCCTCCGAGGGATAGGAGTCACACCGAAGTGGGAGTGTAGTCAGTGTCCTAAAACCAACCACACAAGCGATTTTTTTTTCTTGGTTGGATCTCTTTACCAAAAGGTAGAGCTTTGATGCCATTGTAACATGCGAAAGCTTTGGATAACGAATATTCAGCACCTTGGTTCCTGACGATTTGCACAATGTAGCGGAAGTAAGAGTGCAAGAGGGGAGAGAATGAGAGAGAGGAGAGAATAAAAAGACACAGTACACCGGATTGGGTTCCAAATACTCTCTGCAGGGCCCCCACCAAGGATGCTGTATTTTCTTTATTAAATCATGAGAAACGACTCAAATCTGTATCTTCCTGTGGTTGTAAACCTTCAGCTTGTGGTTGATCTGTTCTTGACCTTCAAGTTTCACCTTTGCTTTAGGCTCCCTTTGGCCATCCTGGCCCTTGGAGTTCTTTAGCACTTTGTGAATTATGAGATGCTAAAATGACTTTCTAGCCTATGCTTTTATAGTTGGTCAGTGGATGCAAAAAGGCAAAAAGGCTTCTAGCCTATGCTTTTATAGTTGGTCGGTGGTCTTCTCACATGTTGGTCGGTGGATGCAAAAAGGCTGTTGGTCTGTTGAAAATACCTCCACGACTTGTTTCAGTTGCCTTAAATAGACGCCTTGTTTTCCTATTCGCTGGCCGCCTTGGAGATGCTGTCCAAGCTGCTGCCCGGGCTTGTGCGCTAGCTTGCCTGTGTGCTGGCCGACAGGCTGGCAAAGGCCATAAGGGCTGGCCGACCTGGTCCCTAGCCCTGCTAGGCTTGCGTTGTTGCCCAGGCCTGGCCGACAACATCCCAGCCAACGGTGGCTGTTGGGCTTGGCCATGTGTAACGCGTGGAAGCTCTGGGAGTCTTCTTTCAGCCCTAAACACTCTTGGAAACCATCTGATGCAAAACGCAGATATAGAGAGAGAGTAGAGAGAGAGAGATGTGTTGGAAAATTCAGTATATTGATATGGCACAAAAAGGGTACTCAGTCTACAGCCCTAGGCTGCCTTGCTAAAAAGGTGTAACACACCAACATCTGTCCTAGTACTTGATCCACTCCATAAGGGAGAGAATGACTACAACAATGAGCACATGTGCCTTTTATAGGCCTCTTGGACCAAAGGAGATCTGGCCGACCAGCAGTCGGCCAGCCAGCTGACTGGACAAATCTTCATATCACTTGATGCACCTGCAGCCGCCTCATGTGGTTCAACCGACAGGACCCTCCTTGTAGCCGACAGGTCTTCTGGTTCTTCTCCAAGTCCACACTAGCCACTTTTGCACCTTATGCTCCACTTCTGGTTCTAAATGCTCTTTTGTTGGCTGCCCCTTCTGGATTATCTTCTGAGAATGTCCATGGCAATTGTTGCACATGACATCCTCCTCTGCTAAACTTGATGACGGGATTCCAACTTTTTTCTTGGATGACTGTCATCATCCCACTCTATTCCCGGAGTCCCTTTGTCATCCATCCATCTCTGGCAACCCTTCTCACTGAAAACCCGGCCCGGTCTCCAAAACCACTCTGACTCTGAATAAGATCTATGCATCTGTTCCATCCGGTCCCCAATCCATTCCTGCCCTAACTCTGAACACTATCTTGGTCGTCATTCGTGAGAAATGAGTCTGGCACTCTCACATCACCCCTTGGAGGATAATCCTCCCTTGGGACCGTTGCCCGAGAACCTATCTGGCTCACAGGACTGCCATCCCCTCTGGCTTTGTGGAACACCACCAACAAACCTCCTGGGAACTCTTCCCGTTCCTGTGTTCCTTGCCTTGGGCTTCGTATCCGTGTACTTTCCTGTACCTTGGACCTGTACACCATCATATGGGATTGAATCAGTGTTTAGCTTTGCTGAGCCTGATGCTCTAATACCAATGTAATGCGCGGAAGCTTTGGGAGTCTTCTTTCAGCCCTCAACACTCCTGGAAACCATTTGATGCAAAACGCAGATATAGAGAGAGAGAGAGAGTAGAGAGAGAGAGATGTGCTGGAAAATTCAGTATATTGATATGGTACAAAAAGGGTACTCAGTCTACAGCCCTAGGGTGCCTTGCTAAAAAGGTGTAACACACCAACATCTGTCCTAGTACTTGATCCACTCCATAAGGCAGAGAATGACTACAACAATGAGCACATGTGCCTTTTATAGGCCTCTTGGACCAAAGGAGATCTGGCCGACCAACAGTCGGCCAGCCAGCTGACTGGACAAAATCTTCATATCACTTGATGCACCTGCAGCCGCCTCATGTGGTTCAACCGACAGGACCCTCCTTGCAGCTGACATGTCTTCTGGTTCTTCTCCAAGTCCACACTAGCCACTTCTGCACCTTATGCTCCACTTCTGGTTCTAAATGCTCTTTTGTTGGCTGCCCTTCTGGATTATCTTCTGAGAATGTCCATGGCAATTCTTGCACATGACATCCCCCTCTGCTAAACTTGATGACGGGATTCCAACTTTTTCCTTGGATGACTGTCATCATCCCACTCTATTCCCGGAGTCCCTCTGTCATCCATCCATCTCTGGCAACCCTTCTCACTGAAAACCCGGCCCGGTCTCCAAAACCACTCTGACTCTGAATAAGATCTATGCATCTGTTCCATCCAGTCCCCAATCCGTTCCTGCCCTAACTCTGAACACTATCTTGGTCTTCATTCGTGAGAAATGAGTCTGGCACTCTCACATCACCCATTGGAGGATAATCCTCCCTTGGGACCGTTGCCCGAGAACCTATCTGGCTCATAGGACTGCCATCCCCTCTGGCTTTGTGGAACACCACCAACAAACCTCCTGGGAACTCTTCCCGTTCCTGTGTTCCTTGCCTTGGGCTTCGTATCCGTGTACTTTCATGTACCTTGGACCTGTACACCATCATATGGGACTAAATCAGTGTTTAGCTTTGCTGAGCCTGATGCTCTGATACCAATGTAACGGGCGGAAGCTCTGGGAGTCTTCTTTCAGCCCTAAACACTCCTGGAAACCATTTGATGCAAAACGCAGATATAGAGAGAGAGTAGAGAGAGAGAGAGAGATGTGTTGGAAAATTCAGTATATTGATATGGTACAAAAAGGGTACTCAGTCTACAGCCCTAGGGTGTCTTGCTAAAAAGGTGCAACACACCAACATCTGTCCTAGTACTTGATCCACTCCATAAGGGAGAGAATGACAACAACAATGAGCACATGTGCCTTTTATAGGCCTCTTGGACCAAAGGAGATCTGGCCGACTAGCAGTCGGCCAGCCGACTGGACAAAATCTTCATATCACTTGATGCGCCTGCAGCCGCCTCATCTGGTTCAACCGACAGGACCCTCCTTGCAGCCGACAGGTCTTCTGGTTCTTCTCCAAGTCCACACTAGCCACTTCTGCACTTAATGCTCCACTTTTGGTTCTAAATGCTCTTTTGTTGGCTGCCCCTTCTGGATTATCTTCTGAGAATGTCCATGGCAATTCTTGCACATGACACCATGGGCCTCCTTGGCCCTTAGGGTGGCCTACAAGGCCTACCCCCTTTGTAGGCAAGGGTCTTAACCCTTTTCTAGGGGGGCCCACAGGGCTGCCTCTTCTACCTACATGTAACTACATGCTATGCTACTGAGATGCCTGGTATTTGGCTACAAGCGAACACCTAGAACATCTGTCATCATTCCAGAGGGTGATTTACAGTACGGACTGGCTGTGATATGCAGCGGAAGTCTTTGTATTGGAAGATCCTGTCACACAAATGCTCACACCGTCTTCTGTATCCTGAGTTTCGTGAGTTTAGCAATCCACTTTAATACTTCAAACTTTAAAGAGATGACAGAGAGAGATATGAGAACTGTACACGAGATTGGGTCCCAAATTACCCACTGAAGGGCCCCCATCCCGATAATGAGATAGTATTTGCTTTATTACTTTAGAGAGAATGATTGTGGACTATAGATAAGCCAAACGCAAGATCTCGGAGGATCGGAAGCCTGGCTGAACTGTACACAATTGTAGAAACACCTCAATGAACTAATCTCGAGCCTATGCACTCTTCCCAAGGGCACGAGGAAGGGCTGCACACCCCTGCTGAGGCTGAGAAAAGAAGGCGGTGGACTGTTCTAAGCTATGTTAGAATGCTGTAAATGCTTATGAATGATAGAATACCTTTACCAGATGATTGGTGTATGCCTGGATGATGCACTGAATGGTGGATACTGATGTAGACTGATGAATCAAGGCTGAAACTGCTGGGAATCTGCAAACGCAGGTCTGTAGGGCTGAATACTGTTGTAGGACTGATGCTGGACTGAAACGCAGACTGTATGACTGCTGTGGAACTGAACTGCAGGCGGCTGTCATGTATGCAAAAACGCAGAGATATATGCTGTTTTGGGACCTGTGGAAGTGCTGAATGGCTACGCCTATCATCTGCAAGGACTGCTGAGCTGCTGAATGTCTACTGGACTACTGCGTTGATGTACAAGTACTGCTGTACGGCTGATTGAAGCAAAACGCAGGTTCTCAAGGCTGGAGAAGCAAACGCAGAAGCTCCAATGGTGTTGGATTAGTCTAGGGCTGAAGGCGGGGATGCTCCTAAGGCTGAGGATGAAGGGTGCCTAGCTTCTAAAGACTGAATGAATGTCTAAGCCCTATGCAAGCCTATTTATACTAACTAGAGGCTGGTCAAGTTGGTTGGTCATTTATTTAATAAAGTTTATATTTATAAATGACAATAAATGCTAAATAAATACCATAAATATGGAAAAAATACTAGATAAATCCTAGTAAATTCCCTAAGGTTTTTGGGATGTTCTAAATGATGCACAGGCATATGAATGCATATTATGCAGGATGTAGAGTGCTTTCTGATGCAAACCCTAAGGCTTCTACTGACTCTACATGCATGAATGATTCTCTCCAAGTGGGTTAAGGGACTTGACTGACTGATTGACTGGCTAAGGCTGAGGAATGACCTACGTAGCTCGTGCCTGACTTATCCTAGACTGAGGATGTACAATGGGGTTACAGCGTACGACAAATATCATCCTACTGGGTTCTAATAATGTACAAATGTTGCACTGCTGATGATGAGCTAGTTTGTCACCAAGCACTGAGTGCAGAGTGCATGTGACGCTGGCACTATGTCATGTGCGGGACTTGCACTGTAACTTCCGGAGGGGCCCGCGGTTTTGCAAAACACTTGACCATTAATGCAAGGGAATTGGCCACATCCTTAAAACATATGACACTTAGTCCACAAACTGGAAAAGAGAGATGTGCACAACTGACACTGCATAGAGGCCGGAATGGGCCGACCCCCCCTTGGAGTATTTTATTAATATCATGTACACTAGTCATATTTTTTCTTTTGAACATAGGAACACCCAATATAGGATCTTAGGTGATTGTATACATCCCTCTCAGGGACCTTTTGTAAATAAAGTTGATTTTGGTAATATAATGGATTCTTCTTTGTATACTGCTTTCCATTGTGTATTGATTCCACTTTCGTCATTTCTTATACCTTCTATGAATGTCAATGAATTAAGTATATTTGAAAGCAAAGAATTACAGAAGATACTTGATTCGTTTCAAGATATATTTCCTAAGGAACTGCTATCGAGCTTACCACCTCAAAGGGCTGTAGATTATCGTATTGACGTGATCCCTTGTTAGTATTCCATCTTACAGGATGAGCCAAGCTGAGGAAGATGAGTTGGCCAAACAACTTGAAGATTATTTGAGGATGGGCCAGATCCGTCCAAGTAAATCACCTTGGGGTGTACCTGTGTTGCTTAGGAGAAAGAAGGACAACACCTGGAGAATGTGTATAGATTACAAGAGATTGAACAAGCTGACAACTAAGAACCGTTATCCTCTCCCTAGATCAGATGACCTGATCATCAGTCAATCAAGTATGTGTGTGATGCGGATGATTTGAGAGGAAGAAAAGCTCGATGGGCTGAATTAATGCAAGATTTTGATTTTGGGATTCGTTATAGAAAAGGGTCCATGAATAGTGTTGTAGATGAGCTTAGTCGAATTAGAGAGGTGAATACTTTGTTGTTCACCGAGATTTCTACTGATTTATTGCAGTCATTGAGAGGGCTTTGCAGGACTGATAGTTATTTTGGTAGAAGATCCAGGACGGGAGCTCATTGATTTGCCAAGAATCAATGACTGAGCAGCCTACCATTCAGGCTGCAGGAGGTTAGTGGATGATTCGGAATGGTTTACTATTCCGTAATGACAAAATTTGTGTACCACAGATCCCGGACATTAGGTCCAAGATTCTTAAGGAGTGTCACGATGCCCCTTTTGCTGGACACCCTGGGGTACATAGGACATTATCGTTAGTGAAACACACTTTTTATTGGCCAAAGATGAAAGGGTATGTAGAAGATTATGTTCTCAAGTGTCAAGTTTGTCAAGCAAATAAAGCTGAACGCTTTAGACAGGCTGGGTTGTTGCATCCTTTGCAAATCCCAGGTAATAAATGAAAAAGTATTTCCATGGATTTTATTACCGGATTGCCAAGAACACATCAAGGCTATGAGTCTATTTGGGTTGTGGTAGATCGCTTGACAAAAATGACTAGATTTTTACCGACCTGGAAGACCATTACAGCTACGCAATTAGCAAAGCAGTTTATCGAGCAATTGTTTAGACTGTACGGGTTGCTGCAGTACATAGTCACTCTAAGTTTACGAGTGATTTTTGGAAACTTGTTTTTGAGAAGTTGGAAACAACTTTGAATTTAAGTTCCTCAGATCATCCTCAATTTGATGGCCAGATTGAAAGAGTGAATCAAATTTTGGAGGATATGCTTCGAGCATATGTATCCAAAAGGCAGAGTTCATGGGAGGATTATCTTTCTATGTTAGAATTTGCATATAACAGTACTAAGCATACGAGTACAGGTTTTAGTCCTTTCATGCTTATGTATGGTTTTCAACCTAGATCACCTGTTACAGTGGGATTCTCAAAACTTCAGCATGATGCAACACATAATTTTTTGCAAGATATGCAAGAAATGTTACAAGTTGCGAAGGAATCTATTAGAAGTGCTCAAGACCGATACAGATTTTATTCTAATAGACATCGTTCACCCAGGGAGTTCTATGAAGGAACGATGGTGTATTTGCGAGTTCTGAAAGATTTCGAGGACAGGTCGATCTCCGAAATTATCCCCTAGATACTGTGGACCATTTCGTATTACACGACGGATTGGTTCAGTTGCATATGAATTGGATCTGCCTTCTCGTGTGAAAGTTCATCCTGTATTTCATGTCAGTAGACTTAAGGAAGTACTGGGTGGAACAGACCAGTTAGTTACTCCTCAAGAAATCATAGATGTTGAGGACATGACATTTGTTTCACACGAACCTGAAAAGATTCTTGGATTTCGTGAAGAGAAGATTGCGTAATACGCTTATCACGGAATACAAGATCAAGTGGAAGGATCGTGTTGAGGAGGACGCTACATGGGGGCTTTTTAGTGAGCTCAGGAGTGAGCTCTTAGAGGAAGGGGAGTATGTCATGTGCACAGTGTGTATCTACCGTGTGCTACACACACACAAGACTAGCTTCGAGGTTGGGGAAGCTTGGAGCTAGGCAGGCTGAGTGACGAGCTGAGTTAGGGATAGACTAACGGGCGGGCACCCAAGTATGGGCGGGCGGGCGCCCAAGTGTGGACGCCCGATGACCGGCCAAGAGCCTATAAAAGGGTGGCCAAGGTTAGTCATTAGTCATTAGTCATATAGAGTCTCTCGTGACTTTGTGAGAGCTCTATGGTCAAGAGCTTGGATCTAGTGCAGACGTGCACCTGCTTCATGCAGCCGAGGCCGGCAGCAATCTCAAGGCCCGCGAGGGTAGCTTCGTGGCGGTATGGGACGTTACGAGGTAGAGATTGGTCGGTACGTCCATCTAGTTAGCTCAGCTCGTGGCTCGGTGGGGACAGCCAAGACTTGTGGACTTGCCCACGGCTGTCGAGGTTGGGAGGTGAGTCAGGCTTGCACCCCCTTCACGTTTGTTTCGTTTGTTTGTAGGTTTCGAGTCTTGTACCAGGAGCGTTCCACGAGGAGATCCAATGGGGATTTGATAGTGCGGGATGCATGTGACAATAGAGTAGCCATGTTTGAACAATCTTGGCTTGTGGCATGTATTAGATTTTTTGGCATACCTTGCAATTCTTGTCCTCCCCTTCTCCTTGCGAGGGTGAGTAGGTAAGAGAAGGGGAGGGAGTTTACCTACAACACGATTGCTTAACAACAACACTATTGCCTTCTCTTGAATGTTTGGAGGTCACATGGTCTTATAAGATGGTCCTGCCCTGAGATGGGACCTATGCTTCATGATTTCCTTACCTTGAGGATGCTGTTCTCTGCCGGTCATAAGCATGACAATCTCATACTTTAAAGTGCTAAAAGTTTAGATGTTCTTTTTACAACGGTCTCTCTCTTTTCTTTCTTGGTACAGGGATCAACAAATTTGGGCATGAAATATGAGGTCTATTTTCTAGGTGTGTAATGGGCGTGCCAATGCATCTATCAACTAAAAGAACTTGGAATCTGGATGCATATGAGATGCTCCATTCATGAAATTTAGGCTATTTGTAATTTATATCGGTGTCTTCTCAAGGGATGATGGAAACTGGAAGCACTTAAGGTAAGCCGTATTGGTGAGACAATAGGGTCCCTTAAGATTTTCAAGTGTTAATTCTTTTGGGCATTGATATATTAGTTCTCTCAGAACTTGAACTAATCGTGCGGTGGTGAGCTGATTGCCACCAAGGAATACCTTTATGGCATTGGTATGCAAAGGTATTCCTAGCTCTTCAAAAAACCATAATCTGTGTGTCACAATGTTATATGTTGTATTGAAGAACATTGTATAGCTGCGTGATTTTATGAAGCTGAAATTGTGACTGTGGTTTTGTTCAAGGTGGGAGGCTTCCCGATGCCCAAAGGTGAAAATAGCAAAAATTGGCGAGAAAAAGCTTCTCTGTAAGCAGACTATATACATGCCGGCAATCCCGCCTATTCCAATGTGCTCACTTGATCTGCTTCCTTCTAAGGATTGGGTTCAAACATTTCTGAAAGATTTTTCAGACCTACGTGCTGTAAGTCATTTTATTTCCAGTTAATTTTAAGCACACAAGTGCTTGTTGATTTTTTTGTATGCAGAAAGGAACATGGTCAATAGAGGCATTTTGCTTTTTGATTTGAAACTCTGTGTTCATGAAACCTTTGCTTGAGACATCGCCTTCAGAGCATTTTGGAGGCTCTGCATTTTTTTTGAGGTTGGAAAATCCGTTTCAGTGGTAAATCTCATTTGTACACTGCCACAAGGTTAGGCCTTTGGGAGGTTTTAACAGGATGTTGCAAGGCTTAAGTGGCGTTTTCATGCTGCTGTTCATTTAAAGCTTTTTCTAACCACTGGAATATTGCATAGTGCCAACGGCTCATTAAATTTCTCTACTATTCTACAGTTTCTCTGCAGTCTGTTTCAAACTTCTTTGAGTATGTGATTATTATTCGACGTGGTGTAAGCAAGGCACTTACTGAGATGCTGTCACGTGCACCCTGCACTTGCATTGGGGTACACAGTGACACACTGGCATGATCTTCAGTGCAGCATTTGTACAGAAGTAGAACCTTTTTCTAGGATTATTTGTCATACGCCGTGACCCCGTTGTGAGCCCTCAATCTAGGGACAGTCAGGCACGAGCTACGTAGGTCAGTCACGTAGTCCTCTTAACCCACTTGGAGAAAGCATCATTCAGGAGCATGTATGTGTCAACCTTAGCATTAGTTGCATGTAAAGCATTGTAGGTGCATTCACATAGAAGGGGGCCAGCCCCAAGGCAGCTTCAGCGTGGCTAGCCTTGCAAAGGCAGCCAAGGCCTTTGCCTCACAGTCGAGCAGCAGCCGACAGGCATTGCTACGGCACCTGACCAGCATCTGTGGGACAGCCGACAGCTGTGCAACAGCCCAGCCAGCATTTAATGACCAGTCGACAGGGAATGTTGTACCTGACCAGCATTTTTTGTTGTTCGATTGGCATCTTGCAGTCGTGAGGGTATTATACTGCAGCCGACTGGTATTTCATCAGTCGTGGGACTACTTGCTTCAGTCGATAGCCTCCTAGAGGCAGCCGACTGCTGTTTGAGGGGGTATAAAAGGCATGGCCTTATTCCCACAATGGATATTCAGGTATTCAGCAGAAACAACTTAAGTTTGTAGCATCCTACTCATCTCTAGGCAACAAGGAAGATTCTCTTACATCTCAGCCAACATATGTGCAGTCCTTGAGTCATCTGGACTTGCATTAGTGGCCAAGGAGAGTCTTCAGCAGAGCCTCGGGATAGCTGGACCCAATACAGTGTCGTCTTCTACATTCTTCCTTCTCTACTCTCTCCCTACTCTCTAAAGTTGATGCTACATATTCTCACCACATAAAGGTATAAAGAAGGCCCTATTGTGCGTTATCATGATCAACCTCAGTGCATGTAACATTGGTATCAGAGCATAGGTTGGTAACCCAACTCGGCTACCTAAAGAGGTGAGAGCATCCGGTGGATGGTTATACTACGGTTGGGAAAAGAAACCTAGGCCTCCACCGTGTCGGAAGAAACATCACATCATGAAGAAAGCCAGCAGGAAGGAATGGAGGCACAAAGCTTCCAAACAGAAAAAGCGCTTCTGCCAAGCACAGAAGAGCAAATGATGATGGAGCAATTAAATTCTTTGAAGTTGCAGCTTGTCGCCGAAAAGGAGAAGCCCAAAGAAGGCATCTCAGAATTGGCGCAGGTCCTGCTACACATTGAAGAACAACGAAGAAAAGACGACGAAGCAAAAAGAAAAGCAGATGAAGAAAAAGAACTGAGATGTGCAGAGGAACAGAGGGATAGGGAAGCCACATGCAAATTTGAGGAAGGCCAATGCTGTAGAGAGAAGGCCGGCCGAGAGTTCCAGCAAAGACTCGATTGGGAGGCCTTGCCCATTGTGAGCCCTCAGTCGAGGGACAGTCAGGCTCGAGTTACGTAGGTCAGTCTCTAAGCTTTAGAGGTCAGTCAGTTGTCAGTCCTCTTAACCCACTTGGAGAAAGTATCATTCAGGAACATGTATGTGTCAACCTTAGCATTAGTTGCATGTAAAGCATTGTAGGTGCATTCACATAGAAGGGGGCCAGCCCCAAGGCAGCCTAAGCTTAGCTAGCCTTGCAAAGGCAACCTAGGCCTTTGCCTCATAGTCGGGCAGTAGCCGACAGGCATTGCTACAGCACCCGACCAGCATCTGTGGGACAATCGATAGCTGTGCAACAACCCAACCAACATTTAATGACCAGCTGACAGGGAATGTGTAACCGCTTTCTACAGGAGGCCTACAAATCGGAAGATAAAATACACATTTTTAGTTCACTTACTAATACAAACAATGGACATTATTAGCAACATTAAAACTGAAAATGACCAAGAACACTTGACACCATCACTGGGGCCGGAAAGGGTCGCCTCCCCCCTCAATACAGTTTGTATTTCTTGGAGTATTTATATGTACAAGTGTTCACGGGCCTCAAGGCCAGATTTCTCCATAACATGGAGTGAGTAGAACTGAAAAACGATAAGATTTTGTCGATGAAGAAGCAGTTGTTGGAGTAGATCAAATCACAGGCATTCTCCCACCTTCAGTGGGTGAACACCTGCCTTATTGGTCTTCCGGGACCGTGCACCAACATGCACATACTTGTTGCGCCTCCTGTCCCATGAGGAGTAGATGCATGGCGAGAAGTGATTGATACCTCTTCCTTGTGTATAAAAGACCTCTGCTTCAAATGAGGCGGATTCTTGAATACTAACTCACCATCCTTTCCTTCCTTGAGATCACCCTTTCGGATGAGATAGGAGAGTGCCAACTCCCTTGGCTTCTTGCCCACTTCACGAGCCATGGACTCAAAGGTCATATCCATCATATCATTAGCTTTCCTTGCTTCAATGACCCTTTGTACATGGGGTTCTTCATGCAAAAATTTCAGCTCTTGCTCCTTTGCCTGCAAAAGCTTCTTCATGTGCTTTAATTCAGCCGTCAATATCCTCATGCACAGGCTCTTTTCCATGGGATGGTTGTCCCATGAAAGCATTGTCATAGACTCTCTCAAGAGGCTTGTGCCTTCCATGCAATGCTTCGGAATTGCAAGAGGCACTTGATTGACCTCTTGAATTTGGCACTTCCAAAGGATTGCCTTGGTTGTCCATTGAGTCAAGTGTCTGTGTTTGCTTCCGATCTCAAAACACTGTGTCTCCTCTTGAGAAAGAGAGACGATCGGGCTCTAATACCAATGTAACTCCTCCCTGCAGGAGGCCTGACAAATCGGAAGTTAGAGTACACATATTTTAGATCACTTAACTAAGTTAAACAATGGACAACACTTGCTACATTAAAACTGAAAAATAACAAAGAGCACTTGACACCAACACTGGGGCCGGAAAGCCCCCCCCCCCCCCCCCCCCCCCTCAATACTATTGTATTTCTTGGAGTATTTATTTGTACAAGTGTTCATGGACCCTAGGCCAGATTCCTCCATAACAAGGAGTGAATACAACTGGTAAACAATAAGAGGTTGTCGGTGTAGACCAAGTCACAGGTAATCTCCAACCTTCACTAGGTGAACACCTGCCCTCACTGGTTTTCCGAGACCGTGCACCAACAGGCACGCCCGTACTAATGCTTGGCAAGGAGAACACCATGGAGGGAGCAATACCTGGTGCTCCTGAATCAGCTTTGCTCCCAGTTTTTCCTTATATCCAAAATGACCTTCACTAGCTCCTCCAAAATAGGAGGACGCGGTCAGGTAATCATGGGAAGAAGTCACCATCTTGATGGCCTTACTGAAGGCAACAGGGTGTGATATTTTTGCCTGACAAAACTTGTTCAAACAACATTTAATTTTTAATTATTACTAAATCTGAAAAATACGGAGATAAATACCTGACAAATATTCAAATTCGATTCCTAGGAGAGAGGCTCATCCCCTTTTTATTTCACTCTCAAATTGTTAGCAAATCCTGGCAACAGTAGGTGTTGGGAAGCAGCTGGTACAACTGAGGGTACAGTCAGCAGGTATAGCAGGTACAATAGGTACTGCATGTACTATGGGTACAGCAAGTGAAGTAGGTATTGTAGGTACAGATGCAAGTACAACAGGTACTACAGGTGCAGATGCAGGTACAAGAAGTACTACTGGTATAGATGTAGGTACCAGCACTGTACCTGCCTACTGTACTTGTATCTGTACCAACAATACTTGTTGTACATACTGTACCTGATGTACCTACTATACTTGCTGTACTTGCATCTGTACCTACAGTACCTGATGCACCTACTGTATTTGCTGTACCAACAGTACATGCAATACCTACTGTACTTGCTATACCTGATTGTATCCTCAGTTGTACCAGCTGGTTCCCAACACCTACAATTTGAGTGTGCAATAAAAAGGAGATGAGCCTCTCTTGGGACTCGAATTTGAATATTTGTTAGGTATTTATCTCCGTATTTTTCAGATTTAGTAATAATTAAAAATTAAATGTTGTTTGAACAAGTTTTGTCAGGCAAAAATATCACACCCTGTTGCCTTCAGTAAGGCCATCAAGATGGTGACTTTTTCCCATGATTACGTGACCCCGTCCTTCTATTTTGGAGGAGCTAGTGAAGGTCATTTTGGGTATGAGGGAAAACTGGGAGCAAAGCTGATTCAGGAGCACCAGGTATTGCTCCCTCCATGGTGTTCTCCTTGCCAGGCATTAGTACGGGCGTGCCTGTTGGTGCACGGTCTCGGAAAACCAGTGAGGGCAGGTGTTCACCTAGTGAAGGTGGGAGATTACCTGGGACTTGGTCTACACCGACAACCTCTTATTGTTTACCAGTTGTATTCACTCCTTGTTATGGAGGAATCTGGCCTAGGGCCCGTGAACACTTGTACAAATAATTACTCCAAGAAATACAATAGTATTGAGGGGGGGGGGCCCGGCCCTTTCCGGCCCCAGTGCTGGTGTCAAGTGCTCTTATTATTTTTCAGTTTTAATGTAGCAAGTGTTGTCCATTGTTTAACTTAGTTAAGTGATCTAAAATATGTGTATTCTATCTTCCGATTTGTGAGGCCTCCTGTAGGGAGAAGTTACAGAATGTTGTACTCGACCAGCATTTTATGCTGTCTGACTGGCATCTTGCAATCGTTAGGGTATTTTCTTACAGCCAACTGGTATTTCATCAGTCGTGGGACTTCTTGCTTTAGCCGAAAGCCTCCTAGAGGCAGCTGACTGCTGTTTGAGGGAGTATAAAAGGCATGGCCTTATTCCCACAATGGATATTCAGGTATTCAGCAGAAACAACTTCAGTTTGCAGCATCCTACTCATCTCTAGGCAACAAGGAAGATTTCCTTACATCTCAGCCAGCATATGTGCAGTCCTTGGACTTGCATGCATCAATGGCCAAGGAGAGTCTTCAGCAGAGCCTCCTGATAGCTGGATACTCCGTCGACGTTTGGGCCTCCTCGTCCTTGCGTTGGGCATTCATATCATTTGTACTCAGCATTGTACAACATTTTCTCCAAAGAATAATATAAGCAAATACTCCTGCTTGCAGGGGGGGAGGGTGTTAGCAGTCATCTCCTGTCTGGATATTTACACCAGGGCCTCTGTTGTGGGTGTGCTCGCCCGATTTAGGCGTTTTCTCATTTTTCCCCACTTTACATATTTTTCCCTATTTTTTCCTTGGTGTGGAGGGTTGTCCGACTGCTCTGCTGCCCCCGGCTTTCCCCTGTATGCTGGCCGAGTGGAGAGTGCTGGTTGACATGTGTCTGCTGCTGGCCGACTGGCACTGATTGCTGGTCGTGGGCAGTAGTGGTTGCTGTCGGCTGTTTACAGCAGGCTGATTGGCTGCCTTGGGGCCATTTAAAATGGCTCCTTGCCCCCCCCCCC
The DNA here is from genome assembly GCF_041138505.1 of Cibotium barometz. NCBI lineage: Eukaryota > Viridiplantae > Streptophyta > Polypodiopsida > Cyatheales > Cibotiaceae > Cibotium > Cibotium barometz. Next base: position 13,528,456 of record NC_141095.1, on the reverse strand, counting down.
ACATTGTACATTGTATTTCCGGATTTTCTTTTGTATATAGTTGAGTTACACGCTTCTCTCTCTCTCTCTCTCTCTCTCTCTCTCTCTCTCTCTCGCCCCCAATTCTGCGTTTTTTCTGCTGTGCACTTGCTCTTGGAGTTTTCAGCTCTTGTCTTCATTTCCATTGCATATTCTGACATGGTATCAGAGCTCTAGGCTCTTGGAAGATCTCGGGAACTGTGTGAGCAAGAGGGGGGTAGTTTGAAGTGCTGTTTGGAGGACTGTTTGGGCTTTGAGGAAATAGGATTACAAGCGTTTGGCGGGCTGAGTGCTGGACAGCCACTTGTTATTTCTTATCTCATCCACCTCCTTTCACAAGACTTTAGGACTGTTTTGGGCTGTACAGGAAGAGGAGAAGCAAGCTGAAAGGCGGGCCGTGTTGCTGGACAGCCACTTGCAGGTTTAGTTCTTCATTTTTTCCCACCCACCCTCCCTTTTTAGTTAAAACCCCACAATGGCAGATTTGCTTGAGATGGTTGAGAAGCACGTGAAGATCCCGACACTCCTCTCGTTCCCGGTGGGCCATTAGTTGGACGGGAACAACTATGGCATATGGAAGGTAATGATGGAATCTGTTTTGGAGTCTTATGACTTGGCTGATTTCATTGTTGTTGGGGTTCCATGGCCGGAGTTAAGAGGAAGGGGAGTTACCCTATATTCGGAAGGAACGGGAGGCACAAGCACAATTATGGGATATTTACACTAGGGCCTCTGCTGCGGGTGTGCCTGCCCGATTTAGGTGTTTTCTCATTTTTCTCCACTTTCTATATTTTTTCCTTGGTGTGGAGGGCTGTCCGACTGCGCTGCTGCCCCCGGCTTTCCCATGTATGCTGGCCGACTGGAGAGTGCTGGCCGACATGTGTCTGCTGCTGCTGGCCGACTGGCACTGATTGCTGGTCGTGGGTAGTAGTGGTTGGTGTCGGCTGTTTACTGTTGGGGTAAAGGCATTATGCCCACCCTTATAGTGTGTACAAGCCCATAAGTTATAGTACATAGTACATTTAGTACTTTTAATGTACTAAGTGCACTATGTGTACTAGTGCAATATACATGTGTGATAGGGGAGTCACACACTCATCACTTGGTGAGTTGACTTATCCCCACAACTCTCTCTCTCTCTTTCTCCCTTGTTCTCTCTGTGTATGTCTCCCACACATGAACTCTAACCCTAATCAACTCTCCCATTCAACTGGTATCAGAGCCAGTCTGCAGCTCTCTGCATGTGCAGTTTACTTCCAACAATGGTGGTGTCGAATTTGCTGTAGAGGAGAAGAAGGTGCAGGCGCTGATTTTTTTTTCTCTCTGTGTGTGAGCATTGAACGCTAGGTTGTCTGTGTGAGCGTAAGGTTGTGTGAACGTGGGGAAGCGTTGGTCGACCGTTGGCCACTAGGCGAAGGCACACAAGGCTTTGGTCGACCGCTGGCTATGAGGGGAACCCAGGCGCAGCCACAAGGCGTCAACAGGCGGAGGCGGCAACTCTGGTCGACGGCTGGCTCTACGAGGGGAACCCAGGCGAACACACAAGGCTTTGGTCGCTTCGCTGGTCCACAAGGCGTAAGGCTGCAACGCATTGGGCGTAGGCAGCAGCAGCCACGCTGCCCAACCAGGCAGCGCAGAGGGCTGCCCAACCGTTCGTACCTGCAAAGCAGCAGGCACATCAGCAAGAAGCGCCCCCCCCCCTTTCTGCATCAGCATTAACACACGTGCAGCACTTGCCCGACTACAACAGTAGTATACAGCAGTAGCAAATTCAGCAAACCCCCCTTTCCTGCAACAACAAAAAAAAAATCAAAAAATTACCTGAGGTATTTGCTTCAATTTTTTGGAATTTGCATGTCCAATTTGCAATTGAGTAGGTACAATCATCAATTGAGCAGGTCAGGTGCCGAATTGCTCAATTTTTGAGCAAAATTGGCAAAATTGGGTGACATTGGTCACAATCAGGATCAATTTGCAGGAAATTGGATGTCAAAATTTGGGGCTTTTGATGTATTTGTGCAATTGGGCATTCATACATGCTGTATGATGTGAGAAATCGCACATTCGGGCAAAATTGCAGCAAATTGCAGTGCAAATCAAGGGGCTTTTGTGCCGATTGGATTGATTTGCATGCAGGCAATCGCATTTGATGCTTTGGGCAATGTGTTGATGCCTGACAAGCACTCAATGTGCCTGTAAATCAAGGGGCTTTCATGTATTGAATGTATATGTGGCCAAGGGGAAGCATCGCAAAGACTCTGGATGCCTTCATGTGCGTCAATGTACCATGTATGATCAGAAATTGATCTTAAATCAAGGGGCTTTTCAAGATCGTATGCTTGTTGAGCTTGGCAAAGCAGCAGGCAAGATATTTATGCCTTGAATCCTCAGAAATCAGCTTGCAGTCAAGGGGCTTTTGCCCAATTTCTGTTCGGAACTGTTGTATGCAGAGTTCGGGACTGTAAAAGTTTGATTTTCACTCATTTGGACAGCCAGGAGAGCATTTATTGCTACTGTACCTGCTGGTACAGATTTGGTACAGCTTTGTACAAGTTTTGGCATGGCTGCACATTGATTTGAGTGAGTAAAAATCTCAATTTCAGCTGCTGTATTTGCCGGTACAGGTTTGGTACATCATTGGTGAGCACTTGGTACTGTTGTACAGTACTTTGGAAGGGCAACAGAGCACATTTAAGGTGCTGTCCTAAATCTGCAGCAACCAGATTTTGGTGATTTCATCACATACAGTGGGAGAAAAGTTGCATTCTTGCTTCCGCAGTGGGAGATAAAGCTTGGGAGAACAACTGTGAGCACTTTGTGTGCCTTTTGGTGCATTGTTTGCACATTTTGCAGGGAGTCAGGCATTGATAGGTTGCATATTGCTATGGCAACCACAGGTGAGAGCTCTTCATTGCTTCACATCAAGAAGCTTGAAGGCTCACATAACTATGATATTTGGCAAACCCAGTGCTATAATGTGTTGCTCCAGAAACAGCAGCACAAGCCTATCAAAGAAAGGGGTGTAAAGCCCGCTTCTCTTACTGCTGAAGAGTGGGAAGATATGGATGAGCTGGCAAGATCTACTATCATGTTGTCTGTGTCAGACTCTTTTACTTTTCAGCATTCGTGAAGAGAAGACAACTTGGGGAATGTGGCAAAGATTGCAGGACTTGTATGCCCAGCAAAGTGCCTCAAGCAAAGTGTATTGGTTGAAGAAACTCATAGGTCTTCAGATGAAGGAAGGGGCGTCTATGGCAGCCCATCTAAATGAGTTTAATGGTATTGTCAGCCAAGTCATTAATCAAACGTTGGCAATGGACGATGAGTTCAAAGCCACTTTTCTCTTATGCACTTTGCCAGAGAGTTGGGACACATTCAGGACAGCCACTAGCAATTCGAATGCTATGTTGTCATATGCAGATGTTGAGGGTGCTCTTCCTCAAGAAGAGATGAACAGGAAAAACAACTCTGTTGGAAAGTCCAATGCAATGAATGCACGTGGGAGATCCCAGCAAAGGGGTAAAAGCCAAGAACGGGGAAGGAGCAAGTCTCGCTCCAAAAAGGACTTGGAATGCCATTATTGTGGCAAGAAGGGACACATTAAAGAGCAATGCTACAAATGGAAATATGATCAAAAGGAAAAGGGAAAAGGCAAAGATGAAGCCAAAGATGTAAAGCCAAAGGGCAAAAGTGGAGTCAAGATTGAAGAAATCAATGAATGGGAGAGGGAATTAGGGTTTAATGTTCATGTGTGGGAGACATACACAGAGAGAACAAGGGAGAGAGAGAGAGAGTTGTGGGGATAAGTCAACTCATGATGAGTGTGTGACTCCCCTATCACACATGTATATTGCACTAGTACACATAGTGCACTTAGTACATTAAAAGTACTAAGTGTACTATGTACTATAACTTATGGGCTTGTACACACTATAAGGGTGGGCATTATGCCTTTACCCCAACAACCTCCCACTTAAAGGCAAAGTGCCCTTAAGTAAAGGAAAAGAAAAATCAGCATGTACATGATAATATACAAGGCCATATCAAGGCTGAAACTGGCCTCATCCAATGCCCATCAAGTGTCTGCAATGAGCAAACCGCTCCGGAGGCAAACTCTTTGTCAACAGATCAGCCGGGTTGTCATCCGTATGAATCTTAACAAGCTGAATTTGCTTGTTCTCTATCACCTCTCTGATGAAGTGATACTTCACATCCACATGCTTCGTCTTTGCATGAAAGACAGGGTTCTTTGCTAACTGGATGGCACTCTGACTGTCACAATGCAACAATGGAATATCCCCTGTATAACCCAAATCAACCACTAACCGAGATAGCCATAATGCCTCCTTGCAAGCCTCTGTGGCTGCAATATACTTGGCCTCTGTAGTAGATAAGGCAGTGCACTTTTGCATCCTGGATATCCATGACACAGCACCTCCTGTGAATGTAAACACATAACCGGTAGTAGACTTCCGGTTATCTGGATGACCGGCATAATCCGAATCCGTGTAACCATGCACTAATGCATCCTGTTTGCCAAAGCAAATGCACATATCCTGTGTGCCCTTCAGGTATCTTATGACACCTTTCACTGCTTCCCAATGCTTCTTGCCAGGGTTGGCCATGTATCTAGAAACCACTCCCACTGCAAATGCAATGTCCGGCCTAGTAGCAACCATGGCATACATGAGACTGCCACAAGCTGAAGCATACAGAACCTTGGCCATATCAGCCCTGTCTCTATCCGATTGTGGGCTGTCCATAGCACTGAGTTTCACATATGGAGGCAAAGGAGTACTAGTCTTCTTCCCTTCGTCCATATTGAACCTCTGCAAGACTTTGCCAATGTATTCCTTCTGAGACAAATACAACACATGCTGATTTCTGTCCCGAAGTATCCGCATACCCAAAATGTGATTTGCATCACCCAAAACCTTCATATCAAAGGTTTGATGCAGCCTCTGCTTCAAGGCATCCATCTCCTTACGAGATTTCCCGGCAATCAACATATCATCAACATACAAGATGAGGATCAATAGACTGCCATCCAAAGCTTTCTTGGTGTATAAGCAGTGATCTATGTCACTTCTCCTGTATTTCTGGGATTTCATGAATGTATCAAATTTATGATACCATTCCCTTGGTGCTTGTTTGAGCCCATAAAGACTCTTTTTTAGCTTGCATACAAGCTTCTCCTTTCCACTTACTGCATAACCCTCTGGCTGTTGCATATATATCTCCTCATGGAGATCACGGTGAAGAAAAGCAGTCTTCACATCCATCTGAATCAAGTCCAGATCATCATGCGCAACCAAAGCTAACACAGCTCTAAGTGTGGTCATTTTGACCACTGGAGAGAAGATCTCATCAAAGTCCACACCATATTCCTGCTTGAAGCCCTTAGCCACTAACCTGGCTTTGTATCTTGGCTTTGCATCTGGTGCAACTTTGAGCCTGTAAACCCATTTGCATGGCAAAACCTTCTTGCCTGCAGGCAAATGCACCAACTTCCATGTTCCATTTTTGTGCAGAGAATCCATCTCTGACTTCATGGCACGCTCCCATAGAGCTTTGTTTGCCCTCTGTAAAGCCTCCTTATAACATGAGGGCTCCCCACAGTCAGTAAGCATCAAGTAGTCAACCCCTGGAACAAACCTGTCAGGGGCTCTGGAGGGTCTTGTGGACCTCCGTACCCAATGACCATCATTTGCAGGTTGCTATCCAGCCTGCATATCACCTATTGGTGGCTCCTGTTCCATGGCATAAGGCTGAAAAATCATGCCCGGTATCTCCTCTAATTGTGGCATATCCATAGGGATATCTTCTGCCATCTCTGGCTGTCCATTTGGACCATTTTCAGCACCATTTAAGGGCTGGTTTTCTTGCTGTAATGGCTGATTTACAGCCCTTGGTTGTTGTCCATGATGTCCATCATCATCAAAGATGACTCTGCCAGGCTCCTGTTGCCTTGCAGGCTCCTTATACATGCATGTTTCATAAAAAATGACATCATTGCTGCGTATAATCTTTCTATTCACGGGATCCCAAAGTCTATACCCCATTTCACCTCTGTCACCATATCCTAGGAATATGCATTTGTGAGACTTAGGATCAAGTTTGGTGCGCATTTCCCTGCGTATGTGCACGTACGCAACGCAACCAAACACTCTCAAGTGCTTGTATGACGGAGGCTTCCCTGTCCATACTTCCTCTGGCACTTTTCCACCAAGGCTCGTGTTAGGTGACCTGTTTATAAGATGAACGGCTGTCATAACAGCTTCAGCCCAAAAACCATGAGGTAACGCAGCATGTGACAACATAGAACGGACCTTCTCCTGAATGGTCCTGTTCATCCTCTCTGCTGTTCCGTTTTGTGGAGGATCATAAGGAGTAGAGAGCTCCCTCTTGATGCCTTTAGCATCACAAAAGTCCTGAAACTGTTTGGACATATACTCTCCACCATTGTCGGAACGCAAAGCCTTCAGTGTTCTGCGAGTTTGATTCTCAACATGAGCAACAAACTTCTCAAACACTAAGAATGTATCACTCTTCAAACGAAGAGGATAGACCCACACCTTGCGTGTGGCATCATCAATAAAAGACACAAAATATTTTGCCCCTCCCAAAGAAAGCTGAGGCATCTCACATACATCTGTATGCACAAGCTCTAACTGAGCATCTTTCTGTCCAAGAGCTTTCTTGTGGGGGCACTGTAGTTGCCTACCATATATACAATGCTCACAAAACTGAAAACTTGAAAACTTTAGAGAAGGCAAGTAACCCAAACGAGACAATTGCTCCATACCCTTGACACTCATGTGTCCCAACCGGCTATGCCACATAGAAATTTCCGGCAGCTCGGTTGCATTTACATTAGCATGGTGACAAACACCTGCATGCATGAAGTAAAGAGTGTCCACCTTAGAGCCTCTGGCAACAACCAGTGAGCCCTTACTAATCTTCCACTTTCCACGACCAAATGTGGTAACATAATCAGCATCATCAAGCTGTCCAGTAGAAAGCAGATTCTTCTTGATCTCAGGCACATGCCTGACATCATGGAGCATAAGCTGTGAGCCATCTGAAAACACAAGCCTCACATCACCTCTGCCAAGAATCTTGCATGCATGGTTATCACCCAAATAAACTACTCCTTCATTGCCAGCAGTATACTTGACAAACAAGTCTCTGCAACCTGTGACATGAAAGGAGGCACCTGAATCAATGATCCATGAGTGCATACCATGACCACCTGTAAGAAGTGAATGGGCATCAAGTGAAGACGTGAATAGGATCTCATCCTCACTGTCACCTACATGTGACACATTGACTTCTTCAATCTTGACTCCACTTTTGCCCTTTGGCTTTACATCTTTGGCTTCATCTTTGTCTTTGTCTTTGCCTTTTCCCTTTTCCTTTTGATCATATTTCCATTTGTAGCATTGCTCTTTAATGTGTCCCTTCTTGCCACAATAATGGCATTCCAAGTCCTTTTTGGAGCGAGACTTGCTCCTTCCCCGTTCTTGGCTTTTACCCCTTTGCTGGGATCTCCCACGTGCATTCATTGCATTGGACTTTCCAACAGAGTTGTTTTTCCTGTTCATCTCTTCTTGAGGAAGAGCACCCTCAACATCTGCATATGACAACATAGCATTCGAATTGCTAGTGGCTGTCCTGAATGTGTCCCAACTCTCTGGCAAAGTGCATAAGAGAAAAGTGGCTTTGAACTCATCGTCCATTGCCAACGTTTGATTAATGACTTGGCTGACAATACCATTAAACTCATTTAGATGGGCTGCCATAGACGCCCCTTCCTTCATCTGAAGACTTATGAGTTTCTTCAATCAATACACTTTGCTTGAGGCACTTTGCTGGGCATACAAGTCCTGCAATCTTTGCCACATTCCCCAAGTTGTCTTCTCTTCACGAATGCTGAAAAGTAAAAGAGTCTGACACAGACAACATGATAGTAGATCTTGCCAGCTCATCCATATCTTCCCACTCTTCAGCAGTAAGAGAAGCGGGCTTTACACCCCTTTCTTTGATAGGCTTGTGCTGCTTCTTCTGGAGCAACACATTATAGCACTGGGTTTGCCAAATATCATAGTTATGTGAGCCTTCAAGCTTCTTGATGTGAAGCAATGAAGAGCTCTCACCTGTGGTTGCCATAGCAATATGCAACCTGTCAATGCCTGACTCCCTGCAAGTGTGCAAACACTGCACCAAAAGCACACAAAGTGCTCACAGTTGTTCTCCCAAGCTTTATCTCCCACTGCGGAAGCACAAATGCAACTTTTCTTCCACTTTATGTGATGAAATCACCAAAATCTGGTTGCTGCAGATTTAGGACAGCACCTTAAATGTGCTCTGTTGCCCTTCCAAAGTACTGTAGAGCAGTACTAAGTGCTCACCTGTGATGTACCAAACCTGTACCGGCAAGTACAGCAGCTGAAATTGAACCTTTTCCTCATTCAAAACAGTGTACAGCCATGCCAAAACTTGCACAAAGCTGTGCCAAATCTGTACCAGCAGGTACAGTAGCAATAAATGCTCTCTTGGCTGTCCAAATGAGTGAAAATCAGACTTTTACAGTCCCGAACACTGCATACAACAGTCCCGAACACAAATTGGGCAAAAGCCCCTTGACTGCAAGCTGATTTTTGAGGATTCAAGGCATAAATGTCTTGCCTGCTGCTTTGCCAAGCTCAACAAGCATACGAACTTGAAAAGCCCCTTGATTTAAGATCAATTTTTGATCATACATGGTACATTGACGCACATGAAGGCATCCAAAGTCTTCACAGTGCTTCCCCCTGGCCACGTATACATCCAATACATGAAAGCCCCTTGATTTACAGGCACACTGAGTGCTTGTAAGGCATCAACACATTATCCTCAACATCAAATGCGATTGCCTGCATGCAAATCAATCCAATCGGCACAAAAGCCCCTTGATTTGCACTGCAATTTGTTGCAATTTTGCCCAAATGTGCGATTTCTCACATCATACAGCATGTATCAATGCTTAATTGCACAATTACATCAAAAGCCCCAAATTTCAACATCCAATTTCCTGCAAATTGATCCTGATTGTGACCAATTTCCTGCAAGTTGATGTTGATTGTGACCAATTTCCTGCAAATTGATCCTGATTGTGACCAATGTCACCCAATTTTGCCAATTTTGCTCAGAAATTGAGCAATTCGGCACCTGTACCTGCTCAATTGATGATTGTACCTGCTCAATTGCAAGTCCCAAAAAAAAATTGAAGCAAGATACCTTGTAATTTCTGATTTTTTTTTTGTTGCAAGAAAAAGGGGTTGATGATGCTGCTGCTGCTTTTGCAGAAATGGGCAAATGCAGGCGTACAAGGCTTCTCCTAGCTGCTGGTGATGTTTGCCGTAGAGGAGAAGGTGACGTGGAGCTTGCTTGGCCGCCCATTCACGACAAAACGGCCTATCCTGGGGCCTTCTACGAGCGCTGCCCAGAAGCCCGTAGAATGTGCTGTTGACGGGCGCCGGAAGTTGCTGATTGCAGGTGCTCGTTGCTGATTGCAGGTGCTCGTTGCTGATTGCAGGTGACGGCGCCACTCGTTGTTGTGCTACACAGTAGACGGCGCCTTGGAGAAGGTGCTACTAGTTGGTTTTACGCCTTCGCCTAGTGGTTCGCTACGATGCGCTGACATGCTTGCCCACGTTCGCCTGCCTCCCCTTCGCACTAAACGTGTAGACGCCTGGCTGTGTGCAAGGCGATGTTGGGCAGACCTCGTGGCTGCGGGGCAGCCCACGCTACTGGCTGGGCAGCCCACGCTGGTTGTGGTTCGCAGCCAGTTACACCTGGTTCTGGTTCGCTTCTGGCCTCTTCACACACAGGCTGCGCCCAACACACGAGAACCAGCACTCACAGGCGACCAACCCCTGCTATGATGTAACACGCAGATCCATACAGCACACGCAGGTTCTCTGCAGCGACGAAACCCTAGAAAAATAACTAGCTCTGATACCAGTTGAATGGGAGAGAGAATTAGGGTTTAATGTTCATGCGTGGGAGACATACACAGAGAGAACAAGGGAGAGAGAGAGAGAGTTGTGGGGATAAGTCAACTCATGATGAGTGTGTGACTCCCCTATCACACATGTATATTGCACTAGTACACATAGTGCACTTAGTACATTAAAAGTACTAAGTGTACTATGTACTATAACTTATGGGCTTGTACACACTATAAGGGTGGGCATTATGCTTTACCCCAACAATCAATGTGTCACATGCAGGTGACAGTGAGGATGAGGTTCTATTCACGTCTTCACTTGATGCCCGTTCACTTCTTACAGGAGATGGTCATGGTATGCACTCATGGATCATTGATTCAGGTGCCTCCTTTCATGTCACAGGTTGCAGAGACTTGTTTGTCAGGTATACTGCTGGCAATGAAGGAGTAGTTTATTTGGGTGATAACCATGCATGCAAGATTCTTGGTAGAGGTGATGTGAGGCTTGTATTTTCAGATGGCTCACAGCTTATGCTCCATGATGTCAGGCATGTGCTTGAGATCAAGAAGAACCTGCTTTCTACTGGACAGCTTGATGATGCTGATTATGTTACCACATTTGGTCGTGGAAAGTGGAAGATTAGTAAGGGCTCACTGGTTGTTGCCAGAGGCTCTAAGGTGGACACTCTTTATTTCATGCATGCAGGTGTTTGTCACCATGCTAATGTAAATGCAACCGAGCTGCCGGAAATCTCTATGTGGCATAGCCGGTTGGGACACATGAGTGTCAAAGGAATGGAGCAATTGTCTCGTTTGGGTTACTTGCCTTCTCTAAAGTTTTCAAGTTTTCAGTTTTGTGAGCATTGTATATATGGTAGGCAACTACAGTGCCCCCACAAGAAAGCTCTTGGACAGAAAGATGCTCAGTTAGAGCTTGTGCATACAGATGTATGTGAGATGCCTCAGCTTTCTTTGGGAGGGGCAAAATATTTTGTGTCTTTTATTGATGATGCCACACGCAAGGTGTGGGTTTATCCTCTTTGTTTGAAGAGTGATACATTCGCAGTGTTTCAGAAGTTTGTTGCTCATGTTGAGAATCAAACTGGCAAAACACTGAAGGCTTTGCGTTCCGACAATGGTGGAGAGTATATGTCCAAACAGTTTCAGGACTTTTGTGATGCTAAAGGCATCAAGAGGGAGCTCTCTACTCCTTATGATCCTCCACAAAACGGGACAGCAGAGAGGATGAACAGGAGCATTCAGGAGAAGGTCCGTTCTATGTTGTCACATGCTACGTTACCTCATGGTTTTTGGGCTGAAGTTGTTATGACAGCCGTTCATCTTATAAACAGGTCACCTAACACGAGGCTTGGTGGGAAAGTGCCAGAGGAAGTATCGGCAGGGAAGCCTCCGTCATACAAGCACTTGAGAGTGTTTGGTTGCGTTGCGTACGTGCACATGCGCAGGGAAATGCGCACCAAACTTGATTCTAAGTCTCACAAATGCATATTCCTAGGATATGGTGACAGAGGTGAAATGGGGTATAGACTTTGGGATCCCGTGAATAGAAAGATTATACGCAGCAATGATGTCATTTTTGATGAAACATGCATGTATAAGGAGCCTGCAAGGCAACAGGAGCCTGGCAGAGTCATCTTTGATGATGATGGACATCATGGACAACAACCAAGGGCTGTAAATCAGCCATTACAGCAGTAAAACCAGCCCTTAAATGGTGCTGAAAATGGTCCAAATGGACAGCCAGAGATGGCAGAAGATATCCCTATGGATATACCACAGTTAGAGGAGATACCGGGCATGATATTTCAGCCTTATGGCATGGAACAGGAGCCACCAATGGGTGATATGCGGGCTGGACAGCTACCTGCAAATGATGGTCATTGGGTACGGAGGTCCACTAGTCCCTCTAGAGTCCCTGACAGGTTTGTTCCAGGGGTTGACTACTTGATGCTTACTGACTGTGGGGAGCCCTCATGTTACAAGGAGGCTTTACAGAGAGTAGACAAGGCTCTTTGGGAGCGTGGCATGAAGTTAGAGATGGATTCTCTGCACAAAAATGGAACATGGAAGTTGGTGCATTTGCCTGCAGGCAAGAAGGTTTTGCCATGCAAATGGGTTTACAGGCTCAAAGTTGCACCAGATGCAAAGCCAAGATACAAAGCCAGGTTAGTGGCTAAGGGCTTCAAGCAGGAATATGGTGTGGACTTTGAGGAGATCTTCTCTCCAGTGGTCAAAATGACCACACTTAGAGCTGTGTTAGCTTTGGTTGCGCATGATGATCTGGACTTGATTCAGATGGATGTGAAGACTGCTTTTCTTCACGGTGATCTCCATGAGGAGATATATATGCAACAGCCAGAGGGTTATGCAGTGAGTGGAAAGGAGAAGCTTGTATGCAAGCTGAAAAAGAGTCTTTATGGGCTCAAACAGGCACCAAGGGAATGGTATCATAAATTTGATACATTCATGAAATCACAGCATTTCAGGAGAAGTGACATAGATCACTCCTTGTACACCAAGAAAGCTTTGGATGGCAGTCTATTGATCCTCATCTTGTATGTTGATGATATGTTGATTGCCGGGAAATCTCGTAAAGAGATGGATGCCTTGAAGAAGAGGCTGCATCAAACCTTTGATATGAAGGATTTGGGTGATGCAAATCACATTTTGGGTATGCGGATACTTCGGGACAGAAATCAGCATGTGTTGTATTTGTCTCAGAAGGAATACATTGGCAAAGTCTTGCAGAGGTTCAATATGGACGGGGGGAAGAAGACTAGTACTCCTATGCCTCCATATGTGAAGCTCAGTGCTATGGACAGCCCACAGTCAGATAGTGGCAGGGCTGATATGGCCAAGATTCCGTATGCTTCAGCTTGTGGCAGTCTCATGTATGCCATGGTTGCTACTAGGCCGGGGACATTGCATTTGCAGTGGGAGTGGTTTCTAGATACATGGCCAACCCTGGCAAGAAGCATTGGGAAGCAGTGAAAGGTGTCATGAGATACCTGAAGGGCACACAGGATATGTGCATTTGTGTTGGCAAACAGGATGCATTAGTGCATGGTTACACAGATTCGGATTATGCCGGTCATCCAGATAACCGGAAGTCTACTACCGGTTATGTTTTTACATTCACAGGAGGTGCTGCGTCATGGATATCCAGGATGCAGAAGTGCACTGTCTTATCTACTATAGAGGCCGAGTATATTGCAGCCACAGAGGCTTGCAAGGAGGCATTATGGCTATCTCGGTTAGTGGTTGATTTGGGCTATACAGGGGATATTCCATTGTTGCATTGTGACAGTCAGAGTGCCATCCAGTTGGCAAAGAACCCTGTCTTTCATGCAAAGACGAAGCATGTGGATGTGAAGTATCACTTCATGAGAGAGGTGATAGAGAACAAGCAAATTCAGCTTGTTAAGATTCATACGGATGACAACCCGGCTGATCTGTTGACAAAGAGTTTGCCTCCGGAGCGGTTTGCTCATTGCAGACACTTGATGGGCATTGGATGAGGCCAGTTTCAGCCTTGATATGGCGTTGTATATTTTCATGTACATGCTGATTTTTCTTTTCCTTCATTTAAGGGCACTTTGCCTTTAAGTGGGAGGTTGTTGGGGTAAAGGCATTATGCCCACCCTTATAGTGTGTACAAGCCCATAAGTTATAGTACATAGTACACTTAGTACTTTTAATGTACTAAGTGCACTATGTGTACTAGTGCAATATACATGTGTGATGGGGGAGTCACACACTCATCACTTGGTGAGTTGACTTATCCCCACAACTCTCTCTCTCTCTCTCTCTCTCTCTCCCTTGTTCTCTTTGTGTATGTCTCCCACACATGAACTCTAACCCTAATCAACTCTCCCATTCAGTTTACAGCAGGCGGACTGGTTGCCTTGGGGCCATATAAAAGAGCCCCTTGCCCCCCCCCACATTGTACATTGTATTTCGGGATTTTCTTGTGTATATAGTTGAGTTACACCTCTCTCTCTCTCTCTCTCTCTCCTAGTTCTGCGTTTTTCTGCTGTGCACTTGCTCTTGGAGTTTTCAGTTCTTGTCTTATTTGGAAACGATATGACCCTAAAACATTGGATGGTTTAAGATAAGAAATGTGAGAAAAAACTTGATTTGGACACATTGCATTAGTAGAAAATGGAAATATAAAAAGGGCCACTTTACTTTATTTTTAATCACTTTCCTAATGAATAGTGATTTGAGGGCCTCTTTACTTTATTTTTAATCCTTTTATTACTTAAAAGGGATTTGTGGTGGACCAATAAAAGGGAAGGGGGAGTGCACATTTTATCCACTGGTACTACAAAGTCGTGAAAGCTCATTGGTCCAAATTTTAGGCATGTCCCCTAAAATCTAGGAGAGTAAGAGTTTGTATCCCTAGCCTCTCCTACATTCTTCCTTCTCTACTCTCTCCCTACTCTCTAAAGGTGATGCTACAGATTCTCACCACATAAAGGTTTAAAGAAGGCCCTGTTGTGTGTTATCACGATCAACCTTAGTGCATGTAACAGATGCATGGGAAAAATTCACTTGATCGATGGAGTGACAGTGTCGGTCGATTTAAGCTATATTGTGCATGAGAACCAACTTTGCAATTTGCAATAGGTCCTAAGAAACCAGAGTTTCATGTAGAGACCCAGAAGCTGCATGATGGGTTGAGTTTCGGGTTTGTGAGAAGGGCACTGGTGGTACCAGGATAACTGTAGTTCATCGTGAGACCTTTTGTTACTACCCAGCCCACCATGCCATTCACCACCTCCTCCTTGTAGCTGCATGGACATCATGAGCTGCAAGACTAGACTTGGACAATAAACTGGTTTTTACAGATGTCTCATGACCACCCTTCATGTATGTCGCATGCGGAAGAACTGCATGTATTAAGAACTGTGCAAATACGCAAAGTTGAACAGAGAGAAGAGAGAGATATGTTGCTGCGAAAACAGTGTTTTCTGCATATATGTATCAAGATGTACATAGATCCTAGCCAACATGGCCTCCAAAAGGAATCAACATGGCCTCCAAAAGGAATCTCCTATCCCTATGACCTGTCCCACAAATCATGGGATTAGATGACTACACAATGAACTCCTCTAGCCTATTTATAGGCTCATGGAACTGCCCCTACCTGTATCTGACTACTGTCGGCCAGGTCCTTGGACAGCTAAACACCCAAAAATCCCATAAATAGAGTTAGAAGTCATCTCCTGTCTATATTTATACACCAGGGCCTCTGTTGTGGGTGTGCCCGCCCTGTATAAGGTGTTTTTTATCATTTTTCCTCACTCCCCGTATTTTTCCCTATTTTTTCCCCATTTTTCAGTGGTGTGGAGGGATGCCAGATGTTGGCAGAAGACTCTGGTGGCTGGCCGACTGCCCATTCAGCAGTCGTGTGGCTGGCCGACTGCCCAAACAGCATTCGTGGAGTATTTTACTGCTGGCCGACTTGCTGTATGCAGTCGTGGACTTCTGTACTGCTGGCCGACTGCTGATGCAGTCGTGGAGTGCTTTTACAGCAGGCCGACTGCATGCATGGGGCATATAAATAGGCCCCATGCCCCCACCACTTTCTCATTCAGTCATTTGCTGGATCTTGTTTATAGAGAAGAGTTTACACACCTATCTCTTTGTGTTTCTTGTGCTGTCTATTTTCTGCATTCTACTTGCTCGTCTACCCAAGTTTGGTTATCATTTCCGCTGCATACTCTGACATGGTATCAGAGCCCTAGGCTCGTGATAGATCTTGGGAGTTTTTTCTGAGCAAGAGGGGGAGCGTTAGGTTGCTGATTGGTGGACTGTTTTGGACTGTACAGGAAGAGAAGGTGCAAGAGAAAGGCGGGCCAAAGGTGCTGGACAGCCACTTGCAGGATTTACAGATTTTTTTCCCCACCCACCCACCCTTGCAGTTTTCTCCCCGCGATGGCAGATTTACTAGAGATGGCTGAGAAGCACGTTTATATTTCGACTCTCCCCACGTTCCCAGTGGACCGTCAGTTGGACGGGTCCAATTACGGCATCTGGAAGGTCATGATGGAGTCATATGACCTTGCTGATTTCATCATCATCGGGGTTCCACGGCCGGAAGCAGAGGAAGGGGAGTTACTGTCGACGAGGAAGGACCGAGAGGCACAGGCACACATGTGGGATCGTGTCAACGCCAGGTTCCGGTCATTTATTTTCCTCAACTGCACACCACAAGTGATCAATCATGTAAAGCACATGATGCTGGCGCGAGGCATATGGGAGCACTTGGCTTCACTTTATAACAGGGTATCACCCATGAAACGGATCTCCTTGGAAGTGCAGATGCGGGTTATGAACCCTGCAAAGTCCTCGACGATGCGGGAACACATTAACAAGCTGTAGGCCCTTCAGCAGGAAGTCCTACAAGCTGGGAAAGAAATATCATCTGAAGACATGGCCATCACTTTGCTGTCCCACTTAGTATTCTGCTTTCCATTCCTCGTTGATTACGAGTGGCAGGCTTAGCACCATAACCTGGGAGGAGCTTGTGCCAATGGTCTTGGACCAGGAGGAACGTTTCACGAACCCTCCTCATAGCGGCGGTTCGGAGGCCTTAACTGGCCAACGGTCGAAAGGCCGGAATAACAACATGGGCAAAGGGAAGGCTTCCCTGGAGAAGTCTTCTGAGAAGAAGCCTGACTCAGAACGAGAGAAGCTGAAGGCCGAAAGATTCTGCAATGATTGTGGCGAGAAAGACCACTACTGGAGGAAGTGCTCTAAGCGGACAGGGAAGAGTGCTGATTCCTCAGCCTCAGCTGCAAAGACTTAGGCATTTGTGGACTCCGACGGTTCATCATCTTCGAGCGAGGAGGCAGTTGGCTTCATCGCGAAGGATACCCGGGAATGGATTCTTGACAGTGGTGCTTCCAGGCACATGACTTCATCCCGTGACTTCTTTCTGGATCTGAAACGGCAGTCAGGTTGCATCTTTATTGGCGACAACTCCACTATTCCGATACATAGTGAGGGCCGGATGGAGATTATTCCCGACGGCAAGGGGGCAAGCATGCTTCCTGTGTTCTTTATGTCCCTGCTCTGGGTTTTCATCTTCTGTCAGTGCATGAAGTATGCAAGACTGGCTTTCGGGTGGAATTTGGGGAGCATTCAGTTGCTCTACGGGACCGAGAGACTGGCCAGGTTGTTTGGGAAGGCGGTGTGGAGAATGGTATCTACAAGCTCTCTGCACTCTCCTCGTTGACAGGTTCTCAGGTCGGAGATTTGTGGCACTTTCGTTTTGGCCACTTAAATGTGGATGCATTGAGGCGAGCTTTCCGAGACCAGATGGTGGTTGGCTTGCCAAATGTTGGTAGTAGGCAAGGGCGTTGCAGTTCTTGCATACGTGGTAAGCAGCACAGGGAATCCTTTCCGAAGCAGGCTTCCAGGCGGGCTTCGAAACCATTGGAGTTGATTCACACTGACTTGTGTGGACCTCAGCAGACACCATCTTTGGGAGGATCTCTTTACTTTATGCTTCTTGTTGATGATTGTACCAGATTCACGTGGGTCTACTTTCTTTCCGAGAAGGACCAAGCTTTTGCTCGGTTCAAGGATTGGCACGTGATGGTGGAGAAAGAGTCCGGATTTCAGGTCAAGACTCTCAGGGCTGATAAAGGAGGTGAATTCTCCTCGACTGTATTTCTCAGATTTTGTGCAGATCATGGCATCAAAAGGGAACTGGCCAATACAGGATCGCCTTCGGAGAATGGAGTTGTTGACCGTAAGAACAGGACTGTGGTGGAGATGGCGAGGACCATGCTGGAGCATCGTGATCTTCCTCGTCCACTTTGGGGAGAGGCTGTGGCAATGGCTGTCCATACCCTCAACCGATCTCCGACGACTTCAGTATCCCATATGACTCCATTTGAGGCATACTTTGGCAGGAAACCTGATGTCTCGCACTTCCGTGTCTTTGGGAGTGACGTGTATGTACATATTCCGAAGAAGCAAAGGGGGAAGCTTGACTCCAAGTCCTGCAAGCTTGTATTTGTGGGGTATAACTCTCTTTCCAAGGGATACAGGTTGTATGATCGAGACAGGAACGAGATTGTTGTCAGCCGGGATGTGGTCTTTGACGAGCATGTTCCAGTATCCACTGTCGCGAGGAGCCGCCACTTCTTGGAGATCTAGAGGAGTCTGATGATGATTCCCAGACCATCATTCCAGTTGATCAACCTCAGTCAGTACAGGAGGTTGAGCCTGCAGCTGGAGTAGAGCCCCCGCGACCACAAGAGGCTCAACGATCTGTTCGAGTACCTAGGTGGTTGTTAGACACCCTTCGGGAGTCAGGTGTCACGGAGCTACCCTCCGAGTGGACCACAGAGGATGGCCCTCGAAGATCACATAGAGTCCGAGATAAAAGCAACACAGCGGAGCTTCTTCAGGTGAACTATGCTTTGATGTCTCGTATTATGCGGGACAGAGAGCCCACTTCCGTAAAGGAAGCCCTTTCACAGGATACTTGGAGGAAAGCCATGGAGGTGGAACTTGATGCCATCGAGAAGAACAACACTTGGGAGTTGGTACCGAGGCCGTTGAAGCGGTTAGTCATTGGTGTCAAATGGGTCTTTAAGACCAAATATGCGTCTGATGGGTCGGTGGACAAACACAAAGCCAGACTTGTGGCTAAAGGTTATGCTCAGCGGCCAGGCATCGACTACGAGGATACCTTTGCACCGACAGCACGGATGTCCACGATTCGGACCGTTCTTGCCCTTGCTTCTTCTTGGAGGGGGCCCGTGTATCAAATGGATGTAAAATCTGCGTTCCTTAATGGTGACCTGTAGGAGAAGGTGTATGTTGAGCAGCCTCTAGGCTTTATTGTTCCAGGATCTGAAGGGATGGTTTACAGGTTACGTAAGGCTTTGTATGGTCTTAAGCAGGCTCCCAGGGCATGGAATCAGAAGATTGATTCCTTCTTTATTCGAACTGGATTTCAGAGATCGGTTGCAGATCCAAACCTATATCTCTTTCGGGAACGCGGCATGGTCACGCTTATCATCCTTTATGTGGATGATCTCATTCTCACGATTGGAAATCTGGCAGACCCAGAGGGGGTTTTTTGTCTCTCAGCAGCGGTATGTTCATGAGTTGCTTGAGGCCTTTGGGATGGAGAACTGCAAGCCTATTACTTCGCCGATGGACCCGAACACAAAGTTAACCGTTTACTGATCCTTGTGAGCCAGTTGATGCCTCGCAGTACCGGAAGTTGGTTGGTTCATTGATCTGGTTGCTGAACACCAGATTGGACTTGAGCTTCTCCGTGGGGCTGTTGAGCTCTTTTATGCAGACGCCATTGAAGACTCATTGGGACGCAGGATTGTGGATCTTGCGGTATCTGCAGAGTACGAAGGATCTGGGACTCTTACACAAGAGGGGATGGAGTCAGGCTCCAAGGTTGGAGTGACTCAAATTGGGGAGGAGATCCAGACACGAGGAGATCTACTTCAGGATACAGTTTTACCCTCAGCTCAAGAGCAGTTTCTTGGAGCAGCAAGAGGCAGCCAACTATTGCCCTTTCTTCAATAGAGGCAGAGTACCGGGCTGCTTGTGGTGCTGCTTGTGAGGTTGTATGGCTGCGGAGGCTGCTAGGCGAGATTGGGTTTCCACAGAAGGAGCCCACAGTTATCCAGTGCGATAACCAGAGTTGTATAGCTATTGCTTGGAACCCGGTCTTCCATGCCCGGACCAAGCACATAGAGATACAGTATCACTTTGTACGTGAGAAGATCTTGGCTGGTGACATCTTGCTACTTTATTGTTCGATAGAGGACAATGCGGCGGACCTCTTCACGAAGTCTTTACCTCAGGCTACGCTCAGGCGGCACTCCAGCTCCCTTGGGTTGATTTCGCAGCCAGGAGCTGAGAGGGGGTGTTAGAAGTCATCTCCTGTCTATATTTATACACCAGGGCCTCTGTTGTGGGTGTGCCCGCCCTGTATAAGGTGTTTTATCATTTTTCCTCACTCCCCGTATTTTTCCCTATTTTTTTCCCATTTTAGTGGTGTGGAGGGATGCCAGATGGTGGCAGAAGACTCTGGTGGCTGGCCGACTGCCCATTCAGCAGTCGTGTGGCTGGCCGACTGAAACAGCATTCGTGGAGTATTTTACTGCTGGCCGACTGCTGATGCAGTCGTGGAGTGCTTTTATAGCAGGCCGACTGCATGCAGGGGGCATATAAATAGGCCCCATGCCCCCACCACTTTCTCATTCAGTCATTTGCGGGATCTTTTTATAGAGAAGAGTTTACACACCTATCTCTCTGTGTTTCTTGTGTTGTCTATTTTCTGCATTCTACTTGCTCTTGCCTACCCAAGTTTGGCTATCATTTCCGCTGCATATTTTGACAATAGAATGGTTAATGCCTAAAAATGCTCCTAAATCCTAACTAAAATAGAGGGTTAAGTTTGTCCACATATGTGCATGTGACATCCCCTCCTACGAAGCTTCATGATGGTAATCCGACTGATCTTGGATGAGCCTATTTATAGATTTAGGGAACTGCCCCTACCTGTACCCGACCGTTGTTGGCCAGGTCCTTGGACAACAAAACACCGAAAAATCCCATAAATAGAATGGTTAATGCGTAAAAAGGCTCCTAAATCCTAGCAAAAATATTCTGGAGAGTTCACTTGTCTCTACCATCCTCAATGCATTGCGTGATTCATATCAGGGCTTTGCTACTACACTTCGTTTGCTCATGAAAGGCAATGCGTATGCCTTTTCTTTTGATGAGATCGTGTCTTTGCTCCTGCAAGAGGAGCGATCCTGGACGAACAGATCGGAAATGAGAATTGGTAACCAAGCTTTTGCCACTCAAGGCAGGAAAGGCATCCAGTGCCGATGCACCCGTCAAGCATGTTTGTGAGGGTTGCATTTTAGGCAAGATGCATTGGACACCATTTCCCAAGGATGGTTTAGTGAGGACTCCCGAAAATTGCAGCTTATACATAGTGATGTATGTGGTCCCATGAGGGTATCATCCATTGGAGGTTCTCTCTAGTACGTTACGTTCAATGATGACCCTTCTGGATTCAACTGGGTCTATGCTCTGAAGCAGGAGTCAAAGGTATTTACGTGCTTTAAGTGTTAGAATTAGTGCATCTCAGTGTATTGTGTATTTATGGGCTCTACTTTGGGTATTTTGTTCATTTTCTCCTATTTTAGGAGCTCTATGAGCAGTCGGCCAGCTCCCACACTGCACTACAAAAGGAGGCCTCCCATTGTACACTACATTGTTCAACATCTCTTACTGGCTATTGCCATTGTAAAGCCTATTGCTATCATAAAAGGTGATCTTGTCCACAAGCTCTCTCTACTCTCTCTCTCTCTCTCTCTTGTTCAGTTTATGCTTCCGCATGTGCATTCTCCAACATGGTATCACTCGCTTAGGTTCAGGCGGTTCCATCCTTCTGCAAATTGCTCGTCGTCTTCTACTTTACTGTGCGTTTTGTTTCCATAGCTTCTCCGGTTGTAGATTAGTCCCCTACAATGGCTGCGTTTTGGTACCTTGCTGTGTTTTCTGGTCCAGCCACCATCTGCTTGCTGTCGGCCAGCCCTCAAGGCTGCGTTTTGCTCTACAGAGGCAGTTTGTGAAGTGTTTTGGCTGCGTTTCTGCGTCATCATCTGTTTGTGGTGAGTTTCTTGCATGTGGTGTTGCCAGACAAGTGGCTCTACATCTTCTTCCTCCACGAGTCCCTACCCTTCTGGTCATGGTTCTAGGATTGTTTTGTTGCTGTCTAGCCTCTTTCTCTTAGATTTGAGAGGGGGTTGATTGGTTCTGGAGTCTCGCTTCGTTGGAAAGCACTTGAGAGGAGTCTTGGAGAGTTGAGATTTGTGTTTTTTGTTGTTGTGGATATATCTCCCCCTTGTACGAACAAGGATGACGAGTTGAAAGGACCCAATTATGCCCATTGGAAACTGCAAATGCGGATCTGGTTCATCCACAAGGGTTTGTGGGATATTGTTCAGGGCAATGAGAAGAAGCCCGAGCATCCTTAGAACTCTAGGCGGTGGACTCAGGATCAAGAGAATGAATTCCTTGCGGAATTACAAGACTGGGAGAATTGAGATTCGAAGGTGTATTCAATGCTTGTGCGGACCATCATAGAGGAGGTATCACCGGCCATGCAAACTCTCACCAGTGCTCATCAGGTATGGTCTATAAATTGAAAGATCTCTTTGCTCGAGATTCCTCGATAAGGGCAGTTACCTTGTAAGGGCAACTCTACGGTTTGTTATTCCCTGCAGGCAGTTCTACGCAGTCGTTCCTCATGAAGGCCAAGGTTATCCATGACCAGTTATTACTGGCAATGGTGCTGCTTTGTCCTCTGCTCAAATGGCTGCACTTATCCTCACCAAGCCTCTCCCGGACTATGATGTGATTTCTTGATCTTTGAGGTGCCAGGTCACATCCACTCAGTTGGATTTTGATGATCTTAGCTCCCTACTCTTGGAGGAAGAGTCCGTCCTTGTTTCTTAGGGTAAGATAAAGGTGTCTCTTAATAGTTCTGATCAGGCACTTACTTTAGTTCAAAAGAAAGGTCGGAGTCGTTGCTTCTCTTGTGGGAAGAGAGGGCATCTGCCCAAGGATTGTTTTTGCAAGAAGAAGGACAAGACCAAGGGCAAGTCTTCATAGGGCAAAGACACGACACATGAGAGTGATACAGATTCTTCTAGTACTACTTCTAGGGCTCCCAGGGCGCTTTCGGGTCAGGAGGACCCAGATGCTGTACTTCTCTAGTATACATGTAGTTCCTCCCATGTGCTTCCAGCCAGAGGAGGCTTGTGGGCAGGAGAGGGGGGCTGATTGCAGCTCCACTTATTGGTGCATGGGAACCGTGATTCTAAATTCCAAGCATTAGACATTTGGCAGGACATGGTTATCTTTTGTGTAGTAGAGATTATGAACTGGATCTGTTCCGAGTTCATTGTACAAGGCTTTTGGGACGTGATGTGTTTTAACTTTTCCGTCCATTGCTGGGGATTATGGGCGTGGTGTGTCCAGCAGCTCATCATCTATCCTTGGAGTTCACTGCACATTTGTGTGGGAATTCGTAGCCAAGCAAAGTTCCTTGCTGTTCGTGGTGTTTCGAGGAAACAGGTTGGCGGGTGCTCTCTCTGAGGTGATTCCAGTATTCGCGGTGCCAGAGGGTCCATGGTTGCATCTTCATCAACTTATCTTCTTCAGATTGTTGCACACTATGAGCTGCAGAGGGGGTGTTAGAATTAAACTATTAGCGCATCCCAATGTATTGTGTATTTATAGGCTCTACCCATTTTTGGGTATTTTGTTCATTTTCTCCTATTTTAGGAGTTGTGGAGCTGTCGGCCAGCTCTACGAGTAGTCGGCCAGCTTCCACACCTACTATAAAAGGAGGCCTCCCATTGTGCACTTCATCCATTCCCTTGCACATTGTTCAACATCTCTTGTTGCCTATTGCCATTGTAAAGCCTATTGCTATTTTAAAAGGTGATCTTGTCCACAAGCTCTCTCTACTCTCTCTCTTGTTCAGTTTATGCTTTTGCTTGTGGATTCTCCAACATTAAGCACTTTCAACTCATGGCTGAAAAATGTATTTGGATGTAAGATTCAAACTCTACGTACAAATAGATGAGAGGAGTACATGTCCAAAGAGTTTAATGCATACTTGTTGGAAAGAGGCATTCAACATCAAGTGGGTTTATAAGTTGAAGCGAAAAGCAGATGGTAGCATTGATTGACCGGCTACGAGACAAGGCTTGTTGCCAAAGGTTATGCTCATCATTGATTATGATGCACCCACGTCTCGTATGATCACCATTTGGTCCATCATTGCATTGGCAACACATCAAGATGGCATGTACATCAGTCAGACATTAAAACTGCTTTCTTGAATGGTGACTTGCACGAGGAGGTATATGTATCTCAGCCTCGTGGTTTTGTACAAAAGGGGTAGGAAAGCAAAGTATGCAGGTTGAAGAAAGCCTTATATGGCCTTAAGCAGGCTCCGAGGGCTTGGTGTGAAAAGTTTCATGCATGCTTGGTTGCACATGGTTTCTGCAACAATCCTAGTGAAAGTATCCTCTATGTCAAGAGGACTCAGGATAGTCTGTTGGTCATCGTCTTGTAAATTGATGACGTGCTGCTCACAAGCCTTGATGAGGAACAGATTTCAGCTTTCTAAGCTGAATTACATTCATCATTTGAGATGTGAGATGTGAGATGTGGGTCAGTTGTATTTACTTGGGATTCAGTTTTTACAGCATGATGATGGCATAGTCATGATGCATACTATAGCATGATGATGGCATAGTCATGATGCAATCAAAGTACATACAGAGACTACTTATAGGTTTGAACTTTGATCTTGAAAATTGCAAGCTTGTGTGCAATCAAAATACATACAGAGACTACTTATAGGTTTGAACTTTGATCTTGAAAATTGTAAGCTTGTGTGTACACTAGTTGGAGACAGGTGCCAAGCATAGCATTTAGGATTCTTGATCAGAGACTATATCAGCAGGTTGTTGGTTGCTTGATTTATATTGATGCGCCATCTCCCTGTACATGTGCACATCATCACTCTAGGGGGGTTTGTAGATTTCTCTGTCATGGCAGTGATGGGTGAAATCCCGTAGGACAAGCCGGGACACTTTTTATCCTCCATAAGAGGGGGTTTTCCCCCCCGTGCAATCTAGGTGTGAACCCACCCTTATTTCATTATAGGGATCATCTTATATTGTACTTTTGGCACTTATCATGTAATCTGCAACATTGCTTTGTGTGCCTTTTCTTGTACTCTCATGACTGTTGTGATGCTGACTGGCTGCCATGTGCTGAACATCTGTTGCTACATGCTGGCTGAAGCCCTAAATGCTCCTAATATGCTGATTAACTGCCTTAATTAGGGACTATGATGAGGATTAGTTATGGCACTGCCTTGTGCACGTGATAGGAAGAAGGGGGTGGGGGGGCACTCTCTTGCTTGCCGGGCTGAAGAGATGGGGGGATGACCTCTTGCTGCCTCCTCTGCTCCTACTAGGGGATCTTAGGGTGGGTCCGGGTGAGGGTCCAAGGGTGCGGGTCATTCAAACTCCACCTGGGAGTAGCCGTGCCCAAGAAAATGAATATTAGAGATTTTTTTGGGCTCACTAATGAGGACTGCCCGTAGCAAATCCTGAATCTGATGGTGTGCTGGGTGGCTCCCAACTATCATGCAAACGAGTGAAGAGGCCACAAGCGAGGAGATTGTAGATGAGGTGCGCTTCAGAAAATAGGCAAGGGGTGGCAGCCTCAGTCGGGGATGACGGAGTGGCTGCCATGGAGTCCTCCTAGAAGGGTCAAGACGAAAGAAGCCGACTCTTGCCTGGAAGAACAATGGTCCAAGTGTGATAACCTGTTGGGGGAGGAGGGGGGAGAAAAGGGGATCGTGGAGGAGCGAAAATGATACCACGGGGGGGCAGGAGGGTGAAGAAGGGCAAGGGCAGGTATGGGGGAGGTGTGCAAGAGACGGAGGGACGAAGACAGGTGGGGGGGAGAGGCAAATGTGGGGGAGGGTAGGCGGAAGAGGAAGCAGAGGAGATGGGGGCTCAATGGTGGGAAAACAGGGGAAGGAGGGGAAGGCGGATGGGCAGGAGGGGGCAAAGGGGAAGGTAGGCAGCAGGAGGGGTGAAGAGGGAGATGAAGTGTGGGAGGGGAGGGGCGGGGGGGCGGGGAGCTGCAGCTCGTAACTGTTCCATGGACACCTTGCTTGCCTTTGCAACCCCAAGTTCTATACAAAGAGTAAACAGAGTGGCACTTGGGCAGGAGTCATAACATTTCTGGCATTCACCATTTGATAGTCGTGCGAAAAATTACTCTCAAGTCTGTTTCTGTGATTGTCTACATAAATTTGCAGGGTACACGTGGGGGTGTGGTCCATTGTGGTGTCACATGTGTGGAAGCTCTGTGCCTTCTTTCAGCCCTAAACACCTTTCATAGGAACACATAGATTCAAAACACAAAGAATAGATGGAGAGAAGAGAGAGAGATCGCTGTATTTTCAGTATATTCATATAGTACAAAAAAGTACATAATTCTGGCAGCAACAGGCATCCCCAAAAGGTAGTCTTGACTCCCAAGAGTCCTAATCTATGATCAAATCCCCAAAAGGAATGAGATGATCCAAAAGGTTCTTGGCTGAGCCTTTAAATAGGCCTTGGGACACCCCCATATACCGGCCAACTGCTGTCGGCCAGCATCTATGGACATAAAATCCATAAGTGCTGCCTACCAGCCCAGAGTGGTTCTCACACCTGGCTGATTGAGGCCTGATCCAAAGGGATCCTTTTTGGCGTCTTCCAGTGCCCTGCTCAAGCCCTAATTCTTCTGTTTATCTGCTGCCTTTCAGAGATTAGCCCTGGGATGAGCATGTCCGTGTGCATGCACATGACATCCCTTTTTGGTAAACTTGATGATGGGATTCCAACTTCTGACCCTGGATGATTGTCATCATCCCTTTGTCTCCAGGTGGACTCCCAAACTTGTCATCCTTCTCTTCGTGGCAACCTTTTCACTGAAAACCGTGCTATGTCTCCTATTTCACTCCAAATCAGATGAAGATCTATGCATCTGTTCCACTTTGTCCCCTTGCCTTCTTGACCTGTCCTTGAACACAAACATGAATCCTTGAACTGGTCTTGGGCATCCTTGTCTCCACCCCTCGGATGAACTCCATCCCTTGGAGTGCTCTGTAAAAGTCTATCGGGAAGCTCCAAATGGCTGCCAACTCTCATGAAACGCTCCCCTTGGGTTTGCCGAACACCAACAAGCTTCGGGGGGTCTTGACACATGTGGTGTTACTCTCCTTGGACTGGGCACCTTCATCTGGGACACCATCAATATTTAGCATTGCTGAACCTGAAGCTCTAATACGAATCTCCCATGCGCAGAAGCTGTGTTTCTTCTTTCAACCCTAAACACCTTTCAGAGGAACACAGATGCAAAATGCAAAGAAGAGATGGAGAGAAGAGAGAGAGAGAGCTGTATTTTCAGTATGTACAAAAAGGGTACATAATTCTGGCGCCAAGAGTCCTAATCTATGATCAGATCCCCAAAAGGAATGAGATGATCCAAAAGGTTCTTGGCTGAGCCTTTATATAGGCCCATATGCAGTCGGCCAGCATGTATGGACGGGATGAGCATGTCCATGTGCATGCACATGACATGTGGGACTCATCATAGCTATGCTGTTGCCAAGTTCTCTCTTTTTCCACATGTTGAGATATTCTTTTTTATGATTGTAGCTGCATATTTTTATGGTTGTATGTATTCTTATATTTTGATATGTATTCTGATATTTTATGGTTGTATGTATTCTGATATTTTTTTTCCACGTTTGACTTGTTGCAGGCCTTACCTAATACGTCAGCTCTGCAAGAAGACACTGTTGAGGATCTGCCACTGATTCGAAACAAAGCTGTTTGGAAGTCTTTTTGTTTCGGTTCAAGTATATCTAGTGAAATTCGTCTTGATTTGCCTGTAGATGCAAGCATATCGTCCACAGATGAAGACGCCTCTCCTAAAGAGAATATTTGTGAAGTTGTGCATTCTCCTGTTCTTAAAGTTCTGCTGAGATTGGACGAGGTCTCAAGAGCAACTCTGTTCAGATATCATGTGTCATGGCTCAAAGAGCAAAGCAATCTTGTGTATGACAGAGCAGTGTGGCTTTTTGCGTTGGCAGCTGTTGTGGATTCTCCACTTGACGACCAAACTAGTGCCGCCTTCCGTGACCTGTTGCGAAAATGTGCAGAGCTGAGATTGGAAAAGAAATCGGATGATGAAGAGCTTCACATGCTTAATATCCTTACGACAATAGCGGGTGAATACTTTGGTCAGGCAGAGCATTCTTAGTGTGATCAATATATGAAGCCTTTGTGCACGCATGTTAAAGTGGCATCCTGGTAAAGTGTCATACGGCTTATATAATGCAAGTGCTGGTAGTGTATACGCGTCCCAAAGATCTTAAAAAAGCTTGTTCATACCAAATCTATGCATGACTTTACTCACTGGGGCCTGATCTCTACAATTTACCAATTTAAAACCTATTCTAGCCGTAAGCTTTGCTAGATCCTACCGACAGGATTCAAAGCTCGAATTCCAGTCTTGCTTGTTTACCGGCGTTTTTCTTGAGCTATATTTAGTTTGATGTTGGTTAACCAACTGCTTTCTACATTCTCCTTATGCTGGTTAGCCTCTCATATAGCTGTATACTTGAAAAAGCCTCTCATATAGCTGTACCCAGCTTGGTGAACAAACAAAGCGAAGGAACAGCTTGCTGGCCCTATCCCTTACAGGTTTGCATCATCCACAAAAAAAGAGAGGAGGTAAGCAACTTTGTCTAGTTATCAGATTTGAGTATGAAGTTGTTTGTAATCTTTCAGACATCTCTTACTCGTGTCTACCAAGAATCCAATCGATAAGAAAGAATGATATATCCTAATAGATATGGGTAGTTAAGGTGGTTCAACTTTATTCTAATACTACTCTACAATCATATTTGGCAACCATCCTACACCAATGCACGGCTTCACCTATCCTTAATATATTCTATTTCACCAAAATGCTTTGAATTGAGAAACCACGTTTTTTCAAAGAAAACATCTTTGGAAGATGTGAATTCGGATTCAAACTAGTTTCACCAATACATGGATATAACAACTGGGTAGTGCTTATAAAGCTTGTAAGTGAAGTGTTACCCTTTGGTGAAGCTTTGTTGTACTCATTATTGATTTGATTACACACACACACACACACACAAACCCGCGCATGCGCGTGCACATTCTCATTCAAGTATTGCTCATCACTAAGTTTGTATGTACAAGCATATCTTATTTTTTGATGCTTTTTATCTCGACACATGCAAGACTCTAAATTTCAATCTCTCTTTCTCTCCCTCTCTCTCTCTCTCTCACTCACACACACACACACACACACACACACACACACTTTTCTCCTTTTCATCCATCTTCTCATCTCTCATAGGAGTTCTCAAGTTTTAAACTTCTTATAAAAAGCAGTAATAGTCTTGAACTCATTTTTTATAGTTGTGGCACCTCATTTTTTTTTTGGGGAGCATGGATTTTCTTTTATTTCATCAAAGTAACTTATATTTTGTTACCTTTAATTACACATATACATTCACATGGTTATTAGGTTTTTCTTTGTGTGTGTGTGTGTGTGTGTGTTTAATTGCTTACCTAGGCTTGTTGAAACATGTGTTATTGGAGACTCGTCAAAGAGTTGCAAACGTAACTTCTTGTGTGGTGCTCTAGTTTGGTTGCTCGGTATGTGACTCCATTATCACACTGGAGAGATACATAGCTATAGATGTGGAGGAAGAGTTCGGTTTGCTTTGATGAATATAAGAAAAGGAGTCCTAGACTTTGGATCTCACTCACAAGAGGCGGTAGAGAGGAAGAGCTCATACAAGGGAAAGCCTACTACCATTCATATTGAGGCATGCATACAGATATAGATGCCATGTAAGGATGATAGGTCTCTTGTGTGTTTGTCTACTCTCGTGTGTGTGTGTGTGAAGAAGTTTGCTTGTCTACTCGTGTGTGTGTGTGTGTGAAGAAGTTTACTTGCAACAAGGAGCTCAAGCTCACCCTCTCTCCCACATTCTTCTCATGATATCAGAGCGTTGGTACGTAACGAGTTCAAGAGGCAAGAAAAGGAAGCGGTAGACGAGTAAGGTAACTTTATCTCTTTTTCTTTTATTCAAAAGTAAATATGTGTAGCTAGCTATTAGTCAAGGACACCGGGAGTAGGCACACCAAGAGGGGACATCGTCGTATCTTTGGGAGTCCTCTTTCGTGAGGCAAAAGTGTAATGAATACTGTGTTTAAGGTTTAAAGGACCTTGCTATTATTATTTTGGTTGTCTAGAGTACCTCATTTTTGGCTCTGCAATGTTTTTTCATAGATACTCGTCGCAAAAGTTTTGACAGCGATTTTAGTTTCGTGTATGTTTTGCACACACTACTATGCACAATGATTGATTTGAGGTACTTGCAGATTTGCATATGCATGGCAGATGTATGTTAATGTGTTTGGTTCACATAAAGTGTGTGCAGAACATGTTTACAATACTATTGGTAATTATTTATGTATATGTTAGATAGATTATTGAAGATTGCTAGATTATTATGAGTGCAAAAGTTACTTTAACTTTGTTTGATCTAAAGAATACCGTATTTGGTGCATGTGAAAGTTATTGCAAGTAACAATGTTTGATAGTATCTCTGATTGTGAGCGAGAAGCTAAAAAAGAACAAATCTCTTTCTCGGGTCCTCTCGTTCTTCGAGCGAAACTTTTTCGAGTGGGGAAAAAAATTGAGCGACACATTTCAAGGAACAGGCACACAAGAAGGCTAAGGCTAGAGTAACGAGAACATCACAGGTGTGCAACACAAATTCAACACATCTAGGAATGGATTACATGTGTTTTTTTATAGAACTTTTCTTTCATAATTTGTACACCTTCAGAGTTCATTGGTAAATGGAAAGTCACACGCAAAATCAATTATACCATCATAGTGAGCACTTCGGAGTCCGAATCAACACCAAGACATGTGTATCGAGATTGAAACATATGACAACAAAAGAGAACACGAAAAAGCATATGACGTCTCTAGTGGTCACATAATAGCCTACACAAGCCACAAGCATGGATCCTACTTGGCAAAGTACATAAGCCGTATCGCCACATCCAATGTCTAAATTAAGAACTATCGAGTGTTTGCATGCTCCCCACAATCGCTAGTCCAACTCATATGGGGGGCCGTACAAAAAGAGCACATCCATTACTTGCAATAACAACACAAGGGTGGAGCGTTGAACAAATTATTTTCGAATAGCAAGCTCTTCCTCCAACTAAGAGGACTTTTCTTACTCCATGAGATGGATATCCTTAGTTGACATAAGTTCAACATCTCTTGAAGACATTAATCCCATAAGAACTATCCCATAAGAACTATCCCGAATCCCTCGGTCTTCATACCTAAAGGATATATTTATGGGCGCTCAGATTGAAGGTATCTTGCTGTAAGCTAAGAGAAGTTGGGCTCGTAAACTTGGCCGATATAATTGCTATGGTTTTGTTGCTCTTAAACATCTAGTTAACATCAAATGCGAAGACGGAGATATTAGGTGGCTGATAATGAACGGGTGTGGGTTGGCCTATCATTAAAGACTTGGGATAAACCAAAGGTCATACGCAGGAGCTTGAGAGGCTTCTGCCTGTAATCTACGCTCCATCAACAAAAAAAAGATCCCTGTGCGCCGGCCTGCCCATGGGGCCTTGTTTTGTTAAATTTTTATTTGCTGCTCTTTAATCATTATAGCTCTACGGTCCATCAACAAAAATAAAAAAAAGGCCTCGTGGGCAGGCCTACCCACGGGGCCTTTTCTTTTTTTGTTTGTTATCCATGGCTAGCTCTCACACCAAAGTGTTTCCCAATAGCCCATGTCGGCCTTTTTAATGCATTTTTCTTTGAGTTGGTTTGTTAAGCCACCACTAATTATGCCGTAGTTGTTTAACCATAAATGTGTGTTCATAAAGGAACATGGTGGTTGATTGCACATAATTAGCTATCGATGTGGCTGGCCTTAGCCACCACTTTGCGAAGTAGGAAATGGTTACTATGATATAGTGCCGTACGTGAGTTCCCTCAACAGTAGTTGGTGGGCTAATAGGATCCACAAAATGTATGCCCCACTTTTCAAAGAGTTGTTCCAAGAGGTGATTGGGGTGAGGAGCATGCAATCCTTTTTTTGGACCATGGCAAACCTTTGACATTCATCGTAGCATTTGACAATTTTGTTGCATCTCTATAGAGTGTAGACCACCATAGGGTAGCCCAAAGAACCTTATGAAGGACTGTCGTCGTGTATATTGCGAAGTTTCCTTCAAACAATGCTAGAATAGTCTTGTTCATCAAGAATGATGAGGCATTCATCTTCATGAACATATCTTCTCATGACATTGTCTTGTCTCTTCTTATAAAACATTCTTGCTATCAATGGATAGTGCCTTCCTTCTTGATCAACTTGTTCTTTTTTAATTAGATATTTGTTATTAGGAGACCATCGGTAAAAGGAAGTGGACAATATCTTCACTCTATTTAGGAGGCAGATGATCAATGTGGAACAATGGAACATACAGAAGATCATCTTCTACTTTTAGAGGAGGTTCTCTCAATTTCGAATGAAGGAAAGGTGATTAGAATGAATATTTGATGTTTTTCTTCTAGAGGGGGTTCTCTCAATTCAAAATTCAGGAAAGGTGATCAACATAACTATGCATTGATCCTTTTCTCCTAGAGGGAGTTCTCCATTTGGAATTCAAGAAAGGTGATCAACATGAACATGTGCATTGATCCTTTTCTCATGGTTATGGAGAAGCCAAAATTTAGAAGAATAAAAAACAACCACTTTGTTGTACATGGTTTGTTTACTAGGTATATCAATAATCAATGTAGAACAATAGAGCGTATAGAAGATCATATTCCACTTCCATTTAGAATTCAAGAAAGGTGTGATCAACATGAGCATGCGTCGATCCTTTTCTCACATTAATGAAGAAGTAAAATTTAGAAGAATCAGCAACCATTGGTGCCTTGTTATATGCAGGATTTATTCCACCAAGTATCGCAATTCTTGATGCATCGATCCTTTTCTCACATTAATGAAGAAGTAAAATTTAGAAGAATCAGCAACCATTGGTGCCTTGTTATATGCAGGATTTATTCCACCAAGTATCGCAATTCTTGATGGTCAACACAACAAACAAACTTATTATGTAATTTTTTAGAGCATACAACATGGCTAACCATTCTCTCTCTATTGTGGTGTTATTGCATTCAATGTCATTGAGTGTACAATTAACAAAGGTCACAAAGGAAATCCATGTTGTGTGTCCCTTATTTGTGCTAGCACTCATTTAATAGAAAATGTTGATGCATCAATATGCACATGAAAAATCACATCCTAGTTATAGGGGATCTCAATATGGGTGCACTTACTAATGCCTTCTTTATCTTTTCACATGCCCATTGGAATTCATGTATCCATTCAAAGATAATCAGTAGGCATGTACACAATTCTAGCATATATGGCATATACAAGAAGATGAATCTTATGTAGTGAATCTAGTTGGTGGGTGGTGGTAATACGAAGATTACATAGGTCTTGTCTTCTCATATATGGAAATGCCATTATTAGAGATGATGTGTCCCTACATGACCTAAAAATCTTAGCATCCCCTTGTAGTAGTTTGTTGATGGTGATAATACTAAGATCATATAGGTCTTGTTCTCATCTAGGGAAATGCCATTATTGGAGATGATGTGTCCCAAGATGACTCCATGTTTTAGTGGGTTTAATTAGATATGGTAGAGTTCATATCTTCCGAATACTTGGCTAAGACAAACAAGATGTTTTTTCCACTTTGAGTGTTTGCATACATAATCTCTATGAATATCTCCAAGATCTTTCAAAGGAGATCCTTGAAAGCTATACATATCAAGTGCTGGTATATGGTCAGTGTCACAAACTCTTTCATGAGTTTACATACTCACTAAGGTCACCAGTGCATAAATTCAGTAGTCAAAGTTACCAACTCTTTTGATTGACTTAGAGTTACCAACTCTAATCACTTATTAGAGTCACTAACTCTTGTATGAGTGAATCCATCATACTCCAGGAAATCCTTTTGCATGTCACAGTCAGAGCTATTAATTCTGCATCTTATGTTCTCAGTTGTGGTGGTGAGATCTTTGGCAATTAATACCAGCTTAGGTTCTTCACCTGGCTTAGAAAGATTTTTCTTCCTTGACCTCGGCAAGACTATCATAACAAGTATGATACTCTTTGCTCGGGATTCTTTGAGCTCTCTCACTGTGTGCGCCACCATGTCCCTTATGTTGTAGGACTTAAAGTACTCTAGTACTTACCTCAGGTCTTCCTTGGAGGCTCAACAAGATATTTGATGAGTTTGGTCTCTTTCTCCCAGGTCCATCTTGATCTTGTTACTTGCGGCTTAGTAGAGCTTGCCTTGCTTGGAGCTACTAGGATCTTTTAACACACAAGGATCCACATCTAGGAATTTGCAAAAATACTTTCTCAAGAAAAATAATTATTCAACCATTCAACTTAAGCTATTGCAATCAATTCAACATAAACCTAGCTTTCGAATTTAAGACATGAAAATATATGAAAATACTTAGCTCTTATACGACACAAACATTGGGTGCAATCTTCTTCCCTTAAGTGTGGCCTCATTCCCCACACATGAGTATTTGGAGTATTCAATTCCAAAATAGGCCATAGCCTCCAAAAATACAAAAGTTATGCTTTTTCTTACACGATGCTCTCTCTTTACCCAAAATAGAGAGCTCTTAAATATTACATTACGTGGGCTAGGAGAAATCTTTTAATCTTTACAAAATAAATGTTTGCAAGTCTATACTTCGTCTAAGCTTTTAGAAATAAATAAATTTTTGCAAGTCTATACTTCAAGTCTAAGCTTTTAGAAATAAATAAATGGATGTGCACAAGCTAGCACATAAATACAAAGCTTGTCTAAAATTATGTAAATGCATTCTAAAAATAATAAGTTGTGCGCTTTCACCTCAATCTTTCAAATCCTCTTCACCTATAAAATGCCCAATAATAAATTGGTAATCAAACATTACATAGACATACAAACCATCACCACACACAATTCATTAGGCATAAGTTGTCCGGGAATGTCCTTGCCATACAAACCAACTACAACAAAAATAAGAAGCCACAAATTTTGTTTGGTCTCCGGGTGATGGCCTTTAACACCACTAGCAGGCACACAAAGAAGAAAAGTAAGGGGATCAGAACTGGGAGACGCCAAGATACTTGCTCCAAGGGCACCAACCAGACCTGCACCTGATCCTAGCCCTAGGGGACACTTATATACCCTCCCAACCTCCCCTTCTAACCCAATCAGCTCCTCTTCTCATGTCAAAGAGGACAATGAACTGTTGTCCCTTTGTAGTGCCATAGACATGGATGAGAGCCTTTGTCTTGCCCTCAATGTCAGGGCAAAAGTAGACAAGAAGAAACTCCACAAAAAACTCAAAGAACTTCCACAGATAGATCCCGACAATGGTACTTCAAAGCCCCATCTTCAATGGTCACTGTCGGAGAAGAAAACAAACCGGACCATGTATCAACAGAGGAGCTGCTCTGAGAACCCTAGGACATACCATGGCTAATTCTCCAACATCCAACCTTCTCTCTTCTTTGATCCACGAACTACACTTCTCACGTTGCGCTGCCGTCATTGCACATTGAAAAGAACTGCAGGAACTCTAGCCTACATGCATCGAGGTGAAATCAAACGTGTCGGAGTCCCCCTCCACTATAGTCTTCCACTCTCCTATCTCTTTTGTGGTAGCATGAACCACTTCCTCTAGAGAGTCCCTGAAATCTTCACCCATCTCACCCCTTATCCCCATCGCTGCCTTCTCCTTTTCCAGAAGGTTATGCCATCCTGCTTCCCTGTATCACCCATACTATTTCTATTCTGGTTTAGTGCACCTGCACTTTTTTCCTTTGCCTTTCATGCATCTTTGGCCACCTTGGATACACATTACGCTATCATTTACACACTTTCCATATCTATACATCGTGCTTAGGGGGGCTCATTTTTCTCCTCACAACGTACATTAATGTGCACCAAATGCATTAATATTTAAAATGGCATCACCCATGATATTATCATAATTTGGCATGACACAAAGATAATCCAGGCGTCCCTGGATTATCTAAGAGGGTAGAATAATATTTTTAAGAGGGCTTAAAATATATTCTCATAACATTCCCTCTTGCTTGAGTTTGCAACTACCCTCAATTTAAGTTTGTTGAAAAGAACAAAGGACCTCAAGAAAGTTACAAAAATATTTCTCAAGCACCCCTCGCTTCTTTACGAGGATGATTTTTGAAAGTCAACAAATATTTGATATATCGAATACCAGTACTACGGGCCGATGTAACTTGTTGGTGAATGATAGTATCTAGAATCGAAACTTCTTTCTCATCCTCAATAAGAGGTGGATCCTCATACATAGGATGAGTGGGAAGTAATCCCCTAAAAAGTTTAAGTAGATTAACATAAAATGAATTATAAATTTGGTAATGTGAGAAGGTAATTCTAATCTTTAAGTAACATCATTAATTTTATGCATTACTTGAAAATCTTGGGTACTTGGGGATTTTTCAACATGCTTAAGTTGACATTTCTTAATTCTTAAAAGCATATAATCTTCAATTGGATTTATTTGGCTATTTTTAGGCCTTTTTATGCTCAAAATAGGCCAAAAATTGATTTTCAGGCCTCGACAAGTTATTGACATAATATCACAAAAATTATAATTCTAAAATTTATGGTTAAACCTCTGAGTACTCACCAAAAATTCATAGCAAGTCAAAAAATCCCGAAAAGCTTGAAATATGAGCTAATTTAGCGATTTTTTTCATTTAATCACAATTAATCAAAGCTAAGAGTAGGTGCATATTGGAAGAAGGATAGCTTGTTATGAGTCGCTTTTAACCCTTGATGATTTGGAGAAGATAAAATAGCTTGTTTTGATGTGATTTGAGCGGTTTTGAAGTCTTCTTTGCTTGCTAAATATACCTATGGTGTTTGAATAAGAAGAGGGTTAAGGGATTGAAAAGTGATGTTTGATTATTGAGTGATTTTGAGTAAACAAAAGTGGTTTTCTACCTTCCTTTGCCCTTTGTTTATTGCCCAATGGTCATAAAAACCTCTAGCCTTTAACCTTTGCCTTTAGCCTTTAATTTCTTCAATCCTTTTCAATTCTCTTCCACAAAGCTTTGATACCACTAACACAAGGATCCCCATCTAGGAATTTGTGAGAATAATTTCTCAATTAAAATAACTATTCATCCATTCAACTTAAGCTATTGCAACCAATTCAACATAAACCAGCTTTCAAATTTAACACACGAAAATACTTAGCTCTTATATGACACAAACATTGGGTGCAATCTTCCCCCTCACGTGTGTGGCCCTATTTCCCACACATAAGTATTTTGAGAATTCAATTCCAAAATAGGCCATAGTCTTAAAAAATATAAAAGTTGTGCTTTTTCTTGCATGGTACTCTCTCTTCACCCCCAAAATAGAGAGCTCTTAAATACTAAATTACGTGGGGTTAAGGAAAAGCTTTTTAAGCTTTACAAAATAAATGATTGCAAGTCTATGCTTCAAGTCTAAGTTTTTAGAAATAAATAAATGGATGTCCACAAGCTAGCACATAAATACAAAGCTTGTTCAAAATTATATATATGCCTCCTAAAAATAATAACGTGCGCTTTCACCTCAATCTTTTTGAATCCTCTTCACCTATAAAATATCTGATAATAAATTGGTAAACAATTATTCCATAGGGATACAAACTATTACCATACACATGTTTATCAAGGTGTAAGTACTCGAGGAATCACCCTGCCATCATACAAACCAACTATAATAAACATAGGAAGCTACAAGCCTACGTCAATGTGTACCAAATGTATTAATATTTAAAATTGCATCACCCATGATATTAACATAATTTGGCATGATACAAAGACAATCCTGGCATCCCCAAATCAGCTAAGAGGGTAGAATAATATTTTTAAGAGACCTTAAAATACATTCTCATCACCTTTTGTGGCCATTTTCTACAGGAAGGGTGATCTTCTTCATGTTAATTTCCACTATATCTAGTGTATTTGTCATTTGAGTTTATAGCCTCGACGTAGCAAAGCCAGCATCTCCATAGGGAGAACATACCTCTTTGGCTTTCTACATGGTTTTATTTTTCTAGGATCATTTTTTGGTTATCGTTTTATAGGTTGATGACATGCTACTCTCACAGGCCCTAGTGACAGAAGATTTCAGGCTTTAAGGCTAAATGACATGTGTCATTTGAGAATGATAGATTTGGGCTCGTTGCATTATTATTTGGGCATACAATTTATGTAGCATGATGATGGTATTGTGATGTTTGCACAACCAAAGTACACACAGAGGTTGCTTACATGGTTTGGTCTTGAAGACTATAGGCTTATTTCTACACCAGTAGGGATAGGTGCTAAGCTTAGTCTCCAAGATGTAGGTGAACCATTTGATGTATCACTTTATCATCAATAGGATATTGGGTGCCTCATCTATTTATGTAATACGAGGACACACATTCAGTTTGGGGTCTCCCAGTTGAGTAAGTTTATGCATAGTCCCAGAAGTACGTATCAAGATACCGATGTTTAAAAGGCTAGCACACAAGTATTCAGATACTTATAGGGCACATAGTCCCTTGGCTTATTCTATGTTAAAAGGGGGTTGATGTTCAACTACATGATTTGAGTGATTCCAATTGGGCTAGATGTTATGATAGGTGAGTGGCGTTTGCTTTCACCTTGGTGAAGTAGACAATGGCCACTTTGATCTATGAAGCTAAGTACAAGGTACCTTTTATAATGACCATGGAGTGTCTATAGCTCAGATGCTTTCTTTTGGAAGATCTTGGTGTTGGTGAACATCAATCCTCCATCTCCATCGTCACTCTTCACTAATAGGCCATTGTTGTGAGCCCAGTGTTTCATGATGCTCACACAAAGCACATAGAGGTGCATTATCGTTAGGCTCATTTTTTTGTAGGAGAGATTAGCCTAGCTTATGTCTCTACACATAATAATGTGGCAGATATGTTCATGAAGGAATTTTGAGGGTCTATTGTGATGCTTAATTGAATTCTAAGAACTTAGATTGCTCCTGACCTTTAGAATCATGCATCAAGGAAAAGAGTGTCCCAATTAATAAAAGCTCTACTCTCTAGCCTTCTTATACACATAACAATAATCGTTTATCCCTTTCAAAATGAGGGTGAGTTTTCCTTTTGTTATAGTGATTAGGATATCTAATATCTAATAGATATCTAATAGATTAGGGTGACTTTTTCTTTTGTTATAGTGATTAGGATATCTAATATCATTAGATATTCTCCAAAAGTGGTTTCAAGATATCTGATCTCATTAGGGAGTTTCAACCCTCTAGCTGCATATTACTTAGTAGGCTAGACACACATTTGCTTAGTGGGCTAGACATACATTTACTTAGTAGGTTTGAGGATATTTAATCTCATTAGGGAGTTTCAACCCTCTAGGTGCATATTACTTAGTACACTAGACACACACTAGATATCTAATCTCATTAGGGAGTTTCAACCCTCTAGCTGCATATTACTTAGTAGGCTAGACACACATTTGCTTAGTGGGCTAGACACACATTTACTTAGTAGGTTTGAGGATATTTAATCTCATTAGGGAGTTTCAACCCTCTAGGTGCATATTACTTAGTACACTAGACACACTTATATTAGGGATTTAGACCTAGATTTCACCCAATATTTGAGGGACTTTAGCTAGCCCATGTTGAGATGTTAAGCTTAACATGAGCTTCCACTCATGATGCGCTTGGGTGACCGTTCCACATTTACACCACTGGCGTGTTTGGTAGTTAACCTAACGAAACTTTGCTAGTGATTCTATAGCTGGAATACACCTACCTAGTCCAACTAACTTATTGCATACTTATCTTGCCGAGCTCACCTACTTAGCATATTCACACTATGGAGGACTGCTTGTACATAGTACTCTAGTACTTATCTTGGGTTTTCACTTATCTTTTGTAGCCTTATTTTGAGAGTAAGAAGAAGAAGATTTTAGCCTTCCATCTTTATGTGTGTGTTATCCATTGTTGTATGAGTGTGTGTGTTATCCATTGTTGTACGAGTGTGTGTGTGTGTGTGTGCTTGCAAGACCTCAAGTGTGTTTCCATCTTTATGTGTGTGTTATCCATTGTTGTATGAGTGTGTGTGTGTGTGCGTGTGTGCTTGCAAGACCTCAAGCTCTCTCTCCTTCCCCAATCTTTTCATGGTATCAGAGCTTGGTTCAAGCTACAAAGTTGAGTGACAAGGAAGCTATTAAGGCAAAGGAAGTGGTACATAGGTAAGAGCATCATCATCTCTTTCCCTTCTTGTCTAGGTATGACACCTCTTGGGTAGCTGTGGGAGCTACACATCTCTGATTGAGCAGTTATCTTTATAGGCATGTAAGTGCTTGTTTGGTGTGTAGTACTTTGTACTATCGTTTTGTGGTCAGATTCCTATTTTGGGTATGTTTTGGCCTCCGTTCGACCATTTTAAGGTGTTTTCGGGCACTTCTGAGAAGTTTCAATTTCGAATTATTTCTATCTAAAAATTGGTTATTGCAGTGCAACAGTGTATTTTGGGTGTCCAGATAGTGATTAAAAATTTATTATTGACTGTGGGTGTATTCACATGTACTCTAGTCACGTGTTATGGCATATATGTTGTGTAGACAGATATTGTTGTGTTACAAGTTGCATACAGAAACTGTATGTTTGCGAATTCGGGTTGTTGTTGTATGCAAAGATGTCTGACAATATCAACTAGATTGTCAATGAGAAGCTTGACAAGAACAACTTCCATGCGTGGAAGTTTAGAAGAATGAACAATTTCTTAATGGTGGGAAAAGGATTTTGGGACTATGTTGAAGGAGACAATGAGGAGCCTCCAGAATTGTCTGAAGAGAATGCAACTCTGGCATAGATAAACGATGTTCAAAGACTGGAACTAGGATGCAAGGAAAGTTATGTATTGGCTTTCAACTAGTGTAACAAACACTATGATAGGGCATATAAAGGATGCCAATACTCTAACAGTTGCATGGGAAAACCTTGTAAAGATGTTCAAGACAAACACAAAGACAAGGAAGTTGTAGCTAAAATAGGACCTGCATTATAGTAGAGAAGAAGATGTATATTAACAATGAGTATACATTAAAGATTAAGGAAATTGTTGAATCCCTTGGATCTATTAATGTCTCAATGGAAGATGATCACTTGGTGAGTGTATGTTTGAATGAGCTTGGGAAAGAATAAAAGCCATTCAAGACCTCTGTTGCTATAATAAGAGAGAATGTTTTCAACTTTTGGGATTTGGTGTCTATGTTAAGCATAGAAGAGAAGTCTTTGAGTGAAGAGTATTCCTCCCAAGGCAAGAACACTTCTGAACAAACCTCTACCGTACCCAACAGAACCCGCACACTACCGTACACCCAACAGAACTTGCACTTCTTCCAGACTTTACTTCTAATAAATGGCTTGAGCAAACCATACTACAAGCTAAATGTAATGGTGAATCAATAAGTGATGAGGAGGATGAGCTTGCATATGGTTGTGATTTCCATGTATGTGAGTTAGAGATATCTACGCATTGTCTTTTATGTTGTGCTTTTGTGAATTTATACAATAAAAGTACTTATTTATTGTGCTTGTTGCAATATCGTAAGTTTGGGGCAATTTGGTCACGTGGACGTCACTTTCGAGTAGAAGGAATAGTTAAAAAGAGAACAACATTTTATTATGGTGTGAAGGCTAATTTCATGCAAGAAAGTCGTTCAAGTGCAAGTGATGGCAATACTGAAGTAGGCATGCTAGATTATTGTGGAACAATCCAAGATATTATCAAGGTTGGATTCAGAAAGTTTGATATGTTCATTTTTTATGTGAAATGGTTCAAGTTGGTAACTCAAGGGGTGCAAGTAACTGTATGCAAAGACAAGTGTGGATTTCTTCAAGTAGACTGCACAAAGATATGGACTGACCAGAGGGACACATTTGTGCTACTAGAGCACTGTGAGCAAGTCATCTTTGTGGAAGACCCGACAGATCATAAATGGTTGTTTGTGATCCAAATAAATCCACGTGGAAAACAAATATTTGAAGAGGTGAAAATAGCAGTTGACTGCTGAGGAACTCCCCCCAGATCATGTGCCCTAGATCATGTGATAGTTGAGCATTAACCACTAGCACCTATTGAACAACAAGAAGAACAATAAGAAGACATACTAGTTGAAGAGGTGAAAATAGCAGTTGACTACTGAGGAACTCCCCCCAGATCATGTGCCCCAGATCATGTGATAGTTGAGCATTAACCACTAGCACCTATTGAACAACAAGAAGAACAATAAGAAGACATACTAGTTGAGGAAGTAGGTGAGGCTCACACGGGATTAGGATCAGATGAAGGTGTACTCATTGAGCAAGGCTCACACGGGATTAGGAAGTAGGCAAGGCTCACACAGGATTAGGATCAGATGAAGGTGTACTCATTGAGCAAATACATCTTGAACGAGAAACACACTAGAGATAATCCAAAAGAAGAAGAGATTCAAGCTGAGTATGATCATGATGCATCGACAGCTCTCATGCTACTAGAAGAGGATGACGACATGGATGAATTACTTTCTACTACTACAAGACAACCGGTTCCACCCATTGACAACAATGGAGTATTTCTAGAAATAGATTTATTTGGAGCCATGGATCTTGCTGAGGACGAGCAAGTTATTGATGAACTTTAATTTTGTAAAATAGAGCACTTTCTTAATTGCACCTTGGTGATGGAGGAGGAGCTAGCATTTTTTCTCCTTCAAAGAGCGTGATGGAAGTTATACCCTCCTCTCTCCCTCGGCTCCCCCCCTCCCTCTCTCTCTCTCTCTCTCTCTCTCTCTCTCTCTCTCTCTCTCTCTCATAGACACAGATGCAAGAAGCACATGCCGATGCCATGAAATCTCAAGATGAGCTACCGTACCCAACAAACCTCCTCCCAACAAGTAGAGGTAGAGGTCGCGGGGGGTGATCGAGGCCAAGGTGGTGGCCATTTTGGAAATTAGAATTATGGACATTAGTCTAATGATTTGTAGTAGAGCAACAAACACACACAAGTGGAACAGGCCAGTCTCAAGGTAGGGGGAGCTAGAGAGGCCAAGGTAATTAATAAACATAACA
Source organism: Cibotium barometz (assembly GCF_041138505.1). Taxonomy (NCBI): domain Eukaryota; kingdom Viridiplantae; phylum Streptophyta; class Polypodiopsida; order Cyatheales; family Cibotiaceae; genus Cibotium; species Cibotium barometz. The sequence continues at coordinate 13,485,448 of NC_141095.1, read as the reverse complement.
ATCGAGATTAGGTTCAAAGGATTTCTTTTACTATGGAAAACTAGGTCAATTTGTAGCAGAATGTCGCAAGAAGTGGAGTGACATAAGAAGTGGCAGATTGTAGCAAAACAATTATGCATCTTCAAGCAAGTAGATTGAAGATAGATGTGAATAGTTGTTTGTTATGCATCACATGTTGAATTCATTGATTGCAGATGTATCCACAAATGGTGATGATGTATGGTATATAGCTTTGGGAGCCTCTAACCACATGACTTGTCATGGGGTGAGTGGTTTAGAGATGTCAAAACATGGAGAAACCAGGTTATGCAGAGACTACGGATGACACGGCTCATTCTATTACTCACATTGAGAATGTGCAATTGGCTATGTAGGATAGCAAAATGAGGTACTTGGATAATGTACTTTATGTGCCTAATATAACAAAGAATTTGGTTTTTGTTGGATAGATGGTTGAGCAGGGTTTACAAGTACACCTCAACCCTGAGGGCTGCTACATTGAGGACTTCAAAAATATGTCATTTGGTTGCAAAGGAGGGAAAACAAGTGGGAAGAATGTTTACTTTGGATGTAAGCACGCCTAAGGTGGAAGCTACTATATTTACACAAGGTGCACGTGTTATGGTGGCTGATGTAGATATCTGGCACAAACGTATTGTTCATGTGAATGAACAGCGATTAAAGCCAATGTAGAACTTAGAAATTGTTATAGGTTTGCCAAAGTTTAAGGTGGATGGAATGCATAATGTGAAGCATGTCAATTTGGAAAGCAAACAAAGAATGTATTTCCACATGACAGGAACGTGAGTAAGAGAGAACTTGATGTGGTGCACTTAAATGTATGGGGCTCGACAAAGGCGGCATCAATGGGAGGATATTGTTACTATGTATCTTTCGATGACCACACAAGGAAGGTGTGGGTCTATTTCATGAAAGAGAAAAGTGAAGTGTTTACTCACTTTTATAATTTCAAAATGTTGGCTAAAAAGCAAATAGGTTTGCAGGTTAATTGCCTAAGGTCATATGGAGGGGGAGAGTACTTCTCCAATGAGTTCAGTGAGTACTTAAGAAAGCATGGAATTTAGAGGCAATTCACATGCAGGTACACTCTGCATGTGAATTGCAGGTACACTTTGCAACAAAATGATTTTGCTGAGAGAAGAAAAAGCACATTTTAGAGGAGATTGCTCTTGCATTGATGGTTGAGAAGAACATGCCTCACCATTATTGGGTTGAAGTAGTGACTATAGTTCACATTATGAACAAGACCCCCATGTGTGACTCCAGAGGAGAAGTATACTGGCAGAAAACCGGATTTGTCACACTTGAAGGTATTTGGATGAATTGAATATGTACAGATTCAGCCACCTGCTCGCTCCTCTAAGCTAATATACACGAGATCAACATCTCCTGCTAAGACCTTCTCTCTGATGAAGTGATAATGGACCACTACATGTTTGGTTTGCTCATGAAACACGGGGTTCCTGACCAACTGTATGCTAGTAAGGTTGTTGCAATAGATGACAACGTGTTTGTCCACATGCACCCCCAGATCTCCAAGTAGCTTACATAACCAAACTACCCCTGTATTCTCCCCCTGTACTCGATAAGGCAACCTGTATACTACTTCTGTTGCTCCATGTAATAGCACCACTCCCAAAGGACAACATAAACCCACTAGTAGATCTATCCAAGATGGTACTAGTCCAATTTGCATTAGTGTATCCATACACCTACAACTATATACTAGCCTCATAGAAGAGGCCATAATCCATTGTGGACCTCACGTAGTGTAGTGTGCACCTCACACTATCCAAAATGTGGTTATGAGGAACCTGCATAAACAAAATCTCCAACCCAACTATGTAGTACATGTCTAGATTGGTGACCATCATGTAGATCAAGCTACCCACTATCTTCTTATACATAGTGGCATTCTCCAAAATCTCACTTGTGTTTGCACTCATCTTGCCATTATGATCCAATGGCACATAAATGGGCTTACAACCAACCATACCAGATTTGGACAACATGTCCAATGCATACTATCTTTGTGATAGCCATATGCCATCTAGTTTTTGATGACCTCAATGGCAAGAAATTATCTGAGCTCACCTAAATCCTTCATGCCAAACCCTTTGCATTCTCAAATTCCTCTTCATTGTCACCCCCCCAAGAATCATCCACATAGATGGTGATGACCACAATCCCAGTATCACTCTTTTTCACATAGAGTGAGTGATTAGCATCTATCATATAAATGCCAATGGTGATAAGATATTGTGTAAACTTATCATGCCATGCTCTCGATGCATGCTTCAAAACATACAAGGCTTTACGTGGCTGACGACACACATAAGTCAGTGACTCAAATCATCATAACTAGATGGATGTTACAAATATACTTCTTCTTGCAATTCATCATGCAAGAATGCATTCTTTACATCCATCCAAATCAAAACCCAACCTTTTGATGTAGCCACTACATCACAGCTCTCATGGTTTCCATCTTAGCAGTGGGACTGAATGTCTCCTCATAATCAATGCCGTAGGTTTGAGCATAACCTTTGGTAGCCAATATTTCCTTGTACCTATTAATGCTTCACTTTAAAGACCCACTTACACCAATATCCTTTTTACCCTCAGGTAAAGGAACTAATTCCCATGTCTTATTTGCAACAAATGCAGCCATTTCTTTATCCATGGCTTTCTCCCAATGTACATGCCCAACAACATCGTCAAACATGTGGGCTGAACCTCCTACTTAACCTTTTTTATGTATGAATAATGGTGAGCTACATAACCATCATACATCAATCTCTGAACTGACATTTTCACCAAGGTCTTAGGAGTTGAGAAGCTTCATAGATTATACACTATGCTTGGAGCCTTGGAGATGGAGTGAGCTTGAGGGGGAGTCTTTAGATGTTAAGCTTAAAAAAAATTGACACTCATGATGTGCCTCGGTGACTGTTCCACATTTACACCACTGGCATGTTTGGTAGCTAGCATGACAAATCTTTGCCAGTGATTCTATAGCTGGACTACACCTATGGCATACTTATCTTGCCAGGTCTCCTACTTAGCATGTTCACATTATGGATCGCTTGTACATAGTAATCTAGCATGACAAATCTTTGCCAGTGATTCTATAGCTGGACTACACCTATGGCATACTTATCTTGCCAGGTCTCCTACTTAGCATGTTCACATTATGGATCGCTTGTACATAGTAATCTAGTACTTATGTTGTGTTTTCACTTATATTTTGTAGCCTTCTTTTGAGAGTAAAAAGAAGAAGAAGATTTCAGCCTTCCATCTTTGTGTGTGTGTTATTCATTATTTTGTGTGTGTGTGTGTGTGTGTGTGTGTGTGCTTCTAAGAGACCAATCTCTCTCTTCTCCCCCGATATTTTCAACCCAAAGTAAGGGATTATACTAGCTAAAATATACAACTTTGACCACCAAAATAAAATAGTTCTTTAATAGTCCTCCTTATAAAAAATTGTGTGCCACAGCAGATGCACTAGAGGACTATTAGGTTTCCACTTTAACTTTATCTCAACTCCACTTTAACCTTTATCTTAATTTCACCCTAATTCTAAGGCTTAAGATAATTGTCTCCTAAAATATTCACTCATGTAATTTGATGATTTAACCTTGTTACCAATTTTTCTAAGGTTCATGCTAAGGGAAAACTTTTCTAACTTCAAGAATATATAATCCCTAGCTCATAAGGGTCGAAGGGAACCTAGTCATAAGGGTCAAAGGGAACCTAGCCATAAGGGTCAAAGGGAACCTAGCCATAAAATTAAAGACATCTAAGGAAACTATAAACTAAGGTCAGTTTGGAAAATTTTTCATGAAAAAGTAATCAATACCTTAGAGAAAGAAATTATGGAGCCATAATTTATTTAAATTTATAAAAATTCCATTTATAAACAAAAAGGAAGAATGGGGGAATTCCATAGGGAAAAGACCCAACTTTTCTTTTTCTAACATGCATAAAGAGCAATTTAGAGAAAAATACATAAGAGAATCTTCTCTTGCTCGAGAGTTAATTTAGTCGTAAGATAATGAATAAAGAATTTAAAATCTGTAATAAAGAAATCCCTTGGAAAATCTCTTTATTTAGTAAAAACATCTTATTGCATTCAATCGAACCTTAGTTCCTTGTTTCAAGAAGATGGAAACATTGATAGGGACCTTGATATATAAACTTTTTATATGGGAGATACAAACTGAGAAGATACAAATTGAGAAGATGGAAAGATTGATAGGGACCTTGATATATAAACTTTTTATATGGGAGATACAAACTGAGAAGATTTAGTCTAGAGAGATATTTGTGCAAAAGAAGAAAACTCTATTCGACTATCCTTTCTACTATATCTAGCTTTTTCATAATCATATCTAATAGTAAATTAGAGGTATAATATGGTATGAAGTCTAAATCTATCTCTAGAATGAATTTGGCCCTTTGAGGGACCCAATGCTTAAAATCCATGGTACCTTCACTAATGTAAGTGGATTAAGCTAATAATATGATAATGATGAATGATTACACTAAGATAAGGTGGATGGTGCCTATTACACCCATGATGATGTGTATGTGTAATAGACTCAAATCAATTAGATTCCAAGATAGATTATCTTGGACTCATAAGAGAGACTTGAGATATGTGTAATTGCTTGTAATTTCATTGCTTGAAAATGACCCCCTTTTATATGAATAGAGTACATCTTTGCTGGTTCCATGCATGCGGGATAATTCAGTTCGCCATATGGCTTCATGCTCACCTGCTCACTCCCTACCTCTACATGTGCTCTATGGCACCACACTTCTCAACACCCCCCCTTGGTGCCATTCTTAGGCTATTGCAAGGAGTTGGATGTGAGGTTTACAATACTTCATCTCCCCTTAATAATGTAGGTGGTAGGTGGATAAACATCATCCTCTCCTAGGTGCTTAACGGGCTACTCTCAGGCGGTCAAGTGGATACACACAACAAACAAGTTGAAATATGGGTGTCTGGTGACTCCTCTTTTATAATAGATGGCTAGGGTAGTGGTGGTGTTTTCCTCCTTGCTCTTTAGAAGAGCTGATCACTAGGGGTCTCTTCGTACTAGGTGGTTGAAGTAGTCCCCATAAAGTTCCTTTGCTTTTCTTCAATATGCAATCTTCTTCTTTGTCCCCGAACTTGTTGCAGTAGTTACACTTTGGCTTGTCTTTGAACCTGAATTCATTTTGATTTCCTGCCACAATTGTGACATTTCACATTGCTTCTATTGAACAATGCATGCTCAATGGTGTTGGGATTGCTTCCTTTTAATTCTCTCTTCTTCTCCAAGAGGGAGGAGACACATCCATCAAATGTTGGCTCTAGTAGGTTCTTCAAGGTTGTGGCAAGTGAATTATATTCCTTTGGTATGCTTTTTAAGATTATTGCATCTTTATCTCCAATCTTAGCATCTATGCCATATAACTGGGTCATGATGCTTTTATTTTTACTGAAAAATTGAGTCAAAGACTCATGAAAGTTAATTTGTAGACCATAGAATTCAATCTTTAAGTGAATTTCCTGGTTCTTTGCCTTAGCTCTCCAAACATGAGATTTGATGTATCCCATGTATCTTTTGCGCCTTTCGTAGAGTCAATGTGATGAATAAGACTAGTGCCCAGGTGTAAAACAATAAATGATATGATTTCTCATCTTTTTCAACCCACCCTTCACTTGGTTTATCTGGCACATTTTCCTTAATGATTTTCCATAATTTCTTATGCATTAGAAGGTACTTCATCTGGGTAGCCCAGGTGTGGAACCCTTCCCCATTGAACTTCTCTACATGCGAAGTGATGCTTGTTGATGTTGTCATAATGAGAAGGTATTACCAATGAGCTTATGATGTTTCAATTGAAAGTGTCTATTCTCGTACAACTTGGCAAATGTGGGTGCTTTAAACAAGATGAAATGCAAGTAGTGCGTGTGCTTCCAATCTTCATTTTTTTTGCTTCTAGAGCTTCCTGAGGGTACCCCCAATTCAAAGTTAGTGCTTTTGATGTGTAAACTTACTAAATGAAACCCTAATTTCTCAATTGTATCCCCAATTGCACTCAATTACTGCTAATTACTTGTTAATTATAGTGATAATTAGTGATTAGCAGACTGAAAACTTGGGGGGTTCAATTGAGCTTGGAGAATCCAAATTTAATGGGGATTTTTGCATAGAACTCTTATCCTTGATGATATTGAGTGGCCCAAGAATAAAAACTAGCTCAAAACACCAAAAAATCTCCAAATCTAACAGAAATTAGCCGACTAGTTTTTGGCTTACTGGGTTGTCATGTAAGATCAAGGTGTCCAGTTTATGCTGGATTGGGACAATGCTTGGAGAGCAAATTTGGGGGAGCAAGGTACTTCAAATAGGATCAAGCAACTAATAGAAAATACACATGCACTTAAATTAACCAATATAACTTAAATTAATATAAATTAGTCTAATTAATAAAACATATGATGAAATGATAAAAAAAAGTTCTTTCCACACTTAGAGTGATCCAATTTTTTTTTCCATAGATGTACCATTACAAGTACACTAGTCCCTATAGGTTTTAGATGATTTACATCCAAAATATAATTTTACTAATTGTATTATTAATATTTGCAGGCCTTCAGATATTCTGAAAGAATTTTAAAAAAGAGATCATAAAAAATCCAACCATTGGATTTGTAATTTTTACTAACCACCACATTCTACTAATGTCTCACTATCTACCACTCTTTTGACCTACAAGATTGAGCATTTTAAGTGGTAGTTATTGTGGGTAAAAAAAAGTGGTGTATATTATAACACTTTAAAGACCTTGAAATATTTAAAGAAAATAGACAAATAGCTTAAAAGTTTCTCAAAAAATCAAGTTAGGCTCTATATTATGTGAAGGTCTAAGGTAAAAAGTGGGGAGCTCATATGAGTTTATATGTAAAAGATATTAGCATTTTATGGAATCAGTCCAAATTTGGGATAGGGTGTATACATTGACTTTGTACCTAAGGAAATGAGGACTTTTGACTATCTAATGGTTAATCAGATTATGTAACTATATTTCCAAGGAAATTCCTTCATTTGCTAGGAGAGATTAGCCACTAAAGGTAAACAAATGCCTGTTTTTTTACTGTTTACAGGGTGTGTGAGTAGACAAAACTGGGCACCTTGATCCTTCAACCAACCTATTGTGACTCAAGCAGTGGACTATTTTCCATGTAGGGTCCTCATACCAATTCTAAACCAGTTCTAAGAGGGATGGCCCTAATTATGAGCATAGACGATGAACGACATAGAAGAACAGTTGGCACGTTTTCATGATTTTCTGTTGACGGTGAAATTGAGCAATTGCTTTGGGTTAGAGATTAGCAATAGCATAAGGAAGAGTCCCTAAAGTGGCTTGGGCAATGGTGAGGAGAGATGGGAGAATGGAGAGCTCAAAAGCTAGCAACAAAAAGGGGAGAAGAGGATAAGATAGGGGGTATTAGTGCTAATATATGTTGAGATTAATGTAATGGAGGGTTGGAGAAGCTCATGGGGTGAGGGGAAGCTCTAATACCATGTTAAAATCCATGGTACATTCACTAATGTAAGTGGATTAAGCTAATCACATACTAATGATGAGTGATTACACGAAACTAAGGTGGATGATGTCTAATTACACCCATGATGATGTGTATGTGCAATAGACTCAAATTAATTAGGTTCCAAGATAGATTAACTTCGACTCTTAGAGAGACTTGAGATATGTGCAAGTGCTTGTACTTTCATTGCTTGAAAATGACCCCTTTGGGTAGAGTACATCTTTGCTTGTTCCATGCATGTGGGTTAATCCAGTTTGCCATATGGCTTCATGCTCACCTGCTCACTCCTTGCCTCTACATGTGCTCTATGGCACCACACTTCTCAGTACCAACATCTCCACGTTAGGACGTGCACATGTTCTCTATGGCACCACACTTCTCAACACCAAAATATCCACACTAGGAGGTACATGTAAGGTTCTCCAAAATATAACTCCTTAAACTTGAAATAAGTCTAATAGCCAAGCATTTGTCCTGGTTCATGTTTAAAATCTATGCCTATTGCCCATTTCAAGATGCCCATTTCAAGAGTAAGAGACTGGCCCTAAGCCATAACTAAGAGTCTGCAACCATTCACAACCATATTTATCTCAAAACTTCTACTTGTAACTAGTGTATTTTCTTAATTCAAGTTCCTTACTCCAACTGACTGAAATTCTAAAATCTTACCTTAATGATCTTCAGTATTGCATCCATACAAGGTGTGTTCATTTCCCCATAATGATATTTTACACTACTTCGGATATGGTGTATATTATTTACAACTTTATTGTTTGGATACTGTATTCATATGGTGCATATGTGTTTGTTTGTGGAATCCTATGAATGTACCACGCAAGTGTATGGATTTTCATATGGGTGTCATCCATGGGGTGAATCACACACAAAGGCATATGAGGCCTTGATCTCTCTTGGCTGAATGTGGGTGTCCTCTTAGCATGATTGGTGTGATGGGCAAGAAGCAGCTCTGGAGTGAAACGGGTAGGGTAGTGCCTAGTGGCTAAGCATGTATGCTTGTATTAGACATACGTGTGGGTGACATCAATACTTAGAGTGTTCGTGCTTCTGGGATAGATAATAAGATGACTAATAGAAAAAACTCTTAGGATTATTTGGCACTTGTGTTGAGGTGGATGTTAGGATATTGTTGCATAAGGCCCCGAGTATGTTGCTCTACCCTTACCATTGCCATAGAGGGATATGAGGGTCTCACATGTGAGTGATGTGGCCCCACTAAGAGGACCAGTGCCAATAAGTTGTAAACGTGGTAAGTGGATGTAGCATCTAGGAGATTCTAAGAGAAGCCCCAAAGGTGATGGCTATAACTAGGTCATTAGAAGGGGCCAAAAAAGTTAAAAGAGAAACCAGAGTAATCCATACATGGTTAACTTGACAAGAAAAAAATAAGAAATAGTCACTTTGGAAAGAAACCACAAGAAGGTGGCAATCAAGGAAAGGAATGGTGATAGAAGGAGTGGAAGCAATCCTAAAGAGGATGGACCATTGATGTGGACACTCTAGAACACCCAAAGAGAAGTGAGAGGCACTCCTCAAGAAAAGAAAGGGCAAGTGAAAAAGGGAGAGACAAGTAAGTCCTACCTAAGAGCAAGAGAATAGGTCTCACAAAGAAGAGGGAAATAAGTTTTGGGAAGACTTAAGTAAAATGAAGCTCAATATCAATCTAGATTGATTCCCGTCTCTAGTGCCAAGTTATAAGAAAAACTTGCTCCAAAAATTGGTACCCGAAGAGAAGCTAGTGGTGGAGATTCCTAGAATGGAGCCAGAAGCCGCTGACTCTACTATCTGTAAGTGTAGAAAAGTTTGTAGATTGTAATAAAGCCACTCCAAAAGTGATGTCATGAGAGGACATGTCATACTTTGTGTGATTCTAGATGAGAGGATCAGGGGTCAACATACTTTCATAAAGTTTGGAGGTGAGGGCTTATGCAGTGAGTCTTGCTCTTTAGCACCCTTCCAGGTTCTCCTCCTCGGTGTGTTTACACTTGAGGGTGCTTGTATAGCTATGCTTTTATTTCTCTTTGAACTCTTGCACCAAGCCTTCTAGGTCTTTAATGTGGGCTATGAGAGTGGATTCCTCACTTATCTTCTAAACGTGTGGGCATGTGCTTCCTCAATTCATGCATAGGAATCATATCCATAGCAGTGTTGGTCCATAACACCAACTTCTTTCCTTTCCCTTCCCTTTCTATCTTTACCACCGGTTTCTTGCCTTCAGCCTTTAGGTTCTAGAACTTATTTTTTCAAAATTCCACCTCCTTTTGCACTTTTTCATTTTTCTTCTTGAGTGCTTAGCGGTAGCACACCCTCTTAACGTTTACCTCTCCAAATTCTTGTCATGTAACCAACTCTTTGTGTGGGATCCCATTGCCCCCTCTGCGCACCGGATTCCCGGATGGTAGAGTGGAAGTAGCTTCCTCTTGCACAGGGCAGGGTTTCTCACTCGAGGCCTCGCCGCCCTCGAATGTCCGGGCACGAGACTAAGCTGGTGGTCATTCCGAAAAACCGAAACTGGGAAAATTTCCCATGCCCGAAAAACGGAGACGATTCCACCATTTTTATTTTCTTAACGAATCTTTCTAACGAGGTCAAGATACTGAACTAACCTTCATCTGATTAAATCAGATAGAAGGGAAACTATTACAGACTTAACTTGAAGAAATCAACGCTTTTTTCCTAATTGAATCAGGCACAGCCGTTGATCTATTCATTAGAGAAGTCTTCAGGCTTTTTTTAACTACTCGAGTTCTAAACGTATTCCTATTAATCAATTTTATTATTAAAACTCTACTAATTTCAACCTAACCCCATCCAACCCATGGGTCCAACCACTGGAATTGGTCGAACCAGACAAGTACTCACCCACCCATAATTGAATGCCTTTCTTAACTTTTGCTTTAGAATACAGATACGCACACACTCCTCTTCAAACTTTAACTTTTAAAACAATCCATTGACAAAAAATTATTGGTTACAGATGTCTTAACTCAAAATTTCCATTCAATCCTTGTTTCTCATAAAACAGTATCACTCTGGACTCTTCGTTGAGACCAGTAAGTCATCAATGAGATCAAGTAACAGATTACAATAATTTTCTCGTCATCATACATATATATATCTTCCACGACATACGCATGGGTGTCCGAAGCATCGCGACCCCGTGCATCGCCTCATTAGAATCCTCTAGGATCCTCCTTAGGTGTCCTAGCACTTCACTCAGGGACCGCTTCGTCGGCCCTCGCCCATCATACCAGAAGCACACCATTTTTCACCATACCCAGGCTGATCAAGTCTTGGTTTTTGCCACGTGAGCCGTCCTTTAAACACTCCCCGCCAGCTGTTGCAACCGAATTTCCCTTAGAAAAACACATATACCAAATGCTCCCTCCAGCATTCTGGCGTAAGATAGTCCTTTAAGAAAATAGGGTTTCTATGCAAGTTTTCAGTTTTGATTTTTTTTGAATACAATGGGTATATCTTAAATTCGTATCCCAATACTTCTAGATCACAGGTCTAAAATTCCAACAGAAATTTTTGAATTCTGTAACCTTGATCCTCAGACTAGAATCAAGGGTCTTAACTTGATTTCAGATTCAGTGGTGTGATTTGAGTGAATTTTCCTGAATTGGTCACATCGTCTTTTCTTGAAACTGACGAAGGAGTTATGTCTTGGTCATAGTCTGATTTAGGGTTTGAGTCTGGAAAGGTTCTCCCTGAACTATCTTTCTCGAAGGGTAATATTTCAATTACTACTTTATTGAATTTCATTCATTGAGTATTTTGCTTAGCTGAATTCAAAACTAATCACGAATTCCTATGACGAAGGAGTTATGTCTTGGTCATAGTCTGATTCAGGGTTTGAGTCTGGAAAGGTTCTCCCTGAAACTTCTCGAAGGGTAATATTTCAATTACTACTTTACTGAATTTCATTCATTGAGTATTTTGCTTAACTGAATTCAAAACTAATCACGAACTCCTATGAGAAATAAATTAATCATTTATCTAAAATTTTGACTTTGATAGTTTTTTTGAATTTTCTCATTACCATCCTAGAGAATATGAAACGGTAGAATTTTCTCTCTCATACACACACATAGTATTTACTTATTCATTTACCAATATTCATGGGATTTAAACATAGGATAAAAGAGAACTCTTATTTTGATATAAAAATTCTATATGCATCTATTTATGCATAAAAAACAATTTTGATGAAAGTAACACTTTTATAATAAAAAAATTCTTTTATGCATCATTTTATGCATAAAAATCAATATTGGTGAAAGTAACACTTTTACAATAAAAAAAATCTTTTATGCATCATTTTATGCATAAACATCAATATTAGTGAAAGTAACACTTTTACAATTAAAAAAATTCTTTTATGCATAAAAATCAATATTGATGAAAGTAACACTTTTATAATAAAAAAATTCTTTTATGCATCATTTTATGCATAAAAATCAATATTGATGAAAGTAACACTTTTACAATAAAAAAAATTCTTTTATGCATCATTTTATGCATAAAAATCAATATTGATGAAAGTAACACTTTTACAATAAAAAAATTCCTTTACACATCATTTTATGGATAAAAATCAATATTGGTGAAAGTAACACTTTTACAACAAAAAAATTCTTTTATGCATCATTTTATGCATAAAAATTAATATTGATGAAAGTAACACTTTTATAATAAAAAAATTTCTTTTATGCATAAAAATCAATATTGATGAAAGTAACACTTTTATAATAAAAAATTATTTCCTATATACATCTTTCTATGTATAGAATTTAAATCTAATGAAAATCACTCTTTTATAATAAAAAGAAATTATCCAATATGAATCTTTCTATGCATAAAATTTAATTTTAATGGAAATAACACTTTTATAATAAAAAATATTTCTACTATGCATTTTTCTATGCCTAGAATGAAAATAACACTTTTAAATACACAAACGGTGGGGATTACTCTTTTTGAATAATAAAAGATAAAACTTATTTCACAAAATTTAAGAAAATTTTTCCATAACCTCCTTTGTATGGCTGACCATTTTTCAATTTTTTCTATCCTCAAGCTACTTAAAAATTATCGCAAATGGTTTAAAGCATTATAAACTAATCAAATTCCACTTTTAAAAGAGAAACAATATGAAAAGTTTAATTCTAACAATTTGATTACTTATCTAGGATAAAGAAAGGCTGAATTTAAGAATGAAGAGAGGGGGAAAGCCTTTCCAACAAGGCATAACATCATTTTTTTCATTTTAAAGAAAACAAAAATTAGAAAACCATTAAAAGGAATAAAGAAAAAGTAGGATTTCTAGCTTACATGAATTTCTGTGAGCTTTCCTTTGGCTTGATGGTTTGAGGGATCTACTCTTGTTTTTGCAGCAAGAGTGGCCACCAATTCTTTTGAAGAGGAAAAGGTCAGAAACTAATGAATTATCAATAAATTCATTATTTTTGGCTCTGTGGTGGAGTAGAGTAACAGTGCATAAAACACTATTAAGCTTCTACAAAGGGGGATGCTTCTATTTATAGGAGAAAGTGAGCTTCTAACCAAGCAAATTGATTCTAGAATTTTTTAGATGAGTTTGGTCAATTTTTGACCTTTTTGGGTCAGTTTAGCTTACTTTTTGGAACTAGACTTGAATTAGGAGAGAGGAGAGATGAATCATCTCAATATTTGAGAATTTAAAGCTTTACCACACATGTGAAATAGGTGTCTCCTTCATGAGGGGGAATCCCCACTCTGAGGTGTCAAAAATTTATTTTTTTAGTATTTTCTTTAGTCATTAGTCCACTCTTCATCTTATGTGAGTATTTACTCATTTTTGGGGGGATTTTCTTTATTTCTTCAATTTATCTCCTCCATACATTTGGATTAATTTGATTGGCCCCTCAGAACCTTAATTTAAAATTTTTAAAAAATTTGGACCCTTAGGATAAGGCCTTTTTGAACAGATTATAATTTATTCTTAATGCACCTTCTGAAAATCTTTTTGAACTTCTGTTTCGGAGGAATTTATTTTAATAAGAAGAGATATTTTTCCATCCAAAAATATCTAAAATTTGAATAACCTCTCTCTAGAATATTTTCTCTCTCTCTCTCTCTCTCTAAGCCAAAATAGGTAGAAACAAGATCTTTTATTATTTTGAAGAGGGGATTGATTACAGGTGGAAGATACTGGACATCTTGAGGGGCTGGGGAGGAATCTTACATTCTCCATGTCCTCATCTCGCAAACTGGGGGTAATCCCGCCAACAGTTCGGCTTCTTTCTCCCAGGTGGCATCTTCAAAAGGATAGAACTTTCATTTAACCAATAATTCTCTCAGAATTATATTCTTGAGAACCTTTTCTCGAACATCAAGGATTTCTTCAGGTTGGAGTTCCATCTGCCCTTGGGTTGAAGAAGTTAAGATTTCATCAAGCACATGATTCGGGCTTGGTATATACTTTTTAATAAGGCTGACATGAAATACATTATGTACTTTAAGATGAGGAGGCAAAAGAAGCTCTAGGCTAAGTCACCTACTTTCTTTGTAATCAGACATGGTCCACAATATCTGGGGGATAACTTCTTGTATTTCCCAAGAGATAAAGAACTTCTTTTGGGGCGTACTCAAATGAAGACGATATCTGCTTCTTCGAATTTTCTGTATGTCCTCTTCTTATCTGCATACTATTTCTGTCTATCCTAGGCAGCTTTTATATCTACTGTCTTTGGTTCAGGCCAATCTATGACTGCTTGGACTTTTGCAAAATCTGGAGAAATTCCATCCTTGGATACCAGAAAGCCCAAGTATTCAACATGGTCGGTAGAGAAAGTGCATTTGCTCTTTTTTGGGTGCTTCCTTACAAACTCAAGAACTTTTCTGACATGAGCTTCATGGTTAGCTGCATTCTTTGAGTAAATCAGAATATCATCAAAGAAAACAAGAATAAAATCATCCAAGTATTCTCTGAGAATGTCCTGCATTAGGCGATTGAATGTAGCTCTAAGCTGGGGCATTTGTCAATCCAAATGGCATGACAACGAATTCATAATGCCCATACCAAGTATTGATGGCTGTCTTCGAGATATCTTGCTCATTAATCCTGATTTGATAATACCCTGATTTGAGATCTATCTTTATAAAGATCTGGGCTCCACTTAGAATGTCTAGAAGCTCATCAATTCTGGGGATAGGATACTTATTCTTAACTCTCAGGATTGAGATCTCTATAGTCTACACAGAGTCTTAGCGTTCCATCTTTCTTTTTCTAAAAGAGAACTTGTGCACCCCAAGGTGAAACACTGGGTCTTACAAACCCTTGTTCTAACAGTTGTGCTGTTCCTTGAGTTTGATGGCTTCAAGAACTGGCATTTTGTATGTGCGCAAGGCTACTGGCTGAGCTCCGGGGGTCAATTCTATCACATGACCTACTTCCCGAATTGGAGGCATCTCTGTTAGCTCTGCTGGGAATAAATCATCATATTCACTTAACCATTCAGGTTCTTTAGCTTTTAACTTTGTGTCTACCGGATTCATTTTAACAACATAAATGAGCTGTTTCTTTCTAAGTCCTTTTAGTAACTTAGAAGCTTTTACTAGCTGCAGACTTGGGGATTCTGAAATTTTGGTTCCTTGAACTTTATTTCCGTAAAGGTCACGGAAGGAAATGGTTCCATTATGACAGTGAATGCCAGCTTGATTTTTGTGGAGCCAATCCATTCCAAGGATCCCGTTGAAAACTCCCAAAGGTATAACTCTGAACTGACAGTCAGTTAAATTCCCATCTAGATTGAACTGAATATGATCTGTCTCAAGGTGAGTGAAAAGACTTCCCACTGGCCAATTCAACTTACATAGGTTTTCCTGATTTCTGATCTAAGACTAGCTTACGCAAGCATCCAGGGAAAATAAATGAATGGGTTGTAATAGGGTGAGAATGGATGTGATGATAAAATAATAGACGTGAAGGCATATATGATCATATGAATGGGGAATGTGGATGTGGATGTATGTATGTGGATGGGTAGGTATGGATGTGAATGTGGATGTGTATGTGTGGATGTAAGAATGTAGAGGATGCATGAATGTGGATGTATGGATGTGAATGTGGATGTGGATGTGTATGTATGGATGTATGCATGTAGATGTGGATGTATGAATGTGGATGTGGATGTATGGATGTGAGTGTGGATGTGGATGTGGATGTGGATGTATGGATGTGAATGTGGATGTGTATGTATGGATGTATGCATGTAGATGTGGATGTATGAATGTGGATGTGGATGTATGCATGTAGATGTGAATGTATGCATATAAATGTGGATGTAGGGATGTGAATGTACATGTAGATGTGGATGTATGAAAATTGGATGTGAATGTATGCATATAGATGTGGATGTGTATGTGTGGATGTGGATGTATGTATGTGGATGTGAAAATGGATGCATGGATGTAGATGTGGATGTATGGATGTGAATGTGGATGTGGATGTGGATATATGTATGGATGTGAATATATGATATGTGATGTGAAGAAATCTGAAGTGACGAGATGGAAAATGATGTGATTGGATGAGTACACATATAAAAGGAATGTGGAATAAGTAAAGTGGATTGATGAGGGATAATGTGGAAAAATGAGAGTTAATATAGAAATTGTATTTGTAAACTGTTTGTAAATGGCTGTTTTATGTTAAGAATGCTGGGGAAGCATTTTGACCGTCTTGTGATTAAGGTCGTGGAGACCTATTTGTAAACTGTTTGTAAATGGCTGTTTTATGTCAAGAATGCTGGGGAAGCATTTTGACTGTCTTGTGATTAAGGTCGTGGACACCTAACTGATAAAGTTGCAACTGCTGACGGAGAGTCAATGGAGGACATCTCGCGTAGCAAAGTCGGCGGAGTTCTTGACCAGCCTCGGTTCGATTAAAATGGTGAGCTTTTGGTACGGTGGATGAGGGACCAAGGAAGCGGCCTATGAGTGAAGCGCTAGGTCACCTATATAAGGGATATTTATCCCCGTATTTTGTTGGGTTGACCAGAATATAAGAAACCCCAAAATAAATTAGATCTTAAGAAAAAGAGTTGTCCTCTACCTTGCAAGATGAGGACATCTCGCACTGTTTAAGTGGGGTAGAATGTAAGATTTCTCCCCAGCTTTTGAGGTATTCAGAAATAAGAACCTCCCTTTCTGATCTTATAACTATTCTCTCTCTAATATATAATTTTTTTGACAGAATCATGAGACGAGAAAACCGTGGCCGTCAGCAACCAGACCCTGTCTCTGAAGATGATAAACTTAACCCTGCTGATGTTCGCAAGGCTCTTCATAGGACTCAGAGCCAGGACCCTTCAAAGGAGAAGGGAAGAACCTGGGTGAGACTGTGGAGAAATGGGTGGAAGCCATGGAAGAGTATTTTGACGTCACAGGTTATAATGAGCTGAGCAAAATGGCTCTTGGCCGGTTGACAATAGTGGAAACAGCCAGGGTAGCATGGAGGAACCACTGTGACACCAACCGTCTGAACAAAAATACTCAATCCTGGAACGACCTAAAAACCTATTTGAGAAAGATTTTGTCCCCCTGGATTTTTGGAAACCAAAATGAACGAATTTTTAGAGCTAAAGCAGGAGAACAAAACCATTGAAGAATATCACCAGGCCTTTGCTCTTCTACTCAAATACTCACCACCTCTAGATGAAGAACAGTTCATGGCTAGGTTCATTCGGGGAATGAACGAACCCTTGGACACACTGGTCAAATGCCAAGCCAGTGTCCATGGCTGAAGCAGTAAAAATGGCAAAGGATTTTGCCAAAGCCTTTGTAATAAAGGTCCCGCCAAAGCCTGCACCCTCTAACTTTAAAAGATTCCAAGCCCAGGGAAGCACTTCAAACTTTTCACCCCTAAAGAGGCAGCAAGGGCCGATTCAGAATCAGGATGCAGAAAGATTCCAAAGTGACGGAAGACCCTTCCCCCAGAATACTTTCTCACGAGGCCCACCTATTTTAAGGATTCAAAACGATGAACTCAGAAGTGAGAACCGGTGTTTTGGATGCCAAGGTTGTGGTCATCAGTTAAAAGACTGCCCAACGCCTGCCATGTCAAGGGGACAGGGAAGTCTAGGGCCCCAAATTTAGAGACCAATCCCTTCATATCAGTCTAATCAGGGTCCGTCTCGCCCAAGCCAGGGTAACCCCAGAAGAACTCTAACCCAACTATCTGCCTCTGTCCAGAGTAACCTCAGAAATCCTTTCCAGAACAGGGGCAACCAAAGAGAAAGAATTCCACCTCAGACTGCAGCAGCCAGAGCAGTCACAATTTCAGATGAAGTAGAAGAGGAAAAAAGGGCAGATCTATATTGCAATTGAAAACCAAGGGCTTAACCGACAGTTCTCAAGTCATCCATACTCCAGCAGAATACTAGGGAAAAATCGATTGTCCACTTCCAAGGCGTAATGCTGGAAGTGATTGAAGAAGAAGAAGAAGATGAAAGAGATCATACTCCACCTGCGAGATGAGGACATCTCGCATTTTTAAAGTGGGGTAGAATGTAAGATTCCTCCCCCAACCCCTTTTTGATGTCTAGTATCTTCCCCTGTAATAATCAATCCCTCTTCAGAAATATAAAAGACCTTGTTTCTCTAACTGTTTTAACCTAGAGAGAGAAAATATTTTAGAGAGAGAATATTCAGATTTTTAATATTTTTGGATAGAAAATTATCTCATCTTATTAAAAGAAGTTCCCTTGAAACAGAAATTCAAAAAGAACTTTCCAATGTGCAATTGGAATTAATTGAAAATGGGTATAAAGGACCTTAGCCTAAGGGTCTAGATTTTCAGAAATTTTTGGATTATGGTCCCAATTAAGGTTCCTATGGACCAATAGCATCAATCCATGTGTAGGGAGGAGATAAATCCAATTTGTAAAAGAAGATACCCAAAAATGAGTAAATGCTCACATAAGATGAAGAGTTGAAGGTCACCTGTTGCGAAGGATCCTAGAGGGTGCTGACCATACGGTGCTCGCGCTCTGGGTCACCTAGGATACCCACATGTGCGTCGAGGAAGATATTGGAACAAGGAGTAAGAGTTGTTTTCTGAAACCGGGCATGGATCTGATTGATTGACCTTGCTGGTCTTCAATAATTGAGTCCATGGCTCTTTATATGGATCTGTTGCTTGACCTTGCTGATCTTCAAAACGGAGAGTCCATCTTGATAAGTGATTATATTGCCGAGTATTATGGGCTAGGAACTATTGAAAAGGCCCCTGAGTGGACAGGTGGTGAACGTTCTGGTTGCCGATGATGCCATAGATACTCTGATGAAGGAATGATGGGAAGTTAAGAATCAACCGGATAATTTGGAAGATTGTGATCAGTGATACTATGGTTCATTAAAGAATTGTTTTAAAATTGGTTGAATCTGTGAAAAAGGCAATTTCATATTGGGTGTGTAAGTGGTGTGACTAGTTTCATTTTTGCATGAACATCCGGCTAGGGAGCCTGGGAACTCTTTTCCCTAGTACCCTGGACAAAAATCAAATTCTAAATTGGATCCCATCACTACAGTGGTTGGGCGGTTGGCTAACCCATGGGACTGGATGGGGTTAGGCTGGACTGATGGATCCGTAAATCGAGACTCAATTTCTGTTACTACGATAGATAAAGTAAATCTCGGATAGTAATTGTTCTATTGATAGGAATCAACGGCTGTGCCTCTTGATGGGGAAAAAAGCGTTGATCCCAATGATCCAAGTGCAAGTTTCTTCCTTGATCTGACCAAGTATCTTTATAGATACAGTCGGATCAGCTTGATCAAAAATGGTCTTGACTACGTTAGAGTAAAAGTTATCCTAGTGGAATCGCCGTGCTTTCCGGGTAAAGGAAGTTTTTCCGGGTTTGGTTTTGGATAAACCGACGGATTAGTCTCTTGTCCGGATATCCATGGGCGAGGCCCCGAGTGTGGGACCCTGCCCTCGCAAGATGTGCTACTTCCGCTGTTAGCATCCGAATCCATTGCGCGGTGGGGACAGGGATCTTACAGTTGGTATCAGAGCCAATTGGCTAATAAAGATCAACTGAGAAGCCAAATATGTCAAAAATTTATCGAGGCACAAAAAGGTTGTAATTGTGTGATATAATTTATACAATTTGATACTTAAACTGAAATTTCGTAAATTAGTAATTGGGTCTTCAAATAGAAGTACCGCAATTCTATGGAACCCTGACTTGCTTGAGGCCTAGACATGATGGTATTTACCTTATAGTTCCAAGTATCATGACTACCCGTATATACCGAGGGTACAACTGCAGCTCTTTACTGGCAATATATACGAGTAAATCTAAGACTTGAAATTATAAGTGTTAATGTTATCCGAATGATGATTTCGAATGTGGTTGATATGATTTTTAATTCTGTTTGAGAACGGATGAATTGATTTGGATTCTGATTAAAAAATGATGATTTCTGAAATTTAGTTGAAATATAATAACCTGAGCAAAACCACAATGAGGATGAATGGGACGAGTCCCTGTGATGATGTTCTTAACTAGGATGATGATAATGATTTCAGTAAATCACTATGAGATTAGTGGGTTGTGCTGTCAAATTGCTACTGTTAACACTTGACTCAGTAGATCAAGTTAAGGGATGACAAATTGAGAACTTGCTTGACTGAAATTCCCGTGGAAGAAATTTTTCGGTCTAATGGACCATTATCGTGTTAAAAATATGGATGATATGATCTGAATGAATTGTTATTTAATGATGAGTTCTATATAAGGGATATTTATCCCCGTATTCTGTTGGGTTGACCAGAATATAAGAAACCCCAGAATAAATTAGATCTTAAGAAAAAGAGTTGTCCTCTACCTTGCGAGATGAGGACATCTCGCACTTTTTAAGTGGGGTAGAATGTAAGATTTCTCCCCAGCTTTTGAGGTATTCAGAAATAAGAACCTCCCTTTCTGATCTTATAACTATTCTCTCTCTAATATATAATTTTTTTGACAGAATCATGAGACGAGGAAACCGTGGCCGTCAGCAACCAGACCCTGTCTCTGAAGATGACAAACTTAACCCTGATGTTCGCAAGGCTCTTCATAGGACTCAGAGCCACGACCCTTCAAAGGAGAAGGGGAGAACCTAGGTGAGACTATGGAGAAATGGGTGGAAGCCATGGAAGAGTATTTTGACGTCACAGGTTATAATGAGCTGAGCAAAATGGCTCTTGGCCGGTTGAAAATAGTGGAAACAGCCAAGGTAGCATGGAGGAACCACTGTGACACCAACCGTCTGAACAGAAATACTCAATCCTGGAACGACCTAAAAACCTATTCGAGAAAGAGATTTTGTCCCCCTAGATTTTTGGAAACCAAAATGAACGAATTTTTAGAGCTAAAGCAGGAGAACAAAACCATTGAAGAATATCACCAGGCCTTTGCTCTTCTACTCAAATACTCACCACCTCTAGATGAAGAACAGTTCATGGCTAGGTTCATTCGGGGAATGAACGAACCCTTGGACACACTGGTCAAATGCCAAGCCAGTGTCCATGGCTGAAGCAGTAAAAATGGCAAAGGATTTTGCCAAAGCCTTTGTAATAAAGGTCTCGCCAAAGCCTGCACCCTCTAACTTTAAAAGATTCCAAGCCCAGGGAAGCACTTCAAACTTTTCACCCCTAAAGAGGCAGCAAGGGCCGATTCAGAATCAGGATGCAGGAAGATTCCAAAGTGACGGAAGACCCTTCCCCCAGAATACTTTCTCAGGAGGCCCACCTATTTTAAGGATTCAGAACGATGAACTCAGAAGTGAGAACCGGTGTTTTGGATGCCAAGGTTTTGGTCATCAATTAAAAGACTGCCC
The DNA here is from genome assembly GCF_041138505.1 of Cibotium barometz. NCBI lineage: Eukaryota > Viridiplantae > Streptophyta > Polypodiopsida > Cyatheales > Cibotiaceae > Cibotium > Cibotium barometz. Next base: position 13,463,931 of record NC_141095.1, on the reverse strand, counting down.
AACGCCTGCCATGTCAAGGGGACAGGGAAGTCTAGGGCCCCGAATTCAGAGACCAATCCCTTCATATCAGTCTAATCAGGATCCGTCTCGCCCAAGCCAGGGTAACCCCAGAAGAACTCTAACCCAACCATCTGCCTCTGTCCAGAGTAACCTCAGAAATCCTTTCCAGAACAGGGGCAACCAAAGAGCAAGAATTCCACCTCAGACTGCAGCAGCCAGAGCAGTCACAATTTCAGATGAAGTAGAAGAGGAAAAAAGGGCAGATCTATACTACAATTGAAAACCAAGGGCTTAACCGACAGTTCTCAAGTCATCCATACTCCAGCAGAATACTAGGGAAAAATCGATCGTCCACTTCCAAGGCGTAACGCTGGAAGTGATTGAAAAAGAAGAAGAAGATGAAAGAGATCATACTCCACCTGCGAGATGAGGACATCTCGCATTTTTTAAGTGGGTTAGAATGTAAGATTCCTCCCGCAACCCCTTTTTGATGTCTAGTATCTTCCCCTGTAATCAATCCCTCTTCAGAAATATAAAAGACCTTGTTTCTCTAACTGTTTTAACCTAGAGAGAGAAAATATTCTAGAGAGAGAATATTCAGATTTTTAATATTTTTGGATAGAAAATTATCTCATCTTATTAAAAGAAGTTCCCTTGAAACAGAAATTCAAAAAGAACTTTCCAATGTGCAATTGGAATTAATTGAAAATGGGTATAAAGGACCTTAGCCTAAGGGTCTAGATTTTCAAAAATTTTTGGATTATGGTCCCAATTAAGATTCCTACGGGCCAATAGCATCAATCCATGTGTAGGGAGGAGATAAATCCAATTTGTAAAAGAAGATACCCAAAAATGAGTAAATGCTCACATAAGATGAAGAGTTGACTATGTACACGGTTTATTAGTAAGAAACTATGAGTAATATCAAAAAAATGAGATAAATTGGGTATCCAAAAATGAGTAAATGCTCACATAAGATGAAGAGTTGAATATGTACAAGGTTTATTAGTAAAAAACTATGAGTAATATCAAAAAAATGAGATAAATTGGGTATCCAAAAATGAGTAAATGCTCACATAAGATGAAGAGTTGAATATGTACAAGGTTTATTAGTAAGAAACTATGAGTATTACTAAAAAAATGAGATATTTTGGGTATAATGATTCCATTTTGACACATATGTAAGGAAGGGGAGTCCCTTAAAGGAGGTGCATATTTCACATGCTTGAATGAGTTTTAAACTCAAAAATATTGTGATATTTTTATCTCTCCTCTCTCTTGAACCAAACCAAATCAAAAGGGAACCAAGCCGAATAAAAAAGGAACCAAACTAGGTTCAAATCTAGTCCAAATTCAACCAAACTGAAATTGGAAAATTCTAGAAATCAGTTAGCTTTGGTTAGAGCCTCCCTCTCCTATAAATAGAACATGAGACCTTTGAAAAAAAATAGGAGAATTTTAGTATATTAGAATTATGCTGAAATAATGCTAATTTTTACTATTCTCTAAAATTCTCTCCAAATGGATGAAATTGGAGCTTCCCTCTTTCTTCAATCCCCATTGGTGACTCCATCAACATACTAAACCAATTGATTGGTTGGGGGCCTCTACCGTGAACAAAGAATCAAGCAATTTGTAAGGTAAATAGTGAATTTTGATCTTTCTATAATTTCTCAATGTTTCTCTCTTCTCAACCCCTCTCAAGCTTGAGAAGCTTAATTGGAATGGTTTTTGAATGCTATTGAAGTTAATTGATGAATGGTAGTGAAGAGTTACATAATTTGATGAATGCTATTGAAGTTAATTGATTAATGATAGTTAAGAATTACATAAATTTTCATTTATGCTTAATTCTAATGGTTTTTATGTAATTTCTCTCTCTCACTCAAGAAATGGTCATACTCATGACCCATTCTCAATCCAAATGAAGCTTTTCATAAAGCTTTTCCTTAATCCAAGATTAATCTATGCTTGAGGCCAAATTAATGCCTTTTTTTTCTATGCTTTTAGTTTATGTATTTCATGAATATTGATGATTCAATCCATTATGGATTAATGATCCAATTAGGGATCATTCTATTTATTTCCTTAATGATAAGCTTTATCCCTTAGAAAATTTGAGATTTATCAGTCATAGCAGCGGAGCTATGGCAAAATTTTTATAAAAATTACGCATAAAATAATTTCATTCAAAGCATGAAAAGAGGACTTCCTACCATATTCTAGAAATTATCATCCTAGATTAATTGAAAGATATTCATTGTAATCATAGAGAAATTGATTTTTATATTATGTATAATTGATTTTCATGCATAGAGGTATGCATAAAAGATTATTATTTTAACATAAAAGTGTTACTTTTATCATATTTGGATTTCATGCATAGAGGTATGCATAAAAGATTATTATTTTAACATAAAAGTGTTACTTTTATCATATTTGGATTTCATGCATAGAGGTATACATAAAAGATTATTACTTTAATGTAAAAGTGTTACTTTTATCATATTTGGATTTCATGCATAGAGGTATGCATAAAAGATTATTATTTTAACATAAAAGTGTTACTTTTATCATATTTGGATTTCATGCATAGAGGTATGCATAAAAGATTATTATTTTATTATAAAAGTGTTACTTTTATCATATTTGGATTTCACGCATAGAGGTATACATAAAAGATTATTACTTTAATGTAAAAGTGTTACTTTTATCATAATTGGATTTCATGCATAGAGGTATGCATAAAAGATTATTATTTTAATATAAAAGTGTTACTTTTATCATAATTGGATTTCATGCATAGAGGTATGCATAAAAGATTATTATTTTATTATAAAAGTGTTACTTTTATCATATTTGAATTTCATGCATAGAGGTATGCATAAAAGTTGATTATTTTATTATAAAAGTGTTACTTTTATCACTATTTGAAATTCATGCATAGAGGTATGCATAAAAGTTGATTATTTTATTACAAAAGTGTTACTTTTATCATATTTAAGTTTCATGCATAGAGGTATGCATAAAAGAAAATTTTTATACTAAAAGTGTGATTTTCATCATAAATGGATTTTATGCATAAGTTAGATGCATAAGAGAAATTCTTTTATTCTAAAAGAGTAATTCCTACTAAATTGAATTTACGCATAGGAAGATGCATAAAAGATTGATTTTAATGCAAAAGTGTCATTCTCATTTAAAATGAATTTATGCATAGGAAGATGCATAAAAGATGGATTTTTAATCCGAGAGTGTTAGTCTCCTTAAATGGAATTTATGCATAAATAGATGTGTAAAGAAATCTTATATCAAATATAAGAACTCTCTTGTATTCTCTATAAATAGGTATGAGATGTGATAGGAAGTGATAAGAGGTGTATGAGGTGTATGAGGTGTGATAAGATGTGATAAGATGCACATGAGATGAGTTAGGATGTGATAAGATGAGTTAAGATGTGATAAGATGTGTATGGGATGAGGTAAGAAATGTATGTGATGGGATAGATGTATATGGGTTGTAATAGGGTGAGAATGGATGTGATGATAAAATAATAGACGTGAAGGCATATATGATCATATGAATGGGGAATGTGGATGTGGATGTATGTATGTGGATGGGTAGGTATGGATGTGAATGTGGATGTGTATGTGTGGATGTAAGAATGTAGATGAGGATGCATGAATGTGGATGTATGGATGTGAATGTGGATGTGGATGTGTATGTATGGATGTATGCATGTAGATGTGGATGAATGAATGTGGATGTGGATGTATGGATGTGAATGTGGATGTGGATGTGGATGTGGATGTATGGATGTGAATGTGGATGTGTATGTATGGATGTATGCATGTAGATGTGGATGTATGAATGTGGATGTGGATGTATGCATGTAGATGTGAATGTATGCATATAAATGTGGATGTAGGGATGTGAATGTACATGTAGATGTGGATGTATGAAAATTGGATGTGAATGTATGCATATAGATGTGGATGTGTATGTGTGGATGTGGATGTGAAAATGGATGCATGGATGTAGATGTGGATGTATGGATGTGAATGTGGATGTGGATGTGGATGTGGATATATGTATGGATGTGAATATATGATATGTGATGTGAAGGAATCTGAAGTGACCAGATGAAAAATGATGTGATTGGATGAGTACACATATAAAAGGAATGTGGAATAAGTAAAGAGGATTGATGAGGGATAATGTGGAAAAATGAGAGTTAATATAGAAATTGTATTTGTAAACTGTTTGTAAATGGTTGTTTTATGTCAAGAATGCTGGGGAAGCATTTTGACCGTCTTGTGATTAAGGTCGTGGAGACCTAACTGATAAAGTTGCAACTACTGACGGAGAGTGACATCTCGCGTAGCAAAGTCGGCCGAGGTCTTGACCAGCCTCCAATGGTGAGCTTCCGGTACGGTGGATGAGGGACCAAGGAAGCGGCCTATGAGTGAAGCGCTAGGTCACCTATTGCGAAGGATCCTAGAGGGTGCTGACCATACGGTGCTCGGGCTCTGGGTCGCCTAGGATACCCACACGTGCGTCAAGGAAGATATTGGAACAAGGAGTAAGAGTTGTTTTCTGAAACCGGGCATGGATCTGATTGATTGACCTTGCTGGTCTTCAATGGATGAGTCCATGGCTCTTTATATGGATCTGTTGCTTGACCTTGCTGATCTTCAACGGAGAGTCCATCCATTGAAGACCTTGCTGGTCTTCAATGGGAGTCCACCATGGCTCTTTATATGGATCTGTTGCTTGACCTTGCTGATCTTCAACGGAGAGTCCATCTTGATAAGTGATTATATTGCCGAGTATTATGGGCTAGGAACTATTGAAAAGGCCCCTGAGTGGACAGGTGGTGAGCGTTCTGGTTGCCAATGATGCCATAGATACCCTGATGAAGGAATGATGGGAAGTTAAGAATCAACCAGATAATTTGGAAGATTGTGATCAGTGATTCTATGGTTCATTAAAGAATTGTTTTAAAACTGGTTGAATCTGTGAAAAAGGCAATTTCATATTGGATGTGTAAGTGGTGTGACTAGTTTCATTTTTGCATGAACATCCGGCTAGGGAGCCTGGGAACTCTTTTCCCTAGTACCCTGGACAAAAATCAAATTCTAAATTGGATCCCATCACTACAGTGGTTGGGCGGTTGGCTAACCCATGGGACTGGATGGGGTTAGGCTGGACTGATGGATCCGTAAATCGAGACTCAATTTCTGTTACTACGATAGATAAAGTAAATCCCGGATAGTAATTGTTCTATGGATAGGAATCAACGGCTGTGCCTCTCTTGATGGGGAAAAAAGCGTTGATCCCAGTGATCCAAGTGCAAGTTTCTTCCTTGATCTGACCAAGTATCTTTATAGATACAGTCGGATCAGCTTGATCAGAAATGGTCTTGACTACGTTAGAGTAAAAGTTATCCTGGTGGAATCGCCGTGCTTTCCGGGTAAAGGAAGTTTTTCCGGGTTTGGTTTTGGATAAACCGACGGATTAGTCTCTTGTCCGGATATCCGTGGGCGAGGCCCCGAGTGTGGGACCCTGCCCTCGCAAGATGTGCTACTTCCGCTATTAGCATCCGAATCCATTGCGCGGTGGGGACAGGGATCTTACACAAAGATATATGGTTTGGTGCATAATTTGTCTTAAAAATCATGCATCTTTCCATGGATCCATCCTTGGTGAGACGACCAACCTTGGTGACAAAGAGAGGAGACAAGTGTGCAATAGAGAGAGAGAGAGAGAGAGAGAGAGAGAGAGAGAGAGAGAGAGAGAGAGAGAGAGAGAGAGAGACGGAGACTGACTGACAAAGAGAGAGAATAGACCAAGAGTCCCACATTATTAAAAACTTGCGTGCCATATTTGGGTTTATGCTTGCCAAAAAAAATCTTCCGCATAGCACTACTTGTTACACCTCAACAACATACACCCATCAAGCATGGTCTCAAGCTATTCCAATAACACTAGGTAACTAGTATTTAATGCAAGGTCACCAATGATACCAATTCACTAGGATGGCACACTAGCATCCAGGTGTCCGTGTTCAGCAAAAGGGTGGACATTATGTAACATCCCTCCTACCTAGATAAGCAACTGACCTCAGTTGCGTGTTTTCTTTGTGAGCAAAGGAGATCGTTATCTTACAATATATAAATTCTAGTATGATAGGCATAAACACAACATACACTCTACTTGTTACACTATGATGAGAGTATCATTATACACATCATTAGCATGGCATATATTACCACTTGTTACACTTTAATTAATATGGCATTTCAATTGTATAAACCACTTGTTATGCTTCGACCGTGTGCACTTGTCTAGCATAGTCCCACTTGTTTCACTTTGACCACATACAATCATCAAGCATGCATGCCAAATAAGTGTGGGATGAGCTAGAGAAAGTATTTAGAGCTAGGGAAGAAAAATCTGGAAATAAAGTTCTATGGGCTTGATATGGATTTCAAAGACTCATTTGTGGAGCATGTAGGTAAGATGAAGAGAATTATGATGTAACTTGCAGGTAGCAAGGCATCCATGGATGAGAAAGATGCAATTACGGTCTTAATCAAAAGCATGCCTCAAGAGTTTTCTTCACTGGTAACCACTCTTACTAATCTTTCAAATCTTACTCTTGAAGGTGTTGAATCCTCCTTATTTGAAGAAGATAAGAAACTAAAAGATACACACAACAAAGCTCAGCAAACAGAGGGAGACTACATTCTTTAACAAATCCAATATCAAATGTAACCTTGTGGAAGAGATGAGACATATCATGGCCCAATGTCATCATCAAAACAAGCCCAAGCTTGTGTTAAAATTACAGCAATGTGATGAGCTATGGTGGATCAAATGCTAGAATCAACATCATTAAACAAAGTGATTAGATGATAATTAAGATGTGATTAGTGAGCAATTAACTAATAGCTTAATGTAGGCATGGATAATCAAAAACCAGCAAATTCTTATTAGGTCAATGCCTCAATTTATAGAGTTTACATCCAAGCATCAAATCCCACTGATTTCTCCTTGATTCACTCCACCTCTTTTGCTTGATTCTCTCCACCTCTCCCAGAATATCTCCACACTTCCTAAATCTTCTCATGCTACCCTTTATTCTCTCCTAGTAGATTCTTCTCACCTTTTCACAGGTTCTCTCACATTTACAGATTCTCTTTTACAGCCTCTAACCAAGGGCTTGTTCCCGCACACACCCTATTCACTTGTATATTTCAACACCTCCCCTCAAGTGAATACTCCTAGCACACCTGGACCCTATACCAAGTTTCCCTCTTACTTGTCCGCGACCAGTGCCTCAAGTCCCTAAACTCATAGTCCTTGACACTCTCTCTCTCTATATGTCCAAGGCCTACTACAAGTGCCCGCGACCTTGACTAAAGTGCTCACACATACATCTACCACGTGGCCTACATCATCGGTGGCTCAGAGGTGCTTTTACTTTGTTGGGGCAGGTTACATTGGGTTGTGGGGTCTCTCTCTCTCTCTCTCTCTCTCTCTCAGAAAAGATGATCTGACTCCTCTTCCTTATAGGAGCCTCCATGAAGTTTGCCGATGTCGTTCCTTCTCCCCACTGGGTTTGCTGTAGCAGTCTGTTGCCATGTGTCCTGGCTTTCCACAATTGTGGCAAGTGAAGGTCCTTCCTCCTACTCTGCCTCTTCCTCGTCCTCATCCTCGAGAGAATCCTCCTTGGGTGAAGAATTCTTTTTCTTCTCCTGCTGTTGAGTCGAGCCATTTCTTCTCTTTGCCTCTGCTCTGTTGCTCTAGTAGAGCTCCTTCTATCTCGTGTAGCTTCAGTTCAGGTACATTCTTGAGTGTTGCTACAATATTTTCATATTCACCTTTGTCCACACTCTTCAGAAGCACTGCTAGTGCCTCATCATCTTCTACCTTTTTGCCAATAGCTGCCAGTTGTTGCTTAATGCTTTTATATCTGTTCAAGTGTGTGATTAAAGGTTCACTTTCCTTCATGTCCAATTTGTTGAATTGCATTAACAGAATTATCCTTGAATTTTTAGCTTGTGTGCCAAATAATTTATTGAGTTCATCCCATGCATCTTTTGCCCATTGTATCCCTGTGATGTGATGAATGATTTCATCATTTAAACTGAGTGCAATAAGTCCCAATGCTTTTTCATTCCTGCTCTTCCACTCATTTTTCCCTCTCACCTCTGGGCATTCATCTCTTCCCTCAACTAGCCCCCATAGATTTTTCCTCATGAGCAGATACATGGTTTTTGTCTGCCATGTGTAAAACTGCTCCCCATTAAATTTGGCTATTTCTTGTACTGTACTCATGATGATGTGAAGAGGGTCTTACCTCTTGATCCAATTTCAAGATTCAAGGGCAGTGTCTACCCTTTTACAACTCAATCTGGTGTTTAAGAGATGACTACAATAAATTTAGCATAAAATCACCAAAAATTACATTAAATCAAGGGTAACCAATTTAATGTGTTTGTCTCTCCTCTAGGCACTTCTGGTTGACTTGAGCTCAATGGAGTTTGTTGCTCCCTTCCCAATGGCTTACTCTATAAGTTATACCCTGCAACAAGCACCAATGCATTTACCTCCTCAACTATCAGATTTGTGCCTTCAACCACCACCACTGGCCATATAGTAGGCACATTGTGTAGGGGATGGTCAATGTTCTTGTCCTCCATAGCCCATGTATGCATGATGTCATTATTGCAAAACCACATCATTTGACTAGTTTTCCTAGTAGCATAAGACCTTGTTGAAAAAAAAGATGGTGCAGGTACTCCTTTTGCACATCCTACAATCATGCGACCACACTTACTCTACTACCTATATAACCCAAACACTTTACTCTACTGCCCTTCTTAGTGAGTTTATGAGAATAATAGGGAGTTTGTGGGGAAGGATTAGATTGTATCTGGCTAAGGTTTATGATTATAGTGATGACTATATTGAGAAAATAGTGAAATAATAGTGTGGAATAGCATGTGGTGCTTAGAATATTTTTCAGATTATTTTGATTGTGTTGGAATATGGAAAATATTCTAAGCATGTGGTGCTTAGAATATTTTTTAGATTATTTTGATTGTGTTGGAATATGGAAAATATGTTATTATAGATATTTTTTTAAAGGAAATTATGTTTTTAATGATACCTTGGAACAATCAAAGATGGGGTTAGTGAAGCGAGATGCTAATTACTAGTTTTTAGTTTAATTGTCTAGAGCCATAGATTGTTAGGGAATGGTGGGGGGTAGGCTCTGATACCAACATGAAAAGTAAGTTGGGAGATCATGAAGGTGGATATAAGTGGATTAAGCTACCCATACTTACATAATGAAAGTAGAGAAAAAGTGATTAAGCTAATGACGAGATAATAACAATGCAAGAAGAGGTTAGATATGATGGTTGGCTTGGCCAAGCATCATATTCTTCGCTTAGCTTACAATTGAATGTGTTATCATTTACGGAGTTTTCCTATCCTCTTACATCCATTTAAAGCAACTTATCATACGTACTATAGTACACCTTCAAATTGTAAGCCAAGCCACTTATCATACCACTTCCATACGTCCTATAGTACACCATCAAATTGTAAGCCAAGCCATTGATAAATAAGGTCTCCTTCACCTTATCTTGCTACTCTCCATACCATCCTTGATTATAATAATGCATGGATTTGGGGCACTAATCAACACACAAATTAGTCCTGTTTATCACTAATTAATGCACAAAGAGGAAGTCCAAAGCATAGACTAGGTTTACTTGGAGATTTTGACAACTTTCTAGGGTAGAGAAGAGGGCAGCAGAGCTCCCAAAAGTGCCTAGAGGCACCTACTACTAGGTATATCTCTCCCTCTCATTTGTGTTTTTAGGGAATAGTAGGTATGTGGGGGTAGAAGGGAAAGTCTATAAACATGGCTTCCACTAAAAGGATAAACCAAACAATTTTATTCTATGCTCTGATATGCCCTGATTTTTTTATAGGAGGAATCATTTTGTGTGTGTGTGTGTGTGTGTAGAAGCCTGTATCATAGAGATAGCACTCAAACATGTTGCACATTGCCTCATGAAAGTTAGCTTATAACGACTCCAAGGAGAGATTAAGATGCCCACGTTACTCTCTTGATGCTGTTGGATCAAGACTATGCCATGAATTTGGGTCCATGATACGTATGTAACACCCGCCAATTATCTTAGCCAACTATATTATAGATGAATAACTTGAGTGGTTAGGTTAGGTTTTGGGTTGGGTTAGATTTAACCATGGTTAGTGTATTTTTTGTACAAAAGGGCTTCTTGATGTCTTTTTTTTTATTGCCCACCATAAGGAGCAAGGAGGTGATGTTCTCTCTCTATGCATCTCTCTCTCTCTCTCTCTCTCTCTCTCTCTCTCTCTCTCTCTCTCTCTCCCCCATACACTTTGGTATACGCACACATACTAAAACACAATCATATACAAATACACTCACTTTGAAATGTTGTATGTTGCAGAATGGCTTCATCAACCTGATCTTGAAAAGCTTGTCAGCAACATCATTAACATTTCTCAACCAACATTGTCCAAGAGCACAGAAAATGCAGGGCCAAGTGAAATTGTGTCAAATGTGGTCCAAGGAACAAATGTAGCAGGCTCCTCTACCCCACAGAGCTCTCGAAAAAGGGTTGTTAGGCAATTGGTGGAAGAGGAGGATGAGAACTTGCCCTCTCTACCGAAAAATTTTGGGAGGCTAGTGCAAACTGAGATGTTGCAGGACTGGTTGTATTCACACTTTGTCGATGATGTAAGACTACCGCTTGTACCATTGAATAGGATTTGTGTGAATCCAGCCATTCAAACTATAGATGACCATATGTTGGAACTTGAAGAGAGCTTCAATAGGCACGGTTATGTGCCGTTAATGGGAGAGTTCATTATTTTTGAGTCTTTTCTCAAGGAAGCCCCCACCACAGAACATAACCCTAAGGACCCGAGATGGAGGAATGGGTTTTGGTGGCAACAATCGAATACGTTTGATGAAAATCTTAAAGAAACACAGAAGTGGGCTCACCTTACCAATAAAAATTTAGTTGTTTGGGACGGAAACCATAGACTTGTGTCATGGCTTCATACCATTGAAACAAGTAAGTTAAATTCACACTTCTTTCTTTGGAATATTTTCTATCTTTCTTTAAAGCTCTAATATAATTTTCTTCATTGTCTTGGATACATAGAATGGTTACACTTGAAGGATATGTATCCTCAAGTTCGGTGTCACGTCATTTCCTTCACAAAGGAAGAAGAGTCAGAGTTACTAATGAACCTTGCAAACCTCAATAGGTATATAAATATTTCGCAATACGAATGTTCAATGTCTTGTATGCAAGTATTCTCTCTAAAGCTATTAATTATTGTTTTGTGCATCAGGGTGACTCGTGTGCATGTACCACATGCAACGTTTCGGTCTAGCAAATGCGAATACTCTGCTCAGAAGCTAACAGATGATGAACGGAAGTGGGTAACCACAATAGTTGCTCGCAATAATAAAAAAGTGGGCAAACCAAGTTGGTACAGTTTCCCAATGGCACTGTTGTCCCAATTTGTTTTTTAGGTAATATTTGTGCATGCCTCTAACATTTAATTCAAAGATGTAACTTCTTTAGCTCAAGTTTTCTTAAAGTTTTCCATCTTGATTTGTAAGAACGGGATGACTTCAAGAAGATGATTCAAACAAAAACGAGAGGATTTCCTAAGGAAGGGGAATGCACGGAAGATGAGGAGTAGGTGTACCAGAATTACTTGAAGGAAACATAGATGATTTTCATGAAAAAGGGGTACACATTCGCAAGACATTGCAAATCCTGCAAATAGAAAGGATTTCTTTGATGTGGTATTTAAGTACCAAGATTGGCATGAGAAGCAACAACTCACAATCGAGAAGCTGCAGCTCATTGCCCGCTCCAGTTTACCTCCAAATGAGTAAGTTTCATCCGCTATGCAAAAAGTGCAAGTTGGTTTTAGTAAAGTTTTAGAGTGTAATGCATGGCTGCTCTGTTTTTCTAGAAATGGCAAGTTGGTTCAAACCATTACTAAAGGAGAGAATGCTATGAAGTCTGCACGGGTACCATGCGGAGAACTTGCATTCCGCACATTCTTCAATAAGTACGTGTATTGGCATCACTTAATAACCACATCACTTGATATGAAGTGCAAAATAGAGGAAGAGAAGCCAATCTTGCAGATGTTCATGGTTGGGGAAGGAGAATCAAAGGGAATAATGTCCCTGAAAGATTATTTGACCAATTGCAAAGAAAAACATTTCGACACCGCATTTGTATCGTGGGGGCAAAAAGCAATGTGGTCTTCGATCATAGCATCAGCTCAGCCACATCTCATATGTACAGCAAGACGCGCCATATACAGGTATGCTTAGAATAGAATATTTCATTCCAATTGCTTGTACACTAGGTATAGGTATGATAATAAGACAACTTTTTTATTATCATATTTATTACCAGGTGGTGGGTTTTGGTGAGGGACATAGTTTCTTTCCCCGAGCTTCATCATCCTGCAGATGAGTGGGTGTTGAGTGAGGTTGAGGAAAATGGCATATATTTGAAAATCTGGATAGAAGAACTTGCCGGAAAGAGGTCTAGAGTTTGTGCCCATGGTGGATAGATTATCCCAATGGGACGAGGAGGCCTTGTGGAAAGGTATTATCCATTCCCACTGCTGTGATATATTCCATGCCTTGCTCTATGTTATTGACGTAATTTTGTGAAGCAGATCTACATCAGCCTAAGCGGTTTGGAGCTGAGGGATCCAAGAAACCTACAAGCCATGGCAAGAAAGGCATGACCAAGGCAGGCAGGCATGACCAAGGCAGGTAGTGGGAAAGCATTGCCTACAAATGTCAAAAACAATGCAAGTGGGCGAGGCAAAGGTGTCACTAATCTTGGCACCAAAAAAGGTGGCAAGTCAAATGTGGAAAAAATTGGTCCCCAAAAAAGGAAGAAAGTCACAATGAAAAGACAAGTTGTAAGTGAAGATGAGGAGGATGATGACGATTCAGAGGAGGACGATCACATAGAAGATGAGGAGGTGATGGATGACAAAGACAATGACACGAATACTTCAAACAGTCCTCCAACGAGTAATGGACACTAACCTTATTTTATAGCTCTGTTCAATCGTTTCCTTTAAAGCATGTGTTTGATTATGTAACCATATTTGGTTTTTTATATACAAGTGTTCCGAAATATATCACTGAAGCACATGGCTATTTTGAGAAACATCATTGAAATAGCCGATAAAATAATTGGGAGAAACATCTCATAGAGTAAGTGCATGAAAACCCCAACTTGTATTTTGATCTTTAGTATTTGTAGTTCCAACACGGTTCTAATATATACTTGGCTCCCAGGCATTACAATGGGCTGGCAAAGTTTGTTGGGGGCTTGAACAAGTTTGGAAATATAGGAACCCATCCCTTATCTTTGGGAGGATGTTCAATGGTGTGGGCAGATTTTCCCACAGGGTTGCCTATAGAGAGAGACACTCCGCTAATCCCTCACTGGAACATTTGGAATAGTGTGTTTGTCACACGGATCTAAATTTTCTAGGAAAATAGAGTTTAAAGAAACTTTACAAGAATTGATTAAATTAAATAACTCATTAAATTCCACATGCTCAACATATTCAATAATTGAGTGAAACACAAATAATACTTAGCTCACAAAGCATAACTCCAAGATTGGTTGTAATCATCCCCCCTCATGTGTGTGGCCTCTCCCCACACATGAGTATTACGGATTACTTTATTTTAATTTAGGCCATAGCCTCCAAAAATACAAAAAGGTGCTTTTCTTGCATGACACTCTCTTATGCTCAAAATAGAGTGCCTGTAAACTGAGGCTAGGGTTTAAAGCATATCACGCTTTACAAAGTATTAAAGTTCAAGTCTATGCTTGATAAACTAAGGCTTTCCAAATAAATCAAAATGTACACAAGCTAGCACATGTATATACAAAGCTTGTTTACAAAAATGGTATGCCAAGTAATAAATTTGTGCAATTTCTCCTCAATCTTTGGAATCCTCTTCACCCATAAAATAACCAACAATAAATTAGTGAAACAAATATTCCATAATTATATAAACTATAACCACACACATGTTTGCTAGGTGTAAGGATGTTGAGTCATCAGGTTGCGATGTTCTCTCTTTTTCTTTTGATGCTTTGTCTTCTTCTGTCATTAGAGCTCTGGGATCTTATGTTGATAGGAATGGTAGTTGACATCGAGGATCCGTAGAGGTGTTGAGCCAAAGAAGAAGTTTTGGGTAGAATTGATTAGACATGAAGCACAATTATTCGGGGGTGCAATAGGGGTGATTAAGAAGATCCAGGTGATGGGTTACAACCATGGACCAGGCTTGCACCCACCATGGTCCCCCCCATCCAGAGATGTACCTAGGTGGCTGTCAATGTTGAAGCTTTATGTGGTGTGTGCGCATAGGACAAAGCCGAGTGAGATTTGTAGGTGTTGTGCATGGATGAGGGAAAAAAGTGTGCCCATGGTCCTAATCGCCTAGATCCTAATCACCTAGAGACTCCCTTTACTTTCTCTCTTTTTTTGACATGTGTCTATTGGTCAGCACCCCTAAAAAGGGTTTTATATTGAGTGGCCCATGCGGCTAGAGTTGTGAGCTTACCTTTGAGTGCCAAATGCTTCCTCCAGCATTCTGGCGTAAAACGGTCCTTTAAATGAAAACAGAGGTTCTATGCAAGTAAAATTCCCAGTTTGAGATTGGTTCCTTAAAACCCCTTTTTCCTTAATGTTCCAATTTCATAATGAGAATCCTTGATCTCTCATCAAGGTAATCTACCCATCATTTGACTGATTGTCCGACTAGATTCTTGTTGATTTCGGTCAAAGGAAAACTAGTTTAATTCAACGGTAGTCTATTCTTTGTATTTAGGAACTGGAATCAGTCACGAAGTTTTTGGTTGATTCAGATCGAGAGATGGACAAGTAGGTTTACTGTCCGTCCCTCTTGTAGTCTAACCAAAATCATTCGGTTTAGTTCTAACAACGATTTTCTCAGATAAACAACTACTGAACTTCTAATCATAAAAAAATTCCAACTTTGTGAATTTCATTCTTTCTTTTCCATAGTAGATTAAGAAATGGTTATATTAGAGAATATTGGGTTTTAATGAAAATACTCTTCTTCCATGTAATATATTTTTGGGTAAATACCAATTTGGTGATTTAACCACATAAAATATCTAAAGATATTCTTTCTACAATTCAATTTCTCAATCTTAATTCCCTAGGGGGAATTATGGTTGCAATTCCTCTTTTGTCATTAAAAATTAATTCAAATCTTTCTCTACTTAAATATCATAAAAATTCTTCTTTTAATTAAATACAATTATCCATTTTTTTAAATAAGCTTAAAATTCCTCTTTTCTTCATTTAAGGATTAGGTCCAATTGTCATGGGAATTCCTCTTTTATCATAAAATGAATTTATCTAAAATTTCTTTTAAATTTAAATAAAAATATGCATTATTCTAAATATACCAAGAACTCCTCTTTTTTCTATTTAAATGATTGAATTCCAAATATGATGGAAATTCCTCTTTCATCATTTAAATTTATTCATGCATAAAATAATTTTAACTAAAATTTCTCTTAAAAATTATATAAAAATATCCATTGATTTAAATATGACAAGAATTTCACTTTTTCCATTTAAATGATTGAGTTCCAAATATGATGGAAATTCCTCTTTCATCGTTTAAATTTGTTCATGCATAAAAATACTTTATTTAAAATTCCTCTTTACTTTTAAGTAAAAATATTCATTATTTTAATATACTTATTTTTCTCTTTCTCCATTGAAAATACATAGATATCCATTATCATGGGAATTCCTCTTTTATCATAAAAATGAATTTACTAAAAATTCATCTTTTTCTCTAATTAACTATTTATGTATAATTATTAAAAATTAATTTTCCATGGATATGATGAGAATTATTCCTACCATATTCTAGGATGACTAATCCTAGAATATGGTAGGAAGTCCTCTTTTCACATTATGCATAAAAATGATTTATGTATTAATTTCTAAAATTTTTGCCATAGCTCTGCTTCTGCTATTACTGATAATTTTTAATAATTTTGAAAAGAATAAAACTTAGTAATACAATTATGATAGATTAACTATCAATAGATCTAAATCCAATTTGTGGATCTAAATCAAAAGTTCATCATAATTTATGTAACATAAAAGCATTAAAAAGCCATTTCTTTAGCCTCTATCTTAACTAGCATAGAGTTTGATTTTAGAATTAAGAATTTCTCCATGAGAAGCATCATTTGAATAGAGAATTGGTCATAGAAATGACCATTCTTTGTGGGGAGAGAGAGATATACTTATTAAAAAACATCCTAATTAAGCATAAATGTAAACTTTTTGTGACTATTCATTAAAATTCTTTAGAAAGCCTAATTTGCATTGAAAAACCATTCATTTGAAACTTCTCAAGCTTGATAGGGGTTGAGGAGTGAAAACATTTAGAATACTAGAGAAAAAACCATAAAATTACATCTTACCTCTTGTTTTTGCCTGCTTCTCTATCTTAGAAGAAGCCCCCAACCAATCAATTGGTTAGTATGTTGAGAGGAAAGCTCCAAGGAAGGTTGAAGAGAGAGAGAAGCTCCAATCTCTCCAAATTGTAGAGGATTTTTAGGGGATAATAGAAAATATGCTTATTCTAATGTAACACTGGCATGGTCTAGTTCACAGATGAGAATACAAAAGAATGAGGGTCTATTTATAGGTGAAGGAGGCCACTAACTCAGTCCAACAAAGTTCTAGAATTTTCTTGCTTCAGTTTGGCTGAATTTGGACAAGATTTGGACCAGTTTAGCTCCCTTTTTTATTTGGTTTGATCCAGGAGAGAGGAGAGATAAAAATATCTTAATATTTTTTAATTTAAAACTCATTCACATGTGTGAAATAGGCACCTCCTTGAAGTCTCCCCCCTCCTTACCAAGGTGTCAAAAATGTATCATTATACCAAAATATCTTAATTTTTTTAGTAATATCTTAACTAATAAACCTTGTACTCAGTCAACTCTTCATCTTATGTGAGCATTTACTCATTTTTGGGTATTTTTTAATTTATTATATTTATCTCATCCCAACACTTGGATTAATCTTATTGGCTCTCATAGGAACCTTAATTGGACCATAATCCAAAAATTTTAGAAAATCTTGACCCTTAGGCTAAGGTCTTTTAAATCATTTTTAATTGATTCCTAATGCACCTTGGAAAATTTATTTTGAATTTCTATTTCAGGAAAATATATTTTTGATATTAGGAGAATTTGTTTATCCAAAAATATCTCAATATTGAATTATCTCTCTCTAGAATTTTTCCATCTCTCTAGGCAAAAATAAGGAAAACAATATTTTCTTGTATTCAAAATTAGGGAATGATTACACGGGATTGAAGTAAAGCTTATTCATTATTCAGAAGCTTATTCATTATTCAGACTGAGGAGGAGATGTCCTCATCTCGCAAAGTGGGGGTAATCTTTCGCGAGCTTTTCTTCTTTCTCCCAGGTGGCGTCTTCTAGAGGGAAGAACTTCCACTTTACTAAAAATTCTTTGAGGACTTTGCTCTTGAGAATCTTCTCCCGAACGTTAAGGATTTCCTTAGGTTGGAGTACCATCTGGCCTTGAGTCGGAGAGATCAATTGTTCATCAAGCACGTGACTCGGGCTGGGTACATATTTCTTAAGCAAACTGACATGGAATACATTATGTACCTTGAGATGGGGAGGCAGAAGAAGTTTGTAGGCTAGCTCGCCCACTTTCTTTATAACAGCATACGGCCCACATTATCTGGGAGAGAGCTTCTTGTACTTCCCTAAAGATAAGGAACTTCTCTTTGGTCATACTCAAATGAAGATAAGGAACTTCCCTAAAGATAAGGAACTTCTCTTTGGTCATACTCAAATGAAGACCATATCTGATTCTTCAAACTCTCTCTGATCTCTTTTTATCTGCATACTACTTTTGCCTATCTTGGGCTGCCTTTATATCTTTACGGATTGATTACATTTGCTGGTCCATGTCACCAAGCATTTGTCTGGACATCTCAACTCTGATCAATGGGTCAGACTAAGTCAACAGTGTAAAGCAATCTTGTGCATACAAAGCTTTGAAAGGACTTATCCCAATGCAAATTTGACCATATGCAAATGGCTTAACCTTGGGTTCCCTGGCCACAGCATGACCGAAGGATATCTTCTATTACCTCGTTCACTCTTTCAGTCTGGCCATCTGTTTCGGGGTGATAGGCTGTGCTAAGATCCAGGAAAGTTCCTACTGCTTCAAACAATGCAGTCCAGAATTTTGATGTGAATTTGGGATCTCTGTCACTTACTATCCTCCTGGGTAAGCCATGCAATCTGAAGATCTCTTTAAGGAAAACTCTAGCAACATCCACTGCAGTGTATGTTTCTTTCACTGGAATCAGATGGGCAACTTTGGTTAGCCTGTCAACTACCACAAAAATAGAGTTATAACTTGATTGCACTGAAGGTAATCTAGTGACAAAGTCCATACTGATACATTCCCACTTCATCTGTGGAATTTCTAGAGGCTGCAGTTTCCTTGGCATCTTGACTCTCTCTGCCTTGACTCTCTAACACATTAAGCATTTCCGCACATGATCAAGTACATCCTTTTTGAGTCCGCCAGAAGAAGCTTTTCTTCACAGACATATAGGTTTTTATAAACTTTGGATGTCCAGCTATCAGGCTATCATGGGCTTCTCTCAAAATTCTTCCCTTTATTCCCTCATCATTGGGGATACATAGCCGATTATTATAATACATGCATCCTTCATCCAATTTGTACCCAAGAACTCGACTCATTTCCTGAGGAGTCTTGCTTTCCTGCATCATCAGAAGGGTAGCAATAGGGGCAAAGAATTTGTCCTGCATGATTCTCTCCCTTGCTTCACTGATTAATGGATTTGACACCACTGTAATTGCAAGCAAGGAGGCTTTTTTGCTGCTGAGCGTATATGCCATCACATTTTTTTTCCCCAGTCGCGATACTTAATTTCAAAATCGAATTCCTGCAGGGTCTGCATCCATCTCCTTTGACATATGTTGAGATCCCTTTGGGTGAAGATCCACTTCAGACTTTGATGATCTGTTCATCAAGGTGAACCTCTGTCCCAAAAGATAATGTCTCCACAACTTCAGAGCATAAACTACTGAGAGTAACTCCAAGTCATGGATGGCATAATTTCTCTTATGTGTTCTGAGTTTTCTCGATTCATAGGCCATTCCATGACCTTCTTGCATAAGAGCACCGCCTAAGGCAAACCCATTGGCATCAGTAACTACCTCAAAGGGTTTGGTAAAATCTGGTAACTTAAGGACAGGGTTGGTTACTAAGGCTGTCTTGAGCTTGTCAAAGGCACTCTGACATATTGCAGTCCACTGAAAAAGGGTACTCTTCTTGAGAAGGTTAGTTAAAGGGGATGCTATCTGAGCATACCTGGGTATAAAGATCCTATACCATCCGGTTAATCCTAGGAATCCTCTAACTTCCTTTACTGTCTTGGGTTCTTGCCATTCTACGACTGCTTGGATCTTTGCAGGGTTAGGAGAAATCTCATCTTTTGACATTATGAATCCCAAGTATTCCACCTGGTCAACAGAGAAAGAACACTTTCTCTTTTTTGCAAAGAGTTGGTATTTCCTTAGGATTTCTAGGACCTTGCGCACATGATCTTCATGATCTATAGCATTCTTTGAGTATACCAAGATATCATCAAAGAAGACAAGAACAAAATCATCCTAGTATTCTCTGAGAATATCCTAAATAAGACGATTAAATGTCACTGGGGCATTAGTCAATCATCCAAACGGCATGACTGTGAACTCATAATGCCCATAGCAAGTATTGAATGTTGTCTTCGGGATGTCCTGTTCCTTGATTTTGATCTGGTAGTACCCAGATTTGAGATCTATCTTTGTGAACATTTGGGTCCCACTTAACCAATCCAAAAGTTCATCAATCCTAGAAATAGGATACTTATTCTTAATTGTTAATTGATTCAATCCTCTGTAGAGTCAATACAGAGTCTTAACGTTCCATCTTTCTTCTTTTGAAAGAGAACGGGCGCACCCCAAGGTGAGACACTGGGTTTGACGAATCCTGCTCAAACAGTTGTCTTAACTGCTTCTTAAGTTCTATGGCTTTTCGGGGACTAACATTTTGTATGCACGTTGAGCCACTGGCTGAGCTCTGGTGGGGGGTTAACTCGATCTCATGATCTACTTCGCGAGACGAAGGCATCTCAGTCAGCTCTTCAGGAAACACATTTGCATACTCACTTAACCACTTTGGTTCTTTAGCCTTGCATTTTATGTCTACTGGATTCATCTTAACGACATAAACAGCTTGCCTCTTTCTGAGCCCTTTTAATAATTTAGAAGCCTTGACTAATTGTAGCAGTGGGGATCCAGAAATTCAAATTCCTTTAACTTTATTCCTGTGAAGGTCCAGGAAAGAGATGGTTCCTTTGTGACAATGAATGTCAGCTTGATTATTTTGGAGCCAATCCATTCCAAGGATTCCATCATAAATTCCCAAGGGTAGGACTCTGAAACTGGCACTCTGTTACGTTCCCATCTAGGCTAAACTGAATAAGGTCTGTCTCAAGGTGTGTGAAAAGAATCTTTCCACTGGCCAATTTCCACTTGCATAGGTTTCCCTGATTTTTGATTTAGGACTAATTTATGCATACATCCTGGGGAAATAAAAGAATGAGTATTGCCTGAGTTAATCAAAAGCTTGAATTACTTACCCTGATACTCTGTTGGAGTCTGGAGGACTGAAGATTGACAATTATTCCCCTGATGCTCTATTGTTGCTCCAGAGTCTGTCCTTTTTCTTCCTCCACTTCATCAGCTATAGTGACAGCTCTAGCTGCTGTAGTCTGAGGTGGAACTCTCCCTCTCTGTGGTTGTTCCAATTCTGGGAGGGAGTTCGGAGACTGCTTTGCATGGAGGCTGCAAAAACTAAGCTGGCACTCTTCTGGGGTTACCCTGATTTTGGCGCGCGGGGGACCCTGATTGGGGACTGATACGAAGGAGTCTGTCTCTGAATTTTGGGGCGCTTGGTTCCTTGGCCCCCATAGAAGGAGATGGGTAATCCTTGAGCTGGTGCCCAAACCCCTGACATCCGAAGCACCTGTTCTCACTTCGACGCTCTTCCCTTTGCATTCTTGAGAGAGTCGGAGTTCCTGAGAAAAGAGTTCCTGAGAAAGTACTTCGAGGGAAAGGTCTTCCTTCATTCCTGAAACTTTCCATCTCTAGATTATGGTTGGGACCTTGGTGTCTCTTTGGAGGTGGAAGGTTGGAAGAACTTCCCGGTGTCTGGAATCTCTTAATGGATGAGGGAGCTGGCTTTGGTGGGACTTTCACGAGCGACGATGAAGGGTATTGGCTTGGCATTCTTGATGACCAGTGTGTCTAAGGGTTCATTCATTCCTCGAATGAACCTGGCCATGAGTTGCTCTTCGTCTAGAGGTGGTGAATACTTGAGGAGAAGAGCAAATGCATGGTGATATTCTTCGATGGTTTTGCTCCCTAGTTTAGCTCTAAAAATTCATTCATTTTGGTTTCTAAGAACCCGGGGGGACAAAACCTCTTCCTTAAATAGGCTTTAAGATCGTTCCAGGGCTGGGTATTCCTCTCCAGATGGTTGGTGTCACAATGGTTCCTCCATGCTACCTTGGCTATTTCCACAATTTTAGTAAGAACCATTTTGCTCCGCTCATTGTAGCCTCCTGTGACATCAAAATACGCTTCCACAGCTTCCACCCATTTCTCCACAATCTCGCCCAGGTTCTCCCCTTCTCCTTTGAAGGGTCCTGGTTGAGTTCTGTGAAGAGCCTTTTGCGAACGTCGGGGTGAAGCTCTTCTTTCATCAGTGAGAGGGTCTGGATGATGGCCACGGTTTTCTCGCCTCATATTCTACCAAAAATGATATATTATTAAATTTTTATTTTGATATCGTCCACAAGATCCTAAGACTTAAGAGGTTCGAAAAATATTTCTTTGGAGATCTACGACATATGTCCAATAACAGATTTTTGCTTTATTAGTTCGTCCATAAACAATCACTTATACAACATGGAATTTTTCTCCACAAAACATTTCTTTATTTATATAGAAGTTGCAATATGTACATAGAGCAGCTCGGCTCTAGAAGTCAAAATCTCCTCGGGAGACCCATAAGACGACGGTACTAGGCTATAGACATGCGCTGATACAAATGTTCCCTTACTTCTAAGGGAGCTACTATCTTCTCCTTAAGAATAAAGCGACTAAGGAGTCTGTAGATTTGGCAGGAAAGTCTCAAATTTTGAGGCCTTGAGTGATATAATCGTAAACAAATTCCAACTTTGTGAATTTCATTCTTTCTTTTCCATAGTAGATTAAGAAATGGTTATATTAGAGAATATTGGGTTTTAATGAAAATACTTTTCTTCCATTTAATCTATTTTTGGGTAAATACCAATTTGGTGATTTAACCACATAAAATATCTAAAGATATTCTTTCTACCATTCAATTTCTCAACCTTAATTCCCTAGGTGGAATTATGGTAAAAATTCCTCTTTTGTCATTAAAATTTAATTCAAATCTTTCTCTACTTAAATATCATAAAAATTCTTCTTTTCATTAAATATAATTATCCATTTTTTTAAATAAGCTTAAAATTCCTCTTTTTCTCATTTAAGGATTAGGTTCCAATTGTCATGGGAATTCCTCTTTTATCATAAAATGAATTTATCTAAAATTCCTCTTCAATTTAAAAAAATATATGCATTATTCCAAATACACCAAGAATTCCTCTTTTTCCATTTAAATGATTGAATTCCAAATATGATGGGAATTCCTCTTTCATCATTTAAATTTATTCATGCATAAAAAAAACTTAATTAATTTTTTTTAAAATTAAATAAAAATATCCATTAATTTAAATATGACAAGAATTCCACTTTTTCCATTTAAATGATTGAATTCCAAATATGATGGGAATTCCTCTTTCATCATTTAAATTTATTCATGCATAAAAATAATTTATCTAAAATTTCTCTTTAATTTTAAATAGAAATATTCATTATTTTAATATACCTATTTTTCTCTTTCTCCATTGAAAATACATGGATCTCCATTATGATGGGAATTTCTCTTTAATCATAAAAAGGAATTTACTAAAAATTCATCTTTTTCTCGAATTAACTATTTATGCATAAACATTAAAAATTAATTTTCCATGGATATGATGAGAATTATTCTTTTAGCATAGGATGACTAATCCTAGAATATGGTAGGAAGTCCTCTTTTCACATTATGCATAAAAAATATTTATGTATTAATTTCTCTAAAATTTTTGCCATAGCTCCGCCTGCTATTACACTGATAATTTTTAATAATTTTGAAAAGAATAAAACTTAGTAATACAATTATGATAGATTAACTATCAATAGATCTAAATCCAATTTGTGGATCTAAATCAAAAGTTCATCATAATATATGTAACATAAAAGCATTAAAAAGCCATTTCTTTAGCCTCTAGCTTAACTAGCATAGAGTTTGATTTTAGATTTAAGAATTGCTCCATGAGAAGCATCGTTTGAATAGAGAATTGGTCATAGGAATGACCATTCTTTGGGGAGAGAGAGATATACTTAAAAAACATCCTAATTAAGCATAAATGTAAACTTTTTGTGATTATTCATTAAAATTCTTTAGAAAGCCTAATTTGCATTGAAAAATCATTCATTTGAAACTTCTCAAGCTTGAGAGGGGTTGAGAAGTGAAAACATTGAGAATATTAGAGAAAAAACCATAAAATTACATCTTACCTCTTGTTTTTGCTTGCTTCTCTATCTTAGAAGAAGCTCCCAACCAATCAATTGGTTAGTGTATTGAGAGGAAAGCTCCAAGGAAGATTGAAGAGAGAGAGAAGCTCCAATCTCTCCAAATTGTAGAGGATTTTTAGGGGATAATAGAAAATATGCTTAATCTAATGTAATATTGGCATGGTCTAGTTCACATATGAGAATACAAAAGAATGAGGGTCTATTTATAGGTAAGGGAGGCCACTAACTGATCCAACTAAGTTCTAGAATTTTCTAGCTTCAGTTTGGTTGAATTTGGACAAGATTTAGACCAGTTTAGCTCCCTTTTTTATTTGGTTTAATCCAGGAGAGAGAGGAGAGATAAAAATATCTTAATATTTTTTAATTTAAAACTCATTCACGTGTGAAAGAGGAACCTCCTTGAAGTCTCCCCCCTCCTTACCAAGGTGTCAAAAATGTATCATTATACCAAAATATCTTAATTTTTTAGTAATATCTCATAGTTTTTAACTAACAAGCTGTGTACTCAGTCAACTCTTCATCTTATGTAGGCATTTACTCATTTTTGGGTATTTTCTTTTATTCATTGGATTTATCTCATCCCAACACTTGGATTAATCTTATTGGCCCATAGGAACCTTAATTGGACCATAATCCCAAAATTTTAGAAAATCTTGACCCTTAGGCTAAGGTCTTTTAAATTATTTTTAATTGATTCCTAATGCACCTTGAAAAATTTATTTTGAATTTTTGTTTCAGGGAAATATATTTTTGATATTAGGAGAATTTTTTTATCCAAAAATATCTCAATATTGAATTACCTCTCTGTAGAATTTTTCATCTCTCTAGGCAAAAACAAGGAAAATAATATTTTCTTGTATTCAGAATTAGGGAATGATTACAGGGGATTGAAGTAAAGCTTATTCATTATTCAGGCTGAGGAGAAATCTTACATCCTCTCCCACTTGAAAAACGCGTGATGTTGCCTCATGGAAGCCTTGTGCTTGGAGCACATTGGTAGGTACCCAACATTGATGGCTTGGCTGTGCTTGGGGTTGCCAAACCTGTGGTTGTGGAACCTTTTATCGGCTTTCTGGGGAGTTGCTATATGGGAATGAGCATAGGCGGCATGCTTGGGTAGCCAAAGGCGAGTGTTGCCTTCATAGTAGCCTTGTGCTCGTAAAAGTGGTCGGGACTAGCCAACGTTAAAGCTTTGTCTTAGGGTTGGTGTTTGTTGGCTTAGTTGGCTTTTTGTGCTTGGGTTTTAGAGATGGTCGTCTGGGGATGCATAGTTTTGTGCAGCCACCATCGTAGAATCCTTGAGCGGCATGAAGATTCTTGGGAACCCACCATTGATTGTCATGATAAAGATATGAGGTTACGTGAATGTGCTCGGGGCGTCTATCCACGCCAGGGTGCATGTATGGAGAGGCCCCACTAGATGAGGGCTCTTCAAAGATCATTTTGCCCTCCGCCAAACATGTGTGGCATAGCAACCACATGTGAATGTGCAATTGAGGTCGGGGTGCTACCGAATGGAATGGAGGCATTGGGGGCATGCAACCATGACCGAAAGGTGTCCATGGTGTGTAGGGAAGCTTAAAAAAGCTTCAACGGTGCGAGTGCAAGCCTGAAATAGGAGTTTTAGCTCGCTTTTGCCTTGCGTGTGAATGCACTCCTTAAGGTTAAAAGTGGTGTTTTGAGGCGTTTTATGCATATAAAAATGACTCTAGTGAGTCAGGGAGGTAGACCCAAAGGACCTCTAAAGATTTCAAAATGTTGATTTTTTTTTTGGGTTTGGACGACGGTACGCTTACAAGCGTATGCTCGTTGCTTTAGGTTGAAACGGTCATGGCAAGTGTGGAATGGCCATTCGAAATTTTGACATTTTTTTAAAAAAATTCTGGGTTTGGTACGACGACTATACACTTACAAGCGTACGCCCGTGGCTTTAGGTTGGAATGACTACAAGGGGAACGGTCGTTCAAAATTTTGATTTTTTTTAAATTTTGATTTTTTTAAATTTTGATTTTGTTTAGTACGGTCGTACACTTACATGTGTACACCTGTGGCTTTAGTGTGGAACGGCCATTTAGGAATATGTTTTTAAAAAATATTTTCTTAAAAATAAGTTTTTTTTTTGTTTGGTACGGCCATATGCTTACAAGCGTATGCCCGTGGCTTTAGTGTGGAATGGCCGTCCGAGAATTTTTTTTAATTATTTTTGGGGAATTTTTTTTTGATTGGTACGATCGTATGCATACAAGCGTACGTTGTGGCTTTAGTGTGGAACGGCCGTTCGGGATTTTTTTAAAAAAATTAGAAAAAAAGTTTTTTTTTGTTTGGTTTGGCCGTATGCATATAAGCGTACGGCTGTGGCATTAGTGTGGAACGGCCATTCAGATTTTTTTGATTTTATTTTTTAAAGATTTTTTTTTTGTGCGGCCAGACACTTACAAGCGTACGCCTGTGGCTTTAGTGTGGAATGGCTGTTCGGATTTTTTTAAATTAAAACAAAAGTTCTTTTTGGTGCGGTCATACGCTTACAAGCGTATGCCCGTGGCTTTAGTATATGGAACAGTTGTATGGAATTTTTTTATTTTTTTTTTGTATGGCCATACACTTACAAGCATACACCCATGGCTTTAGGTTGGTACGGCCATGGAAAATGTGGAATGGCCGTGGTAAATTGGAATTTGAAATTTGAAATTTGAATTTGAATTTCAAATTGGAGAGAAGTGAGTGGGAGACAACTAAGAGCCCCTCATTAATGCTAGGTAGGTGGGAATGGGCTAAAGTTAGAGGCTACATCTAAATTAGTGGATTTTGACTAATTTAGAGACACTCTAGCTTAACTAAAGATTAATTCTCTTAATCTCACTGTTAATCACTCCTTAACTCTCTTCTTTGCTCTCAAATTACTTCTAATTAGTGAGGAGTTTATGCATGGGGATTTGATAGGTGGATTCGCAATGTTTATGCTAATCCAAACATGTGATTATCCTAAAATAATTTTACTAATTAGGTCACTAATTAATCCACTCAAAAGAGGAAAAATTAGATAAAAGAGGATAAATTAGTGCTAATTCTTGTTAATGAAGGCCTAATTAGAGTGAACTAAGCATAGATTTGAGTCAAGGCAAGTGTTTAGAACACTAATGCCACTCCAATTAGAGTGAACTAAGCATAGATTTGAGTCAAGGCAAGTGTTTAGAACACTAATGCTAATTCTTGTTAATGAAGGCCTAATTAGAGTGAACTAAGCATAGATTTGAGTCAAGGAAAGTGTTTAGAACATTTATGCCACTCCAATTAGTTTAATTGCAAGTAAGTAGGCTCAATTTTTTAGTTTTTTGCTCTCTTTAAGTCCACTAATCACACTAACCATTAGCTTAGTTATAATTAGTAAAAATTAAGCGATAGTTTATGATTTTTTAAGGTTTTTTTTGGGTTTTTTTGTTTGATTAGTGTTCTATCTAGAAATGCTAACCTACCTATGTAAAGGAACTAAGCAAAAACAACAAGATTAAGCTAAAAATTAACAAAAAGAGTCTAGGTTTAAGCAAAAAAAACCTCTTGATTATGCTCTCTAATCACCCAAATCACAAGTTTTTTTGCTCAAACAAGTAGTAATCCTACTCTAAACACAAAGCTATTAAAAAAAATCAAAATACAATAAAAAATAAAAAAAGCGCATGCCAAAGAGCCTACCTAGCATCGAGCTATGGAGGCTTCGTCAGATTCAAATCAAAGATGGCATAAACAAGTGGCGGACGGTGCTCCCTGCCAGTGGCACCAAAGATGTTAAGGAAACCCTACCCTAACGTGTCGTGGGGGAAGTTGCCTATCCGCCGAGCTCGAGCATGCCTCAAGAGCTCCACCGAAGCCGCTCGTCACCGCCGTCCTCCCGCACTCGTTGTCACATCGAGGCAGTTGCTCTAATCCAACGGGTGATGTAAGCTCTCTTGTGAAGATCGTGTGGGATCTCCGCACAGAGAAGAGGATTGCATTGGTTTAGCTAAATCACTCAAAGAGAGAGAGAGAGAGAGAGAGAGAGAGAGAGGAAGCAAGAGGGAACAAGTGATTAACACTAATCACTCCTAAATCCTAACACTAAGCACACCACACATGCTAGATTAGAGTTGCAAGAGAGAGGGAGACAAAGAACACTCCACTTCTATTGCACAAATGGGAGAATGAGTTACAAACAAGAAAAATTGGCTTTTATAGTTCCAAGCCTTTTTCCACTAGGCCGCCGTCCAGGAGTAAGTGATGTGGGCACCCAAAACATAGTTACAAGGCTTTTCTCTATGGTTTGGCCAACTGACCAAGATCCTCTTGTCTATCCTTTGAAAGCTCAATACTTGGGAGCATCTGCCACTGCGCACAAACGCGAGTGGAAGGAGGCAAAGAAACGAGCAGAGGGTGGCGTGAAGAGCAGGCAGCATGTGGAGGCACGACGGGATCATGAGCTAATCTCAACGGAACAAAGAGAGTTTATGATCGGGTGTGAAAGACAGGTAACTTGTTGGGTTTTAGACGTTTCCCTCATCAAATGATGGGATTTACAATATAGCATGGGCGCCCATTACATAAGTGTGCGGACATAGTTGTCATAGGAATGTGTTAACCAATATGTGGTTAACATTTTACATCTTTACGAGGATGATTTTGGAAAGTCACTAAATATTTTCTATATTGGTTTCTAGTTCGAGTTAATGTAATCTGACGATCAATGATAGTGTCTGCTGGAAGTAAAACTTCTTCCTCACCCTCAATAAGAGGTGGTTCATTGGATGAGTGGGAAGTGATCCCTTGAAAGCTTTTAACAAACTAATATGAAATGAGTTACGAATCTACCAATGAGAATGAAATGAGTTATGAATCTACCAATGAGAAGGTAATTCAAATTTATATGCAACATCATTAATTTTTAAAATCACCTTAAAAGGTCCATAAAATCTTGAGGCAAGCTTAATAGCTAGGGATTTGTCAACACTCTTAAGTCGACACTTTTCAATTCTCAAAAGTACATAATCTCCAATTTCAA
Source organism: Cibotium barometz (assembly GCF_041138505.1). NCBI lineage: Eukaryota > Viridiplantae > Streptophyta > Polypodiopsida > Cyatheales > Cibotiaceae > Cibotium > Cibotium barometz. Next base: position 13,434,905 of record NC_141095.1, on the reverse strand, counting down.
AAGATATCGCTTTACGTTTACGGTTTTCTTTCTTAACATATTTTTCTTGAGCATGAGCAATAGTATAATTTACTTCATTCAAAATGCTACTAAAATTGTTAGTGAATTGATCAGCAGCTTCAATTCTGTGGGAAAGCCTAGTTTTCAAAATAGGCAAAGCTTTTCCATACACAGCTTTGAAAGGTGCTCAACCAGTAATGGCTCTGAGTAGATCCAAGATAGTACTATTAGTAACCTCAGTTTGTCCCTTCGTTTCTGGATGGAAAGGTGTAGAAAAATCTACTTTAGTACCTAAGTTGGAGAATATGATCCAAAAGTTGCTACAAAATCTTGAGTCTCTGTCAGAAACAATGACTTTTGGCAATCTGTGATGCACAAAGTTTTTTTTGATAAACATATTCGCGGCTTACTGAGAAGTCAAAGTTTTCTTACAAAGGTAAGAAATATGCTTGCTTACTTAAACGGTCAACTATAGTCCAAATCATGTCATTATCACTCAATGTAGTAGGCAAACCCCATAGATATTTGTTCCCAAGTATCATTAGGAAATGGTAGAGGAGTAAGAAGTCCTTGGGTGTCACCTTTGTAGCTTTTAATTTTCTGACAAACAGAATATTTAGCCATAAATTTTGCTACATCTTATTTAAGATGTGGTCAAAAGAATTCTCTAGAGACTAATTGTAGAGTAGCTGAAACACGTCGATGACCCATATATGGTGGTTGATGCATTTCCTCCAATATGAATTGTCTGAAAGGTTGTGTAATACACAATCTCTTTTGGAAGAAAAGATAACCATCATGGCATGAATAATCACCAATAGGGTTCTAATTATTGTCTCTAAGCTTAGTCCAAACTTCATTAAAATTTGGGTCCATATCATAAGATTCTCTCATAGGACTCAATGGTTCACTTTGAATAACAAAAATGTTGTGAACACTAGGACGTCTACTGAGAGCATCTACCACAACATTTTCTTTGCCTGGTTGATATTGAATCATGGGTTGAAAACTTTGGATAAATGAAGTCCATTTCATATGTCGATTAGAGATCAGTGGTTGGGTTAACAAATGACAAATGCTTTGCTGGTCTGTCTTGATTAACAACGCAGATCCCATTAAATAATGTTTCCAAAGTCTTAAAGCATGCACAACAACAGGTAATTCTTTATCATATGTACCATAATTTCTTTATGTTGGTTTAAGTTTATGACTTTCATAAGCAATAGGACATCCATCTTGCATAAGAGCAGCACCACCAAAGCCTTGTCCACTTACATCAGTAACTACAGCAAAGAATGGTCGTTGAAAGTTTGGTAGTGTAAGAACTGGTGCATGGGTTAATGCTTTCTTAAGTTCAGTGAAGGAATGATCTTGTTTACTACTAGTCCAATCAAAATGTCTAGATTTCTTAAGAAGTTCAGTCAAAGGATGTGCAATGCATGCAAAATTTCTAATGAACTTCTTGTAGTAGCTACATAATCCAAGAAAAGATCGGAGTTTGTGAATATCACGCGGTCTAGGCCAATTAGCAATGCTTTCGATCTTTTTGGGGTCTACTTGAATGCCATCAACGGAAACAATGTGTCCTAGATATTCACTTTCTTCTTGAAAGAATTTGCTGTTTTCAGAATTGACATAGAGTTGATTCTCTTGAAGAAGTGAGAACACTTTTTCTAAATGTTGTTCGTGCTCTTACTAAAAACTAAGATATCATTAAAAAACACTACAACAAAATTTTATATTTCAAGAATATTCTGTTCATCATTTCTTTGAAAGTATCCGGAGCATTAGGCAAATTGAATGGCATAACTAAAAACTCATAATGACCAGTTTGGGTTTTAAAGACAGTCTTGAAGATATCCCCTTCATCCATTCGAATCTGATGATAGCCAGACTTTAGGTCAATCTTGCTAAAGACTTGGGCTCCCTTAAGCTTATCTAGTAAGCCATCCACTCAAGGTATCGGATATCGATTCTTGACAGTAATCTTATTTAGTGTACGATAATCGATACACAATAGATATGTTTCATTCTTCTTTTTAACGAGAAGAACCGGAGCACTAAATGGAGAACTATTGGTCCTAATCAAGTCTTTCTCTAATAGTTCTTCAACTTACATTTGGATCTCCTTTTTCTCAAGCATGGTTACTTTATAAGGAGCTTTACATGGCGGTGAGCTAATAGGAATTATCTCAATTCTATGGTCTGCTGGACTCGATTTGAATAAGCCAGGTGGTGGTGGTAAATCATCTATGAAGTAATTAAAGAACTTAGAGATGAAAGGGTCATGAGACACATTTGATTTGTAGTCATCCTGGGTAGTAAGCTGGTTGATAAAAATAAAAAATATCTTCTTCTTTTTCCGTACAGCTCTTTTTGCTTGAATATGAGTCAAAAATGGTCCTAACTCACCTTTGGTCTAACATAGAAGATAAATTTCTTGGACACCTTTTATTAACCACATGGTATGGGTTTTATAGTCAATCTGGGGATTATGCTCATGTCTCCATGGCATACCTAACATGACATCCACACCTTGCAAAGGAGTCACTAAGAATGTTCTCTTTTCTTTTAAAATGAACCCATTTCTAATTCTAAATCCTTAACCTCTTTTGTGTAGTTGTACTTAGTACCTTGAAATGTAGCTTTTACTTTGTAACTAGAGTACGATGCATCTAGGTTAAGTGCTTTCAATGCTTTTTCAGAAATGAAATCATGTGAGCTACCATCATCATGCAATATAGAAATTGATTTTCCTTTTGTTTTCCCTTAAATTCTTAATAAAGCATGAATTGAAAACGTACCTTCATCCGAATAGTTCGGATCAGAGTTACCCTCTTTCTTGAAAGAATCTTCATCATCTTCTTCAATAACGTTGAGTCGAGCCATCGATGCAGAATTCTTCTTTTTGTTAGGACAGTCTTGTCGCCCGCGAGGTGTCCTTCCTTGTGACATTTATAACATTTGAAGATTCGATTCTTTGGTTAACCATTTGAGGGTTTGTTATTGTCCTTCCAAGCATCTCCTTTAATCATATCTTTACCCTTTTGCATCCTAGATTTGTCAAAAGTACTAGAAGGGAAAGAAGATTTAGTAGACTTTGTAAAAGATTTATCATGCATCCTGAAATCTCTAGATATAGACGTTTTACGTTTTGAATTTAAAGCGAGGTCCATAGTAGAACTAAGGTCATGTGGATGAAACATATTAACATCAACCCTAATGGTAGACTTAAGTCTAGCATTTCCTACGTTGCTCTTTTTCCTTGACTTTTTCAATTACTTGAACTTGTAAAAGAATATCCCAAAATTTGTCAATATTTGCTTGGACATTCTCTTTTTCAATTTGGCATACAGTGTCCCATCATTGAGGTGCTTTAGCCTTGTATTAAGAGGGTAGAAAATGCTCCTTTAAGAGTTTTTGGAACTCTTTCCATATTGAAGGTTTATGTTCACCTTGTTTGATCACATTCCACCATAAGGCAACACTTTCAATCAAGTCATTACAAGCACATTTAATTTTATCCTTTTCTGAGAACTTTTTGCCAGAGAAATAGTCATCTAGTTGGCTAATCCATGCAATAAGAACTCATGTATCCTTCTTGCCCCCATCATAATTTTGGAAAGTGAATGCCTTTCGGCTTATTCATGAGTCTTTCCGAGAATTTTGAGCACACAAGGTAGCTTTAACAGTGCGTCTAACATGATCACTTTCCTCCTCGTTTTGAGTCGGAAGAGTTGGAAGAATCACATTGCGTTTGGAACACCTTACTTGACACTTTAATTTGCGTCGAAGTTCTCGCTCACTAGCAATTTTCTCTTGTAGTGCTAAGATTTGTTCTTGCATAGTGGGTGGTGCAGGTAAAGTAGTCATTGCAATTAAATAGATAAAGACAATGCAATTTAATAATGCAAATAAATGAAGACAGAAGACTTAGCTCTAGAATTGTTGAATTCGTCGTCCAATGGTTGGCCTTGATTCTGTCCTCCAAGAATTTGCTGATCCCAATATTTCTTTGATGCTCTTTTGATGTCAAAAATTTTATAGCAAGAGGCTTCCAATTTTTCGAAAGAGTGAAGAAAACTTTTTCTAAGATTTTCTGCACCTTTGAAATATTGAAATTTTCCCTTTGAATAACCCTTTATCTTCTTTGAGATCTCTTCAATGTATTGAAAATAGGATTTTTAAAGCTTATATTATAAAGATTTCTTAGCAAAGCTTTACAAAGCTTTGCGATAGAAAGAAAGAAAAAAAACGGCGGTTCTTCTCTCCTTCACAGCAAGTCGGTGGCCACGCAGAAAGAAGAAGAGACACTATGAAATTTTCGCTCGCTACCGTGACTGAAGAGAAGGGAGTGATGAAAATTTGCACTGTCATGGAGAGAAGAAGAGAAAAGCTTACTTAATTAAGCTTTAATTTCAAAAAAGAAAAATCAGCTTGCAAAAAGTGATTAAAGCTCCTTCAAAAGAAATTGATTTGTATAGAAGATTAAGAAATTGATTTGTAGAAGATTAAGAAATTGATTTGTAGAAGATTAAGAACCCTCCATTATGGATTTCTCTCTGAATAGTGGTTTAGCAACTGGATTATGGGACCCAAACCTCCTTCAAAAGTTGCGTCAATCCATACGGTTGGATGTGAGGCTATGAATTTGGGAAACCCACTTTTGAAGAAGAAGGTGGTTTCATGGTTTTTTGCAGAGTGGTTTGCCACCCCGTTTATCCTTTTTTCTATGCCCCTTGGATAATAGAGTGCAACCCTTCAAAAACCTTTGAATCAAGATTTTAAGCTTTCAATTCTTGTCTCCATCTTCCTAGATCCAAGCTCTAATACCACTGTTATAGATCTAAATTTTCTAGGAAAATAGAGTTTAAAGAAACTTTACAAGAATTGATTAAATCAAATAACTTATCAAATTCCACATGCTCAACATATTCAATAATTAAGTGAAACACAAATAATACTTAGCTCATAACGCATGACTCCAAGATTGGTTACAATCATCCCCCCCCCCCCCCCCCCTTATGTGTGTGGTCTCTCTCCACACACAAGTATTTACGGATTACTTTATTCCAATTTAGGCCATAGCCTCCAAAAATACAAAAAGGTGCTTTTCTTGCATGACACTCTCTTATGCTCAAAATAGAGTGCCCATAAATTAAGCCTAGGGTTTAAAGCATATCACGCTTTACAAAATATTAAAGTTCAAGTCTATGCTTCATAAATGAAGGCTTTTCAAATAAATCAAAATGTGCACAGGCTAGCATATGTATATACAAAGCTTGTTTACAAAAATGGTGTGCTTAGTAATAAATTAGTGCAATTTCTCCTCAATCTTCGGAATCCTCTTCACCTATAAAATAACCAACAATAAATTGGTGAAACAAATATTCCATAAGTATACAATTTCTCCTCAATCTTCGGAATCCTCTTCACCTATAAAATAACCAACAATAAATTGGTGAAACAAATATTCCATAAGTATACAAATCATAACCACACACATGTTTACTAGGCGTAAGTAACCCAGGAATCACCCTTCCATACAAACCAACTCAAACAAACATTGGAGGCCCCAAACATACGTCAATATCCATCCAAACGTATTAATATTTATAATGTCATCACCCATGATATTAACATAATTTGGCTTGACGCAAAGATAATCCAAACATCCCTGAATTGTCTAAGAGGGTAGAATAATACTTTTAAGAGGGCTTAAAATATATTCCCATAACAGTGTTGATGGTGATGTTTACTCTATCTCATTTTCTATGCTATGTTTTAATCTTTTCAATTTGATTCAAGTCTATGGTTTATTTTCTTGATATATATGTGAGTTTTATTAATTTCTTCAAGAAGTACATGAGGAGCAAGGTTAAAAGGCATTTGATATAAACAGAGCTATGGCAATCAAATGTAAAGGAAAAAAAGGGGGCAAGGTGTTCTTACTGCAAGAAGCTTGGTCACATAGAAGAAAGATGCTTCAAGAAGTTAGCAAAGGAATAGGAAAAAGAGCATGCAAACCTAGTAATTGAAGAAAAAGAAGATCATGAACAAGAAGACAAGGCATTCACAGTGACCATTGTATATCTTAATGAAGAAGATTATGGTTGGGCCTTCTAATTCCTATTATGTTTGAGTCATTCTTTGCCCAGAAAGTCCCTGAAAATCTAAATTAAATAGTTTGTGTGTGTTTGCTTTTTTGTAATGCTCCATCATTCCCTCTTTACCCTTGCTTAGAGCAAGGGAGGGTTGCCTTGATAGACTGATGAAGGTTGTCATCTAGTGGTCAAGCTCTTATATCAGGCTCGTCATGAGAATTTGGGTGTCAGCATCACTGTGTTCTTTCGTATCACGTGATTGCAGATTAGAGTCCATATCATTGTGACTAATTAAGGTGTTGGAATTAGGGTTGCAGGAATGCACACACAACTTCAAGAAGATGAGGAAGCTTGAGCACAACACAGTAGTGTATTATGAGTGCCAAAAATGAAAGATAACAAGCCCTAGAAGATAATGGGCGTATATACAATGCACGGGGGAAAAAACCTCCTAGTGAGGGAAAAAGTGCCCCGGCGGTCCTAAGTGTGTTCACACACATCACTACTATAATATGGTAACAAATCCCCCCTGGAGTGATGCGGTGAACAAGAGCTAGCACTCATGTATAGGGAAGTGTCTAGCTATGTGGACGAATCCACAAAAGGGAGTAAGCCCAAAGCTTTGCGAAAAGCTTCGAACTTCTCACGAGGCAGAGCCTTTGTGAAAAGGTCTGCAAGGTTATCCTGTGTTGGCACATAAGCCAAACTGATCTCTCCTGCAGAGAGTCTCTCCCTGACATAATGGTAGTGCACCTCAATGTGCTTCGTACGAGCATGGAACACTGGGTTCCGCGCAACTGCCAATGCGCTTTGACTGTCAGTGAAGATGGTGGTGGCAGATGGCTGCCCAACACCCAAATCAGCCATAAGGCGTCTGAGCCACACACACTCAACCGTAGCTGTGAAAGCTGCCCTGTACTCAGCTTCACAACTAGAAGTGGCCACAGTAGGCTGCTTCTTGCTCAACCATGATATGCATGAGCTTCCAAGCATGAAGCAAAAACCACTCGTGGACACGCGTGTGTCATAACAACCAGCCCAGTCAGAATCTGAAAAAGCATGTAAATCTGGCGGCAATGATCCCCCCTTGGGATAAAACAACCCAAGATGCCGAGTACCACTCAAATAGCGAAAGATACGCTTCACTGCCTGCCAATGCTTAATGCCTGGGCTATGCATAAATCTGCTCACCTGTGAGACTGCAAACTGAATGTCTGGCCTCGTAATGCATACATAAATGAGGCAACCAACAGCTGTCTGATAGAGTGTGACATCAAAGTGATCTCCAACATCATGAAGACTCAACTTCAAACCTGTCTCCATTGGAGTAGCAATAGGCTTGCAGTCTTCAAGGCCAAATCTCCGCAACAATGTTTCAATATACTTTGTCTGACACAAAGCAATACCTCCATCACACTGCTTAAATTGTATCCCCAAATAATGATGCAAATGCCCCAAATCTGACATCTCAAAAGAGGCATTCAAATCAGCCTTAAAATCAGCAATATGACTCTCATTTGGTCCTGTGAGCAGCATGTCATCGACATAGAGAGCAATGATTAGATGTACACCATCCACACGTTTAACATACAAAGTGCTTTCTGTTGGACTATTCTGAAACCCATGTGCAGTCAAATATGCATGTATTTTTTCATACCAAGCTCGTGGAGCTTGCTTTAAACCATATAAAGCCTTTTTTAACCTGCACACTTTGTTTTCCTGCCCTCTTTGAACAAAACCACGAGGCTGCGATACATACACCTCCTCATACAAATCTCCATTTAAGAACGCAGTCTTTATGTCCAGCTGATGTACATTCCAACCATTATGAGCTGCCAATGCACAAATGCTACGAATGGTAGTCATACGACAAGTGGGAGCAAAGGTCTCATCAAAATCAATGCCCTTCTCTTGAGCATAACCTTTTGCAACAAGCCTAGCCTTATGGCGATCCACTGTGCCATCAGGCTTACGCTTTAATTTGTATACCCACTTAGTGCCAATGGCCTTCTTGCCAGGGGGCAAGTCACATAAAGACCATGTACCATTCTTCATAATAGCATCGTATTCTGCTTGCATAGCAGCCATCCAATTTTCTGAACTTTGTGCCTCATCAAATGAAACAGGCTCACTTTCATCGCACATACTAGAAACAGCCAATGCATAACAATCTGACGCATAAGAGGCACCATGAGAGCCAGAACGAGTGCGACTAGACAAAGGGGCATCCAACTTGCTGTCACGCAAAGTCTGCACCAGCCATCTAGGCATGTTCCTAGAGCCCTCAATCTCTTGTCTCTCATCCTCAAGTGCATCATGCACATCTGCATCAGATATAGGCTGATCTGTGCCATCATTTAAAACCTGCATAGGCTGAAAAACTGCCTCATGAGGTATTGCACTTGACTGTGCACCACTGAAAAGAGGCAACAATGTATCATAGACATCACGTGAGCTGATATCTGTCTCCTTAGTACATGAAACCAAGGGCTGAACTGCATCTTCCACAAATACAACATCACGGCTAACCAAAATGCGCTTTGTCTGTGGATGATACAAACGATACCCTTTGCTCTCAGCACTATATCCAACAAAAATACATTTGACAGCTTTGTCATCCAATTTTCTGCGATGTTGCACAGGCACTAATGCATATGCCAGGCAACCAAAAACACGTAAATGGCCAACAGATGGCTTGCGGCTATGCCAAGCCTCATATGGAGTGACAACCTGTAATGCTTTGGTGGGACACCTGTTTAGTACATAAGTGGCACACATGACAGCCTCAAGCCAAAAACCATGTGGTAGACTTTGACTCTTAACCATACATCTTGCCATTTCCATGAGAGACCTGTTTTTTCTCTCAGCCACACCATTTTGCTGTGGTGTATACGGCACTGTACATTGGTGTTTTATCCCACGCTCAGCAAGAAATGCATTAAATTCTGAAGACATATACTCCCCCCCTCGATCTGAACGGAGGGTGCCCATCTTACTTTCTGACACATTTTCAGCCATAACCAAAAACTGTTTGAAGCACAAAAACACTTCGGACTTTGCCTTCAAAGGATATACCCATGCATGCCTGGTAAAATCATCAATGAAAGTCACGAAGTAAAGGTAGTTTCCAAATGATGGAGTTTGCATGGGACCACAAACATCACTGTGAACAAGCTGCAATCTGCGTTCAGCTCTCACTGATCCATCTTTGGGAAAGGAAGCACGCTGCATTTTACCCAATATGCAGCCCTCACAAACATGCTTGACAGGTGCCTCAAGCTTAGGCAAAGAAGACACCATTTCAGATTTCTGCAGGCGCAGCAAACTTGCAAAATTCAGATGACCAAAACGTGCATGCCACAGTTTTGCATTTGAAATAGCCTGCGTATCCATAATAGCACATGCTGAATCCTCTACACATTTGCCATCCATATTGAGCTTATACAGCCCTCGACATAGTGAACCAGATGCTACAATGATGTCACCACAAGAGAGATCATGAACAGTACATCTGTCATCCACAAATTTTACAACCAAACCTGTTTTGGCAAATGCGGAGACTGACAGCAGATTCTTTTTGATCCCTGGCACATACAATGCATCAAAAAGTGTAAAGGTGTTGCCATTTGCAACATTCAGCACAATCTGTCCAACTCCTTCAACGGGATAAGAGGAGTTATTGGCACAAGTGACAGTATTCCCTGTGGGAGCAGACTCAAGGAAAGTGAATAAACTGCGCTGCGAGGTGATATGCTTAGTGGCACCACTGTCAAAGTACCATACATCTGAATCTACTGCAGACATACATGTGTCATGCAAAGATGGGTCATAACTGCACTGCGCATTGAATGCCCATTCTGTATCTAGCACAACATTAGCAGATTCATTGTTAGAAGGAGAGGCATCTGCAACAGCCATACCAGCCTCTTTCTTCTTAGCCTCTTTCGCAGCCAGCTTAGGACACGCTTTGATGACATGATCATTTCCCTTACAGTACTTGCAAAATGTCTTCTGTTTGTCACCCTTCTTCTCATCTTTGTCTTCCTTCTTTGGTTGCGCAGCATTTGCAGATTTCTGCTTACTAGAAGAAAAGCCAGCTTTACCTTTCCCGCTTCTCTGACTAGCAACGAAAGCTTGATCTGCGACACGCATAATATTCCTGTTTTGCCTTGACTGGTCTTCTTGCAGCAAAACAGAAACTAACTCCTCAAATGATAAGGCATTGGGATTGCCTTTCATCATCAAGCGAAGAGTGGAAGCAAAACCCTGATAAGAATCTGGTAGACCATTCAAAACAGTCTGCACAAGTGAACTGTCTGACAGGATTTCATCTGCAGAAATGAGCTGCTCTTTGAAATCCTTGATCTTTGTCAAAAAGCTATCCATAGAATCACCTTCGTTCATATGCTCACTCTCCAACTGTTTTCGGAGATAAGCAACACGAGCCTCATTTCTTGCCTGATACAATGTGGCAAGTACATCCCAAGCATCCTTAGAAGTCCTGCAGGAGCGAATATGTGGGATAATGGTACGTTTGACAGACAGCGCAATCAAGGCATGAGCCTGCGCATCTCTACCATCCCAACGAATCTGCTCTGCTGAAAGTGGTGGTTCTCGAACAGCTGCTACAGCACTTGTGCCTGCACCATCATCTACAGTACCTGTTTCTGATGTGTTTGCAGCATTCCCAGCCACAATAGGACGTGCATCAATACCCTGCACAATGTTCCATAACCCCTTTGCTACCAATACATGTCGCATCATATATGCCCACAATGGATAGTTGGTGCCATCCAACTTATCCTCAGCAGCCAACATGCGGAATACATCATTGTTGTCAGCCATGGCCAATGACTGTACTACTAGATGTAAATGCTGTCTGTAAGAGGTAAACCTGTATAAAATCGACCTGTGCTATGCAGCACAGCCCAAAACAGACGAATGGGCACCTGTCCTGCAGATTTTAATCTTGACAAAAAATCTGCACAGTAGGACGATTTTGCCTGCGCAGTACTTGGAATGCAAAAACGGAGGGCGAAATGACTTCAGATCAAAATTCTGAAACGACCAAGCCCTATGGGCTATCCCACGGCATATACTAACCTGCAGACGCTCGTGAAACCTCGTTGCAATCGGAGGAGATGAAGCGGCAGGTGCCGGTGATGCTGCCCGGGAGAAGGAAGCCTGCTCTGATACCAATTGTTGGAATTAGGGTTGCAGGAATGCACACACAACTTCAAGAAGATGAGGAAGCTTGAGCACAACACAGTAGTGTATTATGAGTGCCAAAAATGAAAGATAACAAGCCCTAGAAGATAATGGGCGTATATACAATGCACGGGGGAAAAAACCTCCTAGTGAGGGAAAAAGTGCCCCGGCGGTCCTAAGTGTGTTCACACACATCACTACTATAATATGGTAACATAAGGTTTGTCAAGCATCACCTCCATTACATCGAAGGGGGTTTGTTGGGTATTTCACAGTTAGTTGGTGTGAACACCCTCTTTGGGTGTCGACAACCCTTATTTAGTTTTGGTCAAAAGGTAAGGCTTGATGCCTATAAAAGCATGTAGTAAACTGGTTCTAATACATTGAGCATCATTTGACTTGTGCAATCTTTCTCTCTTATTTGCTATCACATCTCTCTCTCTCTCTCTCTCTCTCTCTCTCTCCCCCCTCTTTCTCTATCGTTGTGCACCAACTAGCCACAGTTGGAACCTCCATCCCTCTCTTTGCACATGATCCTAGTGCATTGAATGCTAACACCATCTTGTACTCTTCAGGTTATGCTAATATACACCCAATAGTAAAGTTTGAGGTGTCTATATCATATAAGGTTAAGATAAAGACAATCAATCATATAATGAGAAAATGTTTCATTAAGATAAAGTTTGAGGTGTCTATATCATATAAAGGTTAAGATAAAGACAGTCAATCATATAATGAGAAAATGTTTCATGAATAAGTAGTAGCTAGATGAAATCTATGGTTTCCAATAATTTTGAAAGTATGTTCCACTATTAAAAAATGTGTACTCCACTATTAAAAAATGTGATTTGTAAGGTTTTTGGTGTATAAAGAAATCAATTTACAAAGGTAGCAGCCTCGACAGCTAGCTACACTCCATGGAGCATGAACACACTGATGTAGCACAAATCATAGACCCTTCTCTTGGGTCACAATCAACCAAGCTCTCTCTCTCTCTCTCTCTCTCTCTCTCTCTCTCTCTCTCAAATAGTTTCCTATGAGGTTAAAACAAATGGCTCTCTCTCTCTCTCTCTCTCTCAAATAGTTTCCTATGAGGTTAAAACAAAGGTGTGTGATAGAAAAGGACCTTCTCACTACCCTTTTGCCCCCCATGTGAGGTGGAAGTTGTGCAAAGTGCTCTTATGAAGGAAGATAATCTACTACTGAAAAAAATTCTTCTTCACTCTTCATCTCTCTTGGTTACAATTCTTCTTCTTCTTCTGCCTTGGGGTCTTTTAGAGTAGTTAGGTGATACAAATTTCTCTCATTAAGGTATCTTGCAGGGCGTGAAGCCAGCAGGTGGCGGTTCCTCTTGTGCTCTCGACAGCAATATGAGGTGTTTCTCTCTCGCCAACAATTAGATCTCTCTCTCTCTTGCTAGCAATCAGAGCGAGATTTCTCGCTCTCTTTGGGATGGGCCCTTCTGTCATCGAAGCAAAACCCTCCTCTTTCTCTCCACCCCTTTGTTAAGCAAAGGGAGGGAGCTACCGTGCACAAAAACAAGCAGGTTTAGGTGGCATTGGGACTTAGGCTTGTGCATGTTTTACTGAAAGGGTCCTTTAAACTTTTCCATTAATTAGCCGGCATTAATTAATGCATACGAGATGGGTTTTTTTTTTAATACTAATAAGATGATTTCTTTGAATGAGCTAGTTTGGTGACCCATGGGCTGTTGCTTGCCTCCAGGCCCTCTTTTGGTCAAATTTGACGGGAAGGGGATGAGACTTGCGAGTATTTCACCACTTGGATGAGACTTGCGGTTTAGAGTTTTACATTATGTGTGCCTGTATTCGCAATCTTGCTAAGCGAAATGGTCGCCCACTTAACATCATGCGTGTATAGATCACAACACATTATCTTTATTCAGCTATCAAAAAAACACCATGCACCTCCAACCAACCACACCAAAAATAAGTTGGATGTTAGTGCAGTGGTAAGGAGGTGATGGGTTCAAATCTCCCCCCTATGTGCAAGTGGTGGCATTAGTGTGTGTGAATAGTGTACTTTCAAATTTCCAACCAAGTGATGGCATCTAGCTTGAGAGTCCCTAGGTGATGGGTTCAAATCCCTCCCTGTGCAACCGACAGCATCTAATGTATGTGAGTAGTGTACTTGCAAATTTCCAGCCAAGCCGAGCCAAAAAAAAAAAAGGTTGGATGTTGCATGGAGTCCTCTATGTTCTTAAGAATTAACTGTAACTTTTTGGAAGAAGCACCTTACCCCACACTATTTATGTAACAGCACCGCTTGTGCACTGGTCTGCATGAAAGTACTGACGTGCAATACTTTAGTACTATTTTCATAAATGGGCATCCTCTTAGGATCACAATCAGATGGACAGGCAATTTCGCCCATCCTTGTTCAACTAGCCCCCACCCATCACCAAATTCTCCAACAGCTGCATTGGGTGGAGGAGATGTGTAAAGCCAATTATTTGATACTAATTAAGGCTAAAGCCAATTATTTGATACTAATTAAGGCTTACATATCAGCAACCTGCTGTCAACAACAAAATCATGACCTTACAGGGGTGATTCAGTTCAACCACCCAATTCACTTTCATCTTCCTCTTCTGAGTGCACCTCACTTGCCCTTCAGGTGTGTTACTTGGGGCATATGCGATAGTAACTCCTCACTGCGCCACTTTCTTTCAATGAATGGTTATGCCCCATTAACAACGTATGCAAACTGAGGACATACCCTTAACTTACATTTTGAGAAAACCATCTTCTATCCAAAACCACAAATAATGCAGCATCAGTCCACCAACTATGTGTTGGATTCTTTTACTCCTGCTTTCTTCAGTCTCAATGCCTCAACCTTCTTTGCGTCCTCCTGCATGGCAGCATCCGCGTAGATGTTAGACATACAGACATAAGCTGCAGCATCCTTTTCATCCAGTTGCAACGCATGTTTAAAGGACTGTCTTCCAAGATCCACATTGCCCCACTTTCGACAAGCACCCAACACAGTATGCCACAGTACGAGACTCGGGTGGAAAGGCATCTCTTTAATCCTTGCTACCGCCTTGTCTAATTGGCCTGCACGGCCAAGGAGATCAATCAAGCAAGTGTAGTGCTCAAGAGTTGGGGTGATGCCATGGCCTTTGCTCATGGCCTCCAAATAAATCTGGGCCTTGTCCACTAGCCCTCCATGACTGCATGCATTAAGAACACTGACAAGCGTGACCAAATTTGGCTTCTTGCCGTCTCCTTCCATTCTGTCTAAGAAATGCAAAACATATTCACTTTCTCCCAGCTGTGCATATCCTGCAATTAGTGCATTCCAAGAGATTTCATCTCTAACTGGAAGCGTGTCAAACACTTCCTGTGCATTTGCAAGCAAGCCACACTTGGCATACATATCAACTAATGCATTACCAACAACAAGATCGCTTTTCAAGAGCCCTTTTCTGAGAATCTCAGCATGTATTCCTTGGCCTTTGGCTGTGGCTCCTATATTGCCACAGGCTTGCAAGCTGTAAACAAGGGTGACAGCATCCGGGGAGATTCCCTTTATTTGCATTTGTTCAAAACAGTTCAATGCTTCCTCATCACACCCATGTTTAACATATCCTGCAATAAGTGCAGTCCATGAGACAAGGTCTTGGACTGGAAGCTCATCAAGCACTTCCTGTGCTTTTGAAAGCAAGCCACAATTGGCATACATATCAATTAATGCGTTGCCAACAACCAGATCTCTTTCCAACAACCCTTTTTTGGCAATCTCATCATGTATTTTGATGCCCTTGTCTGCAGCTCCTATGCTGCCACAGGCTTTCAAAGTGCAACCAAACGTGACAGCATCTGGAGAGATGCCCTCAAGTTGCATCTGTTCAAAACAGTTCAGTGCTTCCTCACCATTGTCGTGTTTGATATATCCTGCAATCAGTGCAGTCCATGAGACTACATCTCGGTGTGGAAGCTTGTCAAATACTTCCTGTGCTTTAGCAAGGAAGCCATAATTGGCATACATATCAACCAATGCATTGCCAACAACAAGATCACTTTCCAACAACCCTTGTCTAGTAATCTCAGCATGTATTTCTCGACCCTTGTCTATGGCTCCTATGCTGCTACAAGCTTTCAAGCTGCAAACAAATGTCACAGCGTTCGGAGAAACACCTTCGCATTGCATCTTCTCAAAACAGTTTAGTGCTTCCTCACAACGCCCATATTTGGCATATTTTGTGATCAATGCAGTCCATGACACCACGTCTCGAACTGAAAGCTTGTCGAACACTTCTTGAGCTTTCTCAAGCAAGCCACAATTGGCATACATATCAACCAATGCATTGCCAACAACAGGATCTCTTTCCAACAGCCCATTCCTATCAATTTCAGCATGTATTTCTTGGCCCTTGTCTGCAGCTCCTATGCTGCTGCAAGCTTTCAATATGCAAATAAATGTGACAGAATTGGGAGAGACACCATCAAGTTGCATCTGTTCAAAACAGCTCAAAGCTTCTTCACCACGCCCATGTTTTGCATATCCTGCAATTAGTGCATTCCATGAGATTGGATCTCGAACCAAAAGCTTATCGAACACTTCATGTGCCTTTCCAAGTAAGCCACATTTAGCATACATATCAACCAAAGCATTGCCAACAAAACCATGTCTTTCCAACAACCCTTTTTTGGTAATCTCAGCATGTAATTCTTGGCCCATATCTGCATCTCCCGTGCTGCCACAAGCCTTCAAACTGCAAACAAAAGTAACAATATTGGGATGGATGCCCTCGGCTTGCATCTGCTCAAAACAAGTCAGTGCTTCCTTACCACACCCGTGTTTGGCATATCCTGCAATAAGTGCATTCCAGGAAACTACATCTCGAGCTGGAAGCTTGTCAAACAATTCTTGTGCTTTTGCAAGCAAGCCACATTTAGCATACATGTCTACCAAGGTGCTGCCCACAAAAAGGTCTCCTTCCAACTTCTTTCTGTAAATGTCAGCATGTACTTCACGGCCTCTTTGCACATCTTTCAGCTGAGCACAAGCTTTCAGAAGGGCCACAAAAGTATGGGAACTAGGATGTAAAGAATCTTCTCCCATTCTATCGTAAAGGAAAAGAGCATGCCGCAACTCTCCACATTTCGTGTAACCTGTGATGAGGGAGTTCCAGGAGCTTTCGTTCCTATGAACCAGCATGTCAAAAACCTGCTGAGCATCCGACATGCTTCCAACTTCCGCCAACATGGAGACAAGTAAGTTACCGAGTGATCTGTGGGTATCCAACCCGATTTTGCACATGTAGGCATGCGAGCTTATAGCACAAGCTAAGTTTCTCTCTCTTCTGCACTGGCTCAAGATGCATGCCAAGGTCTCAACAGAGGGTGGGGGCATTGCTTCTTGCTTCCAATAAGCTAAGCACCTCCCAACCACCACCGGTCTTGTGGGTCAAGCGCCTTTGTGCATTGGACTCCGGGTGCGGTGCAGACTCTTCTGGTTTCCCGAGCATGCAGGAGTCGTCCATTTTTGGTAAGGTTCTGCTTTGCCTGCAAGGCGATACAAGCAAGGTTAGGTTCACTCTTCAGTCCGTGCAGGGATTTCTTTACCTGTGCAGAAAAGGGTGGGAGCCCTCTCTCTTACTTTGCTCTTTCGCTTGTCCCAGGGATCACTGAAGCAGGACTTCCGGGCGGTGCTTGGGCGGCCTGTTGAGAACAAAAAGGGCAAGGGCGTCAGTTGCTTGCAAGCAGGCGATCGTTCTGAAGAAGTTCGATCTCCGCTACATTTACCTGGGCAAAGCTCCATAGATTCTTGACTTGCGATTGCAGCAGGCGGCAGAAAGAAGAGGGCAGAAGGGGTGGGAACTCTTCTCGTGTATCTCGCTACCGGTTAAGTTCACCATTTTAATGTCAATAATTAAGACATCATAAACGAATTATTTTTAATTAAGTTTTTTATCTTCGCTTCTTTTCTAATAACCACACTTTAGGACTAAATGACACCACTCTTAAAGACCCTTGTTGTTAGGTGATATCAATGGATGGCATTGATAAAAAACCGCCACGTCTTTTTGGGGCTATCGGATAAAGTAAACTAGGCCCAGTAAATTAGGTTACTAAGTGATCATAGTTTACTTCTTAGTTTACTAAAAAGACATGGTTTACTTCCTAGTTTACTAAGTGATCCTAGTTTACTAAGCGATCTTAGTTTACTTTCTAGTTTACTAAGCGAGCATAGTTTACTTCTTAGTTTACATTTTACATCATGGAATGAGGGTGAATTTGGGTTTAGGACTTATAAAATCTTGGAGCAAAATGTTATGTGCAAAAGAAGATTTGAACTTGAGACATAAGATTTGACCTCGAGTCCCTTAAAGACCCCTTTCATGAATGTTCATTGGAAACATCTTACCACTACACTATACGTTCAAGCAACAAAACCATGTGGTTTCAAGCCCTTATATTCTATGTTTTTTACCCCTAGTTTACTTTATCCGACGGTCCCAAAAAGGCGTCGCCGCGCGATTTTGATCAATGCATCCATTGATATCACCTGACAAGGGTCTTTAAGACCAAGTGGCACTTAGTCCTGAGGATAACCACCCCAAACGTTTCTTGAAAGTAAATAATATCTTGTCAACTATACAGTTTGCATGGAAAACAAACACGTGTCTCTGAACCTTAGTCATTTTTATCGATTTTTTCCTTCCTTTTTTTGCTGCTTGTCCGTTGGGCTGCTCTGCATAGAAGCTGACAATTGTGGTCATTTGGGGATGTGTTTTCGTAGCTTTGCTTGTGGACTCGGATGTTGCGCTCCTCCCGCTGGTTGCCCGTAGGGTTGGTGTGCAACTGTCGGCGCAACGTGCTTCTGGATACCGTCGTCTACAAATAGTATGTCGTCTACAAGTAGTATGTCGTCTGCAAACATGCTTTTGGCAGGTTTCCGTGTCTCTGTATTACTGGTTTTTTTCGTTGTGTCATGCTTCAGCATGTGCCGTCCGTTTCTGTGTCTCGGTATTATTGGTTTTTTTCGTTGTGCCATGCTTCATCATGTGCCGTCTCATGGCTTCTATGCCGGTTCTTCTAGAAATCGATGCGTGTCTTTTTGCATGTATTGGCCTTTGCAGTATATAACAACCAGCGCTTTGTCTTTGAATTTGCGTTCACCTTTGATAAGTCCACAATACTTTTGTCTTCTTGTTGCCATCGCCATACCTCCAAGAAGGTAGCCTTTTGATGATCTTAGCAATATTATGAAGGTAGATCGTCGACTATCTTTGTCCTCCTTTTTGTGCGCTGATGGACATGCACGTCCGTCTGCTTCCTTGCTACTGTGCAACGAAGGCCAGCCTTCTACATTAACTATGTCGAGGCCTGAAGCGTATCCATGTCCTCAAGTTGTTACTCCTCGAGAAGGGGCTAACACTGTTCATAGCCTTTGTGCGGTACGTTCCTCTGGTAATATCTTTTTTCAAAAAATTATTGATTTATTCTGCATATGCATATAATTTTTTCCTTCATACGCGCTTCTGTCTTTTGATGTTTTATGTTTTTTTTTGTTCTTTTTCTTCTAGGCTCATGCGTGCATGTTGGAGAGTGACTTACACATGGTTTGTTTCTATAGAAAGATGCCACACTTTTGAATTAGTGTTTTTTTAGATACAAATAATTACAGATAACCAAAATAAGTTGATTGCATGGATAATGGACACGTGTCTCTTAACCTTATTTTATTTATCAGATTGTTTCTTCGGTTTTTTGATGCTCGATCGTCGAACTGCTCTATAGCTGGCAATGGTGGTCGCTTAGGGATAGACTAGCGCTCATAGTCTTTTTTTGCAATAACAATTTTTCTTTTCCCCTTCTTCCACATGGTTTGTCTCTTTATGTGATTTAATCTTGTATATTTTATTTTGATTTTTTTCTTGTATGAAACAGGCGCATGCCCGCATGTTGCAGAATTTGCAGTGCATATAATTTCTTATTTGTTCGGAATATGCTACCAAATCATTATTTGTGATTAATTTATAATTTTTTCCCTAATCATTTTTTGTGATTAATTAATTATTTATTTTTGTTGAACCTTACGTTTTTTTAATTAAAAGAAACTAAATAATCATGAACGATGAAAATATTGTAATAAATTTTAGATGATTGATTAGAGAGAAATGAAGCTAAGTAACATTACGTAGAAGTTTGATAATTATTTTCTATAAGTAATTTATTAATGTAGAAAATTCAAGCTAATTAAAAGTAATTAATTAATCATAAATGATTAAAATGTTGGTGATGTGCTGTTTTTATTAGCTTCTTAATTTTGAACCATTATTAAGTAATGAAGAAAAAAACATTAAAGTATGATTATCTCATTTTTATCCATTAATTAATTAATGATAAATGATAAAATATTATAATAAATTTTGAATGATTAATTAAAGAGAAATGAAGCAAGGTAAAATTAGGTTAAAGTTTGATAATCATTTCTTTTAAGTATATAATTAATAGAGAAAAATCAAGCTAATTAAAGTAAAGAATTAATGATAAACGATTAAAATGTTGGTGTTGTACTATTTTTATGGCCTTGTTAATTTTTCATCATTACTTAAGTAATAAAGAAAAAAAATACATAAAAGTATGATTATCTCATTTTTATCCATTAATTATTTAATGATAAATGTTAAATTTACTTATGGTACTTAGTCTTAGTGTTTTTATAAGTTAATTAATGTTTTTTCTCCTTTTTTTCTCATATTCGAGTGTTCTAAAGGTGTATGTGCCTTTAAAGTTATAACATTTTAACTTGCTTCCGTTTCGCATGTTTTTTTGAAGGTTCGAGCAAATTAGATGCAAAGGGGAAAAAACCAATGCATAACAAAAAAAAATACAGATTCTGAACCTTGTGTACACAAAATCCCTACTTTTCCACCGGAAAAAAACCAAGCTCTTTGAAGTATCCGTTACAATTGCAATCGGGAATAGAAATATTCACTTATCATGCTAGGAACCCTTGGATGAATTTGTGAAGATGAAATGTTTGAAAGGTCTCTTTGCACTTGAGAAAGGGGGCACCTTAAACCACTTGCACTTTCAAATGGTTTCTAGTTTCACCATCCCTGATAAGCATAGGAAAAACCATAAAGCGATATTTAGGATGGGATTTGTTTAAGACTAAGGGTGCATTGGTTATGTGTAGAGGTCTTAGGCAAGTTAAGATGCATACCCTCGAAGGCATGGTGGGTTATTGCATGAATGATTTACACAAAGCACACTTTAAAATTTTTTCGCACAACATATCTGCTAAGGAGATTACTAGAGGTCGTCAGCTATATGCCTTCTATGGCCAGGCTGACTTAAAGAATAAAGTGTGCTTGTCACTGTCAATCTTTTTGAAAGAGCATATTGCTATATGGATAATTATATAGCCAATAAACTTGGCGCATCTTTACAAACCACTCTTTTGAAAATGATTCGTTTAGAAAGTACTACCTGGTTGCCTCATGGATTATTCCAAAAATTGGCTTAGGTATGAGCAAAAAAGATTTGCGGCAGTGTGGAAAGTAATGAAACTCCCACATCTCACTCAATGCATAGATATAGAAGAGATTTTTTTTGTGGATACTCCTCCTACCAGGTACTTTGACCCCATCAATGCAAGAAGAAGCATAGATTATGAAGAGAAGGAAAGTGACGATGATGATGGACTCCAAGACAACGATAATACAACACCGGGAAGTCGATCAAATCCAATAGTCATTGATGATGATCAACAGCCTCAATCACAGCATGACTACAGTACATCTTATCTATTTTTATGGAAGAGAGCATATAAATTCAAAAAAGCCATTGTGGATGGTGATGAATTTGTCCCGCTCTCCCCTGAAATCTGCAAGTTCATTGGTCTCACAGAAGAAGAAGCCTGTATTGTTTAGTATCATGCTTTACTTCTCCCTAAATGTAATTACTCCGCCTGTGTTTGTAAGCTTTCATAATAAATAACACATGTCGTTTGTTACATATTTCTTAGCTTCTTATTATTAAAATTGAAGCATGAATGTTTGTAAGCTTTCACAATAAATAACTCATGAAGCCACGATGATTCACTCATGAAGCCATGATCGTTCACTTGTGCTAAGCCACGATTGTTCCCTCTCTTGCTCCTCAATTCCACGGCCGTTCAGCTATGAAGCCATGGTTGTTCACTCCTTGAATCCATGGCAGTTTGTCTGCTAGGACACTCTTGACAGTGTCGAGATGGCTAGTTATTTCAATGGTAGCAAACTGTGACCCTATTATGGACCAGTCACACATAACACCTTGAAGGCAATTCATCTCAAAAAGGAGAAAAAAAAACACAATGAGATGAAAAAAATAGCACAACGCAAAGTCGAGTGGCAAGTGAAACTTAGAGGCCCCAACAAATCACCATACACATGGCTCAGGTAGTAGACCTTGAGGAAGAGGATTGGGAAGTGAAAGCTACCCATTTGTGGTTAGGAATGACCACTCCGACAAGCTTCACCCAAAAGTTAGCACTTTGTAGACACGGGTGCTAACCATATTTTAATGTCTTGTGACACATGGAACTCTATCAGGAGGCCAACTAAGCTTACTCTATACCCTTGCCACCGTCACTAATGTCACTTCACATTTAATTAAGTGCTTAGGTGTTGTCACCATTTTATTTCACATTAGAAATAACGCCTTGGAAGGCAAGTTCTATGTCATGCCTGTAATGCAAGAAGAAATCCTTCTAGGATGAGGATGGATGGGACACAACCGGTGTCATATTGATTGGGATGCAATGACAGAAACAATACAACTGGCCTCATGGAAAGTTATTGTCCTTATGATAGATGAAGAGACAGAGCCACCAATATCACCTCCACAAGGTGACAAATACTTTTCACCAACCACAACCCCCCTTGCTTACTGAAAAACATAAAATTGTGCCACCCAAAAAGAGGCCTCTCCTTTACCAAGATCCCCCATCCAATAAAGCCTCATCATCGAGCTCCTACAGCACATGAAACCTTGCCAAAGGAGCCTACTAACACCGCTAATTGCCGGCAGGTACACTAGCTCGCTCATGTTCCACCTGAACTACTGATACTCACTGTTGGGTGCACAAGAAGATCCTTGTTGCCATATGTTATGAGGGTGCTACCACCCTATGTATTCCTTCGAAGATCCAACCTTTCCCCTCAAACCTCAACAACCCCAAAGGTTTCGACACATTGACATACTACCCAAACCTTACATTAACCTCTGCCAAGGCAACCACAAGCTCGTCCAGGTTTAGGGAGAACATTCGGTGCAAGCCCCCACCAAAGCAAAAACGTCGACACAACCAACCTTGTCCTCACACCACAATTACTTAATAGGTACCCACCTATTAAGTGTTGTATGCCTCGACTGTTGACATGAAATATCCGTGCCCCCAAACTCACTGCACCACAATACTTCCAATGGAGGCCGAAGCTAGCCCTAGTTGTTGCCACCACTAGCACTTTGCAAGATAAGGAAAAAGGAACGATCCAGAAGGAAGCTAAGGACATGTCACCCCTGCCCACTGTCTCCACAAGCAGTGACATCCCCTCAACCTTGGCTACCCCACCTGCCCTTATCACGGTACACCCCTACTCTATTACTTGCCTCATATGACTCCCCCGATACGCCCCTACTTTATTACTTGCCTCTCCAACCCCTCACGGTCAAACAGCTCCCTCCCATGAGGAAAGAAGGCTTCAAGATGAGCTGGCAATCTTGCCCAAACCTAATTGGACCCGCCTTCTTGTGATTGCCAATTGGGCAAGGAGTCAGTACAAAACCCGCCATGGGGTGCTGACCACATAGTCCCAAGGTACAAAATGTGTTCACAAGGTGCCCAAAAAAAACAAGGGAAAGAGAATGGTCGTTCACTCATGAAGCCTCCATGGTTCACTCATAAAGCCACAATTGTTCACTTGTGCTCACGGTCATTCCCTCCTTCTCCACAATTCCATGGCCGTTTAGCCGAAGCCACGGTCATTCACTTCCCTAAATCCATGGCTGTTTATCTACCAAGACACGGCCATTCACTTTTGCTAAGCCATGGCATTCACTTATGAAGCCATGGTCATTCGCTCCTGTGCTAAGCCACGACCGTTCACTTGTCAATCCACAGCCGTTCCTCTGTGAAGCCACGACCGTACGTCCCGCGCAAATCTATATAAGGACCCACCACCATTCATTTTTATCAGTTTTCTTCTTGCCCACTAGCCAAGCTCTTGTAGTTTTTTCACTCCAATTTTCACAGCTTTCTGCCCACTTGCCATTCCATATCTCCCATGGCCGATCCTGAGCACTCCGACTCCTCTCTCTTGAGGTGGTTGCTCACACTCCCTAGAAGAAGAGATGTCACGCCAACCAACGATTCGAGGAGTACGGAAAGCAGCCGACCTAGATGTCCCATCTGGGTGAAGCCTTAATGAAGTAGGTTGATGGCCACGCCATCCACAACTTGATGAAGAACACATATAAAGTTGAGCACAAGATGCTCTACTACACTGAGGCGTGCTACTACTAAGCCATCGCCCACCCAACCATCGTCAACTGCCTAGAGCAGATTGGGCTTGGCGAATTACCAACCATGCAGCCCTAGGGACCTGACCTCCTTAATGGTCTCTACTTCATCAAGGCATACAATGCTAGCTAGGCTACAAGAAGGCAGGTGCTGGACAATGAAGGTGCTTCCCAAATAGTCCATTGACCTGGTTTGGGATCTGCTCCACCTCCCTAGAGTCAAGCAGCCGTATGTGCACCATAGTAATGTCATACACCATGTGCATGACACATTTGAGGGCCCAATAACTAAAGATGGCATGGAATGGCATAGCATCACTCGGCACAAACTGGTTATGCCCGCCGCCCGTGCCCTTTCCTTTCTCCTCACAACCCCCACTGGGCAGACCGCTTCAACATATGTAACCTTTCTACCCTTGCTCGCGTCCATCAAGAGTCACCATCAACTGGGAAGAGTATCTCCATAAGGAACTCCATGCCGTCTGTTCCAACCCGCAGGGTAATCTGGCTACCTCATCACTCTTCACCAAGGTGCTCTACCATGCAACCGGCTAGGAGGAGCTTCCCCAAACTATCCACCTCCAGGGCAACACCACCATCCCTCCCACTATCCCTAAACCACAGCCTTCACCAACCACGCCCCCCT
Organism: Cibotium barometz; assembly: GCF_041138505.1. Lineage (NCBI taxonomy): Eukaryota > Viridiplantae > Streptophyta > Polypodiopsida > Cyatheales > Cibotiaceae > Cibotium > Cibotium barometz. The sequence continues at coordinate 13,410,402 of NC_141095.1, read as the reverse complement.
CCAAGTGCCACCATCTAGATCCCAAGGTAGAGGAGGAGGCACGCCACAAAATAGCAGAAAAGAGGAGCTTCATCGAAAATCCCAATTCCTTGAAGAGACCCTCCTCCATACACCCGGCCCTGGGGGCTAATCCCTCCCTTCGCCCATCACCAGTTCATCTCTCAAAACAAAGGGTCGACATCACCCTCTACCTCACAGAAGTGCGAAACACCATGGATACCCTCCGCTAGGTACGTGCAAGCTATTTTTGATCCCAACATGCCTACTCTAAAGGGATCAGGTCCTTCCATGATGCCCTCCCCAACTTCGTAGAAGGTTTCTCTAACCTGGCCCAGGATCTCCTCACATCCAAACAGACTATATGCAGTGGAAATACGAACAAGTAACTGCCACCACCCAATCTGCCATGCTCTTGGCTCAAGCTAATTAGATCCAAACCCAACAGGACCTTCGGGAAGCCCTCCTCGCCAACACCTAACTACAAGCCTCCCTAGAGGACCATGGACCATGATGCAAGCTATTACCCACCTTCAACAGAGCAGCTCCACACATCGTAGGAGGATGCCCAAACCACCAACCAGGCTCGCTCCTTAGCCTAGAGGGAAGCCCAAGAGATGCATTGCTGAACCTAGACCATCGAGGATGGCTACAAAGAGATCCGCACCTCCTTTAACTCCTATAAGGTCGTCACAAGTGAGTAGCCAAAGAAGGCACCACTCAGGTGTAGCACACACCTCTAAGGCAACCGTCAACCACCGAATGTGATGCCCTAATGAACGCTGCCACTGAGTTGCCCAACCTCTCCATCATACCCCAAAACCCCACCCAACTCCTCAAACTCCGCTTCCCTGTAAAGAGAATGTGGGGGAGAGGGAGAGCTTCAAACTCTAGCAAGCAAACACACACACACACACACACAAGAGAGATCAAGACAAGAGAGAGATGAATAGCTAAATTTTCTTCTATCTTCTTCTTCTCTACTCAACCAACATAACATAAAAATAAGAGTACACACTATATGGGTTAGTACTCAACTACTACAACATATAAGGGTGGGTCCATAATGTGAACGCGACTAAATGAGCTGGCGCTATAACTATGCTAGTCTCTAGTAATCCAAAATGGCTGTCACACAACCTGTCATCCCACTGGCCGTATATCACCCATAATCTCACCAACCATGCCAGTGGTGTAGATGCGGAAGCTATCACCCAGGCGGGTCATCAACGTCTATCGTAGCACTAGTCGAGGTCGATATCTCGATACCGTGCCGTCCAGCTAAACCTCCTACAACACATCTTCCTCATCGATGACCCCCTCGCCACATCTACCCTCTCCTACTCAACACCAAAATCCTCCATTAACCTCCTCGTCACCCTCTTTTTCTAGAACCAAATTTCCTTCGACAACCCCACCATACTCTTCACCCTTCCCATTCACCCTCAACCTTGTCAATTGGGCAACCCTCTTGGAGTATATGGACACACCATAGCCTTTGTCCGTACCCTTACTCCTCTTTGAACTCCCTTGCCTTCCTAGAGTGGCTCGATTGGACAACCATCTACTACACGTACAAGGTCACTGAGCCATCCCCCCTTACTCTCCCTATGGCCTCCTCGTCCTCTACCACCATGTCTACCACACCAACTGGAAGTCATCATCGCCACTACCATCATCTAGTTCGATGACTCCCATATCGCCTTACCTTACGACATCACCATTGAAGAGGCACGCATGAGGCAAAAGCCTTCTTCTTTTCCAAACGCCCAGCATGAGACCCCACTAACGATAATGACAAACAACAACAACAACAACAACGGCGATGACGGCAACAACAATCCCCCCCACCCATTGAGACTCCCAACCTCCCCCACATCAACCTCCACGTCATCGACACTCTCTCCCACCCTAGCTCCAGTTCTCAACCACCACCCAACCCAACCCCCACTAACACTCTCTTACACCCCCCACCCTTCATGCCAAAATTCTCAGGGGAACCAACCTTCCCACTTCAACCTCTTCCCCCGCCAACCTTCCCTTATTTCTTTAAATTAATTCAATCCCTCCTCATGTTCCCTCGCCACCCCCTTCCCCACTGCCATCACCCTCTTCCTCCCTCCACCTTGGATTAGGCCTACCCTTGCTCCCAACATATATCCCTTTACATCAGCATTCCTATCTCCTCTCCTTGATGTCTCGCTTGGCACCACCCCCTCTACGTCCAAAACTCCTTTGCCTCAACAACCCTAACTCGCCGACCTTCCTTCACCCATGCCCCACCTCCCCCATTAGGGAAAATTTGGACTCAAAAAGGGGCCTTGTAAGAGATCCCTTGGGATGGTGATGTGGACAAAGCAAGCCAATAAATCCACATATAATATTGGAGGGTACGTGCATCATTTTTGAGTTCTTTATTCCATTAACTGACATGTAGGGTGTTTTTTAATTCAAAACAATGCATCTTAAGTATAGTTTTTTATTCCCACTATGGTGCCTTATTTTATTGAAAAAAGACACCATTCTCTTTCTTCATTACACTTTTAAATGTAACGAAGCCAACTTTGCTAACCAAACTTGAACCGAACTTCGTCCCTGTAACCCATCATCTTGCATTGTCTCCCTCATTGTCTTCCCGACTACACAACCACAACCACTCCAAATCCGAATTGTTTTGAGCGGGAGGTTTTTGATTTTCTCTTCTTCTCAAGGCGGCAAGTTTTGAAAAAGGATGGAAAATATTTGTTCTTCATGCGCCATACCTGCTTGTGCATGAATAACAATCCCATTTCTTACCTTTTTCAAGTGAGGGTTGTGCTTACAAGTACTCTGTACATTTTGGTTCATCCAGGATACCAACAAGTTTGTTTGATGGACAAGGAGGTATTATTTAGTGATGTTGTCTTTTGGTTTTAATGAAGCAATCTTCTTCACGGGAGATAAGTGTAATATCTTTGGTTTTTTTGGTTAAAGTGTGAGTTCATGATGCTTTTTGGTGTTGTTAAAGCACAGAACAATGCAATGGAACCTGTGAAGCAAAAGAAGAAAAAGGTGGACATCCACTTCCAAGTAGAACCCGATTATGCTCCCTGCTGTAAGAGAAATTGGTATAGGCCAGCATGCAAAGCCCACATTACTGAGCTTCGAAATGAAGGAAAGAAAAATATGGACCTATGGTTGGATGGTAGTATTTACCCACCAGATCCAACCTCCTCTCAATCTCCATCATTCTTTGGGTTGACAAGTTTCTTCAAGTTTGTGTGTGAGGGTGAAAATGGATTGCTTGGATATTGCAAAAAGACTGTTTGACCAATGTCAAAGTATCTTTGAAAGACATTTGAGTGATAGAGATGCCAGAATAAAAATGCTTGAAGGTGCGAATTTTTACTTGGCATCGATCACAACAGCTTTGCAAGCTTCAAAAACGAGGACAAAGCAAAAGTTTGTGCTGGGTTACAAAAAGAGTTTGATCATTTGCAGCAGACTATTTGTAAGATGCATGACACTATTAAGGAGAAGAATGAAATTTTGGCAGTTCGAGAAATCAACAATTTCACATTGGAGAGTGAGAATGCACACCTTCGAAAACAACTTGAAAAGTTCAACAGAAAATTGCAATATTTGAAAGACACGCCATTGGGTGCTCGATTACGCAAGAGACAGATCAAACCATTGGAAGAACTCAATGTTGGAGGTGGCCAATGGAAGCGTCGTGTAAAAGCTTGCAGGTATTGGGATCTATAATTTCTTTGAGCTTAAATTTCTTTGAGCACTCACTTTTCATTTTCATCTTTAGTTCCTTTTTTGGAGATGGGGGATTGGGTGTGGGGGTGGTATAGTTAGATGAATGATGGACTGAAATAGCTATCGTTGTTGCTTCAGGATGGTCACAGATGTTGTGGGTCCAAAAGAGCAAGGTTCTGATATATTTGGCAAAGTTTTGACAAAAGACATCGTGGAGTCAGCAATACAGCATCCTAAGTTTGCAAGACTTCGATCAGACATAGCAAAGCAATCCTTGCAGGAGGTGAGTGAAGCATTCACGCCTGCAGATGCACAAGGTATATGTGACATGGCTGGTATAAGCACAAAGTCTTACGGGATGTTGTTTAATAAAGTTAAAGACGGTTTCAATTGTAAGCTTGGAAAAAAAACAGTAATTCCCATTCCAAAACCATTTCACGTGAACAAAGCTCGAAATATTCTCAACTTGGGAATGGTCGAACTTGTTGGAGAGCCTTGTCACGTGTCTAGTACATTGACAGTGACTAAAAAGAGCGGGGAACAGAAAATCATAGAGCTTACAGAGTTCAACAATTTCATCATGGATGTTCGGAAATTACAAATGGCTATGGTGAAATTTTATGACATCAGTGTACATGAGTGCAATGGAAGGCTGAAATTCGTTTTAAAACTTGATGAGAGTGAGGTGATCAAAGGACAAAAGCTGGAAAGGGTTAGCATTACTTTAATGAATAGAGCTTTGGATGCAAGTATCAGTAATGCTGATGAGAAGCACTTTAGTGTACAATCCGAAAATGAGATTTGGTGGCTGGCTGTATTTGAGGTGACGTGCTATCCATTAAAAAAAAAAGAATATTATGTTGCTATCCTCTTGTTATGATGTTGTAGACAATCTAACTGTTGTTGTTAACAGGTTCCAATAGAGACCCATGAAATTCTAAAGTGGTACTTCAACCAGACTGAGCTTCCTTCCACTATCCAGCAAACAGTCGAATGGCAAAAAGCTTTATGTAGAAGGATATGGTGAATATGAGGTTGAATGGCACCTGGCTGCAGATCTTAAAACCTTGAAATGCATGTTTGGTATTTCCCAAGGAGCAATGGCCAAGTATCCTTGCCTGTATTGCATGACCGAACGAGGTGTCTCCAAAGGAGGAAAAGAGAGAATGGAAATGCCTAAATGCAATCAGTAATAGGCGTGAAGCCCCAAATCATGATGCTCCAGGAGTGGATCCTAATTGGGATCCAATTCTTCCTATCCCTTTGATCAGAGTTCATATTTGTGTTTTGCATGCGCTGGTTAGAATAATTGAGAAACTAGTCTACATGTACACCGAATTTTCATGGAATATGAAACCAGCAGTAGAGAGTGAAAGAACTATTAAAAAAATAGAGCAAGTGCTTTCAGATGCAGGTTTACATTGTGGTCAAGTGAAGATTGAGAAGGACTTGAGAAGATCAAGGAAGACCGGAAATGTTCCTAGCAAACCATGTTTTGGAGGTGCAAAAGCCAGAAAGTTCTTATCTAATCATACCCAGAGAGGTCATCTGGGTACAGATTTTGAGGTGTGGAGGAAGCTTCATGCAGCTGTACTTGATCGAGGCTCTTCAGGACAAGCAAGGGTGGCAAAGGCCAAAGCGTGGTTGGCACTTGATCGCCTAGCACCTTTGTTGCAAAAAGTAAGGTTTGAAGATGGGGATGTTGAGAAATTTGAGGCAGTTGTGACAGAGTTCTACACTAGCTATGAAAAGGCATGGGGTGCGACAAACTTGACACAATACATGGTTATTACTTAAAAACCTACAGCTTTGAGTTTTTTTTGTTGTTCAAAAAATATTGTACGATACTAAATGTCTTGTTGTTGTTGAGCATTTGTAGCACATTTTGCATGCACATGGAACCTTTTTTGCGGAAGAGTTTGGAAGCCTTGGGATTTGGTCTACCCAAGGCATGGAAAGATCTCATTGGCAAGCACGTTGTGCCTATCAAAGGGCCACTCAACATGGAGGAGGAATGAAGAAAAGAATCCCATGAAGCAACTATGTCAGTGGTGGTATAGGCGGATTCAAGTGAGGGCTCGTGTGAAGATCAAACAGTCTGAATCAGCTGTGTCATGTGCAATAAGAAAGGTTCAGGCTGAACGGAGACGTTCAATATATGTCTCCTCACAGGGAAAGCAAAATCATGCTGAATGGCTAAGACAACGACAAAGACAGGGCAGAGTGTGGAAGAAAATTGATCATTGAAATACATATTATAAAACAATGATGTAACTGTGAAAGATTTTAAAAGAACAAGAGCTTTCATCTATGTCCCATATAAATGTTTTCAATATATATACATTTCATAGTTTTTAATGGTAAGCAAGAAGAGTATTGAGAAATATGAAGAAACTTCTTAGCAACTGGATCAATCTAAATCTGTTAATCTGGAGCAGAGACTTCCCCCAGCCGAGCCTTTTTTGATGAAGTTTCTGCATCATCTTCTTCATCCTCTATCAATGGCACAACAGGGACCTTTGGCCTTGCTGTTCTCAGAAGATGCTTCTTCCCGCAATCACTCAACAGATTAGGATCTGTGATTCCACATGCCAACCCCCCGTAAGCAACATATGTTAAATAATATTTACATCTCAACGCGATAATCCTCCTCCCGTTGTAGTAAATCGATTCACTATAACGCGAGGAGGATTGTTTTGCTTTGACTGGCCCTTAGTCATGGTGAATCGATTCACCATAACGCGAGACCAAAGGGCAAAGGATTCACGATAATCCACCTCTTATTGGTGTCAATTAATTCACCTCCTACCACGACAGTCTCCATCCATACTCATAGAATGTGATGAAAGTGTATTACTTGATTGTTTTGTGAGTTTCTTGTATAATCCTTGATTGTTTTGTTTTTCCTTCGACTGTTTGCCCTCTACCATTGTTTTCTCTTCGACTGTTTGTCCTCTGTCATGGTGATTCGATTCACCGTAAAGTAGACGACGAGTCATTAGAATCTCAATACTGCTCTATGTGTTATGGTGAATCGAATCAGCAAAATGCAAGACGGAATGGTAAGAGATTCGTGAGAATCCTCCTCCCGTTGTAGTAAATCGATTCACTATAACGCGAGGAGGATTGTTTTGCTTTGATTGGCTCTTAGTCTCACGTTATGGTGAATCAAATCACTATAACGCAAGATCAAAGCGCAAAGGATGCATGATAATCCGCCTCTTATTGGTGTCAATTAATTCACCATAATGCAAGGAGGATTATTGTGTTTCTGTGGACCTTCATCTCGCTTTATGGTGAATGGATTCACCATAACACGAGGAAGTGCATATTGCTTTCTTGGCCACCCTCTCTCGCTTTATGGTGAATTGTTAATCGTGTACTACTGAATAGCTAATTTTTCTGCTCTTTCTTGCGTTTTCAGATGGCTCGTGTAAGGCATACAGCTAGACCCATTGACAATGCAGCTCCCTCATCTACTGGGAAAAAGATGGGCGTTCTGAAAGCCTCAAGATCTAGGAAATCAAGCAGTCCTTCCCGATTGTCCAAAACGCAGCCTAGACTAAGGCGTTTTGCAGAGCATTCGTCAGCTCTGCGAGAAATCACAAAGTTTCTGAAGCACCCGACAGCTGCTATTCCCAGATTGCCTTTCCAGAGGCTTGCCAGGAGAATTTGTGAGCAGAATGGAATTTTGTTTAGGTGGAAGGCATCGGCCCTGTTTTGCTTGCAGGAGGCCACAGAAGATTGGATGATCGAATTTTTTTTGGATAGTTACGTTCTTGCTGCCCATGCACACAAGGTGACAGTAATGAACAAAGATTTTTTCAGCCTAGTAGCCCTTCGTTTCAGATACGATAAGTTACTTAGACCAGTTACGTTTACTGATGAACGAATGTTACAAATTTTGGATATCCGTCCTGTACAAAAAGTGAGAATTGAAGAGGTGACCGAGGGAGGTCCAGATCATGACCATCAGACTCGGGCAAATTTAATGACAAGCGCTCAAAGGGAACATCAAGCTGCAATGCTTGCATTGCAAACAAAAAGGGAAAATGTTCGCGCACTCCACGCCATGAATCGGGAGGCGCTGCAATTTTTGTTGCTGGAGTTCTATGTACCCTTTAATATTAGAGGGCATAGATGTTATTTCCCGATTCATGCTGAAGAAATCAACATCTTGTTTGATCCTAAAACTGAAGTCAACGACAAAGTGCTCAGATGTGTTTTAAGGTATACTCTTTTCTCTGTCCTCCTACAATTTTTCATTCTTGGCTCTTAAAGTTTATGCCTCACTCTTGATATGTTTCCTTGTGAAGTTTTGTTATTTCGCAATTGCCCGAGGATGTACAGCAAAACGAGTGTTCCAGATTGATTCACTGGTCTCAACACTATTGCTAGTAGAATCAGTTCCGTACCTCGATGTGCTGAACTGGTTTCGGGAGGTCCAGCTAGACGATGCTCGAGTATTTTTCTTGGCATATCATGAAAAGTGAGTTTGTCTCTCTATCTCTCTTGCATGATGTTTATAGGAATCACCGTACACGAGTTATATAGTGCTTCCTTTGGATTGAAACTAATAGAAATCTATTTGGATGTGATGCAGTTCCCATTGGAGTCTTCTACTAGTCGACGTACAAGAAAATGTCATCTACCTTGCAAATTCGACATCTGGTGTCCATGGAAATGTTTTGCTGTAAGTAAAAATCATTAAGATACATATTATTGTTTGAGTTCGAAGTCCGGATTGATCAGGATAATGATTGGTCTTTGTTTACAGTGGTGTCAGGAAACTAATGGCAGCTTACGAGAGCCTCAGCATGGACATCGACACACTGGATCGATCGACCATCCGAAGGGTTAGTGTCCCCAAACAAGAAGATGGCTACAGCTGTGGGTGGAGGGTTAGTGTCCCCAAACAAGAAGATGGCTACAGCTGTGGGTGGAGAGTTGCACTTAATGCAATGTTGCTGCTACGAAGCATTTTTCAGCTCCCTTCAGAGGATGTAAGCATTTTTCAGCTCCATACGCATGTGTACTCTTGTTTATCTTCTTGTATATTGTCATGCTGATCTTATTTATGCCTTGATGAATTGTGATGGCAGTTTCCATCAATGTCTCGCTACGTGGACCTAGACGTCCAAACGTTTAGGGAGGAAACAATTGCAAAATTGATCGAGGTTGCTGAAGTTATGCTTCCAGACGGATGCCTCCAGACGGGCCAGTGGACTTCATCCCGCCCAATCCACGAGGGGGGATAGGCCCCCCTGAGCCTCTTACATGGGCTCCATACTTGGGAGAAGAGCCATGGCTCCGTCCTGAAGCTGATACCTATGGGTTCTAGTAATAAATAGTTTTTTCCTTCTTCCAACAAATGTACGTTTGTAAATATGCAGCTATACATGTACATTTATATTTTTTTGCACATATCTAGTGTTATTGGAGAGAGAACATCAATTGTAAATGCACTTTTAATTTGAAAATCAAAGGATCAAATTTGCTACTGTGTTCCTTTATCACTGCTTGTTTTCTTACTTTAAGCCTTTTTTGTGTACATAAAAATTCAATTGGGGAATTTTTGCCTTCATTACATTGTTTTAAACAATAAAGCATTACAAAAGCAATGTTCTGAATAGATAAGTTTATTGCATATGGAAAATACATTGTCACCGTATACATGGTCACATCATATATCTTCTAGTGCCTCCAATTCATGTGGGGCTACAACATCTTTACAAATGATCTGATGCTCTCTTCTTTTACTTAGCTTCCGACCATCGAGCTTGAAGCAAAATTGATCTGGAGGATTCTGAATAGCTACTTCTAATTCCTTCCTAACATATTCAAGAGTCCAATTCTCTTCCACTTCCAATGTCAAAGATGGGTGACCCTGTCGAATCATAACTATATCTATCAAGCAAGAGTGGCTGCCATCTCTTGTATCTTGGTCCATGCTTTCCCAGTTGTTGTTGATCCATCGCCACCTTCTATAAGTAAATGACATGCACAGATGTTGCCTGGCAATATAGTATCTGATTCCAATATATCATTAGGATAATTTTTCGAGTATAATCAAATAAGCGTTGTAACTGTTTCACAAAAATATATTATAATGTCATAACACTCACCGAAATGCAATGTCGGAGGTGTTCAATCGACATTCGATCAAATCGTCTCCCTTTGATGATTTCACTCTCCAACCTTTGTCAAACAAATGATCAAGCCAGGCTTCATCTATATCTTTGCACACAAAAGTTGTTCTAGTTTTTCTCAATTGTTTACAATCAGAAAATAAATGAACAAAGCATGCAATTGGAACAAACAAACTTAAGTGGACATTTCTTGCACCAATGTTAGGCTTCATAGCACATTTAATATCATTAAACATTTTGGTCCTGTATGACTCTATCACTTCTGTGTCAAGCAATGGCCACTCAGGACTATCAAGTGCGGGCCACGGAATACGTTTCAACTTTCCATGTCGACTTGATTAAGTGGGCAAGGTATAAAATGAGTCATAGAAATATGTTCTACTTCTTGCGAGATCACTTGGTGCACGACCTTCATATTGAAGTTCCCCCACCTCACCATGTACGACATTCAAGAATCCCGTCAAGCATTGTGCAAGCTCGCACTCCTGAAGATTGGATGGGTACAAATCTGTGCAAGACAGAAAAAAGTATATCAATCACCTTATTTGCAACATTGAAATACAAAACACAAGCACTTACAATGTGGTCTGTGTCTTGGAAGTCCTTCCAATGGAAAGTGTCAAGCAAAACTTGCAAAAGTAAAGGACAATGCTGAACTAGCCCACTGAAAACACGACGATGCTATCGCCCGGAGTACCTAGGAAAGAAAGGGGGAGCTATTAGTTGAGGTCTAAAAATTGAATGATGCCAACCAAGCCTTGCAAAAGAGAATGAGCACCTCAAAGAACAGCTGGTCATAGCTCAACAGCTCCGTGGGCCAGCCTGGACAACCCTTTCTTTGAAGCTTCTCACATGTGATGTTCTCTGAGTTGCTAAGAGCTAACAAAGAACTACCACCATACTTCAAAAATGTAGAGAGGATCAGGTCAACACTCACCAGGAAAAATCTTTCCCCGAAACATCCATGCTCACAATTTTTGTTCTCACAGACACTGGGAGGGAAGGAGGATGCTTCCACCTAGAATGCAACCACCACAAGTGTCAACATCTGGAAGTGGAGTATCGGAGACCCAAAAGTAGAAAAGGAGAAAAGCTCACCTACAGACAACCCAGAATAGTATGAAGAAGCTCTACAGGTCAAGTGGAGGTCCATACCAATGGCGAAAAAGAAGATTCTAGGGCAAACCCCACTCAGACCATTGATATAAGTTTTTGATCAAAAGACACAATAGACCAACAACAGGGGTTTGGGATGCTCAGAAGAGCAGGTAGAAAGACTAAAAAGGATGCAAAAGCAGCAACCTACTCAGATGACATATACATCCTGGAGCATACTTCCTAAAAAACGTTCATAAGTTTCAAATAGAAATTTGTCAGGGAGACTGATTCAGGAGCAGAAGCTCAAGCACCGGGCATGCCAGATGTGTTGTACCCCACAGCCCAGTGGTGGCAGAAAGTGCCAAAAATCCACTCCTCACATCGTGAGCACCACCTCAATATCACACATGTGGAGATGGAGAATTGTAACCACTAGAGCAAGAAAAAGAAGACTCAACATAAAAGGGCACCCGGTCACTACAGATGGTGACAAGAGGATAGCACAATATTAGGTGGGAATAGAGATAGATGCTTAGGTAGATGGAATCTATGAGAAGAGTGCCATTGTTGTATGCTCTCAACTATTAGTTGACAGTTGTGCCATGAAGCTGGAGAGTGTGTTTGTACTTAGGGAATGTTAGCACTATTGGGAAACTATTCTGTATCGATCTGTCATGTTTCTAGAATATAACTAAGAGAAAGCTTGCCATTTCATTGTTGTTCCAAGTTGTCCTCTATGACTAAGTCCACAGTGTCACTGTTCTACTAAATATGCTATCTATTCATAAGAAAGGGAGTGAGATGTTAGTGGAGTGTTGTAGAGAGAGAGAGAGAGAAAGAAAGAGAGAGAGAGAGAGAGAGAGAGAGAGAGAGAGAGAGAGAGAGAGAGTGAAGGGTTTCTCAATAGATTCATGTTAGTGTGACCCCTTGACCACATATGGGAGTTGATGTTTGTACCCACAGAAACTCTGGTGGGTGACTACACGTCTCCCACGGCATTGCCGAAGTAGTCTATTACCATAGGTTGTTGTCTTGCCTTTTCGTGAGGGAAATCAACGAGAAACAGTCACCACCATGAAGTGGTCTTCATTCTCACCTTGTTTTTCAGTTCCCTCCTCCACCTCTCCTACTTCCTTTGTTTCTTTCATGGATTTTGAAGAAGCACCTTTTTTTGAAGACTTAGAAGATTGACTTGGATTTCTTCATGGAGGAGCGCAATCATCATCATCTTGTTCTTGCACTATTTTCCTCCTCTTCTTTGTACTTGTCACTTCTTGGCTTCCTTGTCTAGCAGCTCTTTAAGTGTTGTGCACGCTTTTGGATGTGGGGTTTCCTTTGATGTGTTTGGATCAATCTAAACACATCGACATATACAAGACAAATTACTCTCAGTAAAATTGTTGAAATCCATGGATCAAGCTCTCCTACTAGTAAAACATCTACCTAGTCAAGCCTAATCCTACACTAATTAACCATGATTAATGTGATTAAACTAAGGTAGATGTAATCGAAGTTTACTTATGATGATGAGTGTGTGTGCAATAGACTCAAGCACAATTAGGTTACAAGATTAACACTTGTATTTATAGAGAGGCTTCAGATGTGTGCAAGGAGGGATATGATTTCATTGCTTGGAATGGCCCCCTTTTATGAGGAGGTACACCCTTGGGCTTTTACAACAATGTGGGATATATCCCTTTTCTCATGTGGTTTCATGCTATGCTTTGTGCTTTCTTGGCTTACTCAACTCACTCCCTACCTTTGTTACCATATTATAGTAGTGATGTGTGTGAACACACTTAGGACCGCCGGGGCACTTTTTCCCTCACTAGGAGGTTTTTTCCCCCGTGCATTATATATACGCCCATTATCTTCTAGGGCTTGTTATCTTTCATTTTTGGCACTCATAATACACTACAGTGTTGTGCTCAAGCTTTATCATCTTCTTGAAGTTGTGTGTGCATTCCTGCAACCCTAATTCCAACAATTGGTATCAGAGCAGGCTTCCTCCTCCCGGGCAGCATCACCGGCACCTGCCGCTTCATCTCCTCCGATTGCAACGAGGTTTCACGAGCGTCTGCAGGTTAGTATATGCCATGGGCAAGCCCGTAGGGCTTGTTCGTTTCAGAATTTTGATCTGAAGTCATTTCGCCCTCCGTTTTTGCATTCCAAGTACTGCGCAGGCAAAATCGTCCTACTGTGCAGATTTTCTGTCAAGATTAAAATCTGCAGGACAGGTGCCCATTCGTCTGTTTTGGGCTGTGCTACATAGCACAGGTCGATTTTATACAGGTTTATCTCTTACAGACAGCATTTGCATCTAGTAGTACAGTCATTGGCCATGGCTGACAACAATGATGTATTCCGCATGTTGGCTGCTGAGGATAAGTTGGATGGCACCAACTATCCATTGTGGGCATATATGATGCGACATGTATTGGTAGCAAAGGGGTTATGGAACATTGTGCAGGGTATTGATGCACGTCCTATTGTGGCTGGGAATGCTGCAAACACATCAGAAACAGGTACTGTTGATGATGGTGCAGGCACAAGTGCTGTAGCAGCTGTTCGAGAACCACCACTTTCAGCAGAGCAGATTCGTTGGGATGGTAGAGATGCGCAGGCTCATGCCTTGATTGCGCTGTCTGTCAAACGTACCATTATCCCACATATTCGCTCCTGCAAGACTTCTAAGGATGCTTGGGATGTACTTGCCACATTGTATCAGGCAAGAAATGAGGCTCGTGTTGCTTATCTCCGAAAACAGTTGGAGAGTGAGCATATGAACGAAGGTGATTCTATGGATAGCTTTTTGACAAAGATCAAGGATTTCAAAGAGCAGCTCATTTCTGCAGATGAAATCCTGTCAGACAGTTCACTTGTGCAGACTGTTTTGAATGGTCTACCAGATTCTTATCAGGGTTTTGCTTCCACTCTTCGCTTGATGATGAAAGGCAATCCCAATGCCTTATCATTTGAGGAGTTAGTTTCTGTTTTGCTGCAAGAAGACCAGTCAAGGCAAAACAGGAATATTATGCGTGTCGCAGATCAAGCTTTCGTTGCTAGTCAGAGAAGCGGGAAAGGTAAAGCTGGCTTTTCTTCTAGTAAGCAGAAATCTGCAAATGCTGCGCAACCAAAGAAGGAAGACAAAGATGAGAAGAAGGGTGACAAACAGAAGACATTTTGCAAGTACTGTAAGGGAAATGATCATGTCATCAAAGCGTGTCCTAAGCTGGCTGCGAAAGAGGCTAAGAAGAAAGAGGCTGGTATGGCTGTTGCAGATGCCTCTCCTTCTAACAATGAATCTGCTAATGTTGTGCTAGATACAGAATGGGCATTCAATGCGCAGTGCAGTTATGACCCATCTTTGCATGACACATGTATGTCTGCAGTAGATTCAGATGTATGGTACTTTGACAGTGGTGCCACTAAGCATATCACCTCGCAGCGCAGTTTATTCACTTTCCTTGAGTCTGCTCCCACAGGGAATACTGTCACTTGTGCCAATAACTCCTCTTATCCCGTTGAAGGAGTTGGACAGATTGTGTTGAATGTTGCAAATGGCAACACCTTTACACTTTTTGATGCATTGTATGTGCCAGGGATCAAAAAGAATCTGCTGTCAGTCTCCGCATTTGCCAAAACAGGTTTGGTTGTAAAATTTGTGGATGACAGATGTACTGTTCATGATCTCTCTTGTGGTGACATCATTGTAGCATCTGGTTCACTATGTCGAGGGCTGTATAAGCTCAATATGGATGGCAAATGTGTAGAGGATTCAGCATGTGCTATTATGGATACGCAGGCTATTTCAAATGCAAAACTGTGGCATGCACGTTTTGGTCATCTGAATTTTGCAAGTTTGCTGCGCCTGCAGAAATCTGAAATGGTGTCTTCTTTGCCTAAGCTTGAGGCACCTGTCAAGCATGTTTGTGAGGGCTGCATATTGGGTAAAATGCAGCGTGCTTCCTTTCCCAAAGATGGATCAGTGAGAGCTGATCCATCTTTGGCACCTGTCAAGCATGTTTGTGAGGGCTGCATATTGGGTAAAATGCAGCGTGCTTCCTTTCCCAAAGATGGATCAGTGAGAGCTGAACGCAGATTGCAGCTTGTTCACAGTGATGTTTGTGGTCCCATGCAAACTCCATCATTTGGAAACTACCTTTACTTCGTGACTTTCATTGATGATTTTACCAGGCATGCATGGGTATATCCTTTGAAGGCAAAGTCCGAAGTGTTTTTGTGCTTCAAACAGTTTTTGGTTATGGCTGAAAATGTGTCAGAAAGTAAGATGGGCACCCTCCGTTCAGATCGAGGGGGGGAGTATATGTCTTCAGAATTTAATGCATTTCTGGCTGAGCGTGGGATAAAACACCAATGTACAGTGCCGTATACACCACAGCAAAATGGTGTGGCTGAGAGAAAAAACAGGTCTCTCATGGAAATGGCAAGATGTATGGTTAAGAGTCAAAGTCTACCACATGGTTTTTGGCTTGAGGCTGTCATGTGTGCCACTTATGTACTAAACAGGTGTCCCACCAAAGCATTACAGGTTGTCACTCCATATGAGGCTTGGCATGGCCGCAAGCCATCTGTTGGCCATTTACGTGTTTTTGGTTGCCTGGCATATGCATTAGTGCCTGTGCAACATCGCAGAAAATTGGATGACAAAGCTGTCAAATGTATTTTTGTTGGATATAGTGCTGAGAGCAAAGGCTATCGTTTGTATCATCCACAGACAAAGCGCATTTTGGTTAGCCGTGATGTTGTATTTGTGGAAGATGCAGTTCAGCCCTTGGTTTCATGTACTAAGGAGACAGATATCAGCTCACGTGATGTCTATGATACATTGTTGCCTCTTTTCAGTGGTGCACAGTCAAGTGCAATACCTCATGAGGCAGTTTTTCAGCCTATGCAGGTTTTAAATGATGGCACAGATCAGCCTATATCTGATGCAGATGTGCATGATGCACTTGAGGATGAGAGACAAGAGATTGAGGGCTCTAGGAATATGCCTAGATGGCTGGTGCAGACTTTGCGTGACAGCAAGTTGGATGCCCCTTTGTCTAGTCGCACTCGTTCTGGCTCTCATGGTGCCTCTTATGCGTCAGATTGTTATGCATTGGCTGTTTCTAGTATGTGCGATGAAAGTGAGCCTGTTTCATTTGATGAGGCACAAAGTTCAGAAAATTGGATGGCTGCTATGCAAGCAGAATACGATGCTATTATGAAGAATGGTACATGGTCTTTATGTGACTTGCCCCTTGGCAAGAAGGCCATTGGCACTAAGTGGGTATACAAATTGAAGCGTAAGCCTGATGGCACAGTGGATCGCCATAAGGCTAGGCTTGTTGCAAAAGGTTATGCTCAAGAGAAGGGCATTGATTTTGATGAGACTTTTGCTCCCACATGTCGTATGACCACTGTTCGTAGCATCTGTGCATTAGCAGCTCATAATGGTTGGAATGTACATCAGCTGGACATAAAGACTGCGTTCTTAAATGGAGATTTGCATGAGGAGGTGTATGTATCGCAGCCTCGTGGTTTTGTTCAAAGAGGGCAGGAAAACAAAGTGTGCAGGTTAAAAAAGGCTTTATATGGTTTAAAGCAAGCTCCACGAGCTTGGTATGAAAAAATACATGCATATTTGACTGCACATGGGTTTCAGAATAGTCCAACAGAAAGCACTTTGTATGTTAAACGTGTGGATGGTGTACATCTAATCATTGCTCTCTATGTCGATGACATGCTGCTCACAGGACCAAATGAGAGTCATATTGCTGATTTTAAGGCTGATTTGAATGCCTCTTTTGAGATGTCAGATTTGGGGCATTTGCATCATTATTTGGGGATACAATTTAAGCAGTGTGATGGAGGTATTGCTTTGTGTCAGACAAAGTATATTGAAACATTGTTGCGGAGATTTGGCCTTGAAGACTGCAAGCCTATTGCTACTCCAATGGAGACAGGTTTGAAGTTGAGTCTTCATGATGCTGGAGATCACTTTGATGTCACACTCTATCAGACAGCTGTTGGTTGCCTCATTTATGTATGCATTACGAGGCCAGACATTCAGTTTGCAGTCTCACAGGTGAGCAGATTTATGCATAGCCCAGGCATTAAGCATTGGCAGGCAGTGAAGCGTATCTTTCGCTATTTGAGTGGTACTCGGCATCTTGGGTTGTTTTATCCCAAGGGGGGATCATTGCCGCCAGATTTACATGTTTTTTCAGATTCTGACTGGGCTGGTTGTTATGACACACGCGTGTCCACGAGTGGTTTTTGCTTCATGCTTGGAAGCTCATGCATATCATGGTTGAGCAAGAAGCAGCCTACTGTGGCCACTTCTAGTTGTGAAGCTGAGTATAGGGCAGCTTTCACAGCTACGGTTAAGTGTGTGTGGCTCAGACGCCTTATGGCTGATTTGGGTGTTGGGCAGCCATCTGCCACCACCATCTTCACTGACAATCAGAGCGCATTGGCAGTTGCGCGGAACCCAGTGTTCCATGCTCGTACGAAGCACATTGAGGTGCACTACCATTATGTCAGGGAGAGACTCTCTGCAGGAGAGATCAGTTTGGCTTATGTGCCAACACAGGATAACATTGCAGACCTTTTCACAAAGGCTCTGCCTCGTGAGAAGTTCGAAGCTTTTCGCAAAGCTTTGGGCTTACTCCCTTTTGTGGATTCGTCCACATAGCTAGACACTTCCCTATACATGAGTGCTAGCTCTTGTTCACCGCATCACTCCAGGGGGGATTTGTTACCATATTATAGTAGTGATGTGTGTGAACACACTTAGGACCGCCGGGGCACTTTTTCCCTCACTAGGAGGTTTTTTCCCCCGTGCATTATATATACGCCCATTATCTTCTAGGGCTTGTTATCTTTCATTTTTGGCACTCATAATACACTACAGTGTTGTGCTCAAGCTTTATCATTTTCTTGAAGTTGTGTGTGCATTCCTGCAACCCTAATTCCAACAACCTTTTCCTTGTGCTCTTTGGCACCACATTTCTCAACACCCCCCCTTGGTGCCAAATCTTTGGGCTACTCAAGGTGGTCGGATGTGAGGTTTTACAACATATTTTTATCCCCCTTAATGGTGACTTGACCTATCTTTAAAGCCTAGAGGTCATTTCTAAGAGTAAGGTCCCCCCCTTGATAGAGACTTGACCTACCTTTGAGGTCCAGAGGTCTCTTCTAAGAGTAGGGTTACAACAATCTTACTCCCCCTAGGTGCTCAACCGGCTACTCTTAGGTGGTCAGGTAGATACACACAACAAATGATTTTTTGGCCTACTCATTTGGTGTCCTTTACAACATATGATTTAGGTTAGGGTAGTGGTTGGTAGCTCGATGTTGCTTAATGCTTCTGCTGGCTTGATATCTCCTTGCTTTTCCTTGATGATGATCCCTTGTTGCTTTCTTTGTTCTTCATGTCGATGTCATTACCTTCTTCACTTTGTTTACTGCTTCTTGGCTCTTGGTCTTTTCTCTTTGGCTTGACTCTTGTCTCTTTGATAGCTTCCTTACTGTGGATGCCATGTTGTATGCTATGGTCATCTCATGCACTTGTTCTTTAGACATGCTTAGGATTGTGCATTCATGTTTTTCTTTGTGAGGTGCTTGATTTGCATGAGGATATGTGCCCCTTCCCCAGTGAGCTTCCCAATGTTTGATGCCATGAGAGGGTCTTACCATGAGCTTGTGAGACAAGTCTCTATGGCAGTGTATGTGCTCTCTTACAAGATTCGGCTCTAATTTTTCGTGCAATGATTGATTGCGGGATAATGCAAATGATAAGATGCAAGCTTATGTACTAACAATGAACTGAATGTAGTGAAACCCGCTTTGAAATTGATCAATGCAAATAGATGTGATAAAGTTGGATGCAAGAGAGAGATCCCCACAATAGATTTACACCCTACTTTTCCAATTTTGAACTTTAATTGACCCAAATTTTGCTAATAGAGCACTAATAATGGTGATTAGTGCTAACAAAATGTGCTTAATAATGGTGATTAGTGCTTAATAATGATGATTAGTGCTTAATAATGGTGATTAGTGCTAACAAAATGTGGAGGATGGAATTGAGCTTGTAGATGCAACCATTGAAGGGAATTTTTGCTTAGCACACTTTCCCTTGATAGATTGAAGTGATTTAAGTCCAAAAATGTAGCTCAAGTTGCCCGTAAAATACGTAAATCTACTGAAAAACATGACTGGTCTTTAGCTTCTCGCGTGTCATATACTGCATTAATGCTCACAAGGTTTAATATGTGGAGTGATCGAGTATTGAGTTGCAAGCTCCTAAGAGGGATTTCCCTAATTACACTAGGTGAATGGCTTGAATAACCAGGCTGTAGGGGAAAACAATGATTTTGCATAGTGTAGTACAAATTTCAATGAATCCTCCTAGCCAAGGGTTAGCCTTTGGTTGCTAAAGATTTTCACAAAATTTGAAGGAAAATGATTGGGAGAATGGGCAATGGCAAGCTAATCAATTTCTGACCACAAGGGGAAGAAGAAGATAAGGTGAGATTAGGTCCACTAATGATGTAATTCGTCGAAGATAATATTGAAGAAATGCTAAGGAGAAGCTCAAGGAGAGAGGGAAGGCTCTGATACCATGTTGAAATCTATGGTCAAGCTCTCCTAATAGAAAAATTTCTACCTAGTCAAGCCTAATCTTACACTAATTAAAAATGATTAATCTGATTAAACTAAGGAGGATGTAATCTAAGTTTACTCATGATGATGAGTGTGAGCAATAGACTCAAGCATAATTAGGTTATGAGATTAAGACTTGTACTCACAGAGAGGCTTAAGTGTTGAAATTCATGGATTAAGCTTCCTAATCACAATCAACTATCTAATTAACATGTGATTAGTGCTAAGCTAAGCTAGGGTGGGTGATACCTAATCACAAACATAATGAATGAACTAAGCTAATTTAGCTTAAGACTCAAGCACAATTAGGTTACAAGATTGAGACTTGTACTCATAGAGAGGCTTGAGAGCTTGCTACATTTCGCATTGCTTGAAATGGTCCTCTTTTATATGAGGAGAGTACAACAAAGCTATGATAGCTCATGTGGGATAACTTGGCTAGGTGATGTGGCACTCTAGTATCACTCATTTCAACACCCTCCCTTGATGCTAGATTGGGTATAATTTTTAGCCTTTCACTCTTCCTCTCTCTCCCCTTGTGCTAGGCTACTTTGGCCCTTATGCTACTTTGGCTATGAATTTCAGCTTGAAGGCGCATCATATGGCCTCAAAGACTGATTACATCACACTTTTTATAGAGATAAGAGGGGTGAAAAGGTACAATGGTTCTTTCTTTAGAACAACGTGTCTTCAGCTGGGGCAACTTTGACCTCGATGTAGTTTTCTTGCTTCTTTTTGTGATAGCAATATTCTTCTAGGTGCCCAAATTTTACATAATAGTCACAAACAAGCTTTGGTTTATCTTTATTGCAACATTCATTCTTGGTATGACCAAGTTTTCCACAGTGATAACATCTTGGAAGTTGAGATGTTGATTGATTTGTCCTTTGAAATCTCCCACCCTTGGTATGATTGCTCACTTGAATTTATGATTCTTTATCCTTGAATTTTGGTTCTTGTTTAAATAGAGAGGATTCTATATCTTGAAGTTTAGTGTTGGGCACATTTTTAAAGTGTAGTAACAAGTGATTCATAAGGTTCTTTGTCAACACTTTTTAACAATACGGCAATAGATTCATCTTCCTCAATGACTTTCTTTAATGCACTAAGTTGATGCTTGATACCTTTGAAGTTACTGATGTGTTGTGCCATGGTCTTGGTCTTCTTCTTGTCAAGCTTGTAAAACTGTATGAGAAGGTTGATCTTTGAGCTCTTTGAGTTAGTGCTGAAAATTTTGTTGAGTTCTTGCCATGTCAACTTGGCATCCTTGATGCCAACAATGTGACTAATCATATTGTAATCAATATTTTGAGCGATAAGGCCCAATTCTTTGTTGTTTTGAAGTGGCTCATCCTCAATAAGGTGTGCCAGAGCCCCTTACGCATAAGCAAGTACATCCTCAATAAGGTGTGCCAAAGCCCCTAAGCAAGTACATGGACTTACTTTGCCATCAATAAGGTGTGCCAGAGCCCCTTACGCATAAGCAAGTACATGGACTTGCTTTGCCATGTGAAAAAGCCATCACCATTAAATCTTGAGACAACTTCTACATGCTCCATGATGAGAAGGGGGTCTTACCTCTTGAGTTAGTGCTCAGGCGCAGTGTCTAACCCTTTTACAAGTGATTTGCAAACTATATACTAGAGATAAACTCAATGCGATGAAAGAATCACTTAAGTTTGAGCAATGCAAGTGGTTGAGATGAATTTTGATGCAACAAAGAGTTTCCCACAATGGAATAGCATTGTAATTTTTTAATTTTGTCTTTGATTAACCTCAATTTCTGCTAAATGATTAATGATAGTGATTTAGTGTTAATCACTAATGATAGTGATTAACAGAGTTGAAAAGTGGAGGTTGAAAATGGGCATGTGAAAGCAACCATTGAGAGGGCTTTTTTCATGAGGGTGTTGCCCTAGATGAGAGAAAGAGTCCTATATAGAAAAGATAGCTCAAACTTCATAAAACAGGCAAAAATTATCGATTTCATTCTCCTGGTTATTTGCTTGTTGTGGTTGCGTCTGATGAGATGAAATGAGTCAAGATTGCATTTATGGATAACTTACACTATTGCTAAGCTAGCCCTAAAGTGGCTTGGACTGAGCAGCAGTTGTGGAGAAATCAACAAAAGACTAGTCAGTGTTTTAGCATCGTTTTCGAGTTGTAGGAGATGATTTTGACTAATTCTTCTTTGCCACTAGTTAGCTTTTAGTTGCTAAACATGTATACAAAGTTTGGAGACAAATGGCTAGGAGAACGGGAAATGGCAAGCTTGTGAAATTTGGGCCACAAGTGGGTGAAAAAGATAAGCTTAAGATTAGTAGTAGGTAATTAGATGATTAATGAAGAGATTATACTAATATGAGTTAAAGCTAAGCTAATGGAGAGCTTAAACCAAGCTCTAATACCATGTTAAAATTCATGGATCAAGCTCTCTAATCACAATCAAATATCTAATTAGATCTTAATCCTAATCTAATTAACATGTGATTAGTGCTAAGTTAAGCTAGCATGGGTGATACCTAATCACAAACATAATGAATGAACTAAGCTAATTTAGCTTAAGACTCAAGCTAAATTAGGTTACAAGATTGAGACTTGTACTCATAATGAATGAACTAAGCTAATTTAGCTTAAGACTCAAGCACAATTAGGTTACAAGATTGAGACTTGTACTCATAAGAGGGAGGCTTGAGAGCTTGCTACATTTTGCATTACTTGAAATGGTTCTCTTTTATATGAGGAGAGTACAACAAAGCTATGATAGCTCATGTGGGATTACTTATCTAGGTGACTTGGCACTCTAGCATCACTCATTTCAACATTGAGATGTGTGCAAGCGATATGATTTCATTGCTTGAAATTGCCTCATTTTATATGAGGAGGTACACCCTTGGGCTTGTACAACAATGTGGGATATATCCCTTTGCTCATGTGGCTTCATGCTATGCTTTGCACTTTCTTGGCTTACTCAACTCACTCCCTACCTTTTCCTTGTGCTCTTTGGCACCACATTTCTCAACAAAAACAAAAAAAAAGTGCATAATTACAAAGGTGGGAGCGATATATAACAACACTTATGCAATCTCTTTTCTTGGCCATACAATGATGTAACCTATGGTTTAATTTAATGTGAGGATATCACCATCTTCAAGGGGAAAAGGAAGAGGTACTTCTTCCACTTTGACATCTTCAATTGACACGCCAACGTGCCCAGGCGGAAAACAAATTCCATGGACGGTATCCACAATGGGGTTTACATGCAACACGGTACCAGTAGCTACTTTCGTGCCATTGAACATTAGGAACACTCGTGTTCCTCTTTTGAGTTAGGGAGGCACAATGTAGAAAAGTGGACAAGCAAGAGACGAGAGAGAGAGAAGTAAGAGATTGCTAAATAAGACTGCTCGAAAGGAGATTGGAAGAGGAAAGAAAGACACCAAGAAAAGGAGATTGGAAGAGGAAAGAAAGACACCAAGAAAACAAAGTGAACAAGAAAGAAATAGACCAAGAAGATATAAATAAAGGAAGAGGAGATATAAATAAAGAAAAAGATATAAATAGAGAAAAAGATAAAGATAGAGAACCATTGGCACCTTGCTTCAAGAGGTAGCGCAAGCTTATGGAAGGATCTGAAGGATTAGACGGAGGGATACCTCGGGGGGGGGGGGGGGGGGGGGGGGGCATGCAAGAATTCATAGAGCTTGATAGCTTTAATGAGTTAGAGGGAGATGAAATTGAACCCCATGAGATCACCGGCACCCCCACAGTTTGAGTAAATAGTTTGAGTAAATAAGCTCGGATAATATATTTAAAGGTGATGAGCTCAATGCTGCATTGCCACCAATAACCTTCGACGGCCTCCAAGTCATAGCAATCCTGGATGGGGGAGCATAGAGGAAGAGACCGAGCTCATCACTCTACACATAACAGAATTCCAGGATTGCTTCGTCTGAAAGTACATAGATATGAAGGGTGTACCTCCAAAGTAGTCAAGCACACCATTTTGATGGTCGATGGAGCATGATCGGTCAAACAAAGGGCTTACCCTATGAATCCAAAGTATTCTAAGATGTTCTAGGAAGAAATTGATAGACTCATTGATGCTGGATTCATCTACAAAATAGAGCACACATAATGGGCATCACACATAGTGATAGTGCCCAAAAAAGAATGGGAAGGTAAGAGTGTGTGTGGACCTCAAAAAGGTCAACTTTGCCACCATATGAGATCATTATCCCTTACTCTTCACTAAGCACATGCTCAAATAGGTGTCACAGGAAAGGAAGCCTACAGCTTCCTTGATGGATTTTCTGGCTACAACTAGGTTTTGATCGACCCCAAGGATTAGCACAAAACAGCCTTTGCCATAGAATGGGAAACTTACACATATTGTGTCATGCCCTTTGGGTTGACCAATGCCCCCGATACCTTCCACTGAATAATGTGCATAGCCTATAAGAAATATCTTTGAAAACTCCTTGAGGTATTTATAGATGACCTCTATGTCAACTCCTCGTGGAAGGCACACCTTGACTGTTTACGTAAGGTGCTAGAAAGATGCAGGTTGTACTGTATTTCTTTGAACCCACTCAAATGCCAGTTTTGGGTGAGGCATGGAGTTATCCTGGGACACATTGTCTCTCGATAGGGAATCTCCATGGATAATAGCAAGGTGCAGCTCATCCTTGAACTTCCCCCACCCACCAATTTCAAGGGAGTCCAGCGTTTCATGGGACATGCTGGCTATTATTGGTGTTTCATTTTTATGTATGCTGATATAGCTCGACCTCTTTATTGACTCAATCCTTTTTGAGTGGACGGAGGAATGCCGACAGGCTCTCAACAAGAAAGCATTGGCTAGTTATCCTATTCTATGGTCCCCCAACTGGGACATTATCTTTTATGTCCACATCGATGCCTCTGCCTTTGTTGTTGAATGTGTACTGGCCCACCCTGGTGGCAAGATGTATTTCCCCATCAGCTTTGCTAGTAGCCGCCAACTAAACGAGGCCGAGAGAAGTTCCGCCATTATCTTCGCGACTAAGAATCCCCAACATCGAGCCGCTCGTGCGAGTTGATGATGATTTACTAGATGCTGCCCTGTTCTAATTATGTTTTATTCCTGAATGGGCCGAGGAGGTAGCAAACTTTCTAGTAGCTAATGGCTTACTAGTTGACCCCCTCCTAAATAAGGACTATGCTTGATGCCTCATTAAATAGGTGGCCCCCTATTAAGTCCTTGTAGACCAACTCTACACGCAGGGGAAAGATAAGATTATCAGATGCTATGTCCGTGAAGATGAATATGTCTTCCTTATAGAATAGGCCCACTCTGCCTATGCTGTAGGGCACTTTATAGCAAATATCACTACATGCAAGTTCTCACATTCGGGTTATGGTGGCCCACCTTAATGGCTGATACAGTAGAATACGTCAAGCGGTGCGATGAATGCCAAACGAGTGGCAATCCCCCGCTTTAAGGACAACATGCCCCTAAACCATGTTGTGTAACCATTCAAAAAGTGGGGCATTGATTTCATTAATCCCACGGCTAGGTACACTTAAGCCCGATATATAATCATCGTGGACTATAGCACAGAATGGGTCAAAGATTGGGCTACTCGTAAAGCTAATGTGCACTCTATCGCAAAATTCCTATATAAGTCATAATAATCACACACTTCGGTTGCCCCCTTAAGCTTGTGAATGACAATGGAACATACTATAATGAGGTAATTCAATTCCTCTTACAAGAATTCCTCATACAAAAGTTTCCCCATATTACCCCCAAGCTAATGGCCAAGCAAAAAACACTAACAAAGTTCTATGTGCCATTCTCACCAAAACTATTGAGGCTAACTGCCGCTAATGGTTGGGAACAAAAGTTGCCGGCAACACTCTGGGCCTATCAAACTTCCTATAAGGCTATTACCAAAGCCATACCCTTCAGTTTGACCTATGGTACTAAAGCGGTTATGCTAATGGCCTTCTTGGTCCTAAGCTTACGCATTGCTGTACACTCACGGGGAATGTCTTAGACTGTCACTTGTTCGAACTTGAAAAGCTTGACAAAACACGCCTCCTAGTTGTATATAGCCTGATAGTAGAAAAGCTAAGGCATAAAAAATGGTTCAATGATCAATTGAAGGACAAGAAAATGAACGAGGGCAACATGCTCCTCCTCTTTAGCACAAAAACACATAAAAATAAACTCAAGCTCAAAGGCTTAGGACCCTTCCTAGTCACTAAGATAACCCCGCAAGGCATTGTGTGCATAGAGACACTCGACAATGTCGAAATGGCAGGATATTTCAGCGGGTAGCAAGTTAAAATGCTACTATGGCCCACTAACCGAAACCAACCTAAGGGCCATTAATGACAAAAAAACAAAGAAAAAAGGACCACAAATAAATGAAACACATAGACCAACAAGAGGCTCAAGCAAGGCAAGCCAAACTTAGGCAGAAAAATATAGTGGTCAACATGGCTCAAGTTGTAGACGTCAAAGAAGAAGATTGGGAGATGAAGCGTGCTCAGTTATGGTTAGGAGTGATCACCTCAATGAGCTTCACCCAAAAATTAGCTCTTGTAGATACATGGGCTAATTACAACCTAATGTCTCATGAGACATGGATTTCAATCGAGGAACCCCCACTGAAAGAGACTTCTGCCCACGGTCACAACAGTGGCATCTCAAGAAGTTCACTGCTTAGGCACAGTCACACTTTTATTCCACATTGGAAATAATCCATTGGAAGGGAAGTTTTATGTGATGCTTGCAGGAACCATGCTTAAAGAGATACTTCTCAAAAGAGGTTGGATGGGACACAACCGGTGCAACATAGACTGGGATGCAAGGACCCATCATTATTAGGCTCCCTCGGAGTACTCCCAATTAGCCATTAACCTCTCCATCCTCAGGTACTCCCTCATCACTAGCCTCTAAACTCCCCAAGGAATTCCCAACCTTGCCATCCCCTAATTGGAACTTCCTCCTCCATTTTGCAAATTGGGCATGCAATCAGTATGAATCCGGCAATGGGGTGCTGGCTACATAGCCCACAGGTGCAAAACCTATTCCGCAAGGTGCCCTCAAAAAATAAAAATAAAAAATCTTATTTGCCACACGGCCATACCAAATTTGCCACTGCTATATCATCCTCAGATCCAACTGCCATGGCCATACCATTTAGCATTCCAAATGCCACAATCGTGCCAACCTCCACTTGAAGTGCCACGACCATTCCATCCTTAGCTCCAACTGCCACGCCCGTTCTAACCTCAACACTCAAATGCCATGACTATTCTAAACACATGGTATGCCCGTTCCAAACATATGCCATGCCTGTACCATTCAGATGGTCTGCCCATTTCCTGGGAATGCCACACCCGTACCATCCTCTTACCATGGCTGTGTCCTTCTAAAACCTATATATATGGGCCCCATCCTCTCATTTTCTCACTTTTTTATTTTATCCTACACCCAAACTCTTGCCAAATATTTTCTCAAGCTTTCTCTTTCTGACCACCATCCCTCACCATGGATGAAACATCTGACTCCTCCCTCGAGGTCGTCAAGCACCCTACCCTTAGGAAGAAGATCTCGACGATGGGGGACGTTTCGAGGAGTACGGCTGCCACCCGCCAACCCAATTATCACACTTGGGGGAGCAACTGCCACCCAACCCAATTATCCACTTTATGATTGTTTTTTCATATAAAGGCTTGATTGTCCACTCCTTTATGAAAAACAATGATAAAGTAGAGCATAAGCTATTATATTTCACTGGATCGTGCTACCGGTCCATTGTTGCTGATGTAGCTGTTTCGCAGCCTCTACCTGGAGCAGCAGGGGCTCACAGGCCTACCCACTATGGAGACATGGGGACCTGACCTATACAGCTGTCTATATTTTACAGAGACCTACGATTCCAACCAAGCAAGAGGTCAAGTGTTGGACAATGAGGGACAGGTGCAGACAATACATCTTAGTGTTAACCTAATCCAAGAAGCCCTCCACCTCCCCTGACTAGACCAACGATATGTGCGGCTCACCAATTGACTAAGGGAACTTTCAGGGGTAGCACCACCAAAGATGATGTCGAATGAAGCAACATCACTCAAGAGGAGCTTGTGATGCCAGCAAGGGAACTATCATTTTTATTGACCACATGCAGGTAGATTTAGCAAATGCACTCTATCAACATTAGCCAAATTCCACTAGGGACGTCCACTAGGGACGCCCGTCAAACTGGGCATAATATTTGCATAAGGGCACTATCCTTTTTATCTAACTCCTTTCCCCCCTCATTACTCAGAAAAGAAGCAGGCCCCTCCTCTCCTCAATCATCCCACTTCAATATCATGGAAACCCTCTACTGGGCACGGATAGGAAGTTTCAAATCTAGCAAAGCTTATGCAAAGAGCATTCGTGCATCACATGGGGAAGACCAAACTTCACCTAGGGCTTCTCACACATGGCTTACGAGCTCATAATGCACATTATGGATTGCATTTATTGCCAGCAAGAGATTGCTTCATTGGCGCAACAATAAATGTTGCTTGCAAAGGCTTAGGAGCAGCAAAATGCAAAGGACTTGAACACCTCCATTGAACAACATCCATCTACAGTAGGTCATCGACGAGAAGGAGCAACACTTGATCAATGCCCTCTCCTCCATATCTAAACTCCATCACCAGCCAAGCAGCAAAAGAGGCAACATGGAGGGCTACCCATGACCTCTCTCTCGCCCAAGCCATAGCCAAAGATTTCTAGCAAAGAGCTACAACCATGGAAGAGGTCCTCAACAGAACAAATCTCGACTTCCAGTGCTACCATGAGATAATAGAGAAGATGCTCCATGAAAAAGAGGCACAGTTGGAAGCCACAGAATCAAGAGCCATACAGCCATCACCAACACCCTTTGGCCCCTCCTCCAATGCCACTGAGAAGAAGGTTGATGCCTTGATGGGGATACTATGACGGAGCTACCTATCCTTGCCATCCCTCCCCAAACCCTGTACTAGCTTCTCGACCTCCACTACAGGACTGTCCACCTGAGCTTGCTACAACATGACATCTTCATCAATGAACCCCTCTCCCGCACCACATACGCATACATCCTCACCAAGCTCCCACTCCACAACATCGCCCTCCTCGCTCAATTCTTCTTCCAGGGCCTCATTTCCTTCACCCACCCTGAAATCTTCTTCGACCTCTCTACCCACCCTCTCCAGGAAAACCTCATGAGCTGGTTGCACCTCCTCTGCTTTCGGAATGCCCAGGGACCTAAATGTTGTCATCGATCTCTCGGTCCTAGATGATCTCTGTCCTTACCCATATTCATCCCAATGGATAGCAAACGCCCTCTGCTACCTCCACTGCAAGGGACGGGAGATCGTACATGCAGTGTATTGTTCCCTTCGGCGAGATGAGCTCCCCCCATACTGTGGCTGACCTCATGATTCTTTATCAAAGACGTCATATCCAGATGGAGGTCATGCAAGACATGGGCATCATTCAGTTTGATGACTCTCACGTGGTGTTCCCAACAGAGTTTACACCCAAGGAAGCTACAGAGGCCAAGGTCTTCTTCAGAGCCCATGGACTCAAATATTCAGACAAAGAGGATGTGAGACCCCCGCCCCCCCTGCGGTGCCCCCTCCGAGGGGGCGCTGGCAGCAGAAGTAGCGTTAAACTCTCGTGCGGGTCTGTAAGATTCCTCCCCAGCCTCTCAAGATGTCCAGCATCTTTCCCTGTAATCAAATCCCTCTTCAAAAATATAAAAGATCTTGTTTCTACCAATTTTGACCTAGAGAGAGAAAATGTTCTAGAAAGAGAATATTCAGATTTTAAATATTTTTGGATAGAAAAATATCTCATCTTATTAAAATAAGTTCCCTTAAAACAGAAGTTCAAAAAGATTTTCAAAAGGTGCATTAGAAATTAAGTATAATATGTTCAAGAGGCATTATCCTGGGGCTGAAGATTTTTTCAAAATTTTAAATTAAGGCTCCTATGGACCAATAAGATTCATCCAAATGTACGGAGGAGATAAATGAAGAAATAAAAGAAAAATCCCCCAAAAATGAGTAAATGCTCACATAAGATGAAGAGTTGACTAAGGACAAGGTTAATAGTTAAAAAAGAGAGATATTTAGAAGTAATGATGCATTTTTGACACCTCTGCATGGGAGAATTTCCCTCATGAAGGAGGCGCCTATTTCACATGCTTGAATGAGTTTTAAACTCCCAAATAATGGGATATTTTTATCTCTCCTCTTTCCTATTTCAACTAGATCCAAAAAGTGAGCAAAACTGACCTAAATGGTCAAAAATTGACCAAACTGATCTGGAAAATTCTAGAATCAGTTGGCTTGGTTAGAAGCTCACTTTTCCTATAAATAGAAGCCCTCCCCTTTGTGAAACTTAATAGTGTTTTGCACTGTAACCCTGTATCTCCCAAGTGCCAAAAACGGTAAATTGTATTCATAATTCATTAGTTTTTGACCTTCCTTCTTCTACACTCTTGTCTCAAACAAGAGTTGAACCCTCAAACCATCAAGCCAAAGGAAATCTCTCAGATTCATTAGTAAGTTGGTGATTCTTCTCTTTTTCATTTATTTTATGGTTTTTATGGTTTTTTATGGTTTTTTATGCTTTTTGTCTTCTCTACATTGCAAATAAAGTTATGCCTCGTTGCAAAAGGCATTCCCCTCTCTTTTCTAGTAAATCCAACCATTCTCTATCCTAGGTGAATGATTAATGATTAAAGTCAAGTTTTTTATAATGTTTGTCTTAAATAAGTAGAAAAATGTTTACTTTAGAATAATTCCAATACTCTTGGTGCACTTTCAATTAATTTTAGAGACTTAAAATTGAAAAATGGTCAGCCATACAAAGGAAGTTATGGCGAAAGTTTTTAAAATTTGAAAATAAGTATTATCTTTCATTATTCTAAAAGAGTAATCCTTATGATTTCTATATTCTAAAGTGTCATTTTCATGCATAGAAGAAGCATTTTGATTATTTGTATAAAAAAAATTAGTATTATTAAAAGTATTACTTTCATTATATTTAAATTTTTATGCATAAAAGTATGCATAAAAGATTATTTTTTTTATTATAAAAGTGTTACTTTTATCATATTTGATTTTCATGCATAGAAGTATGCATAAAAGATTATTTTTTTAATTATAAAAGTGTTATTTGATTTTCATGCATACAAGTATGCATAAAAGATTATTATTTTTTATTATAAAAGTGGTACTTTTATCATATTTGATTTTCATGCATAGAAGTATGCATAAAAGATTATTTTTTTTATTATAAAAGTGTTACTTTTATCATATTTGATTTTCATGCATAGAAGTATGCATAAATTATTATTATTATTATTATAAAAATGTTACTTTTATCATATTTAATTTTTATGCATAGAAGTATGCATAAAAGATTATTATTTTTTATTATAAAAGTGTTACTTTTATCATATTTGATTTTCATGCATAAAAGATTATTTTTTTATTATAAAAGAGTTACTTTTATCATATTTGAATTTTCATGCATAGAAGTATGCATAAAAGATTATTTTTTTATTATAAAAGAGTTACTTTTATCATATTTGAATTTTCATGCATAGAAGTATGCATAAAAGATTTTTTTTATTATAAAAGAGTTACTTTTATCATATTTGATTTTCATGCATAGAAGTATGCATAAAAGATTATTTTTATTATAAAAGTGTTACTTTTATCATAATTGATTTTCATGCATAAAAGATATTTTTTATATAAAAGTGTTACTTTTATCATATTTGATTTTCATGCATAGAAGTATGCATAAAAGATTATTATTTTTATTATAAAAGTGTTACTTTTATCATAATTGATTTTCATGCATAAAAGTGCATAAAAGGATTTTTTTAATATTAAAAGTGTGATTTTCATCATAAATGATTTTTATGCATAAATGGGTGCATAAAAGATATTTTTTTATATTAAAAGTGTGATTTTCATCATAAATGACTTTTATGCATAAACATATGCATAAAAGATATTTTTTATATTAAAAGTGTGATTTTCATCATAAATGATTTTTATGCATAAATGGGTGCATAAAAGATATTTTGTTTTATATTAAAAGTGTGATTTTCATCATAAATTGTTTTTATGCATAAATGGGTGCATAAAAGATATTTTTTATTGAAAGAGTGATTTTCACCATAAATGATTTTTTTAATGATGATAAAAGTGTGACTTTCATCAGAATTGGATTTTATGCATAATTAGATGCATATAGAATCTCTATAATTAAATAAGGATTCTCTTTAATCTTCTGTAGAAAAATGAATAGGTAGATAATATGTGAGAGAAAATTCTACCATTTTATATTCACTAAGATGGTAATGAGAAAATTCAATTAAACTATCGAAGTCGGAGATCGAGATAAATGATTATTTTATTCCTTTTAAGAAATCCATGTATTCTGTAAGCAAATATTCATCGAACGAAACTTAGAAAAAGAGAAATTGAAATAGTACCTTTCAAGAAAGATAGTTTAGGAAGAACCTTTCCAGACCACCCAAACTCTGATTCAAACTATTGACCAAGACCTAATCCCTTCGTCAATGACGATGTGATCAGTTTTCAGGAAAAATGCACTCAAAACACCCACCGAATATGAAACTAGTTAAGACTTTTGATTTTGATATGAGGATCAAGTTAACAGAATTCGAGGAATTCTGTTTGGAATTCAGACCTGGATCTAGAAGTATTGGGATATGGATTTAAGATTATTCATGGTTTTCAAACAAAAATCAAAACAAAACTTGCATAGAAACCCTGTTTTCTTAAAAGACTGTCTTACATCAGAATGTTGGAGGGAGCATTTGGCATATATGTTTATCTAAGGGAAGTTCGGTTGCAACAGCTGGTGGGGAGTGTTCGAGGGACAGCTCGCGCGGCAAAGCCTGCCAAGGTCTTGACCAACCTCGGTATGGTTAAAATGGTACGCTTCCGGCATGATGGACGAGGGCCGATGAAGCGGTCCCTGAGTGAAGTGCCAGGACACCTAAGGAGGATCCTGGAGGGTTCTGACCAGGCGATGCACGGGCTCGCGGTGCCGAGGACACCCATTCATATGTCGAGGAAGATATTGTATGACAGACCAATGTTATTGTAATCTATCACTGGATCTCGTTGTTGACTCGCTGGTCGGAGAGTCCAGAGATACTGTTTTGTGAGAAACAAAGACTCAATGGAAATTTTGAAGTATATGTGTAACCAGTAATTTGTTTGTCAATGGATTGTTTTTATATTAAAGTTTTAAAGAGGAGTGTGTGCGTATCTATTTTCTAAAGCTAAAGTTAAGAAAGGCATTTCAATTATGGGTGGGTGAGTACTTGTTTGGTTCCACCGATTCCAGTGGTAGGGTGGTGGCTAACCCATGGGCCGACCCATGGGCCGGATGGGGTTAGGCTGGAATCATGGAGTTTTAATAATCAAACTGAAAAATCTTAGGATTACGCTAGGCTTAGTTAATGCCCTGATAAATTTCTCGATTGAGTGGATCAACGGATGTGCCTAATCTTGATTAGGAAAAAAGCGTTGAATTGCTCAGATGATCAAATTATATCAGTGATAGTTTCCTTCTATCTGGTTTATTCAAGTAGAGGATAGTTTAGATTTTGATCTCGTTAGAAAACTCGTTAAGAAAAATTCAAAAAGGTGGAATCGTCCCCGCTTTTCGTGCATGGAAAATTTTCCTGGTTTTGGTTTTCGGAGTGACCACCAGCCTAGTCTCGTGCCCGGACATTCGTGGGCGAGGCCCCGAGTGAGAAACCCTGCCCCGCACATGAGGGGGCTGCTTCCGCTGTCAGCTACCAGGAGTCCGGTGCGCGGAGGGGGCAGAGGGATCTCACGATTGGTATCAGAGCAGAAATTGCCTAAATTTTTTTTTTAGAAATCTGGGAAAGAAATGTTTTTCACTTGTTAATACTATGTGAATGAACTTCAAAAATTGAAATTTTATAAATTGAATTGGAAGTTTATAGATAGACACTCCAAACCTATATGGAATTCCTAGACCCTCTCTGAGTCAGGATATGATAGCTTTTGTGTTTGATCACCTCATCAACTCTGCGACGACCCGAATGAGCAGAGTGAGACTCGCTCGCCATTTTGAGAGTCTTTACTTTCCTGATCCTCTTGAGCGACGTCGGTATATGTGGTTCAATGGAGAACGGTGCATTAATGTCATTACCAGTCAGCGTTGGAGGCTCAGGCAAAATATTTCCTTGGTCATGATTCTGATAAGACTAGGGCTTGTTCAGCATGTTCAGCTCTTTGATCATTCACCCAGGAACTTTAGAACTTCCCGATTTTTTAGACTTCTTAGCCGCTTTATCCCTAGGAATAGAATTACAGTACCTCTTTGTGTAATGAATCGTGTGTACCATGGTATGACTTCTTCACAGTTTCGTTTCTTTATATACGATTACGTCTGAGGCAGTGATTCTGGAGCCCGAGCTGCTATATATACATATTGCAACTTTTATATAAATATAAAAATGTTTTCAAAGAAAAATTTTGGATCATCTCATTGATCTCAATGTGTCCTAGATCATCAATCAATTCCTGATTTTGTTTGTGCCTCTCATCCCTATGGGCTTGTGATGCTCTCTAAGATTTCTCTCCCAAAGTTCATGAGGATTGGCTTGTTGGGGTTTCCCACTCCTCACTCCTCTTTGAGTAGAGAAATATGGAACATCCTCAATTTCAAAGTAACGTGGTAGGTTTGTAGGGTCCTTCTTTGTTTCCTTTATCACCTTAGAACTATGAGAAGTTCTTGGCTCAAATGGTTCTGTTGTAGGGACATTTGGCACAACCTATGCCTTCCCTTTGTTGCAGTCCCTAATCTTTGTTTTCCCTCTTTTTATTTTAGAGTCTTTTGATGCAGATGAATTCGTGGATAGGGTTGCCTCATCTTGTAATTGCTTGGCCTGGTCCCTTGTCACAATGTTCACTGGTATTTGTTTTTTGTCATTCGAAGATGTGCTGACATGACACACACTAACTATTCCCAATCCTATTATTGGTGAAAATTTACTCATTGAGGGATTTTGAGTTGTTAGCTTAAGAGGGAAATCACACTGACACACTTCGTACACAATCTATCCAAAGTGGTGAACTAGAAGTAGCTACTTTTGGGTTAGCTCTCACTGGGTAGTCAGCCACTCTGTGAGAGCCTTAGCATGTAAAGTTGGTACATTGATATCCCTTGGTCTGTAAGCTTCTGATGCTATTTTCTTTAAGGTGGATGTGTATCTAGCATCAAATGTCTATGTTAGGCCATATGGTGTTTACCCTAACCACTTGAATCTCGGTATTGAACATAGAACTTAGGTGTGACTAACCTTGGCGGAGCCAGTTGTTGAGGAGATAACAGTGGAGGTGGGATCTCCATGTCTCAAGAGGCACGACCTAGCGCATGCAACCTCCTAGATGAGAATACGGGAACTCTCCACCCGATCGCCAGATATAGACCCTATCTAGGTAAATATAGCCTTGGCCATCCACACTAGTCCAGACTCTCCTAAACCGCCCAACTCCCCCTAGCCTTACCCTTGTCCTGAAATTACTCCCCCCTTTTGGAAGAGTTTTCGTCCTAAAAAACGAAGGTAGGATATCGGGTCTTGAGAGTACTAACATCCTCCCAAGTTGAACCTTCTTCCGGTGGTCTATCCTTCCACTTAACTAGACACTGTTGTCTAATTCTGTGAGATGAGTTCGCTTCTCTTGAAAATCAAAGATGATGCGCTATGGCTTGTGTGGTAAAACAAGAGGCTCAATTAAATCTACAGCAACACCTATATCCACCACATTGGCATCTTCGCCTAGTCGTTTTCGCAAATGACTAACATGAAAAATTGGGTGAACCTTGGAATGTTCTGGCAGAGTTAACTTGTAACTTCACCTACATGCTTAAGTATTGTAAAAGGTCCACGATACCTAGGTGACAACTTTGGAACTTTGCCCATCCTTAAAGTTTCCGAACTCAGGGGAACCTTGAGGAATACTTAGTCACCTTTTTCAAATGTGACTACTCCGCGGTCTTCGTTCGCATAATGCTTGTAACATTTTCCTTAGCGATCTTCAACATATCGTTATGATCTTGCAGAAAATCTTTAACCTTTTGAATTCTTTCAATAGCTAACCCCGCAGCTACTGGGGATCAAGGTTGAAAGCCACACATAAGCATGAAAGGACTAAAGCCCGTAGCGACATGTTTCGCACTATTATAGGCAAATTCTAATTCGATTGCCGTTTGCCGTTTACTCACATATTCCCTTTCGAGTACTTGGTTGACCCTTTCTGTCTGACCATCACTCTGGGGGTGGTCACAGCAATGCTCATACTGATCATTGTGTCCAACCTTTTGAACACTGCTTGCCAGAAGTGACTATTAAACTTCTGATCTCTATCATACTGACTATTAAACTTCTGATCTCTATCACTAACTATATTGGCTCTGGCAGCCCATAGAGTCAATAGATATTCTTAATGACAAGCCGAGCTAACTCTAGCGTTTTCACCATGGTTTTAGTTGGAATAAATCGAGACATCTTGGTCAACCTGTCCACTACAACCAAATGGCATCATGGCCTCTTGCTAGTTGTAGGTAGACCTATAATAAAATCCATAGAGATACTTTCCCACTTACCATCAGGGATCTCTAAGGGTTGTAGCAGCCCACCTATCTTAAGACACTCAGCCTTATTGACCTGGCATGTTTGACAATGAAAAACATATCCTTGGACATCCCTGTGAAGTCCAAGCCAATAGAATTACCTTCTCACTAAGGCATAGGTCTTCCTAACGCCGCCAGGATGACTTGCACTTGGACTATCTCATGACACTTATAAAGTATTTGGTGCCTAGTGTCTGAGTTTGAGGGTACACATACTCTTCCTTTGTGTAACAGGTACCCATTATTGAGATGGAAAGATGCTTCCAACGATTAAGCTTGTCTCTAGATTGAGAAGAGCTGGATGTGGAACTATCATCTGCACACTCGCCTATGGTGGACGGAGTGGGAGGGATCCCTGCGCTTAACAAATTTCCACACCTTTGCATATGACTGATCATGTTTACACTTGCCTTTGAGTGAATCTAAAAATTCACTTTTCAACTCCGTGAAACTTAATGAGTTGACGAGGTATCAAACACAACATTGTATAGGCCTTGCGATACCTTAATTGAAAGTTGAATTATTGGAGGATTTCCACCCACCGACCTTTACGACCTTTCAAATCAATTTAAGTTGTCAACCATTTGATGCTCTCATGATCAAAGACAATCTCAAACTTAGCATCGTAGAGATAATGTCTCCACTTCCCTAGAGCATAAATGATGGCATAAAGCTCACACTCATACGCAGAATAATTCCGCCGAGCTGTATCCAACTTCTTGCTCTCAAAAGCTACTGGTCTTCCTCCTTGAAGAAGAACAACACCAACTGCATGGTCACTAGCATCTGATTCAACCACAAACGGTTGATTAGGATCTACTATTACTAACACAGATGCGGTAGCTATGGCAACCTTAAGATGATCAAAACTTTGTTGTTGTTCATCACCCCAAGCAAAGTTGTGTTCAAACTTCCTTGGCTACTCTTAGGATGTGTGTAGTATTGTACTCATCTGCATATGTCATTTGATTTTACTGGTGGGATGATAATACCTATGCTTTCCTCTATATCCTGCTGACTCGAGGTGTGTTAGGAAACTCTTGATGCACCTACTGACTAAAACTGCATCAGGAAACTTGTGGTTTCCCTTTACATCCCTTTGTGTGTTGGTGATGCTGATGAAGAGGTTGCCTTAGGCAACCTAGTATTGGCCTATGTCGCCTTCATTGATCCTAACCCTCGTCAGGAAGAATCTGTCAATCCCATTTGAAGGTTGAGTTATAATTGGCTTCATGCGAGCTCTTGAATTCTCTCAGACTCTATGCAGTTCTCGTGTCCCTATTGGCACACCAAATGATCGGATACTAGAGGACTTGGATAGGGATGTACATATTTCCCTCTACATCTACATAAAACTCGTGTCCATTGCACAATGTGATGATAACTTTTGGGTTATGTGAGATTTGTGATTCATACCCTAGTATAGCCAAAAGTGACACACCATTATGGCCAATGTAGATGGGAACCTTTGTAGTTTCATGATAAGCATAACACCGCACCACATAGGTTTCATTTTTAGTTTGAGTGTGAACTTGTTCCCCAATCTTATTGATGCCTTGTCTCTCTCCAGTAAGGTGAGCTTCTTAATCTATCTCCGCCTTTCTTGATGATTCACCCATGAATACATGATGCTCTTACTTGTAAAAGCTGTATGGGGTTTATACCCCACAATACTGATCTAGTCTTTTCCATTTGTGAAGGACACTTAGTCTACTTTTGAACTAGTGTCTGGAGTAATAAGGGAGGTCAATTCTACTTGTGGTCTAGTATGACTCCCTAATGTCAACGCCTGAGATGATGTTAATCGCAAAAATGCATAAGCACGTGATCCAACGCCGAACTCGCTCCAAAGTTCTTTTTTAAAAATGGTTTTATGGTTTTTAGTTTTTTAATGGATTTTTATTTCTAGGCAAGAAAACAAGATTAGGCGATTACAATTTAATGCGGATTGGGCTGACGATCTTGATTCGAGATCGGCAAACCAAAAAGTGCATTTTGACAATCCCAAGATCGGGTCAACGATCTTAATGTGGCAATTTGGATATCAACAATTAGCAATGGGAAGCTTCCAATTGAAATCGATATGATTTGAAATGTAGACGATCGTAAGTAAATAATCTGGATGTGGAAATCCGATTGATAATTGAGACTCTTGTGAGCACTGAGCAAACAAGATAGGCGATCATAATTTAATGCAGTTTGGGTCAGCAATCTTGATTCGAGATTGGCGATCCAAAAAGTGCATATGTGATGGTCGCTGGCACCGATTTCAATGTCCCTTTTAGGTATTGTAGTGATCTTTACAAGTTTCTCCCAAAAGAGAATATTTGACAAGTACCTTGACAGGCCCCATTATTCTCAAGTGTGTGCCAATGAAGATCATTTACCCACAACCAGTCCCATATTAATCATTTTTGAGGCTCTGATAAGTGATCTGGATTCAAAGTCGATGATGTGGATCGGGATGATTTGGATCCTGATTGATGATCCAAAAATTTCGGAGAATAGAATACAATTTTTTTGTAAATATTTGTTTTTCAGGGTTTATCTTAATGTTTTCGGGGTTGTCTGACATGATAGGGTTTCTTAGCAACACTCCATTGTCATGATTTTCAACTCAATTTAATAAAAAATAACTACTACTAAGATTTAATACCATGATTAAGCTAATATTAGCAAAAAAATACAAACAATTGCTAATGTACACTAATGCCCTAATTGATCTAAGGATAATGCTCATAATCATGTCATGATCCATCAAGTGGAGAGAACTTACCTCAATCACACTCGGGGGAGCATGCTCTTCATTCCGCCACTCCTATGAGACAAATAATTGAATAAATTAAGTAACATAAAACATAAAAGAGGTTAAGATTAGAAGAAAAACCTACTCTAATCATAATCAACTAAGTAATTCTTTCAAAAGGCAACACCCTTCTGTGTAGTTCTTTTTGTGGCATCATCATGGAGCTCTATATGTACCAAAGCTTTTAAGGTTTCCATGCTTTTGGGATATTGTAAGTAAAATTTTTATTTTTTAGCATAAATACATGGAATGGAAATGGAAAATGAAATCGCTATCGTCTTTGCACAACTGAAATGGTACAAAATTAGGAATGGCTGGGAAAGGTGGTAAAAATATCAAATATAAAAAATTTAAGAAAATTGATAATGGAGAGAATTTTGAGCAAAACGAAGGAAAAATTTGACGTACAACATAAGCACTAGATGAGGGTTGTCAGTGGAAATGAGAAACATAAACATTGACTTTGAGGAAATGGAGTTTTGGCCGCCCTAAACCACCCTCTTTTATAATCATGCTTAATCACACTCTCACTCAAGCAAGCAAGCATGCACACTCAATACACTCCATCGACACACACAAGCATGCACTCTACAAGCAAGAAGACAAGAGCTCAAGATAAGAAGAAAGCTTTGCACTTGAGAAATGATAGAATTCTCCCTATATCAAAAGTTGTATATATACAAAAGAGATTTGCACGATTGCCTAAGTTAGTGTGCCCAATTCCTATCTCTACCCATATAAACAAGGTTTATTGTGGCTCATTTTGATACAATAAATAATGTGAATATAACTTAGGCTAGAGGTGGGAATTTTGGGTATACGAAAAAGAGTTAACAATTAAGGTTGTAGAGAAGAGAAGAGAATAGAAAAATTTTAGCCATCCATCTCTCTTGTGTGCTTGTCTACTCTTGTGTGTGTTTTGCTTGCAAGGAGCTTAAGCTCACCCTCATTCTTCTTAGAGTGCCAATTTGCGAAGAAGAGAGCTCATCAAGAGGCAAACAAAGGAAATGATACACAGGTAAGGGTAACTCGATTTCGTTTCCTTTGATTTGGAAGCAAATCTCTGTAGGTAGTTATTGCTGAAGTAGAGGGGCATTGTATTGTGTAGGAGTAATCCGCACGACCTCAATGTTCTCAGATTTTGGATTCGATGTCATTTTGGGACTCTACAAGTTTTCGAAAAAATTTGGTTGCGAGAAATTCTATGCAGAGAATCTAAGATTTGCAGGTTGTTAGAGGATGTATGTTCATGTGATTGGTTCACATATAGTGGTAGTATAACAGGTTTACAGTATGGTGTAGGATGTGGCTTTGTTAGAGATTACTAGTTTACTGTAAGTGCAAAAGTTTTCGCAAGTATTGCTTAATAAGTTATTGCAGTAATTATGTCTAATAGTCTATTAAGATTGTGAGCAAGGAGCTCGAAAAAATAACCTTCCAAGAATAGAAGTCCAAGATGAGAAACTTCCTTATAGGAAAAGGATATTGGGAATTTGTTTCAGGTATGTCGAGAAGGACTTGAAAATGCCACTCCTTAATATGCACAATCTTTAAGGCATGACATAAAGCGGGATACTAGCTATCTTTTAGCATGTTTAAGGCTATGATCGATCATATACAGGGGGTGCAACGACACCTTAGGATGTGCATGGGATACCTTGGTCGTCAAGCTGTATGGCATAAGTACCAAAAGGCAAGAAGACATAGTTAACGTAAGAGATGTATAATGTACATAGGAATAAGTTGAGTATTAGTGATTACATTGAAAGTGAAAGGGCTTGCACTTGCCTCTATTAGTTCAGACATAGTTAAAGTAAGAGATGTATAATGTACATAGGAATAAGAGATGTATAATGTACATAGGAATAAGTTGAGTATTAGTGATTACATTGAAAGTGAAAGGGCTTGCACTTGCCTCTATTAGAGCTCCAGTTCAGACATAGTTAAAGTAAGAGATGTATAATGTACATAGGAATAAGTTGAGTATTAGTGATTACATTGAAAGTGAAAGGGCTTGCACTTGCCTCTATTAGAGCTCCAGTTCATTATAATAACTTCGTAGTGTTGATCACATTAAATGGGCTTAGCAAAGAGGATCATCAGTTATGGACATCTATCTGAACTCGAGAAAACTCTCCAAACTTTGAGAGCCTTATAGCCCTTTTGATCATTGTGAGAAGATGAACATAGAGAGTAATCATCTTCTAAAAATACGCATGAGCAAGCCTTCTTTACACGGACACTAGGAGACGTAGAGGCAGATCTTCATTTAGAGTCCGAGGTGTATGCCATTTTGGGGAAATAACAATCATAGTCAGTAACAACATGAATCTAATGCACAAATAGGTGGAAGAGGCCACTTTAGAGGCAGGGGAGCGAAAGAGGCCGAGGTAGATGGTAAACCAAGGCACATAGCAAACAACTACTATAAAAAGCAATCCTTTGCTATGTGCCCTGGTTGTTGTTATTGTGGCAAACCAGGGCACATAGCAAAGGACTGCTATAAAAAGTAGAATGACATTAAAAGTGGGAAGTTGCAAAGCAAGGAACTATGTATATTTAAGCAAGCAAGGCAAAGATAAGAGTGAACAGCTTTTTGTGATGCAACATATACTTAGTTCCTCTATGAGCAAGCCAAAGATAGAAGTCAGCAGCTTTTTGTGATGCTACATATACGTGGATCCTCCACGATTACAGATACATGGAATCTTGGAGATGTATGGTGTATTGATTTAGGTGCTTTTAACCACATGATTAGTCATGGTGGTGAGTGGTTTAGAGATATGCAAAAAAATTTGTATAGAATCTGACATTTTGCCTTCTCGGTCCCCCTCATCGTTTTTAACAATGCTCACTGTAGTCAACATCATTCCCGGCCCAACCGTGATGTTTGCGGCCCAACCGTCTCTCACTACCGCGCCACCGACCGTGACGTTCCCAATGCTCACTGTAGTCAACATCATTCCCGGCCCAACCGTGATGTTTGCGGGTTGCTCCTGGGAAAGGGCTCTCGCCACGGACCGTGACGTTCCCAGGTTGTTAACCAGGCAGTAGCCGGTTGCCAGGAAATCAGGAGGTAACCCTCTGCCGGAAAACCGCCCCCGCCCCCGCCCCCGCCCCCGCCCCCCTCGCCCTCGCCCTCGCCCTCTATATTGATGGACGGCGGGAGAGAGACTAGCAGAGCTTCCTCTCCCTCGCCCCACCGCGTTCTTCTACTGATCAGCCGCTCTTCTGTACCAGGTCGAATCGTTTTAGATAATTCGTCTTCGTTGGAGCATTGACGCACTATGGATGGACTTCTGTCACAAGCCAGGTTGGGCTCGACACATGCTCGAGCAAACAGTAAATTCTAGAATGCACACGGTAGCCAAAGCACAAGAAGGGCTAGGAAAGGGCGGCAGAGGCGGAGGCGGAGGCGTTGGGGGCGGTAGTGGCGATGGCGGTGGCGGCGGTTTGGAGATGCGCAGCTTGGAGGAGGCGCTTCTTTCTTTGGAAGAAGGGAAGCCGCCCCTTTCTGTTGAGAACCTCGCATGGATTTTGTACAAGTGCAGAAAGGAGAGAAACTTAGCTCGTGCCATGCGCTTGCATGCATACATACGCATAAGTGGGCTGGAAGCTCATCCATCACTCGGAAACTTACTCGTCTCCATGTTGGTGGAAGTTGGAAGCATGCTCGATGCCCAGCAGGTCTTTGACAGGTTGGTCTACCGGAATGAATACTCCTGGAACTCCCTCATCACAGGTTATATGAAACAAGGGGAGTCACAGCTTGCCCTCACCCTCTACCAGAAAATGCAAGATCATTCCTTACATCCTAGTGAGTATACTCTGATGGCCCTATTGAAGGCTTGTGCTAAGCTAAAGGATGTGGAACGAGGCTGCCAAATACATGCCGACGCTGCCAAAAAGGGCTTGGAAAAAGATGTTTTTATCGGCAGCACCTTGATTGATATGTATTCTAAATGTGGCTTCCTTGCAGAAGCACAGGAAGTGTTCGACAAGCTGGCAGTTCGAGATGCTGTTGCATGGAATACATTGATCTCAGCATATGTCAAACATAGGCATGGTGAGGAAGCGCTACAATGTTTCCAACATATGCAACTAGAGGGTGTCTCTCCGGATGCCATTACGTTTCTTTCAAGCCTGAAAGCTTGCGGCAGCATAGGAGCCACAGACAAGGGCCAAGAATTACATGCAGAGATTTCCAAAAAAGGGTTTTTGGAAAGTGATGTTAGCGTTGGTAATGCGTTGGTTGATATGTATGCCAAATGTGGCTTGCTGGAAAAAGCACAGGAAGTGTTTGACAAGCTTCCCGTTCGAAATGTAGTATCAGGGAATGCACTAATTGCAGGATATGCCAAGCATGGGCGTGGTGAGGAAGCACTGAACTGTTTCAAACAGATGCAACTGGAGGGTGTCTCTCCAAATGCTATCACATTCGCTTGCACCTTACAAGCCTGTGGCAGCATTGGAGCCACAGACCAGGGTGAAGAAATACATGCTGAGGTTGCTAGAAAGGGGTTGCTACAAAGGGATGTTTTTCTTGGCAATGCATTGGTGGATATGTATGTGAAATGTGGCTTGCTAGCAAAAGCACAGAAAGTGTTTGACAAGCTTCCAGTTCGAGATGCAGTCTCATGGACAGCACTAATCACAGGATATGCCAAACATGGGCATGGTGAAGAAGCACTAAACTGTTTTGAACAGATGCAAGTCGAGGGTGTCTCTCCAGATGCGGTCACGCTTCTCTGTTGCTTGAAAGCTTGTGGTAGCACAGGAGCTGTAGATAAGGGCCAAAGAATACATGCTGAGATCACCAGATCTGGGTTGTTGGAAAGAGATCTTGCCATTGGCAATGCTTTGGTTGATATGTATGCTAAATGTGGTTTGCTTGTAAAAACACGGGAAGTATTTGACGAGCTGCCTAGACGAGACACTGTGTCGTGGAATGCACTAATAGCAGGGTATGTCAAACATGGGCATGCTGAGGAAGCACTTAACTGTTTTGATCAGATGCAACTTGAGGGCATAACTCCAGATGCTGTCACATTTCTTTGCAGCTTGAATGCTTGTAGTAGCATAGGAGCCACAGAGAAGGGACGAGAATTACATGCTGAGATTGCTAGAATAGGGTGGTTGGAAAGAGATCTCAGTGTTGGCAACGCGCTAGTGGATATGTATGCCAAATGTGGCTTGCTTGCCAAAGCACGGGAAGTATTTTACAAGCTTCCAGTTCGAGATGCAGTGTCATGGAATGCACTCATGACAGGATATGCTACACATGGGCGTGGTCAGGAAGCATTGAAGTGTTTTCGACAGATGCAAGTTGAGGGCATCTCTCCTACTGCTGTCACGTTTGTTTGCAGCTTGAAAGCTTGTGGCAGCATAGGAGCTGCAGACAAGGGCCAAGAAATACATGCTGAGATTGCCAGAAGAGGATTGTTGGGAAAAGAGATAGCTGTTGTCAATGCATTGGTTGATATGTATGCCAATTGTGGCTTGCTTGTGAAAGCACAAGAAGTTTTTA
This sequence comes from Cibotium barometz, assembly GCF_041138505.1. Taxonomy (NCBI): domain Eukaryota; kingdom Viridiplantae; phylum Streptophyta; class Polypodiopsida; order Cyatheales; family Cibotiaceae; genus Cibotium; species Cibotium barometz. The sequence continues at coordinate 13,365,655 of NC_141095.1, read as the reverse complement.
ACAGCCTTCCGATTCGAGATGGAGTATCTTGGAATGCACTCATCACAGGATATGTCAACCATGGGCATGGTGAGGAAGCACTGAACTGTTTTGAAAAGATGCAACTTGAGGGTGTACCTGCTGATACTGTTACGTTTGTCTGCATCTTGAAAGCTTGTGGCAGCTTAGGAGCTGCAGGGAAGGGTGGAGAAATACATGCTGAGATTGTTAGACAGGGGTTGTTGGAAAGGGATCTTGTTGTTGGCAATGCGTTGGTGGATATGTATGCCAATTGTGGCTTGCTTGCAAAGGCACAGGAAGTGTTTGACAAGCTTCCAGTTCGAGACATAATCTCGTGGACGACACTAATAGCAGGATATGCCCAACTAGGAGAGAGTGAAAATGTTTTTCATATCTTTGACAGAATGAGGGGAGAGGGCCAAAATCCTAATCTGGTTACCCTGGTTAGTGTTCTTAATGCTTGCAGTCATGCAGGTCTAGTGGATAAGGGCCAGATGTACTTTGAGGCCATGAGCCAAGACCATGGCATCACTCCAGCTCTTGAACACCACACTTGCCTGGTAGACATCCTTGGTCGTGCAGGCCAGTTAGACAAGGCAGTAACAATGACTAAGAAGATGCCTTTCCATCCTAATCTTGTGATGTGGCTTACTGCATTGAGCGCTTGCCGAAAGTGGGGCAATGTGGAGCTTGGAAGGCAGGCCTTTGAACATGTAGTGCAATTGGATGAGAAGAATACTGCTGCTTATGTGTGTATGTCTAACATCTATGCGGATTCTGACATGCTTAAGGAAGCATAGAAGGTTGAGGCAATGAGAGTGGAGAAAACAAGCATGAAAGAAGCCATGACGTAGTTGGTGGACTGATGGTGGTGGAATTCTTTTTGTTTTCGGGAAAAAGATCCTTCAATTAGTTAAAGAAAAAACAGCCACAAAGGGCTAAGTACAACCACAACGGGGTAGATACAAACTCGCCTCATATAAGGGCGGGAGACAAATGATCAAAGGGGAAGAGATGCTTCTTCTCTGGCTGGCCGCTCTATGAGAAGGCTATCTCATATAGGGGGGGGGGGGGGGGGGGGGGAAACATGTTAGAAGTCATCTCCTGTCTATACCTATTTACCAGGGCCTCTGTTGTGGGTGTGCCCGCCCTTTTAGGTGTTTTCTCATTTTTCCTCACTCCCCGTATTTTCCCCACTTTTTTTCCATTTTTTTGTGGCTTGGGTGGAAGCCTGAGGTTGCATGATGTCTTAGTTGTTGGCCGACTGCAGTTGTATGCTTACTGGTGCTGGCCGACTGTATGTGGACACCTTGATGCTGGCTGACAGTACACAGTGTTGGCGGACTGGTATTTATGCTGGTCGTGGTGGACATGCTCCTGTCCGAAGGCCGACTGCCTTCTTGGGGCCATATAAAATGGCCCCACATCCCCTTGTCTTGTAGTGTGTTGTATTCGGGATCTTCTTGTATATATAGAGCAGAGTTACATGCCTATCTCTCTACTTCTCTTGTGTTGTTTATTTTCTACACTGTTCTTGCTCTAGTGTTTCCAGATTTTGTCATCATCTCCGTTGCATATTCTGACATGGTATCAGAGCCCTAGGCTCTTGATAGTTCTTAGGAGTTGTGTGAGCAAGAGGGAGACTGTTGCGTTGCTGATTGGTGGACTATTCGAAAAGAGGAGAAGCAAGAGGACGGCGAGCTGATTTGCTGGACAGCCACTTGCAGGTTAAGTTCTTCTTTGTTCCCACCCACCCACCCTTTTCAGTTACATCCCCGCAATGGCAGATCTGCTTGAGATGGCTGAGAGACATGTGAAGATTCCCACACTCCCCACATTCCCAGTGGACCGTCAGTTGGATGGGAATAACTACGGCATATGGAAGGTTATGATGGAATCTGTTCTGGAGTCCTTGCTGCACAGTTGTGGGATCGTGTCAACGCCAGGGTCCGTTCATTCATCTTCCTCAACTGCACACCACATGTAATCAATCATATCAAGCATATGACACTGGCCAGAGGTATATGGCAGCATTTGGCTTCTCTTTATAGCAGGGTATTGTCCATGAAGAGGATTTCCTTGGAAGTACAGATATGCGGGTTATGAGTCCTGCAAAGTCGTTGACGATACGGGAGCACATTAACAAGTTGCAGGCTCTTCAACAGGAAGTTCTTCAAGCTGGGAAGGAGATATCATCAGAGGATATGGCCATAACGTTGCTGTCGCATTTGCCCCCTCAGTGCTCAGCATTTTACTCGTCTTTGATTACCAGTGGTAGGCTCAACACCATCACGTGTGGGAGGAGCTTGTGCCCATGGTCTTGGACCAGGAGGAAAGATTCTCGAACTCTCCACAGGGCGGAGGTTCAGAGGTCTTAACTGGCCAACCGTCGCGAAAGGTCGTAACAAGAAGGCCAAAGGGAAGGAGGCTTCATCGGAGAAGTCTTTTGAGAAGATGTCCGAAGCTGACCCACGAGAAACTGAAGGCACAGAGGATCTGTAATGATTGTGGCGAGAAAGATCACTATTGGAGACAGTGTCTCAAGCGGAACACCGAGACGGGTGAAGAATCTTCAGCAGCAATCGTGAAGACTCTAGCATTTGTGTACCTGGAGGTGATGGACACCGATGTTTCATTTTCTTCGGGCAAGGAGGACGTTGGAGGACTCGCCGCTTAGGAGTGGATTCTAGACAGTGGTGCTTCCAGGCACATGACTCCTTCTCGTTCAGATTTACAGGATCTCTGCAGGTATTCTGGTCATATTCTTACTGGGGATACATCCACTATCCCAGTTCACAGCGAGGGCAGGTTGGAGATAGTTCCCTATGGTAGAGGGGAGAAGCATTCCTCCTAGGTGTTGTATGTTCCTACACTTAGTTTTTATCTGTTGTCAATGCATCAGGTTTGCAAGACTAGCATACGGGTGGAGTTTGATGAGCATTTTGTTGCTCTTTGGGACAAAGCAATAGGCCAGGTAGTTTGGGAAGGCAGAGTGAAGAATGGAGTTTACAAACTTTCAGCACTCTCTCTTCCAGGTCCTCAGTTTTGTTATGAGTGGCAGTCTGGTAATGGCCACTTAAGTGTGGATATGCTGCAGGTGCAAGCTTTCCGGGACCAAATGGTGGATAGCTTGCCAGTTGTTGGCAACAGTTGTTGGCATGAACTTTCCAGTACAGATGTTGGTAGTTCTTGTGTTTGTCAGTGTCAGAGGAAACTTTACAGGTAACTTATGCTCTAATGTCTCATAGTATTCGAGACAAGGAAACTTCTGTAGATGAGGAAGTTCTAAGTCATCTCCTGTTTATACCTATTTACCAAGGCCTCTGTTGTGGGTGTGTCCGTCCTTTTAGGTGTTTTCTTATTTTTCCCCACTCTGCGTATTTTTTTCCTTTTTTTGTGTGGCTTGGGTGGTAGTCCTGAGGTGGCAGCATGTCTTAGTTATTGGCCGATTGCAGTTGTATGCTTACTGGTGCTGGGCGACTGTATGCGGACATCTTCTTAATGTTGGCCGACTGGTATTTATGCTGGTCGTGGTGGGCATGCTCCTATCGGCTGTCCTAGAGCAGGCTGACTGCCTTCTTGGGGCCATATAAAATGGCCCCATAGCCCCTTGTCTTGTAGTGTGTTGTATTTGGGATCTTCTTGTGTATATAGAGCAGAGTTACAGGCCTATCTCTCTACTTTTCTTGTGCTATTTATTTCTGACAGAACAACCATACAGGTGGTCTGTAATGCCAAATGGGGTCGCTGCCTATCCTTGAGGAAAGGACTAGGCCTCCAAAGTCTCAAGAATGCTTTTCGCCACTTTTGCATGTGATCAAAACCTCCCTATAGCTTCCCTCACTGACTATGGAGGGTGTGAATGATATTGAGCCATATACTCTTGATGGTTTGAGCCGGTAGAGTGTGGGTACCCTCGATGGCCTTGCTGCATCTAGCACGCTAGATGTGCCAGGCTGGTATGCTACTGCAAATCTCCCATCGCTGGCACGAGCGTGGTCACGACAGTCACCTGTCGGTGGGGCTGTGACTCGTATTGCTGCAATACGATGGTGGGAGACCCGAAGGGCTAGTCCTCCCCCATCCTCCTTAAGTCCTGACCACTCTAGCGTCGGTAGCCCAAGTGACAATACCCCAAGTGATGATCCGGGTCAATGCCCTGTCCATAGCGAAGATGCGGAGAATCCACTGCCAAATTTGTTGAGCCTTCGGACAATCCCAAAGGCAATGTTGCTGTGCTGAGACTCCTGGGGGTGGCCGCACGTCGGGCAAGCTGTTGACCGACTTTCGACTACCAGCCAAGTACCGACTGCCAGACTCTTGTGTGCCAGCCAAAGAAATAGAGTGATCTTCCTCAGTCGATATCTGTCCCGAAGTCTCTTCTAGAAATCTGAAAGGAAGCGTTGTGATAAGCCCTAAGACTGCCAGTGTGCTACTGCTACCGGTGTGCCATCTATCTCAGGCATTTGGATCTTACGGCCAAGCCGCGTTGTATATGCAAAGAAAGGGACATCTAGAGTCTCCTCCTGCGGGATCATGCCAAGTCCACTCTCCAGGGTTCATTGCAACCGCGTGAGAGGTTGGCTCTCCCAAATCCATAGCCGCCCAAAGTCTCTCCTTGGCCACCTTAGCCGCTGCTGGATCTATGTGCCATACCCATGCTCGAAAACCAATCACCCGCACCCTCTGCAAGGTGTAGCCTCTGAAATCCTCCAAGGGGTGCTTTGATCTCTCTAGTCTGCCATGGGATCCAATAGAAAAAGTGAGCAGATCACTATTCTAATTTGCTCCATGGATCGCCACGAGGATATCGTGTTTGGTAAACACGCCTAGCCACAATGGGGGGGGGGGTTGGGTCTAGAATAGGAGTCAACCACTCCTGAGGAATAGCTCAATCCATGTCGATGCTGAGCCTGTCTCCACCTTAGATCCCTGTAATGTCAAGCCTCTCTCCTGCTCCGCCTGAGGTAACTGTCTATGTGCAATCCAATCTCTGAGAGACCTGGCTGGTCCCATGCTCAAGGCATCCCATGATTTATGCGGTCGGGCTCCTAGTATGTAGCCATTGGGTAAACGGATCAAGGGGTTCCAGACCAAAGGCTGCTAAAGTTGCTCCTCTAAGGCCACTAGAACAATTTGTCTGAGGGCTGGCCCCAAGCATGAAGTAGACTGGCTGCGAATCTATCCTCAAAGATAGGACTAAAACCATGAGCTCGCATCTCTGTGAAGATTCATCTAGTACTTTGCAGCCACGGGCCTCCAAGGCTCGAAGTGCGGACTGAAATTCGGGCCAAGAGGAAATCCTTCCAAGGCTCACCACCGGATAGGAGTCCTCTGGCAATTAACTTGCCCAGCAGGGCACAGCTTTGTATAGCGGGATCGATGAGGCCAAGCCCCCCTCTGCTACATGGTCGAATGATCACTCTCCATGCCACCTTGGCCCTGGCTGGCCTCCCATCACTTTTGGTCCACAAGAAGTTCCGGATCAAATGTGTACCTGGCCAATACATGGTCGAGAAAAGGCCCAACACGAAGTGATGTACCACATGGTGGCAAGCAGCACCTGGTTTTCCACCACCACTCTGCCTACTAGGGATAGCCTCGTCGAGCACCAGTATAAAAGCTTCTTTCAAATACTCAGAAGAAGCGGAGCGAGCTGCTCCTGGACTGGAGTGTCCCTCGGATCCTTTGGAAAGCCTCAATTGGTCGCCAAGTCGGGGCGAGGGCTGAGCCTACCCCAAAACCACACGACTTGTGCCAGTTGATCTACGCTCTTGATGCATGACACAAAATCTCTATCGCCTCCGCGAATCTTTGGACATTCCCAACATCTCTAGCAAGGTAGGCTGCTGTGTCGTCTGCAAACTCTGAGTCCAACAACTCCTCTTGCGTGCGGAGGGGAAGGCGCAATCCTTGAAGTCCAATCTCCTGGGTGGAGAGAGAACTACTCATGGCCTCGGCGACAAATAGGAAGAGGTACAGTGCCAGAGGACAGCCGTGTAGAAACCGAGCAGGAAAGGGGAATCTGTCGCCTTGGGCTCCCTGAATGAGAACCTGCCTGTGTGATGTTGAATAAAGTCTCAAGACTCCACGAATCCAGTCCATGGGGAATCCCATCTGGCTCATTGTGCCCTCCAGAAAGCTCTAGTCCACCCTGTCATAAGCTTTCTCAAAGTCTAGGAGTAGCATGATGAGGCCCTACTGTCGCATCCTGGCCGAAGCTGTTGCCTCCCAAAAGGTAAAGATGTTGTCTAGAATGCTTCGGTCCTAAACAAAACCAGTATGAGTGTCGTGGATCAAGTCTGGGAGAGAAGGATGAAGTCGCCTGCTGATGGCCTTGGCCAAAATCTTATGGGCCATCCCTAGAAGGGTGATGGGTCTCCACTGTTGGATCTCTATCACCACTCTCCTTGGGAATCAAATGTATCAAGCCCTTCATGAGGTCCCACTGGTGAAGAAAGAAAGAAACAGGAAGCCCATCTGTCCCCAAGCATTTGCCTTTGCCGGGGTAATGCTATCACCCCCTCTATGCCAGCTCCTCTGAAGTGAAAGGGGTCAATAAGAAAGACCGAAGGGAGGGGGGAACCACCTCTCTTGTGTGCCTCCAGAATCTCTCGTGCGCATCCATCACCTGAGGGGATAATGGGGCACCAGTGATGAGAAGAGATCGGAAGAAATCTGAGGCGATGGCTCTCACATGTGGGGGGATCAGAGACAATAGCTCCATCCTGGCCACGCAGCTTGCGAATACCGTCTCTCCTCCTATGGGGGCGAGTTATCTCAAAGAAGTCTCCAATAACTCTGTCTCATCGGCCTGCGTCCAGAATGAAGCCGTGGCATGGTATCTATACTCCACCCTCCTCTCCTCAATGGACCGAATCTCTGTGCGGGCTGCAGCAATCTAACTCTCAATCCACGGGCTGTCTCGAGAACTCTCCTGAAGACGCTGTAAATAGGCTAGGCCCCTCCTCAAACTCCTCTCCTCAAACTCCTCTCCTATCACCGAGGCCATCATCCAAAGTGTACGTTGCAGAGCCTGACGAAAAGTCAAGTTCCGCCCATATCTGCTCGATCCCCGACTGCAGATCTCGAGGTCTTGAATCAGGCTGTCTGGAATCTTAGAGCTCGCATGCCTGTCATGCCTCCGTGGGTCCTCTAGGGACATAATAACTGGGGCATGATCTGAAAATGTAGTGCCTGCCAGAATACCAACCATGCCTCACTCGTTGACATAAAACCTCTCTCTCTCTCTCTCTCTCTCTCTCTCTCTCTCTCTCTCCCGCTCGTTCGCCCTCTCTCTTTCTCTTCGAACCTGTGTCGCCTCCCTCTCCCGCCTACTCTCTCTCTCTCTCTCTCTCTCTCTCTCTCTCTCTCCGTTCCTCCGCCTCCCTCTCCCGCCTACTACTGCCCCGCTCGCTGTTCGCCCGCCTCGCCTGCTTACCCGCCTGCTGCCCTCTCTCTCTCTCTCTCTTTTCGAACCTGTGTCGCCTCCCTCTCCCGTTGTTCGCCCTCTCTTTCTCTTCGAAGCTGTGTCGCCTCCCTCTCCCGCCTACTCTCTCTCTCTGTCTCTCGCTCGCTGTTCGCGCCGTTTCTCTGCCTCCCTCTCCCGCCTACTGCCCCGCTCCCACCTCGCCTGCTGCTGACCCCCCTGCTGCCCTCTCTCTCTCTCTCTCTCTCTCTCTCTCTCTCTTTGAACCTGTGTTGCCTCACTCTCCTACTCTCTCTCTCTCTCTCGCTCTCTCTCTCGCTCGCTGTTCGCGTCGTTCCTCCGCCTCCCTACTCCCACCCACCCTTCCTCAGGCCCCCAAGGCAACAACATAACTCTCTGTGCTGAATCTCTTCTCTTTTCTCTACATGGCTTGACTCCCCCCCCTACTACTGCTGTTTCACGCTGCACGCAGGTGTCATGGATTAATTTCCAGTCCATTGGCTATGGGAAGTACTGCAAAAGGTCATGGCCAAGACCAGAGTTAAAGAGGAGCTCGTGAAGGTGGAGGACAAGCTCAGCACACTTATCAAAGAAAACAAGAAGATGGTCGACTTTTCCGTTACCGCAATCATAAACCGCCTCTCCAAACTCGAGAAGGGATTTGACAAAATCCAAGAGCTCAAAGAGAGAACATCCAAGCAAGAGGCTGAGATTTCAGCCTTAAAGGAGGAACTAGTGGAGGCCAAATTGCATGCTAAAAGCAAGCGTCTGAAATCTCAGCCCTCAAAAAGGAGTTGGAAGCCACTTCACAAGACAAGCTTGAGGATGGAAAATTTCAGCCCTCTAGGCCGGTTGGAGTAGCAGTGGATCATGCTATCTTGTCCTTCACTCTCACATTTCAGTTCAACACAGCTCCATTGGGATAGGTCTCCACACACACACTCGTTATACCTTTATGAGAGGGAGACTGACACCGTACCGTGTACACGGATGAGATATACAGACGCTTATGTGCCGAGGAGCCAGGACGGCCATTAGATGAGCTCACTCAGATATTGATAGAGACGCTTCATGCTGCAGCATCAGAGGCATATCCCCATAGTCAGCCTACACGGAGACGATCTGGGAACATGCCCCAGAACAGCTGGTATGATGAGGAGTGTAGAGAGATGAGGATCGGATTACAGAGAGAGGTGCTCATGGGTGTTACCACTCACAGACAGTCACGGATTACCTTCCGGCACTTAGTGCAACGGAGGAAGAGGGCTTATCTTGCTCAGTAAGAGAGGGATTTGTATCAGTTATTTATGAGTCGGGACTCAGGCAAGGCATGGAGACTATTCCATGAGCATTCACCATCACCAGCCATTACCTCTACAGAGATTTGGGGTGAGTATGCAACATCCGTGTACACAGCACCAGGACAGCCGCCCCTGCCAGACCCATCAGAGCCATGCCCAAAGACATGTGCTTTCTTTACTACTAAGATGGTAAGGAAAGCTATTGGCAGGATGAGGACTGGGAGAGCATATGATCATGATGGTTTGGTAGCAGAGCACTTTATTCATGCCAGAGATATGCTTGCAGAGCATATGATCATGATGGTTTGGTAGCAGAGCACTTTATTCATGCCGCCAGAGATATGCTTGCAGAGCTTATTGCTATGATGTTTAACCGAGCCATGTGTGAGGGTTTTCCTGAGACTCGGAATATGTCCACGATTATGCCTATCTTCAAGTCAGGGGATCCCATGCTTCCTAGGAATTATCATACCATCATGATTGGTCACACATTGGCTAGATTATATGCATCTATTCTTGAGCAGGAGTTGAGTAGATGGGCAGAGAGGGCATACGTGCCTGGAGTCTTCACAACAGTTGGCATCACAGGGAGACGGATCATGTTGGTATGCACAGATGACAGCTTGGTTCCAACTGCATGTCTTTAGTATGGACAGGCTACCTCCATTTCAGTACTCCCTGGATGCACCCTCCCTCTCTCTCTCACGGGCAGAGATTACCAGACTTATCAGGCAGGACTTGACTCAGCTGGACACTAGGAGGACATGGATACAGCCGACACACGAGCTTGGTACGAAGATGGCTTTCTATAGAGATCATCTTCTCCAGCTCATGGAGGATGGGTTTGTGATTAGACCCAGCTACATGGATACTCATCTTTCTCATGGGGTACGGTGTACTATTGGTCAGATGCGCACATCCTCACACCAGCTAGGGATTGAGATTGGCAGATTCAGAGGAGTACAGCTGAGGCCAAGGTTTGTTAGTTGTGCCAGATGGAGCCAGAGACAGAGTTACATTACATATGTCACTATCCAGTATATTACGAGGCCGTTTTCACTGCCTGTTCAGAGAGGGTTTCGGACCACTTTCCAGAGTCATGAGATACCAGGATCAGAGATGCCTCAGATTATACTTGCTGGAGCTGTGTAGACATAGAGAGGGTCTCTTGAGAGGGAGGGGATCAAAGAGGGAGAGACACCTACAGAGGCAGATTACAGACTTCTTTCGACCAGAGATTGAGTAGTTAGGCCAGCAGGCATTACAGCTAGCCCCAGAGTATAGCCGCACCAGAGGTACACTGATTGATTGGGCTATAGAGCTAGGGCGGTCCAGGCGCCCCAAGATGAGAGGCCCATCTCGACACCGGCGCGCGGAGACTACAACAGAGGATCAGGACCATACTAGCACGTCATGGGAGACGTCCAGTTAGAGTACTCACCCATGGAGGACATTGAGGATATCCGCCAATCGACCGATGAGAGACATATTTGGATAGTGATGTGTATGATGCTTACCTTTGTTGCTGGAGTTTTTCTCCCCAGATGTTATCCATTAGGAGCTCCTAGTACCTTACTTTTTCTCATAGTTATTGTTTCAGTTTCAGTTAGTTGTTTTAGCTTTTCTTACATATTGTATCATCAGATCCACCAATTGTTGTAACCTTTTTGGTCTCATTGGTCATTTTGGCCTTTTGAGGACGTTAATATATCATTTCATTTCATTTCTCTCTCTCTCTCTCTCTCTCTCTCTCTCTCTCTCTCTCTCGTGTTGATGTAGAGAGCAAGTTGAAGCTCTCTCTCTCTCTCTCGGTGAGCATGGGGAGACGATGATTGATTTTGGCTGCTCTGCATGTCCTAACCTCTCTCTTTCTCTCAGCTGCTGTCACCTCTCTCTGTACGCGGTTGCACCCTCTGGCTCTGCGCGCCTTCACCCGCCCTTCCACACTTTGCACCCGGGCCTCTCCACCCTTAGCCCCCCAAGGCAGCAACATAACTTTCTCTTAGGCCCCCAAGGAGGCAACAACATAACCCTCTCTCTCTCTCTCTCTCTCTCTCTCTCTCTCTCTCTCTCTCTCTCTCTTGCACTCTCTGCAGAAGCGCTACCACTCTTTGCAGAAGAGCTACCACTCTGAGCTTCAGCTCCATCATCCACCTCCTCTTTTTTGGAGTACAATGGCACCTACACGTACCCGATGATCCAAATGGGAGGGCTTGTATGGCAAGTTGACCAACATCATTAGACAAGATGGAAAAACACATTTCAGGACAAAAGGGGGAGAGTGCTAGGGGATTTATCAAAAGACGAGTTGAAGTGATGAAAGACATACTGGTATATGGCAAGAAAACACGCATTTAGGTGAAATCAAAGCATTACGAGAGGAACGGTCAACCATGCAAACAGAGATCTCGCAGCTTAAGGAGAAGGTGCAAGGGATTAAAGAATGGGAATATGGAGAGATTAGCCTTGACATTGAAGAAATCAAGGCCAAGCTCAAGAAGGGGTCTGCTGAGGTGGTGAAGGAGGAGGTGAAGGTGGAGACAAATTAGGTGAAATAGGAAATAAAAATATTGTAACAACACTAAAGAATGTACCTGAATTGAAGTTACACGAGATAGAAGGAGCTCTACTAGAGCAAGAGAGCAAAGGCAAAGAGAAGAAATGGCTCGACTCAACAACAGGAGAAGAAAAAGCATTCTTCACCCGAGGAGGATTCTCTCGAGGACGACGACGAGGAAGAGGTAGAGTAGGAGGAAGGACCTTCACTTGCCACAACTGTGGAAAGCCAGGACACATGGCAAGAGACTGCTACAACAAACCCAGTGGGAGAAGGAACGACATCGGCAAACTTCATGGAGGCTCCTAAGGAAGTGGAGTTTCTGAGAGAGAGAGAGAGAGAGTGAGAGAGAGAGAGAGAGAGAGAGAGAGAAACCCCACAACCCAATGTAACCTGTCCCAATAGAGTAAAACCATCTCTGAGCCACCGATGATGTAGGCCATGTGGTAGATGTATGTGTGAGTACTTTAGTCAAGATCGCGGGCAGTTGTAGTAGCCTTGGACACATAGAGAGAGAGAGTGTGTCCAAGGACTACGAGTTTAGGGACTTGAGGCACTGGTCGCGGACTATCAAGTAAGAGGGAAACTTGGTATAGGGTCTAGGTGTGCTAGGATTATTCACTTGAGGGGAGGTGTTGAAATATACAAGTGAATAGGGTGTGTGCGGGAACAAGCCCTTGGCTAGAGGCTGTAAAAGAGAATGTGTAAATGTGAGAGAACCTGTGAAAAGGTGAGAAGAATCTATTGAGAGAGAATAAAGGGTAGCATGAGGAGATTTAGGAGGTGTGGAGATATTCTGGGAGAGGTGGAGAGAATCAAGCAAAAGAGATGGAGTGAATCAAGGAGAAATCAGTGGGATTGGATGCTTGGATGTAAACTCTATAAATTGAGGCATTGGCCTAATGAGAATTTGTTGGTTTTTGATTATCCATGCCTACATTAAGCTATCAGTTAATTGCTTACTAATCGCGTCTTAATTATCATCTAATCTCCTTGTTAATGATGTTGATTCTAGCATTTGATCCACCATAGCTCATCACATTGCTGTAATTTTAACAAGACTCAGGTGGGAGAGCTCTCATTAGTGAAGCCGCAATGGTCATCTCCACCGGCTCTGAGAAACGATGAATCAGGCGACGAATGTAACTCGCCGACTATCTCCTCTCCAAATTAGGGGCTACAGGGGGCCGACGGGAATGCTCTGGAGAGGCAGAGGGGGGAGGGGGCGGAATGGAAGGCACAAAGGAAGAGGAAGGGATAGATGGAGCGACTACAGGTAGAGTCAAAGGCGAGGGTGGGGGAGGAGGCACGGGGGAGTGGGAGGGCGGAGAGGCTGGAGAGGGACGATGCTGAGAGGTATCCATTGGAGAGGAAGGCTGATGGAGAGAGGGTGGGGTCAACCGACCCCACTGGGAGCATTGAGGGTCGGAAGAGGAGTCACGAGGAATCGGCCACCACATCGGGAGGGGGGACGGGGGAGCCCTCTCCATGGCTAGAGGGGGCCCGCCATCTGGAGACAGGTACTGTGGTAAGTGCTCGTAAAGGTTCTCTGACATAATTGAATCCTCTTGCATGCTGCCAACTTGACGCGCACGACGGCGACGCTTAACTCTGGTGCTCGATCGACGACCCGGGCGGGGGCTAACCGTTCGCCACTCTCCAGCTGATGGGTCATCCATGGTTGGTACCTGGTGCTCTACTGCCTGGGAACTTGTACCTTCCTCGCTCCCTGGTGCGGGCCTGAGTGGGAAGTAGGAGGGGGAACCACCGAAGGCAGTCTCCTAGGCTGATGCTACTGAGGGCAAGCTTTGGCCAGATGACCCATCTGCCTGTAAATGAAACATTAGCCTGGAAGGTCGGAATACTCCACTCTCTACGTAATGGAGTCACCTTGAAGGCTGCAAATAGATATCATGTGAGGCATAGAATCCGACGAGGCGACACAGATGTGCGGAGAGTTCCTCGTGCGAGGGCCGAGGTAGTGGTGGGACCATCACTCTCCCAATGGCACCGCCAATCATCGGGAGAAGAGGAAGGTACTCCTTCCTAAGGCCTGGGAAGCAAACTATCACCGGGAAGCCTGAAACACCAGCCAATCAGTCAGATGCAGGATCAAAGCTATGCTGCTATACTGAGTAAAGAAGGCATGTGCCGTACGCAGTGTAAGGGGGCTCAGTTGCATGACTCAATTTGACATCGATGGCAAGTCGAACTCCACCTGGTAGTATCCGCATCTTAGAGGGTGAATATTGATTATCTTTGCAAGTTCTCCAATGAGGTTGGCTTGAAAAAGATCACTGAGCTGTCCACGTGCACAGGGTAGTTACCAATAATTTTGCAAACTAGGGTGGAGGCCTCAAGTGAGGCAACAGTCGTGGTGGCAAGAACTTGAAGATCCGCTTAGAAGTTGGAAATGCAAGCAACGGTGGCTTCGGTTGGGGATGACGGAGTGGCTGCCATGGAGTCCTCCTTAGGGTGAAGACAAGAATGAACCGAAGCTTGCCAAAAAATCTAAAAACTCCTAGAAATCGGGAGAAGCAACAACCTGCACGGGAGGGAGGAGAGGGGCGAGGAAACGAGAAGAAGAAGGAAAAAAAAGGGGAGGGGCTCCAGGAGAGAGAGAGAGAGAAAAAAAGAGGGAGAAGCCGGACACAAAGTAATAATTAAAAAATTTATTTTTTTTTAAAAGGCGAAGAGAAAGAAGGGGAGGTGAGCACCGAAGAGAAAGAAGGGGCATCGAAGAGGGGGGAGGCGGCGAAAGAGAGGGAAGGGGCGGGGGGGGGGGGAGAATGCGCAGAAGGGGGACGAGCAGAGAAGAAAGGGGGCGGGGGGCAGCGCAGGAGGCACAACAGACAGAAGGGGGGCCGGAAAACTGTAGAACAAGAGAGGGGGGGGGGGAAGCGAAGGGAGCAGAGGAGGCGTCAGCTAATCGGGGGGGGAGGCGCGGGGGGGGGGGGAAGCAACCTATGGGCGGCGACAGCAGCCCTGCGCAAGGGGAGAGGCAGAAGAGATGGGCGCACAGCAGGCTGGGGGGGGAGGTGCAGCTCAGTGCTTGCTCACGATGCTGGTGGAATTCTGCGTGCTATTGGGTTGGATATTAAAGACGTTCTCAAAAGCAAAAAAAATTATGCAATGCTAAAATTTTTTCCCCTCAACAGATGGGAGCAAGGGTATATAAGGACAGAAGGGAGGGGGTTGGAGGAAGATCCATGGTCATGGAAGGCTGTTTCATGGCCACCTTAAATGAGAGCAAAGATCACATGCCGGAGTGACTCTTTGGCAGGTTGATTCATTTGATTCCGAGGGAGAGTGGTGACCATTTGGAGATTTAGCAGTGCCATCCCATCACCCTCCTTGGAAGACCTTACTACGTAATCCACGCCAAAGCCATCAGCTCGCCTATAGCCTCATCTCCTTAACTTGATCCATGTCACCCAAATTGGCTTCATCCAAGATAGGATCATCTTGGATAACATCTTCACCTTTTGGGAGGCGACAACTACTCCCAGTTCTACTTTTGGATTTTGAGAAGACATATGATTCCGGTTGGATGGATTAGAGGTGTCTCGGCCTTGTATTTGACAACTCACAATCTCATCCAGGGAGCCATAGGGGATAGGTCTTCGATCTCCATATCAGTTAGACATGGATGCCCCTTTCCTCTTCCTCTTCGTGTGGCAGAGGCTCCGTTGCAAGAGACATGACTCTAGGGTCTCCGAGATCCCACGAGGAGCTTCTTGACTCGAAGTTCGCAAATGACACAAATGCCTACCTCTCTTGGGAGAGGAGCCAAACCTTCAAAGATTTTCCCTTGCCACCATGGAGAATTTCTACTTAGCCTCTAGAGCTTAGATCAACTGGCATAAGTTGTGTGGTTTTTGGGTAGGATATCCACCCATCTCATTTCAAATGGATCCTAGGGGCACTCTGTCAGGTACCTCGTGTGTTAAGGTTAGGATCGACATCTCAGCCGAGCAACAACTAGCCCCTCTTCTTTTGTCCATTTGAAAGAAGCTTTTGTATAGGAGCACTGCCTACCTCTCCCTCACCGGTCGCATGATTGTGACCAACCATGTGTTTCTGGCCACTATGTGACACATTACTTCTTGCTGGGTGTTTTCTAGAGCATGCTTGGGTCAAGTACAACAATTGATTTGGAACTTTCTGTGGGTTGGGTATGCAACTCTTACAAATGTTTGAGGGTCACATATCACTCCCCCTTGCTTCAAACATTTATTCGACATCGCTTGCTTTTTCAACACTCCTCCTCAAGGGATGAACTACTAACACCATACATGTTGAACTACTAACACCATACATACACTTGACCTAGAATCTTAGTCATTTGTTAGAGTGGTCTATCATAGGTGAACTAAGGCTACCAACGTCTCTATATAGTACCCGACCATGTTGGGTCAACCCACGACGTCCAAAATGACCAACTGACCACATCATTCAATTAGGACCATATTAGACAACAACTAAGATTCTTAAGGAATTTGCGAAACTCCCACGGCCATTTGAGATTGTCTGGGTCCTCAAATGGGCCCCGCAATCCAAGAATAGTGTGTCCTCAGTTTACTGCTCACTAATGCAGTCACATAGCCCGTGCAAGCATGCATCCTACTTGGTAAAGTGCTAAGTCTTCATAAGCCGCCTCCTACTTATTTGGCAGCAGTTGGCTACTATTATCCAGTGTCTAAAATGGGAACAGGTGTCGGAGTGCTCACCACAATAGCTACTCATCATAAAGGGGTTTTATAAAATAGAACGTATCTGTTACCCGCATAATCTAACCACCCTAGTAACCCTAGATTCCAGTTCGGAAGTAGACCAAGAATCCTTCACAATGGAGGAACCTAGACCAGGTTTGTGCATCATAATCCCAATAGAGCTTCCAACTATAGGATGGCTAAACGAGCGCTTGGAGCTTTAAAGGAGAGTTGTGAGAAGGAACTGAAGGACCCCAATCTGTAAAACCAATGGGAGAGAGAAGAGATGAAAGGGGACAAATCAAGGCAAGAACTCACCAGAATGAAGCCAGGCAAATCTGTGCGATACAACGCTATGGTTTACCACAAAAAAAACGTAATGTTCTTATATACATTGATGCAAATGGGACACTCCTAGAGTGATGAACATTGCCACCATTGCCTGGAAATGAATTTGCAATCTTAGACAACACGACAATGGTAGAGCCATCTCAAAACGACTAGGAGTTCTATTTAGACTTCCATGGAGCTATGTATATTCTTGCCATAAACCTTGAGAGCATTATATCGCTAGCCATGCCAAAGTCAAAGAACCCGAAAGGGATCAAATTGAGTCAATTAAAACTTAACCCCCTAGCAACATGGGTGACTTCTTTCTCAAGAGAGTCATGAAGAATATGGGAGAAACAACACAGTATGAGGGTGCCTATGATGGCAACCTGTACATCATAACAAGTACACATAGGTATTTGGATGGATTCTTAAGATCCCCTAACCTTCCCTTGGTCAGGAAATGTTACCATCAAGACACCAACCGAACTGTGTACTTTAACAATCCAAAAAATACCAAGGAGGTAAGAGATACCAAAGGGTCTAGCTAGGGGGAAGTCTTCTCACTTAAAGTCGACTTGGTGTAAGAAACTTCAAGAGCTAATGATGGAAGGGACTTCCGGGTAGAGATAACTTCAAAACCTGGTAGTTCGGTGGCTGGACATGACTTCTCACTCATCCAATCCAATGAGGTCTGTCATCCTTCCATTATAGACCCAATCAGGGAGGATCCCCAAGTTTCATTAGAGGCGAGCTCCATGCAAAGAAAATCAGTGCCTCCTCTTAAAAGAATTAGAAGTGCGGCCCCAATAGAACCCATCATATCTATTCATCGAGAATGGGGAGAAAATAGACCAGGAAGCCAGGAACATAGTGTTCCAAGCATACCTGTGACTATTGGGATACTAGTCCATGGGTCTCCCATGACAAATACAGCAATTGTGCCTCCATAACCTCCACAAGAAATATTCTTAGAGGCACAAGTCTAGAAGGTTACAGATTCATCTTCTTGTGCACTAGTATCTCCTAGAGAGACGAGCCAAGATATGTTCTTGCTATGGCTCCTTAATCTATCATTGAACCAACAAAAGAGGGAGTTCATGCTCATATTCTTGAGGAAGCAAGAAGAGCTATAGACACCATTCCATTGGTGGTTAAACCGCCAAGAGGAATGAGAATAGAAGATGAACATGATCATCCAAGGATAAGAGCCTCGCTAAAAGATACCAAGGGAGATGTAGAGCTAACATTTACCACACGAGCCAAGTTCCGTGAAGGGATGGGTGTGACATGAGACTAACTGGAATCCCAATTCCAGAGATTCTCAAAATATATCTTACCCCGCCAGGGGAGCCAAATCTGGAGAAAAAATATTTTAATGAATGTAGCCATATTTGGTAGCGATGTGTGTGCACAAACTAGGACCAACCATGGCACTTTTTCCCTCTTTAGAAGTTTTTTTCCCATGTGCTAGTATACATCTATCTTGGGGTATACTTATCTTTTTTGTACATCACACATCTATCTATCATCTCATTTTGTGCTCCCTTGAGCTTATCCATTGTGTGTGTGTGTGCGCGCGTGCACACGCATTCCTGCAACCCTATTTCCAACATTGGTATCAGAGCATACGCTCCTTGTCCCTGTGCTTCCTATCCTTCACTTCGAGTTTCCTGTCTTCTTGAATTAGATCAAGGAACCCTTTTTCAAGAAGAAAGAGGGCCGTGAAGTGTGGAGTACTTTGTACTAAAGTTTATGGGTAAATTTTTGTTTTGAGAATGTTTTGGGGGCCGTTTACGCGATTTTTGGTTTTTTGCAGACATCTTTGGGGATTGGATTTACACTCTTCTTCATCGGATTCTAGAGTAGTTTTGTCAAATCTACTACAGAGGGGTGTGTAAATACACAAGAAAGCATCTACAAGCTTTACTTTAGCAACATCGATCTCTGCATCTTACGAGCAAAATTTCTACTCACTATACTCTATATTTCTTTCATACACCTTGTAGGTATCCATTGTTAGTGACGTTATTAGCAGCCACCTTGGTTGTATCAAAGATCACTTAGCACTTTGCAGATTGTGTGATTACTTACTTGGGTATTATCAAAAATGGCAGACAGTGATGTATTTTGGATGTTATCTATTGAGGATAAGCTTGAAAGGACCAACTACTCAATTATGGTCCTATATGATGTGGTATGTATTGGTAGCCAAAGGGTTATGGAATGTTGTGGTTGGTATTGAGAAACGTCTTGGTTCCTTTGATGAATACGATGTAGAAGGCACATATGCAAACACGAGATAAGTTTCACAGTGGGATGGAAGAGATACGCAAGCACATGCGTTTCTTGCTTTGTCAGAGGAGTATCATTCCTCACATTTGGTCATACAGGACTATTAAACATGCTTGGGATGCACTTGTGTCATTGTACCAGGTACGTAAACGAAGCACGTGTTGCCTATATATGCAAGCAATTAGAGTCAGAGCATATGCATGAGGGGACAATTTTCTTACAAAAATCAAGGATTTTAAGGAGTAGTTGGTCATTGATGTCTGTTGTCTTGAATGCGTTACCGGACTCATATCAAGGTTTTTCTTCTACCATCAGACTCATGAATGAAAGGCAATCAAACTACCTTGAAGTTTGATTGCCTTGAAGTCCGTGCTCTTGCAAGAAGAGCAATCTAGGCAAAACAGATCTGTCATACGTACACGAGATCAATCTTTTTCTACCATTCAACAAAGAGACAAAGGTAAATCCTTTCCTTAAGGTAGTTACAAGCCAAAATCAGAGTCATCAGCAGAGCAGGCAAGCTTGCTGGACAAGGAAGGTGACAAGCCAAAGAAAAAGGTCAAATGCAACTATTGCAAGAAACTTTGTCACTACATTAATGAGTGTAAGAAACGGTTGGAGAAGGAGAAAAAGAAAGACTCAGGCATGGTTGTAGCTGATGTATCAACATCTAATGCAGAAAACAAAGAATATGTAGACTATATACATGATGATTGGGCTTTCATTATGCAATTCAGTTATGACCCTTTGCATAAGGATGTATGCATGGATGTTATTTTGACAAATGTACATGTATGGTATTTTAACAGTGGTGCTAGTAAGCACATTACTTCTCATCGTAGTTTTTTCTCTCATCACTTGAATCTGCTCCACAAGGAAATACTATAACATATGTAAATAACTCCTCATATCTTGTAAAAGGAGTTGTTAAAATTGTTCTCACTGTTGCAAATGGTGGAACTATCATGCTTTCAGATATATTATATGTATCAAGAATCAAGAAGAACTTGTTATTTGTCTCTGCCATTACTAAGGTTGGCTTAGTAGTTCAATTTGAGGATGAGAGATGTATTGTTTATGATCGTAGTGATGGCAAGATAATTTTTGCTTCTGGTACTTTGTCTCATGGGCTTTATAGGATAGATGCATATGAAAGACAAAGGCGTGCTATATGTACATTTTCTGCCAAAGGCAATGGGTGATGCTAAGCTGTGATATGCACGCTTTGGTCACTTTGGAAAAATGCAGTGGGCATCATTTTCCAAAGATGGTTTAATTAGAGCTATCCGAAATTTGCAGCTTATACACAGTGATGTATGTGGTCCTCTGAGGACACCATCTATTAGGGGCTACCTCTATTTTGTCACATTCATTGATGATTATTCCAGATATATCTAGGTATATCCATTGAAACAAAAATCAGAGGTTTTTATGTGGTTTAGGCACTTTGCTGATATGGTTCAAAATGCTTCTACATGTAAGATTGGTACCTTGCGTGTACTGATTAAGAGGAGGATTACATGTCTAAGGAGTTTCATACATATATGGCTGATCATGGAATAAAACACCAATTTATTGTGTCCTATACACCTCAACAAAATGGTATAAACACGATATTAGGTAATTTGGGAAAAATCCTATTCCCATTTGAAAAATGGGATCATGGTGAACTTGTCCAAAATTTTGTTAAAACCCCCTCATGTGACATATCATTGGAAATATCTTGAAGATAAGAATCTAGATCTACAATCTCCGACAAATTTGGAGTTGGCATGTTTAATATATATCTAAAATTAAATGGAATTATTAATTCCCAAAATAGAACATTTTTTCCAAATTATCTAATATTGACTTTGTAGCTGAACAAAAAAATAAGTCTCTCATAGAGATGGCATGTTATATGGTCAAAAGTTAAGAGTTACCTCGGCTTCTTTTTAGAAGCAATCATGTGTGCAACATATGTTTTGAATAGGTGTCCTACAAAAGCTTTGCATACAATTATGCCTTTTGAAGCTTGGAATGGCAGAAAGCCCTCTGTGGCTTACTTACACATTTTTGGTTGTCTTGCTTATGCACTTGTGCTTGAGCAACTTGCTTATGCGCTTGCTTATGCACTTGTGCTTGAGCAACTTCGCAGAGAAATCTTGATGATAACACTATTAAATGTATTTTTGTGGGGTACAACTTGGAAAGTAAGGATTACTGTCTCTATCATCCTGCTACCAAGCAGATTCGTGTGAGTAGAGACGTTGTATTTGTGGAAGATATAATTCAGCCCTTACTTTCATATGTAAAAAATAACAAAATGTATGTTCGTAGGACATATTTAACACTCTTCTTATGTAGGACGCATTGATATAGAACATTTGGGTAGTCAAAGAAATGTTGAAAATCAACCCACACAGGTTACAAGTGACCATGTTTTTCAACCCACAAATCAGCCTATTAATGAGACAAATGTGGATGATGTAGTTGATGAGGAAAGAAGGGAAATTAAGGAGTCTAAAAGTATGTCAAAATGCCTTGTGTGCAAACACCACATGACAACAAATTGGCCACTCCTTTGCCTAGCAGAACATGTGCAGCTCTCATCATGCATATCTTATTGACGTAGATTATGCTCTTATTGACGTAGATTATGCTCTTATTGCCAATTTATGTGATGAAGAGGAACCTGTCTCCTTTTTGATGAAGCAAAGGAATCTGAAAATTGGATGAGTGTTATGCAATCTGAGTATGATTTGATACTAAAACATGATACATGGGATTTGGTAGACTTGCCTCTTTGTCAGAAGGCCATTGGTATGTAATAAGCTCAAACATAAAGCAGATGGCAGTGTTGAGCGATACAAAGCCAGGCTTGTTGTTGCAAAGGGTTATGCACAAGAGAAAGACATTGATTATGGTGAAATCTTTGTACCAACATGTCATATGACTACCGTGAGGACTATCATTGCATTTGCAGCACATAAAGGCTGAAACGTATGTCAGTTGGATATGAAAATTGCTTTCTTGAATGGAGATTTGCACGAGAAGGTCTATGTATCTCAGCCTCATGGTTTTGTTTAGAAAAGTCAAGAATAAAAAGTATGTAGATTGACGAAAGCATTCTAAGGTCAATATTGAGAAAATTTATGCATAGCCCAGGTACAAAGCATTGGCAATCTATCAAATGGGTGTTCCATTACCTAAAGGGAACTAAGCACTTTGGGTTATTTTATCCCAAGGGGGGTAAATCACAGCTGCATGCATTTATAGACTAGAATGAGCTGAATGTTATGACACACAAGTGGAGTTTACTTTCGCCTAGGTGATTCATGTATATCATGGCTCAGCAAGAAGCAACCCATTGTGGCCACTTCTAGTTGAAGCTGAGTACATGGCAGCAGTTTAGCTACAGTTGAGTGTGTTTGGCTTAGGCGCCTTATTTGCTAATTTGGGTATTGGTAAGTCCTCAGTCACTATCATCTTTACTTACAGACAGAGTGCTATGGTAGTTGGCGAGGAATCTAGTTTTTCATGCTTGAACAAAACACATTGAGGTGCACTATCATTATGTCAGGGAGAGATGCTTTGCAAGGGGAAATCAACTTGGCTTATGTGCCAACATAGGATAACTTGGCAGATTTGTTTACAAAGGCTCTTCCATGAGAGAAGTTTGAAGCTTTTTGCAAAGCTTTCAACTTACTTCTTGGGGACTAGTTTGGGCTACCTATCACAGTCCAAAGAGCTTGGCACATCTCTGTACTTCTAGTGCTAACTCACCCTTGTTCACATCATCACTGCCCAGGGGGGATTTGTAGCCATATTTGTTAGTGAGTATGTGAACACACTAAGACCACACTTTTCCCCTTTAGGAGTTTTTTTCTCCCATGCTAGTATACACCCATCTTGGGATATACTTATCTTTTTTGTACATCGCACATTAATTATCTATCTATCATCTCATTGTGCTCTCCCTTGAGCTTCTCCAATGTGTATGTGTGTGTGTGCATTCCTATACAACCCTATTTCCAATAATGAAGCCACAAAAGAACCAATCCAAGGCTTCATTGCATCCCTTGAGTTGGGTAGTACCTCTGAATGTGAGCATAATGAGAAGGAAGAGTGAAGGCCACGAGGCGACTTTACTTGGAATTCCTCTCATAAACAAGGAGACAATCACTATAGACTTACCTTGTTGGATATAGAATCAAGAAGAAACTTAATGTTATATGAGACTTGGGTCTTGTTAGGAAGACCTACCCTTGATCTGAGGGTAGGTGGTGGGGTAGGGCGAGGCAAGATGTAATCAATCGTGAACTCGAGCTCTAGACTCTTGGATCACTTTGATTGCAAAATTATGGTATACTCTACATTCTTCAATCGCTTTGATTGCAAAATGATGGTACAACCAAAAATTTGAGTTTTATACTCGACTAATGATGTGGCATAAGTGATGGTGTATGGCATGTCAGATCGGAGATTGGACTTAAGGCAATTAGAGATAACGATCAATCGATTGGAGATTTGATGATTGAAGTGGCACTGATTGATGATTGGTTTTGTCAAACAAATGGGGTATGACAATTAGAGATAACGATCAATCGATTGGAGATTTGATGATTGAAGTGGCACTGATTTGATGATTGAAGTGGCACTGATTGATGATTGGTTTTGTCAAACAAATGGGGTATGCTGACGATTGGAGGTCATGTGGATCTAGCTTGGCAATTGGAGGTATAGAATTGTGGTGAGTTAAGAGAAGGGATCGGTCAATCGGAGAGTTGGATCATTCGATCGGAGAGTTGGATCATTCGATTGGACCTTTTGATTGATGATTGGACTTATTTCTTTCTTTCTTTCTTTCTTTCGTTTTTTTATAGAGATAGATCTTCTCAGTGCATGAGTTATAACAATTTATTAGTGCTTAGATGCATATGCCCTTTACTGTGCACACCCCTAGGTATGATTTGAATGCATGAAGCAAGTACACTTAATGGGGGCCCATGGGCTTTTAATGGAAATATTCATGTGTGCTTCCTTTGTATGTTTTAAAGGTATAGCTCTGTCACTCCTCTTGACTCGTTTGGAATTGACTATTGTGCCTATCGCATCCTGCATAGGCGACTCAACTAAATCTTTATGCTTGTCTCTCCATCACAAGTGACTTGACTTGTGAAAAAAGGAATTGTGCACTGATATACTAGTGATTAGACTTCCTAAGGAATTATACATGGACTTGTTTTGGCCATTTGTAACCTGACTCTTGACTCTTATGCCTTAGGCTTGTTTTGGCCATTGTGGTGACTTGACTTTTAAACTCTTATTCCCTTCAACGACTTGACTTAGAGTTAAATGCTTACCTTATGGTATTAGGGCACTTTTAAAGATGTTCCTCTGCTCTTTCATAAGTCCTTGAGCATGATGATGATTTTGTTAACTTTTCTTTTGTCACTCTAGGAGGGTTGCGTCTTTTTATGAATTACATCTTTGGCACCCAGATTTGGCTTCTTCCTTTTGGTAGTATCCTTGGCTACTAGTGACCTTTGTGTGGTCACCATCCTTGCGTGACTGGATCACTATGTCTAGCGTTCAATTTCTTCTCAAATTAAAGATTCATATCAACTTGTCATCGAATTAAATTAGCATTTTGGGGATACTTTCCTTTGGAAGCCACACTTGTTTAGGTTTTTTTTCTTGGGCTTTGGTTGTTTGGTGGGCACATAAGTTGGTTTCCTTGGCATCTTTGGTAACCATACTTTCTTCATCTAGCTTCTTGGGGCCTTAAGAGAGACTGAGATAATAGGATTAGAAGTATTATTTGCTAGCCTTTAGTTTCTCTTGTGGTGGTGACTTCTCAGTCTTTAATGTGATCATTCTCTTTTGGTTAGGCTTTTGCCTCCTTAGCTTTTGGTTTTACGGGATGTGGAGAGGGTTGATTGGATGAGGCCTTGAGTTTATGGATAATTTCATATACATTGCATGGATTGAGGAGGGTTGTAGAATTCCCTGGAAACACAAGTTGCTGCATTGGAACTATGGCCTTAGGTTCATCGAGCCCACACCTCAAGGGGAAAAAGAAAATAAAAAACGACTAGATTTGGACCAGTTTTCAGTATGTGCAGAATAGGATTAGTGCTAATCAATTGAGATTATCAAGATATTAGTCAAAAATAGCATGTTTGGGTTTTATTTCTCAAAGGTGGATGTGGTTTGAGATGCATTGATGCATATGGAAGCTGATACAATCACATTAGACACTGGTTATGCCTGCAAATGACCTGCAAAGAGGAATTTATGAAGTTCATGTAAGCCTATTGACCGGATTTTACCTCTACAAATTGATGCACGTGCTGGTTGTATGCATTTCTGAGGTGTTCTAGAGCTTTGAATGTGCGTTTCAGAATTTGTGAGTGGCGCCAAGTGTGTGTGAGCTTGAGAAAACAATGGCTTTGAGAAATTCCCCATACTTTGGGAGTTCCAATTGGTGGTTGACTACACCAGCCACCATCGGTCCGACGGCGGTGGTGCTGGTCAAGGTTATCTCCAGGACCAAGGAAGGCGGCCTCCACTAGCTCTACGTGTAGTTGTTGCTATAGATATGCCATTTGTATCTTTGTCTAATGTCAAGGTACTAGGCGCTCAGGTGGGGATCAACGTGCGTAGTACCACTGAGATCATCCAGCATTGGTGTATCTTTTTTCACGATCAATGCCAAAAAATGTCGAGGTATCTATACATATTCATTACTTCTTTAAGTTTTTCATAGTTATCTGTTTACATCTTTATATCTACTTTTCTATTATTTTTAAATTAATGGTGGTTGACTGTGTCACGTAGGATCTCACATCTGCAAACAAGCGAGACTCACATAGGAGTTGCTAGAGGTGAGAGTAGAGATTGACTATCTTAGAGTAGCATTGTAGACGATAGAGGCAGCCACACTATAGAGATGCATTGGGCAAGAAAGATTGACATCCACCTAGTGGATCTCTTTGTATTTAAAAGATTTATAATGAAGGTCAAACTTATAAATTTCTTTAAGTTATACTTTATTAGAGAGACTAATCAATTTTTTGTATGCTTTACTTTTTTAGCAGGCAAGAGCTAATGATGCAGAGAGGGCTAGAGTTGAGACAAAGAAGCATATAATCATGGAGAG
Organism: Cibotium barometz; assembly: GCF_041138505.1. Lineage (NCBI taxonomy): Eukaryota > Viridiplantae > Streptophyta > Polypodiopsida > Cyatheales > Cibotiaceae > Cibotium > Cibotium barometz. The sequence continues at coordinate 13,339,887 of NC_141095.1, read as the reverse complement.
GATTGCTCAGCACAAGGCAGAGCAGTTGATCCTGTATATTTGGGAGTTTTGTAGGTCTTATAACGTGACAATGCCTTACTTACCCGTGTATCCACGGCCTATTATAGGGTTTTTCCACGACTTCTCTCTTAGGGTGCACCACCATTTCTCCGGGATGTTTGATATGCTCTATGCCTTGAGGACATAGATGGTTCTAGAAGATATGCTCTGGGATGTGGACATTGTCTTGTATCACTTAAGAGCTCGTATGTTTCTTGGCATGTCTCTCTTGCAAGAGTCAACCTGGCCACATACAGAGCTCTCGACATTGACGACCTTCATCTAGGCTTCGCTTGAGTTCATGCTAGGATTAGCAGGTCTCTGGATTTTATATTAGCTAGTGGCTTAGGAGTTGATGCCATTAACGACAGAGTTTAGGAGCTCGAGGTGCCTCCAGAGATTGAGTGGAGTGCTCACAAGTTCGATGGATACCAAAGAATCCTTCAGGAGTGCTGGCTTATAGCACACAAGCATGTGGGTGGTGTTGGTCCTAGTGGCACTTCGAGCGATTTTAGTGGCAACAATAGTGCTACTTTACATGAGCAACATGTAACAAATGAGGAGCTTACACACGTAGAGTGGCAGGCACATACCATTGTTGATTATAGATTTTGGGTTTACAGATAGAGATGTCTTGTAGCAGCATGATGTCGAGAGGGAGAGGGTTGTAGCAACTTATGGGACTCGTGAGCTCCGGAGTACACCAGTGCGCCAACTTATGATCCTACCTTTGAGGTAGATCTCCCTCCCCCTAGAGATTCAATGTCACCCCCACAACAATCAACACAACCACCTTGACAGGCACAACATTCTCGACATGTACGTTGACCACTAATCAACGGATGACGGACTAGCTGGGGTAGCTTATTTACATTGTACTTTGATTTATTGAGATAGTGGCTAAACCCAGAGTAGCTAGGTTAGCTCACATTTTGATGTACTTAGTTGATGCTTATATTTTATGAGTTATGTCTTTATTGAGGATCATTGTGATATTCATGGTTTATGGATTTTTTTTACACTTTGGCCGTCATATTGTCCAATGAAAAATCATGCTCTTTCCCATGCTAAGCCCATGTTATTGTACCCAAACATCGTCCAATGGTGACCAAAATTTACGAGCATGTGGGGGGGAGGGAATGCTAGGAGAACCACTCAACCGCATGGCGTACGTCTTTGAACTGCTCAACATCTTGCCGTAAAATTGATGATGTCTCAAAGCAATTTTCACACATGCACCCACACCATCATCATGCTCACTCTTCCCATGACAAGTCTTAAAGAAGCTCGAAAGCATTGATACTAGAATGCACATGCCACCTATAGATCCATAAAAACAAGTCTTGGTTATTGTTTTCTTTAAGATGTTCTAGTAAATTTAGGTTATTTATGAATCCCTGAGAACTATAAGTACTACCTGTACATTCAATAAAAGTGTCATGTCGACTTGAGCTCACTCTTCCCGTGTGACCACTCTCAAAAGAAGCTCCAAAGCATTGGGATACTAGAATGCACATGCCACCTATAAATCCATAAAAACAAGTCTTGGTTATTGTTTTCTTTAAGATGTTCTAGTGAATCTAGGTTATTTGAATCCCTGAGAACTATAAGTACTACATGTAGAGCCAATAAAAGTGTCATGCCGACTTACCACAACCATCCGACCAAACCCATTGTTGATGCCATGTGACCCCAAAATCTCATAAAAATTTATCATACAAAATGTGAATCATGTGAGCGATCATTCTCTAATGTAAAAATGATACACTCGAATAATGGCATGGGCCTCGAGGATACTCACTATCCCATCTACATGTGCCTCTACATGCCGATAGCTAATGTGGACCATAATAGTAGCCTGGTGAGGTTAGGGGGGAGACAATTAGGACACCAAAATCAATTAAGTAATATAGCTCAAACACAAAACAAATAATATGAAATATAACCATTTCTTGCTTCGAGAAGTAATACTCAGATTGTATCTCCTGAAAGGTGTGAATGTGCAGTTCTCTGCAAAATCGGTCACAAGGTAACTCTCTATGACCACTAAGAGAACAGAATACGTCATAAAAATTTTAGAAATCAACATGGTAGCAGCAACATGTGTTGCATTGTCGTTGAGTATCTCACAAACCAACGCTTATACCCCTCAAATGAGCTTTGCCAAATTTTAAGGTCTGGAAATGATTCCACAAACTGAGAATATAACTTGGTTTGGGTTATTTCAAGAAACTAAGCACCGTGCTCAATGAACACTCCGCTTGTGACTCTCTTTCACAAAGCTTTCTTGGAAATTGGTGAGGGACAACAATTGTCCTCCCAAAACCTTTCTATCAAGGCTCTAGTGGTTTCATCTAATAGGTGATCATGCCTCACTACTCGCCATAAAGCACCAGCCTCATTGGTATCTAAACTTTGTCATCTACTAGAGCTAGCTCTAGGTGCATGTGGTGCTATGGAAAGGATGCAAGATGTGGCACTCACCTTACCCTTCATTTGGGGGATACTCATGGGTGCCACAACAGCCCGTCGAGTAGTCAAAGCGTCTGCACAATTTCTCTTCTTGTTAGCTTCATAGGAATGACAAACACTTTGTAGCTCTACTATGCAAATCTCCTCTCTCTTCGACCTCCAATGTCAGAAAGCACCCTGCAATCGGATGTTGGGCTGATCGATCAAAACATCAAGCACACATGCCTGTGAGGAAGGTGTGAGGTATTTGAAATACGATTGGAAGATTGTATGGTCACAACAATGTGCCTCCAATTTTGATAGTTCTTTTATATCCACACTATGGGTGTCCGAAGGAGGGGGTAGGTTCTTGTGGAAGAGAAGGGGGGGTTCTTGTGGAAGAGAAGGGGTTTCTTGAGGGGAGGAAGAAGGGCTGGGTCATATGGATAATCTAAACAAAGGGATAGTAGTGGAGAAAAGACCAGAGGGAGAGGAAGACATGACATGTTACCAAGTGTGAGGGCAGTACGAGGGTAAGAGCTTCAACTACTCCTCCCTATTTGTGTTGATGACTAGACTCTTGTCGGGAGCTGTACGGGAGGCATTGGCAAACGATCTCTGATTGAGGAGCTTCCTTCGCGGGAGTAAAGCTATAGGGCAACTATTCTGTCCTACTAATGGACAAATTTTTGGGCTGAAAACGCGTTTCGGGCACGTCTAGACCTCTGTTTTTCAGAAAGCAGGCGATTTCGAGCACTGCGGGTAAGTCATCGATTCTCTGTAGAACTCTGTTTTAAGAACTGCAAGAAGACAGATTGGCTGTGCAGACACTGTGGGTGCTGCAAAGAGGTCAACAGCTGCCATTGGGTGTATGTATGCATATTGAAGTCACTGGTTGTGACATTTGAGAGTACTATAGTACCGTTGCAGGAAATACAGCAGTTTGTGCAGGACAAACCAGAGTGCTGTTTCTGGTAAATTTGTGTGTCTGGCAAGATGTCAAATGATGGCATAACCCAAATTGTGGCTGAGAAGCTTGATAAGAATAACTTCCATGCTTGGAGGTTCAAGTTGACGAATTTCCTGATGGGAAAGGGCTATTGGGACTATATAGAAGCAAAAGATTCAATATTTGATTTTCTACAATGAAATTACAATTGATTTAATGGGTCTCTGATAGTCATAACAAATTTTATAAATTACATCTTCAAAAATCTTTTAGATTTGTACTTTTACTTAGATCCACATTCTACTAATCTTATACGTTTTTTAACAATTCTAATGCCTTTTCAATGATATAAAAAATAGTAAAACACGTTAAAAATTACTCACAATAAATCAAGTTAAGCTCTATGTTATGTGAATTTGTGATGTGCAAAGTGCGAACATCATATGAGTAATAATGTAAAAGTTATTGGCATTGCAGGCTTCTTGCCCTTTCTAGCCACTACATTCAACCAACATTAGAACTTTAAACTCCCAAAAAATAGGCTTCATATCTCTTACAAATTAAATACTGTAAAGAAGGAAACGTACTCTGAAGCTGCTCTGCCTCCTCTAGTAGAGAGGAAACTCCCCCTCTGGGTAGTCTAACCACGATGGGAAAAGTATCCATGTGTCCTTGCCCCTTGAAGCTCTGAAGCTGCTCTGCCTCCTCTGGAGAGGAAACTCCCCCTCTGGGTAGTCTAACCACGATGGGCAAAGTATCCATGTGTCCTTGCCCCTTGAAGCTCATCGGTCCACTCTTTGAGGTACAATCTTGTCTCCTCCACCTCAAACAACACCCCCATGCATCTGAAGGGTGGTTGTTGGAATGTAGACTCGATCACATACACTACTTCTCTACCACCTAATACACAGCCATTAAATAAGTATAAGAAACCAATACAAGAGGTAGAACAACTTGAGGACCATGCAAGGCAGAAAAAGAAGAGTTGTGGTACTTTATACATGTACAAGACGCATCGTGTTGTGCACGGTAGGTGTGGTTACCGGTCAGAATCCGAGGTAGAACACATTTTTCCTTTCCACCTAGAAAATGCCTTCTCAAAATGAGACTTCCTAGAAGATTTCATCCGTGATACCTACTCCATAGTCTATTGTGGCTCTTTTGTGCATGCCAACTCTGTAGGTGATAGAGCGCCTCCAGCTTCGCGAGCAATTTTAGCGTGTATTCGATCAATTGAAACTAGTACACATGATGATGGATCCACATGAAGAAGGCTCTATCAAATGGTAGAATCTGTGCATCCCTCATAGCAAACTGCCACACCAGCCAATATGTCAAGAAGCCTACATTTTCTACATTGTAAACAAGCATTAGGTTTCTAATTACTTTTTTTAAAAATGTAATACATCTCAAGAGAGCTAGAGATCTTGCTCTTCATTTGAAACATGTGCTCGAGCAATCTCGGCTAGCTTCGGCATAGTGAATTTGCTAGCCATTTCACCCCAACCTTGGTATACGAGATCACCTTTTTAAAGAACTCTTTCCCACAGTCGGGGTTGGCAATTTGTACTAGCTCATGTCCCCTTTTAGTGAACAGTGCCTCCGTCTCCTTTAGGGCATCCCTATAGTTCTTGTCGAATGTTTTTGCATCCATCATGTATTCTCTGCTCCCTTACTCAAGCAAGCCACTGATCTTGGCCCAGAATGTGGCATCAAAGACTGCAATGCGTTTATATTTATTTAAGAAACATACTTCGAAATGAAAACATTAAGAAATATAATTCGAAATCAAAACATACTGCAATGTGCACACACCTTGAAAACTAATTGTGACGAGTGCTATGGGAAGCTTTTGTTAAAATTACAGCAATGTGATGAGCTATGGTGGATCAAATGCTAGAATCAACATCATTAACAAAGTGATTAGATGATAATTAAGATGTAATTAGTGAGCAATTAACTAATGGCTTAATGTAGGCATGAATAATCAAAAACCAAGAAATTCTCATTAGGCCAATGCCTCAATTTATAGAGTTTACATCCAAGCATCTAATCCCACTGATTTCTCCTTGATTCACTCCACCTCTTTTGTTCAAAGGGGTGTGTGTGTGTGTGTGAACTTATTTTTAAGTGGTGTGTGTGAGTGTGTGGAAATTTTTAATTATGGGTGCATGAGTTCACATTATCTCCATAAGTTCAGTGGGGTGAGGTGAAAGGCTAGACCCATGGGATTCGACACGCTAGGCTGGGTCTATGGATCTAGTTGAAATAGAAAAAGGATTGACAATTAAAAGTGGGCGGTTTGGTAGACTTGAGTTGCGGGTACTTTCCAAACGAGATAAACTTGTGTTGTTAGAACAATAAAAAAATTAGACGACTACTTTATTTGGCAATCATAAATAAGGATAGAAGAGTTGCCTCACTCTGGTCGATGTGTGGCCTCATCATCAATATCAATTACCACCCTTGATGGTCTCCTGTGACGTGTACTTTCTTTGTCACACTAGTGAGAGGGGTAGGCACCCTATACATGGGTGTTCCTTCAATTGCCTAATTAACTGTTCGGACCACTTTGGCAGGGCTTGTAGAGCACCGTTCTTTTAGTTTCTCCAAGCTTGGGCCTCTTCCTATGTGCTTGCCTTGAGTGTAAGAGACTACCTTTGTGCTTTGAAAAATTCCATTGGCCATATTGGTAGTACATGCATTGTAAAGAGAAATCTTGCATCTATATCCTTCCCCTCCCAGCCAACTTCCATGCTTACTTTCTTGCTAGGTTTGTTCTTGTGGGGTATTTGGACCATCATTACTTCTCTCTATCGTTGTCTCATGAGACTGAACCCCAATGTGCTATGCACACTTCCCACCAACTCAACCAAGAGTCCATTTTGCTCACAAATTCCTATCCCCATCACATGAACATTGCACCACCATTGACGTATCAGTTGAGCCTCCACTGATGTTGTAGCTTCACTGCTCTGGTAGGAGCCATGCGCCACTTCTTACACATTGCTTTGTGCTCTCCTTGAGACATAACACACACATACACATTGCTTTGTGCTCTCCTTGAGACATAACACACACATAATTTGTTGTGTGGGAAACCATGCTTTGCTCCCAATGAAATAGGCAAGACCTCTCCCTATCTGTCAAGACGTTGTTTTTTCCACCATTGAACACATGTCGAACTGCATTCCAGTTTGCCTGAGCCTCGTCTGCCCACGAAACCATAGAAATTTACCCTCTCACAACCATGGTTGTCCATCACTTCATTAATTCATTCCCATAACAGACATTGGGCCTCCATATCCTCCTCTTTCATTTCACATGTCGCAATGGTGAGAAGATCATGCATGGTGCGTGAAAATGATAATCATTTAAGAGGTTGTACAATTAGCTTGCTCTAATCACCTAAATACTCTCTACATTGGTAATTTTCTACCTTGGATCATATACATGACAAGCCATGGTCACCCAATCTAATGTTTGTCGGGTGTGGTTAAACTGTATCTATGCATGTCACAGGTTTCCAGAGCCGGTATGCCGCATTCGATTAACCAAATCCAACCGTGAAGCGGTTCCAATGGTGGAAATCTTGAAAACATAGCACTTCTTGCCTGAGGGCCGGTGACCTGGGAACCTGCTTCCATGATGGAAGGAGTCGTAAGTGCACTCTCGCCACTAAGTGCATCCAAGCCAAAACTCTCCTTTGAAGGCCCTTGTCAGGTTGCAGTGTGACTGACCTCGAAAACCTAAAAAATAAATTGTTCAAATATTACAATTTACTTATCTAGATTTTAAAAACTCTTTACACAAATATTACAATTTACTTATCTAGATTTTAAAAACTCTTTTACACAAACCTAATTTTCCAACCAGATTAGCCTACCAGATGTTTTCCACTAGTGGTCCCATCTCCTCTGCAATGTTGATGAACTCTTGTTCCCCAATGAAATGTGAGGAACCACCTTCTTGCACTAGTGCTACTATGACAATTTCTTTTGCCACACACAGTTGAACCTTCCTTGCCCCAACATTGCAATCCACCCCTATCACCCTCTGGACACCATTTGCCAGGTCCTATCAGTTAGTGCACATGATTAGTGCATTTGATGTGCCTGCACATGTACATTATGTTGATGGGCGCCGATGTGTATCATAAGTCTGCTCATCGTCTCATCAGGAGGGCATCACATAATAGATGTAGCAATTGCAATGCACATCGCTAAAACTGAGTAGTAATGGCCAAGGAGCTTCCTAGATGCATTGCTGCACTCCTTCCAATGGTTGGTGCCTTTAGCATGCTTCTAGTAAAATGTGACGTATTTGACACCTTGTGGTTCTTTAAACGCGGGTAAAGTTCATTAACACACTTCAAACTACCTAGGCAATGGCTTCGGCTACATACTCTAGGGAAGGCAATGTTAGAGGTTTGCGGCTTTGCCCACCAGTGGTGGGGATCATACTTATGCTCCATGGTGTTTATTCCTGAGTGTGTTCTCATGGTCAGTTTGAACTCAAATGTAATATCACCATTGTATTGTCTAGGAATCTCCACGACCTTGATAACATCTTTGACATTTAACAGAATCTTTGTTAATGTGTTTCCCTTCTTCATGCTGAGAAGTTATTCTAAAATGGTCTTACCTTGTCCTCTTGCAACACTGGATGAGCCTGATGCACTGGTATTTTTGTTATCTTGAAAGGGACTGCATAAATCTATCAAATTCCTCAGTTGGAAGACCTCTTGGGTGTGGCGAGCTATCTAAGATGGCTATTGGTTTTGGGTTTGACTTCAATGAAGAATTACTGTTACCGAGTAGTTGGCCTGATAGAGACTCCTCAAGTATGTAGAACTCCTCCCCCTCATGATTAGAGGTTGCCTCGAGAGGGATGTGCAACTCTTGGGTCCCAATACTTATTGTGGCGGCTTGCAATCCACAAAATGAGTGGGAAGCTACTTGCTCATGTAAAAACTTTACGCTCACCACACAACCCGTCCATCGTTAAGGCTCAGTTCTTTCTTAGAAGATGAGAATGTCATTGTACAACTCATTGTAAAGAGAAGCAAAAATGAAGTACACAAGAACAAAAAAGAATGGTACAATAGGTAGGGAGTACACAAGTACTGAATGGCGATTAACACTCTTAAAAAAGTTGGCCGTTTTTTATTTGACCGTTATAATTTAATTAAATTTTTTCATTAAAAAAATTTTTCAAAAAAAATCCAAAAATAAATATATATTAAATATTTTTTTTTCAAAATTAGCATCCGTACATCTCTCTCCTATTTCTCTCCTCTCTCTCCTTCATCATGGTTTACAAGATGAACATCAAAAAACATAACCATCAAAAAAACTAGACAAATACATTAAAGAAGTTGCCACTATTATGAAGTAGTGTCAACATTTTTACTACATCAAAGAAGGGATTATGAAGTAGTGCCTACATTATTTCTACATCAAAGAAGTTGCATTATGAAGTAATGCCAACATTATTACAAACCTCAATATTTAGGAAACACACTCATAAGTTTCTACAACACACAACCATTGATTGGGCCGTATTCCTAATTAATTGCTCGTTCTCATCGTTAATGACTCTATATGTGCTCCAATAAGAAATTGCACTTGATATTCTGAGCTCAAACATATCTATCATTGCCAGGTCATTCTCCTTTCCTTTGATTATTTGCTTCAATTCCAATAATAAACTCCCCGAAATCTCTCTAGCTTGGTACAAGTTTGGATTGATTGAGTCATTCTTGTACATCTCATCAAGCACCATGTATCCTTGCCAGATGATACACTCCATGTGGTAAGCTCCTCTAGCGATGGCATGGTCATGACGCGTAAAGAAACATAGAAGTGGACGTCTACACGCTGATGGAGAATGAAGAGAAATTTTGCCTTGATTACTTGCAGTGATAGGAGAGGGGGCACTTTGAGAGGGCTATAGGAAGTCGGTGTCTGCATACTGATGGAGAAAAAAGAGAAATTTGGCCTAAAATATTTGCAGTGAGTGATAGGAGGAGGGTGCGTTTGCATGCTTGGGAGAGAGGGTGCACGGGAGGAGGTGGAGGGGGCCCTTGGGAAAGGGCGCTTGGGAGGAGGCTAAGGGGCCCCTTGGGAGGAGGAGGTGCTTGAGAAGGGGGTGCTTGAGAGAGGGACATACACGACACTTTCAAAATAACACAAGATGTATACTCACAAGGCTGTCCCCCATTCATCTTGGCTAATCCCTTTGCACTTGAGAGAGGTTTAGGGTGGAGGGGCGCTTGGGAGGAGGAGGCACTTGAGAGAGGTTTAGGGTGGAGGGGTGCCTCTCAGGAGGGGCGGGTGGAGGTGGAGGTGGACCTTGGGAGGAGGAGGCGCTTTAGGAGGTGGAGGGTGGAGGTGGAGGGGGACCTTGGGAGGAGGAGGCGCTTGAGGAGGGGGCGCTTGAGAGAGGTTTAAGGTGGAGGGGGTGGGGGACCTTGGGAGGAGGAGGCGCTTGAGGAGGGGGCGCTTGAGAGAGGTTTAAGGTGGAGGGGGTGCTTCAAGAGGTGGCGGGAGGAGGTGGAGTGGGCCGCATGGCGTGCATGCCATAGGCCCCCTCCACCTGCATGCATGCCACCATAGCCATGCGTGGCATGATGGCTGCGTGGCACATGGCCATGCCACGCATGGCTGCCATGTGTAATGGCCGGGTGCGTGCATTTCACGTGGCTACCACGTGTGATGCCCATGATGGGCTACCACGTGTAATGCCCGCACTCGGGCATTACACATGGTGGCAGCCACATGTAGTGCACAGTGCATGTGGTGCCACGTGAACTGCACACTACACGTGGTTCCTACGTGGACTCCGTGGTGGCGCAGTCCACATGGGCGCCATGTGAAGCACACATGGTGCCAAATAGATGGTGCCACGTGTGTTTCATGTGGCACCCATGGTGGCACACCATAGTGTGCCCATGTGTTCTACCTAGTTCATGTGGTGAGCCACTAGCTCACCACTTGGGCTAGCATTTCCACATGGGCACGCCACGTGGACGCGTTAGTCCACATGGACTTGCCATGTGTAATGCCTGTGTTCGGGCATTACACTTGGCAAGTCCATGTGGACTAAAGCGTCCATGTGGACTGTGTAGTCCATGTGGCGCAGCCACGTGTAATGCCCGTGCTCGGGTATTACACCTGGCCGTGCCACTTGGACTACACAATCCATGTGACCATGCAGGCCACGTTATGTGGCCACTTGGTTGGCTGTGCAACAATTATTATGCCGTTGCACAGCCAATGTGTGGAGGGCTCACAAAGCAGCCCTCAATAGCCCCGCCCTCTCTCTCGCTCAAAAAGAGCCTTCAATAGCCCTACCCTCTCTCTCTCTCTCTCTCTCTCTCTCTCTCTCTCTCTCTCTCTCTCTCTCTCTCTCTCTCTCTCTCTCGCTTGCTCAAAAGCGGCCCTCACGTGCCGCACTCTCTCAATCTCACTCGCTCAACCTCTCAAGAGCTGCCCTCTCTCTCTCTCTCTCTCTCAACCCCTCCCACAAAGAGCCGCGCTCTCTCTCCCTCTCCCTCTCCCACAAAGAGCCGTCTTTTCTTTCTCAACAAGTGCAAACCTAGCAATCCACACAAAAAAGATTCTATCGAGGGGTTGATTAGATGCATCGAGGAGAGCAAATACCAATCGACAATGGTGGCATTCATTGTCTCAGAGAGGGATTCCCAGGCAAAGCCCCCATTCCATTCGACCCGTCGAAGTGCAGCCAGCCACCACGACCTATCATTGTCAGGTGAATTTGACACGATATTAGAGGAGACCAAAGGATGGAAATGCATGGTTGGGAAGATGTTCATTGTTTGGGATGGCAACCATCGACTTAAAGCTTGGCAAGAATGGGTGAATACCAATCGAGTCAAGAAAGAGAGATTCCCAATGTGAATTGCAGAGTGTTTCGGTTCCTTGAGGAAGAGGAGGCGGAGTTCTTGTTGGTGTGCTGCGCATGATTAATAAGTAAGTGCATTATACAATGTTTTTTTTGTATATGAAATGAACAAACATTGTGTATGTCATCATTTTCCTTGTTAAAAATGCATGCATGCAAATTTTTCAAGATCACTACCATTTATGTGCCGAATATAATGGCACATGATATATTTATGATGCAGCGTGTTGGCCTTGTGTCAATCCACAATCGTTGTTGTCAAAGTTTAGTGATGCTGATCATGAATGGGCCTAGAAAGCGCTTACTCATAGGGGACCCAACAGATCCAAGTGGTTAAAGTTGTTGAAATATACAAGTGAATAGGGTGTATGCGGGAACAAGCCCTTGGTTAGAGGCTGTAAAAGAGAATCGATAAAAAACCTGTGAAAAGGTGAGAAGAATCTACTGGGAGAGAATAAAGGGTAGCATGAGAAGATTAAGGAGGTGTAGAGATATTCTGGGAGAGGTGGAGAGAATCAAGCAAAAGAGGTGGAGTGAATCAAGGAGAAATCAGTGGGATTAGATGCTTGGATGTAAACTTTATAAATTGAGGCATTGGCCTAATGAGAATTTGCTGGTTTTTGATTATCCATGCCTACATTAAGCTATTAGTTAATTGCTCACTAATTACGTCTTTACAAAGTGATTAATTATCATCTAATCACTTTGTTAATGATGTTGATTCTAGCATTTGATCCACCATAGCTCATCACATTGCTGTAATTTTAACATGGTATCAGAGCCAAGCCTAGAATCCATCAATTTGTGAGTCCATTATCTTGCTAATTACTTTGCTAATTAAGATTAGCAAAAAATTAGTATTTTCACCTCTTTTTCAACTAACCTCTGCACCCCTAGCCAGTGGAGGAGCTCCCTCTCCTTGTAGGCTCAACCATTGCCCAAGCCTTTTTAGGTACTCATTCTAGACTCAAGGGCCTACACACAGCCCAAAGGAATTGACAAATCTCAGCGCAGAACGCCGACGACAACAAGATTTGCAAGCGCATTTTTTTTTGGAGAAAATCAGTGATTTCTACTTCATGAAATCAAATTGGTCTAATTCCTCATAGATCCAGGGGTTTTCAAGCATGCTCTACAAGCTCGTGAAGTCAAAAATTGATTTGATCAAGTCTACAATGAGATCCAAGCTCTTCATCAAATCTGCAGGTGACTTTGGTAGGTGACTTTGGTAAAACAGAGATTAAGCATTCAATGTTTGGTCAAATCTTGTGTTTCTTGGCTTAATCCTCTACTAGACTAATTGCTATTGATGGCCTTGAAAGGATTTGAGCTCATTTGAAGTCTAAGGCCCCAGATCTGGGCTCCCTGCATACTCTATTTTTTGCACATAAAATAGAGGATTAATTTGCTAATCAGTGCTAATCACTGTATTTTGGTATAATTGACGGTTCAAATCAACCATTAGGTATCTGATACAGATCCCTATAACTTCAAATTGCAATTTGAAGTTGGTTTGATACTCCAACCATTCCGTACAAATTGGTTACCCTTGATTTAATGGTAAAATTATGCTGATAAATTTGTGATAATCATCATTTTGCATTTAACCCTTGGTTAATGCCTGCTAATCACACTCAAATTCAAGATTATTCACAGCTAGAGTTTCATTTGGGAATGTGCATAAGAATGAATGCCATATGCATTATGTATTGGGCACATTATATCAGTGTAAAAATAGGATCAGACACTACCCTTGTCCAGAATAAGGCAAGAGGTAAGACCTCCCACATAGATTTGGGTTTGCATTGCATAATGATACAAGATAAACATCAAAAGCCCAAAAGAACTGTCAACAAAACATTTAAACATGTTGCTCACATGGAGCAAGAAGACCCGACGGACAAGCTCATGGCCCTAGCCATGAAAGAAGAAGAACATCTCTTTCTAAGAGGAGGATCCACACCAAGAAGAAAAGCTAAAGGAAGCATTGAAGGAAGACATGGACACTAGAAGAGAAGCTGCCACTAGAAGATTGAAAGAAGAGGAAGACATGGACGCGTGAAGAGAAGCTGCCACGACAAGAAGACTGAAGACAAGAGAAGATGTGAGGCTCCAAAGAGTGAGGAGCCATGTGAAAATCTCTGAGAGAGAGAGAGAAAGAGAGAGAGAGACCCCACAACCCAATGTAGCCTGCCCCAACAAAGTAAAACCACCTCTGAGCCATCGATGATGTAGGCCACGTGGTAGATGTATGTGTGAGCACTTTAGTCAAGGTCGCAGGCACTTGTAGTAAGCCTTGGACACATAGAGAGAGAGTGTGTCAAGGACTATGAGTTTAGGGACTTGAGGCATTGGTCACGGACTATCAAGTAAGAGAGAAACTTGGTACAGGGTCCAAGTGTGCTAAGTTAACTTGAGGGGAGGTGTGCTAGTAGGCACTGGTTTGCGGACTATCAAGTAAGAGAGAAACTTGGCAGAGTATTCACTTAAGGGGAGGTGTTGAAATATACAAGTGAATAGGGTGTGTGCGAGAACAAGCCCTTGGTTAGAGGCTGTAAAAGAGAATCTGTAAATGTGAGAGAACCTGTGAAAAGGTGAGAAGAATCTATTGGGAGAGAATAAAGGGTAGCATGAGAAGATTTAGGAGGTGTGGAGATATTCTAAGAGAGGTGGAGAGGATCAAGCCCTTGGTTAGAGGCTGTAAAAGAGAATCTGTAAATGTGAGAGAACCTGTGAAAAGGTGAGAAGAATCTATTGGGAGAGAATAAAGGGTAGCATGAGAAGATTTAGGAGGTGTGGAGAAATAGTCATTTTAAAAGATACCATACATCATTTAATTATTTTCATAAAATGCATATATCATATGTTCATGCCACATATCATAAGTAACACATTAGTGTCCACATCATCATCATAAATCTCATACCACGATTGTGATCCTTAGACCAACAAGACAATATACACTACTAGACCATTATGATGAGATTGAACACTTTTGGAGCACCACCGTGACCAGAGGAGTCGTGCATGTCTCACATCCACCACCCCCTCCACCACCCCCTCAACACACAAGTGCCAAATAATCCTAGGAGCTGCTTCTTTTGGTTGTCACCTATCCAAAAAGCATGAACACTCTAGATACAAGCATCAGGAGCCATGTATGTTTCTAGTACCAGCACCCATACTTAGCCACCAGGCACTACCCTTCTTGTTTCACTCTCTGGACCCGCTTCTTGTCCATCACCCCAACTGTGCCAGGAGTACACCAACATTTGGCTGAGAGGGTTCTTCTTGGAGGACGACTACCTTTGTATTATATAGCGTGGATGACACCCACATGGTAATCTATAAACCCATTTGGTACATACACAAGCTTCCACAAACAACACATATACATCATATGAATACAGTATTATAAGTTTAACACCATATGTCATATATGAATATAGTATTACAAAAAATAAAGTAAAATTTCAACATTATACACCATATTCATATCCAAATGAGTCTAAACCATCGTAAGCTAGATGAGACATCACAGCTCTCCAATCGAAACTCAAAGCAAGTCAAAACCTTCCAGGCACAACTTATGCTAACATTGTCAAAAGGAAGACCTTGTAAGGATATTGTCTGGTCATAGGTCAAAAAATGTTTATGTTTGATAGGTCTTTTGTATGTCCACTACAACATTAGGCCCGTGGCCAAAATTCCAATCAAATGTGTATTAGTCTCCATGATAATTGTTGCTCACATGAAGTACTATGTTCCTACATACACAACAATAATCACACATTTTCTCGAGAGGTTTCATAGATAAAGTGAACCTTCATACTAGATTGTCTCATCTCTTGTCTTCTTTGCTTGTTCATGCCTTTGAAAGTCTAGGCCTTGCTTTTGAACTCACAAGAATATTCAACCGCATCTTTATGTCACCTCCTCGTTGCTGAGCCTATTTCAACAACAATAGGAGGTGGCTAATTGGGGAGGGGGCTCTATAGAATCTATATCAACCATCGTCTCTCTTTACTCATTCTCAACTTCTTGTTCTGATGATGCTCACAATCTTCATAACAATAGTCCAAAGATAGGTCAAAGTATTCAGGTCAAACATAACAATACGTCCAAAGTATTAAGGTCAAAGGAGCAATACATAACATAAGCAACTCTTAAAGAGATAATACATCCAAATTATTAAGTTAGAAGGGGCAATATACCAACACACGCAACTCATAAGGATAAAATACCTATCCACAAACCATGCTCGCATGTATTAGCCCAAGGTAGCATACCAGCCACCATGGGCATTCTTTCAATTCCCAATAAGAAATGTCTCTTTCTTTCCATGAAGATGGGTACATGCTACCATCACTGTCTATGTCCATCCAAGAATGTTGAGAAATGTGGTGCCGTTGCGCACAAGAAAGGTAGGGAGTGAGTATGAGTAAAAGCCCAAACATGTACCAAACCTATCAAGAAACCACATGAGCAAGTTGGAATCATCCCTCTATGTACCACCTCATATAAAAGAGGTCATGAAGAATGAAGCAAGCTCTCAAGCCTCTTTATGTGAGTACAAGTCTCAATCTTATAACCTAATTCTACTTGCATTTAAAACTTAATTAGTTTATTTTATTCAGCATTATGATTGCACTTACGTATCATCCACCACCTTAGCTTAGCACTAACTACATTGTAATTTAGTGTAAGATTAATTCACATTGTAATTAGGTATCGTCCTTCTTAGCTTGACATTAATTACATGTGTAAGATTAATTCACATTGTAATTAGTGTAGGATTATTTAGCTCTCAAGCCTCTTTATAAGTACAAGTCTCAATCTTGTAATCTAATTATAGTGTAAGATTAATTCACATTGTAATTATAGTGTAAGATTAATTACATTGTAATTATAGTGTAAGATTAATTCACATTGTAATTAGTGTAGGATTATTTAGCTCTCAAGCCTCTTTATAAGTACAAGTCTCAATCTTGTAATCTAATTCTGCTTGAATCTAAAACTTAATTAGTTTAGTTTATTCAGCATTATGATTGCACTTAGGTATTGTCCACCTTAGCTTAGCACTAATGGCATTGCACTTAGGTATTGTCCACCTTAGCTTAGCACTAATTAGTGTAAGATTCATTTGCATTGTAATCAGTGTAGGATTAATTCACCCTCACCATAGCCATGCACATGTCCGAGATACCCATGTTTTTTAACATGGTATCAAAGCTTCCCCTCTCCCCATGAGCTTCTCCAATATTTCCATTGCATCATCCGTAGCTTGCATCATCAGTGTAATCATTTTGTATTAGTAATCCCACCTCATTAGTGGGAAGCTTATTTACTCACCTCACTCTAGCAGTGGAAGATTTCCAAGCTTGCCATTGCCAAACCACTCCACCATTACCCTCCAAACGTTAGAAGGCTTCTTCCATTGTAGGCGCTATCCTCACCAAGCTGTTTCAATCAATTCATTGTCATCAGCTCCCTCGTAGTAAGCAAAAAACGTCTCCAATCATGGTACAAGGAGCTCGCAAACCAAATTTGAGTGTGTTTCATCTATCGATGTGAGCAAGGAAGAAGAAAACTAGTCAGAGGAAATCACCTCTATGCACCAATTTAAGCACACTTTCAGTTAGTTTCTTGGCTTCATGCAAAGCTATCTAATCAGGCTCTTCAATACCATGGAAATTGCCTCTATGCACTAGTTTCTTGGCTTCATCCATAGCTATCTATCAAGCTCTTCAAGACCATGGTAAAATCCCCATCAAAGTCCTCACCATTGAGCTCAATTAAAGCCTCCAAATTTGGAGCTTCTTGCTAATCACTATCCTTAAGTCTAAATTAAATCTTAATTAGCAAAAATTAGACATAATTGATCCTGTAAATATCTAATTGGCATACTAATTCATCTTGGGAAACATTCATTTTCATCCAAATTTTTTTGCACTAAGCTTAAATTCATCATTTCACTATCACTTGTATGAGACTAGAAACTGCCTAAGAACATGTCAGGTAAGACCTTCCCAATGGCATCAAGCACCACACAACACGTCATATTGAGAGGTTGACTAGGGAAGGGTCAGATCCTCGAGTTAACACAAATTGGTACATACATGTGCATATATATCCATAAGCAAATCATAGATGCATCAATCACTCTCCTAAGAATGCCAAAAACACACACGCATGAGGTGACCGTATGTTTCGAATCTTGTCTCATCAAGTCAAACTCTTCATTGGAGAAAGACCACATTGTCCTTCTCAAGCTGGTCCTATTAGATGCTTCTGATCCGGTTCTAGAAATCATCTTTGGATCTTAATAATTGAATCATCTTGTCCACATCATGCATAGTGTAGCGAGCCTTGCACAGCTTAAAACCTGCTTTGATTGTCATTTTATCTACACACAAATCCTTACTTACATATTGTTACATAATAATTTTTTATTTATTAAATAACCACTCATTTCTGCTCAACCACACTGTCCAAAGCTATTCTACTCTTACGTTGTCCCATAGTGGTGTGGAACATCTAATATGCACTCTAAGTAGTAGCTCTTTCCAGGTGAAGTCCCTACCTAGGACTAGGTGCAAGCACTCATGTAAAAGCCTCAACACCTCGTTACATTGACAAATGCAAGTAATGAACATATGAGCTAGTGATTTAACCTCCTTAATGCATCTAGGATATAATCCACTTCTAATGCCAATTCTAGAGGCTCTTTCATTAGTCCACAAGGCTTTGTGCATTATTAACCATAGAGAGATGAAATTTTGGAGAACTTGAAACCCCACTGTTTGCTATTCCATAGTATATGCCATCTCTCATTCAGCATGCAATGAAGGATACGGCCTTGGTAGGGCAACCAGGGGATGGGGAGTAGATTACGTTGGGTTTTCGACGAAACGTCTAATAAAAAAGGGAGCCTTGTTCTACAGCATTAGAGCAATATTTGGGTTCCATAGCTCAATTCGGCTCTAAACAAGTTACTCATTCCTTCTATCTAGACAAAATTTTATTTTCAGCTTGTTGGGAAGGAGCCATATTTGATAACCTCTCCCCATAATACCTTTTTAAAGTAGATGATAATATCTTGTGTACTATTAGATTTCAATGCATGCATTATTTAGAATTTATACGATATTGCATTTGAATAGACCAATGTAATGCTTCTATAAGACATTTTGCATGATATGATTTTATTAAATCTATGATACATGGCAATCTTGTTATTTTTGTGATTGTTTGGTTATGCATTTTCTTTAATCATGTATATTATAGATGCAGACTTTCCTTGCTTTCGATGCCTAAGATTCTATATTTGAAATTAAATCTCACAATGTGAGAAGAATGAAATTCTAAGGTAAATTTTTTTTATGTTTGACCTTTGAGGTACTAGCGAGAAAATGTTTGTAGGGTCCAACATATCCCCTTGGTTACCAAAACATAAAGAGTTGATGGGTGTTAGCATTTAAAATATTTTTTGTGTGTCTACAAGTGGGTGTATAGTTTGAAAAGGGTTTATTTTCAAAGAAACTTTCAAGGTGAATATAGGGAGTGAATAGGTGGAATCATCTTAGGTGTTGATACATCCTATATATGACCAATCATATAGTGGAATCATCTTTGGTGTTGATGCATCCTATATATGGCCAATCATAGAATTTGACACCCTATTAGATATCCACTACATCACTTTGCTAGCTCTCTCATGCCACGACTTTAAACCCAGCTCCTTCTAGTCACTTAAAATAAACTCCCAGCATCCTTTTCCCATGAGGAAGTTTCTCATCGTGAACTTCTATGCTTGTCGCGAGGAAAGAGAATCATCAAGGAGTTAGAAGTGGCTGGGATGGAGACTAACTTTCAGGCATTTTGGAAATGACAGAGAGATCTCTATATTTTTATTTCTTCCCTAGGCTTTGGAAAGAAACGAATGTAACTAAGGATATAGATAATGCATCGTCCTCCAAATGCCTCATGTATAGGTACATCTCTTCATCACCACATCAGTAGCACCATCTTCATTGGCTACTTGTAGATGCTAATTTGGTATATGTGTTTATATTTGTTGATGCATGATACTCCTTGATAGATGGATAAGGTCCTTGTGTAGATTGGGTACTTTGGAGAGTATTCCTGTTAAAAAACATGGGTATCCCAAACATGTGCATGGCTATGGTGAGAGTGAATTAATCATAGACTAATTATAAGGTATGGTGAGGGTGAATTAATTCTACACTAATTATAATGTGATTACTACTAAGCTAAGGTGGATGATACCTAAGTGTAATCATAATGGTGAATAAACTTTTAGACTTAAGCAGCTTGCTTCATTCTTCATTGCTTGAAAATGATCCCTTTTATATGAGGTGGTACATAGGTTGCCTGGGCTCACTTTCTCGGGGATAAATCCAGCTTACTCATGTGACTTCTTTCTAGGTTTGGTACATGTTTGGGCTTACTCATACTCACTCCCTACCTTTCTTGTGCTTAGTGGCACCACATTTCTCAACACCTTCCCTTGGTGCCATATTCTTAGGCTATTGCAAGGTTGTTGGATGTGAGGTTTACAAATACTTCACCCCCCTTAATTTAGGTGGTAGGTAGATTAGATTGGCAGTTGGACTTGGACATGGGATATCTCCCTCGTGGGTGCTTGACTAGCTACTCTGAGGTGGTTAGAAGTGTTTACATTTGCATCACTTTCCCTAGGTACTCACTGGCTACTCTTAGATAGTAAAGCGTGCTTACAAACACATATATTTTTTCACTCATTTGGTGGCTAACAACATATAGATTGATTAGGTTAGGATAGTGGGCAGTAGCTCCTTTGTTGTTGCTTGAGATCTCCTTGATTTTGCTTGATGAACATCCCTTGTTGCTTCCTTGGCTCTCAATCTTTTGCTCTTGGCTTTGACTCCAGCTTTTGACTGCTTATCCTTGCTTGTCTTTGTGTCGAGCTTTTAGCATTGTCTTCTTCATTATGCCTTTGGTGTAGACTTTGCCTTTGCCACTTGATTTTGATGCTTCTGCTTGGTGCTTTGATTCTTCTTTCTTAAGTGCTATTTATGCTTCATTGCAAATGCTTTCATGTGTGGGTGCCATTGGAGAGTATATCCAAAGCATGCTCGCCCTAAAAGAGTTTATTGAATAGATTATTGCTAGGGTTCCTTGGTTCTTTTATGCATAGCTCGAAAGCATGATGTAATGGATGATCCTCCTTTTTCTGTTTTGTTAACATAATAGAATTGCCTTTTCTTTTCTTTTTTGAGGTCTCATGAACCATAAAAACAGTACATAAATTAAACTAAGTTCAAAGTATATTTATCTTATTTAGATGGAGATAGTCTCCATTTGGTGTGGGAAAGAAGGACAAAACCCCATGTAGTAGATGTCCTTAGCTGAAGCAAAACTCGTGTTAGCAAGTCATTGTGAAGAGTAGAAGGCAACCAAAAAGGATCAAGGGTGGTAGATGCATCATGGCACCCATTCCTACTTCTTGAATGTGCATGTAGCGACAATAAGAACACGAGACGTGGGCGCTTCAATGCTACTCAGATCGCCCACAACAAACTTGACACTGGTTGCAATGTTGAGATAAATATCGAATCCACATGCATCTTGCATGTACACGCAGTCGGCAGCATGAGGGATGTCACTCAAGAACCTTGTAACACGAGTGTCGGTGCATGCTACCCCATCCTACACATCAATGAGTCCCTAAGCATACACATCAATGAGTCCCTAAGCATGAAGAACCTTGTCACTTGTCAGTGGACAAGTTCTCAGTTAACAAGTAGAGATGTGTCGTCCTAGATTCCATGCTTTCCAACACTTCAATGGTTGCCATAACATTGATTCTTCTCAATCATGTGCTCAATTTGAAAGCTTTTAGAAAACATTTCGAAACGAGTGTACAAAGCACTCACTCGGAGTCCTAGCTTCGATATCCATAACCCTTGGCATATTGTAAGAATTAATACGAGTTCCAAGCTTCGATATCCATAGCCCTTAGCATATTTGTATGGTCCCTGGCTGTACGCAAGGAATCTAATTGTAACCTTAGTTTAAACTTCAATTCTTTTTTTTCAGGAGGTATACGAAAGCATCCAAATATAGAAAAATAAGATCTAAGTGGAAGCAGATCAAGGCATTATTCCCTCCCCCTTGTTGGGTGTTGGACTCACACACTCACACACACAAACCTGCACATTAGGGTTAGGTGCAGGGTAGAGAAGCTCACACACAGAAATGAGAGAGAGAGAGAGAGCCAAAAGTGTGGTATCCACAAAATGCAAGTCAACCCTTGCATGTGTGCCCACATGGAAAAAAGTGCCCTTGGTTAAGCCCTGTTCACACATAGCA
This sequence comes from Cibotium barometz, assembly GCF_041138505.1. NCBI lineage: Eukaryota > Viridiplantae > Streptophyta > Polypodiopsida > Cyatheales > Cibotiaceae > Cibotium > Cibotium barometz. Next base: position 13,318,148 of record NC_141095.1, on the reverse strand, counting down.
CTACCATAAGTGAGCATATGCCTACAAATCTCCCCTGTAGTGGAAGTGTGAACCTGTACAAGGTAGCAGATCACTCTCTGTATGAGAGTAAGCCCAAAGCTTTGTGGAAAGCTTCAAACTTTTCTCGAGGTAAAGCCTTTGTGAATAGATCTGCAACATTATCCTGTGTAGGGCAATAAGATAAACTGATCTCCCCTGCATGTAGCCTCTCTCTGACATAGTGATAATGAATCTCTATGTGCTTAGTACGTGCATGAAATACTGGATTTCGTGCCACGGCCATAGCACTCTGGCTATCAGTGAGAATGGTGGTGGGTGTCTGCTGACACTCACGAAGATCAGCCAATAGTCTCCTCAACCATACACAATCTACTGTAGCTGTAAAGACTGCCCTGTACTCAGCCTCACAAGTAGATGTAGCAACAGTGGGTTGCTTTTTACTTAACCAAGATATGCATGAGCTGCCAAGAAAAAAACAATTCCCACTGGTGGATTGCCTGGTATCGTAATCACCAGCCCAATCTGAATCACTGTATGCATAAAGCTGCAAGCTGCCCCCCCTGGGATAGAACAAACCAAGATGCAGGGTACCCTTAAGATAACGAAAAATGCGTTTGACTGCTTGCCAATGCTTTGTGCCTGGACTGTGCATGAATTTGCTCAACAAAGACACCTCAAAAGATATGTCTGGCCTCGTGTTACACAAGTAAATGAGGCATCCCACTGCTTGGCTATAAAGGCCGGCCTCAAAAGGCTCTCCAATATCATGCATAGTAAGCCGTACACCTGATTCTACTGGAGTAGAAATGGGCTTACATTCATCCATGTGAAACCTTTTTAGCAAACTTTTTATGTACTTAGTTTGCTGCATAACAATGCCATCATCTGTATGCATAAACTGTATGCCGAGATAGTAGTGTAAAGGCCCCAAATCTGACATATCAAATTCAGCTTTCAAATCAGCTTTGAAATCTGAAATTTGTGCTTTGCTTGTACCTGTAATGAGCATGTCATCTACATACAAGATGACTATGAGAATATCGGCATCAGTTTTCTTCACATACAATGTGCTTTCAGCTGGACTATTCTCATAACCTTGGCTGGTTAGATGAGCATGTATCTTATCATACCAAGCTCTTGGAGCTTGCTTTAACCCATACAATGCTTTGTGCAACCTGCATACTTTATGTTCCTCACCAGGAACTACAAAACCAATGGGCTGATTTACATATACTTCCTCCTGTAAATCCCCATTCAAGAATGCAGTTTTGATATCCAACTGATGCACTTTCCATCCTTTATGGGCAGCCAATGCAATCACTGATCTTATTGTGGTCATTCTTGAAGTAGGAGCAAAAGTTCCTTCATAATCTATTCCCTTTTTCTGGGAGTAGCCTTTAGCCACAAGTCTTGCTTTGTACCTGTCAATAGTACCATCAGACTTTCTTTTGACTTTGTACACCCACTTTGTGGCAATTACATGCTTGCCTTTAGGCAAGCATTGCCTTTAGGCAATTCCACAAGATCCCATGTATTATTCTTCATGATAGAAGAAATTTCAGCTTGCATAGCTTGCAACCAATGCTCATTCTCATGTGCTTCTTCATAAGAAGAAGGCTCTTCTGAATCAAAGAGACCACCCATTGCGAATGCAGACTCCTCACGATGTACATTCAAGGCATGGCTGGAACTAGCCCTTGTTCTACCTGTGAGTGGAGCTGCAAGTTTGCTTTCTTGCAAAGTTTTCAGCAACCATCTTGGCACTGACTTGGCTGTGTCTATGGCTGTTTGCTCTTCCCTGACAAGATCTTCCACTTCTTCCACAGAAGGGGGCTGAATGGCTGGCTGGTCCACATGTTCTATATGTGGATTTTCTTGTGTAGGGGCTTGCTGATCTGAATCCCCCCTAATTGCTATGGGTAAAAGTCCATCAAACATGTCATGTATGCCTGTATCATTGCTTTTATACAAGATGACCATGGGCTGTTCTGAATTTTCAGCAAATACCACATCTCTACTCACAAAAAGCCTTCGTGTAGTTGGATTATAAAGACGGTATCCTTTGGTTTCATTGCTGTAGCCCACAAAAATACATTTAATTGCTTTGTCATCAAGCTTTGTTCGGAGTTGTTCTGGCGCATGTGCATATGCCAAACACCCAAATGTACGCATATAATCCACTGTTGGCTTTCGGCTATACCAAGCCTCAAATGGTGTTATGGTTTTCAAAGCTTTTGTTGGACACCTGTTCAACACATGAGTTGCACACATTATAGCTTCCATCCAGAATTTGTGAGGCAACTTTTGTGCTTTCACCATGCATCTTGCCATCTCCATGAGAGATCTATTTTTCCTCTCAGCTACACCATTCTGCTGCGGTGTATAAGGCACAGTACATTGGTGTTTGATGCCCTTTTGAAGCATATAATCTTTGAATGCATTTGACATGTATTCTCCACCTCTATCTGAGCGAAGTGTTTGGACTTTACATGCACACATATTTTCAGCCATTGCTACAAAGTGTCGAAAGTATGTAAACACATCTTCTTTCGCTTTCAAAGGGTAAGCCCAAGCAAACCTGGAGTAGTCATCAATGAATGTGACGAAGTAAAGATGCCCCCCTATGGATGGTGTCCGCATTGGACCACATACATCACTATGTATGAGCTGTAATTTACTTTCAGCTCTAACAGCTCCATCTTCGGGGAATGGTTTCCGATGCATCTTTCCCAAAATACACCCCTCACATACATGTCTTGGCGGAGACTCAAGAGGCGGCATATTATCAACCATATGATGCTTCTGCAAAAGCATCAAACTTTGAAAATTTACATGCCCAAAACGAGCATGCCATAGCTCTGCATCATGCATAGCAGGAGTGTGGGCAGCCACTGTATTTGCATCATAAGTGCGCTTGTCATAGCTGTCCAGCTTATACAAGCCTTTGTATCGTGTTCCAGAAGTGACTATTTCATAACCCTTTGATGGGTCTTTTACCAAACACTTCCCATCTTCAAATTCAACCTTTAAACCTTGGTCGTTTATGGCTGAGACGGAGAGCAGATTTTTCTTTATCCCTGGAACATACAATACATTTTTCATACATATATTGGCACCATTGGCTGCAATTAAGTATGACATTACCAATTCCCTTTACTGGATATGTGGTATGATCTGCACATGATACAGTGCGGCCATTTGAAGCATAAACCAAGTGCTGAAATACATCTTTGCATGAAGTGATGTGGCTCGAAGCACCACTATCAAAATACCATGATGCATTCTTTCTGTCAGATGCAATGCAAGACATATCAGTGTCTGAAGCACCTGGTGTGTCACTAGTGCATGTGACCAAAAAAGTGTACTCTTCCTGGATTACATTAGCTGATTGATGTGCTTTGTCATCCGAAGAGTCTGCTACTGCATTGCCTGCTTCTTTCTTTTTCTCTTTTGCAATTCTTTTTCTACATTCACTGATGTAGTGTCCAGGCTTATGGCAGTAGTGACATTTGCCCTTCTTTTTGGGCTTGTTTGCATCCCCTTTGTCAGACTTTTCACCACTAGAAGAGGGCTGTCCATGACCAGCCTTGCTAGACTGTTGTCCCCCATGCTTAAAGCTCTTTGCTTTACCCTTATCCTTGGCTGTAAATGCCTTTTCTCCACCACGGTTGCTCGATATGTTTGCTCTTGTTTGCTCTTCCTGCAAGAGTAAACCCACGAGCTCTTCAAAAGTGACGGGATCACCACCTCCTCTCATCGAGAGGTTGAGAGAGGTGTGAAAGCCCAAGTAGGAAGGCGGTAAAGAATGAAGAGTGTTGGTGACCATCTGTCTGTCTGGGATAACCTCATCAATGTTGAGCAATTGTTCCTGCAAATCTTTCACTTTGGTGAGATGATCTGCCATGGAGTCACCCTCATCCATAGAAAGAAGATCCAATTGCCTCTTCAAGTAGGCAACTCTTGCCTTGTTGCGTACCTGATACATTGCTTCCAATGTGTCCCATGCAAGCTTCGATGTCTTGCATGAACGAATGTGCGGAATAATAGTCCTTTTTACTGAAAGGGCTATCAATGACATGGCCTGTGCATCTCTAGAGTCCCATCTCTTTTGCTCTTGTGTGGGAGCAGGATCTGCATCAGGAGCTCTTTGAGCACCTCCCCTTTGAGGCGTGGCTGGCTGAATGGTATGTGGGCGTGTGTCATCACCACACACGATGCCCCAAAGCCCTTTGGCTACCAGCAAATTACGGATCATAAAACTCCAGAGGGAGTAATTAGATCCATCCAGCTTGTCCTCCTGGGTGAGCACACCAAATACATCTGTAGCATTCTGTGCCATGTCAACAAAATATATCTACAAGCAAACCAAGCACAATGTGCACTGCCAGGCAACCAAATGTCCTGCGCAAATGTATGCCTGCAAACCAAAGCAAGTGTAAACCTGCACCAAATTGTCCAATTACACTCAATGTGTATACATACGCGACAAATCCCAGCTGTAATGCCCAATTACATGCTCCAATCAGAAAATCCCCAATTTGTATGCACTCCAATCGCTTCAATGTGCATCTAATTGGCCAATTTTCACAAAAGCCCCAAATTTCTGCAAATGTATGAGCTCCAATTTGCCAATTTTGACCTCAATTTTGAAAACCCCCAAATTTCTGCAAATAAGAGAGGTTCAATTTGCTGATTTTGACCTCAATTTCAAAAACCCCCAAATTGCAGGCAAAGCAGCATGCCCAATTTTCAATTTGTCCTGAAATTGGTAAATTCCCCAAATTCCACCTGCAATTTCTTTTCAATCTGATTGCACAGTATTTATTGTCTGCAAAATCGACATATGACCTGCACTGCAATGGCTGCAGATTTTGTATTTGGGTTTGATAAAAAATTTTGACAGAGAAATACCTTCAGGTTTGCAGAGTGGCTGGGAGCACACAGTCGAGTGGCCTCCTAGGCACACGGAGGTAGCTGGATGGTGGATGGCTGAGGGCAGCCGCCCGATGGGGAGCTTGGGTTGAAACGTATGGAGGTGATGGCAGAGGCGAAGGCGAGCTGCACCAGGCAGGCAACGAGCTAGTCGCTGGAGTTGATACCAAATGTTGGTGTCTGGCGAGCAGCAAAAGGAGGGAGCAGCACGCGCTGGAGTCGCTTGTCGAGCAGGCGGTGCAAAGGCGACGGGGCTCCCGTTGCTTGTGTCGAGCGAACAGGTCAGAAGCGGAAGCCACTTTAGTTGCTGGCGGGAGCGAGTCGGAACGGGATGGCAGCGGGCGATTGGGCCGGAACCGATGGGCGACGTCGACTGGAATGAAGACGGCGGACGGCAGGAGAGACGGAGCGCAGGGCGCTGCTGGGCACGCTGGTGTCGGACGCGCTGGCTCGAACGGAGGAGATGACGTGGGCGCCGTGGGTAACGGAACAGAAACGGCAAGTTCGAGACGGAGCGTAGGTGAGCGCCGTGGAAACGGATCTGATGCGAGCACCTGGCCCCGACGGTGCCCAGATGTGTGACGGAGCTGGGCGGCGCTGATGGTGGGTCGCCGGCTGGAGGGCGGTGCCGCCCGCGAGGCTGGGCGGAGGTGGTGGGCTCCCCACTAGTGCCGCCCGAAACTGGTGGCTGGACGGAGGAGCTCCGACGGAATCCGACGGACGGAAAAACGCAGGCGACGAAATTTTGCAGCCTGCGGACGGAATTTCGCAGAAATTTTTCCAGTAGCAGTTTTCCAAGGCCAGCAGCTCCCAGCTCTGATACCAAATGTTGGGTGTTGGACTCACACACTCACACACACAAACCTGCACATTAGGGTTAGGTGCAAGGTAGAGAAGCTCACACACAGAAATGAGAGAGAGAGAGAGAGCCAAAAGTGTGGTATCCACAAAATGCAAGTCAACCCTTGCATGTGTGCCACATCCATATAATATAGAAGTACAAAATATTATATGTTAGAGTGTCCTTTCACACTTGATGTCCAAGGGGAAAAACCACATGGGAAAAAGTGCCCTTGGTTAAGCCCTGTTCACACAGCACTACCATAAGTGAGCATATGCCTACACCCCTCTCTCTCTCTCTCTCTCTCTCTCGTATGGAGCGTGATGGCTACTCCTGTCTGTCTGTCAATGTGTTCTCTCTTTCATCTTTACCTAACACGGCATGTCCCAACAAAATGCCTCACTTCCTACATAACACTAATAACAAGCAGCATACACAATCCTTTGTTCAAAAAGAAACTCTATATAAAATCCTCCCTACATAGAAACTGGTTTTCTTTTTCTCTCTTGCCTATTTCTACATGCAATAGAATGCTTAGATGGTTGTGCATTTGGCTTCTCAATGTACATTTCAAAGGTATTATTACATGGTCATGATCTTCATATAAAAGTATTTTACCTTTTTTTTTCACCAATAAGGTGATAGCACAACACAAGTGGTGCAGGTATTTGCCTGGAACCAAGAGGTCTTGGTTCAAAACCCCCCTTGGTGCTTCCTTGGCATCATCGACGACAGGCAGATAATTAAGCGCCTGCCGGGGGGGTGGAAATTCAGTAACTACGTGAGGATCTTCGACCTAATGCTAGCTGGAAAAAAAATACAATTTTTTTTATTATTAACATGGGCCGACCAACATGACTGAATGTGATTGTATTATTTGAGAAAATATGCTTATGCTGCCCAGGTAGATATCAAACAGAAAAGAAAAAAGCTTTCCCATCCAACAACGAATTAATGACAATGCCATGTCTGATTTCTTTAAAAACAAAAGCAAGTAACAGTATATGAACAAACATTCAAGGTATGCATTCTGAGGAGCATCTTGCAAAATAAAACATTGCAACAATTAAATGAGTTATGATCATATAAAGAACTAAACAACGTGCTGCACAAAAGGTTTTTCATACATCCTACTCATTGTGCTTCTTCTATCACTTGATAATAAATGCTTTTTCTTCCCTTGCTTTGCTATACCAAAGAGGGCACGCATGCAAAAACATCACTACACATTTTCAATGTGATTCACATGTATAACCCTACTTGTATAGGAATAGCATGAACAACCAACAAACAACAGTCTTAAAATGAGTGTTTAGAGACACCACACCAAATAGCTAACTTCCAGTAAAACTTTGGTGCATCCAAATGCATAACCTTCCACACCTTTCATGCATTCAAATACTTCGAAAAAGATAATTTGGTTGTGAAATGTCTTGTAATGGGATTTCGGCTTTCACGTAGCTCACTAGCTGATTAGTAGGGTTTAATTCTTTTGGGTGTTCTCTCTTATTGGACCACAAATTTGGCCTAACATACCCATGAAAGCTTGGTGGGTTGGCAGGAGTAAGTAGACGAGGCAATCATATGCTTGGGAAGTAAAAAGAGATTGATGCCTTGGTGTTGCATTGGTGTTGACCGAAGCTTGTGCCCATAAGCATAGCAACCAAATACATTCATCTCAACTAAAAGAAATCTGATTTCATTTAATGAAAGAGAATGGATCCAACTAAAGAGGTCTAGACTACAGATGATTTCCTTTAGAAATTAAGGTTGACTGGCCATCTATTCCTGTAGGTTGATTTACACAATGCATCATCCCAACCTCCCCCCCCAGCGCACACGCGCACACAAAAAAAAAAAAAAGAACCCAACAAATTGTTGAAAAACCTGAATCCATATCACACAAGTTCCGAGCCAATGATGAGAGGACCCTTCACAGAATTCATTCAGAGGTGAATGTAGGCCTTCACAAATTTTATATACAGTGGCAGTCAGATCAGAGAGAGCCTCAAGATAACAAGCCAAAAACGAGTTGTTTCAATGAAGCCTATTGATTTCTTTTATAAAATAAAATAAAATGGAAGCATGGTCTCCACATTTGCTGTTACTGTTTTCTCAGCTCCATCCACAGATCAAAAGGCCTCTAACGTGAAGCTCCAATGACAGGCCTCTCATGAAGTCACTTCAGCACTGCATATTGGACAAACCTGCCAAAGTATCCGAATATCAAAAAAAAGAAGGGGGGGGGGGGGGGGGGGGGGGAACTATGCAAGCTGATATGCAAACTGACATGGCAGATAAAATTTAAAATGACTGTAAGGCCAGATTCACAGTCATCGCCCACCGCTGCAGGCAAACATGGCACCAGCAGACTGTTCAGAACCACAACTCTTTAACGATCTGCTTTAATCAAAGCAATCAATCGTGCTAGTATATGAGTGAATCTTTGCAACACTGCACCGACGGGAGGTATTTTGCATTTCAGCATCCGTAACTTGGCAAATTGCTAGGCCACTTTACTTCGTGTCCACACTGCTTGTTGTAAATGCAGTCAACAGACCAAGTTGGCCAATAACTTTTTGGCAGCGCCACACTTTCCTGAGGCTTTCACCCCTTTCTGACCCAGCCTAAGCTTACATGGCAGAAAAATGACTCTCTAAGCTGTATAATAGGGTTACAGACATTTGTGTGAGTCCTACCTTGTTGATCTGAAGCCAGTTCTTGATACAATCAGCATGATAGTGGTGTTTGCATGGTAAGGTTGACAACACATCACCATCCTCGTACTCGAAACGGCAAATGACACACCTGCCCCAACCAAAGCATACGGTCAATTTCTTGCATGAACAAAACCATCAATCAGCCTCTTAAAGCAGCACCTACAAATACTCTCAGCTTATACTGTCCCATGATCACATCCATTCAGAAATGAACACACCATGCACTACCCCTAGACAACTTACGGGTCTTCCATACTGGTGCTTGAGCCACCATCTTGGACGAATTTTGAGTAAGGGAGGGCAGCAATAACATCTGGTCTTAGCCCCCTGCTGTGCGTTCCAACTGCTTCTCCCAATGCCACCAGTTCCTGCAGACCATACAAAGGACCAAAATTAAACTCACCTCTTGCAAGATGCAGGCCTTCTTTCTTGGCACCCTCCTAAGAGCAAGCATATCTGCATTCCTTTTTCACCGTGACAATCGAGACCCAAATAAACTATCCATTGAGGAACATAAAAAAAGTTCACCTCATAAGACATGTTATCAGGATCTACATCCTGCCAGGAATCCTGCATTGCAATATGAAATGGTCATACAACAATATGACCTCAACAGAAAGCATGAAAAACATACACAGGACAAGGTAAAGTTCAAAATAACCTGGGACCCATAGCTCTCATCCTCGTCATCTCCATCAGCTGTACCATTGGTTGATTTTTTCACCCCCAAGAAATATGCAGTCAAAATTTAAAAAACCCACCAAAAAATCTCTCCAACTGTACCATCGACCAATTTTTTTCTTCAAGAAGCCACGACATATGCAGTCAAAACTTAAAAAACAGCCAAAAATGATAAGCAAACAAGTAGACAAAAGACAGCAGAACATGTTTGGCCTGCGAATTAGTTTTCAAATCCCAATCCAAAAACCTCATGCTCGCCTCTCTTGGACAGAGTCAAGCAAGGCGAGCTTGCAGGCCAGCTGGAGCTGAACCAAGAGAGGGACTCCTAGAAAGCCAGAGGTTAAACACCTCAAGGCTTTTACCAAATAATGACGGGCTGGGAACATTGACAGACCCTACCAAAGGCACTTATGCCCTTCATTAAAAGGAAGCTGTTAAGGATTTTCTTCCCCCCGTTGTTCAAGGAGGATAATACCCATTTCAATTCGAAGAAGACTTTTCTCTTTGTTAAGCAGCATTGTGCTAACATTTTCTCAACTCCCAGCTTTGTTGGAAATCCTGTTCACTAAGGAAGAGTTCCTGTCACCATTTGGCCACCCAATTGGTCCACCCGTGCTTTCTTATCATGTATGTACAGTGTCCATGGCAGTTGTTTATGCCGGGGATTGATGCCACTCATGTGATACTGTGGACTTGGCTTTCCGTTAGGACTTGTGCCTCTGTGTACATGCCCGGAAATGCTTGGTGGATTGGTGTTCCATTGGGTCTAGCACCTCGTGTACTTGCCTGGAGCATGTCTATTTTGGTATAGTCTCATGAACGGGGATTGTCCATACCAATGCTACATTGCATAGCATCTTTATGTGCTTGCTTGCAATTGAAATTGCATGCTGTTTTCATGCTTGTTTGACCAATGTGTAGTTCCGTGTAAGGGGACGCCCGCTCGCGAACCGTGAATGTGAAACTGTCTGTTGACATGGTTATGTGGCATGTGACAGGTGGTAAGTATTGGTCATAAACCTAGCCCTAGGAGTTACACTAATTTATAAGTGAGTGTGTACACACTTCATTAAGTTTTGGGCGACCAAAACTCACTTATAAATTATGACCAGCCTAATGTTCACACACACTGATATCCCGAGGTGGACATAACCCAATGTCCACCGCCTAGACCTTATCCCCTATGTACAAAGAAAGTAACCAGCCATGTGTCCACTCTAGCTTGCTCCGCAAAGCACCTCCCTGCCACCTTCACTAGACAACTCACCACCTCACTCCCTCTCCTCTCTAGAGATTGGCGCCTCCTTCATAAGGGCTGTTGAGCTGCATTTTTTGCACTTTCTCCTTCCCAACTCCATTTCCAAGCTTGCTAAGGTGTTTCTCAAGCTTCCAAGCATGTTTCCGGATGCTAATCACTCTCCTACACACTCCCAATGACTAAAATTCAACAAAACAACTCTCTTTATTGCTGTAATTTCTGGTCTTTTTGCTGAAAACCCTAATTTCAGCCCTCCTTTCTCAAGTTGAACCATAGGGGAAGCTTTCCCAAGGTTACTTTCATCCTCTTGAAGACTTTTGTTATGAAGAAATGCGACAAATCGAAGATCTCATCATTCCAAGGACTTCCATCGCAAAGACTTCCGCTGTCATTGACTTTACTAGCAATTGGTAAGCTTTTATACTTAAATATGGAAGCAAGTAGCAGGAGGGAGGAACCAGATTACAAGATCATATACCCTGTGTAGTATTCTCTTGTCCTACATGCTCTCTTGCAGATTGTTGCTGCCATCATGTGTTGGTGGAACAATAGAGAGCAGATGGTAGGGAACATGGGCACTTGAGAGGGTAGTGTGGATTGCAAGTCTACATCGACAACCACTTTTTGCAATACTGTATTCATATGCATTGGTATGGAAATCTGGTCAAAAATGCCCATGACACTATGTACTTGATTCTCCCAAGATCAATACACTTTATTTGAGGGAGAGGTCGGCCGTTCCGGCTCATTGTGTGTCTCTTGTCAATTCAACAAATTGCTTCTTGTATTTGAGCAAGTGTCCATCAAATCTTAGCGTATTTAAGTGTATTGATTAGCATTGTGTTCATCCAAGTTACATTGGTATCAGAGCATAGGGTTCTCTTTCACTTCTATCGTGGGAGACGATCACCGTAAACACTAGCTATCTCTACACTTAGAACATTATGGACAGCCATACAATGAATGTTGGAGATGCTAACGCAAGAGGCAGGGACAATGAAATGCATGCCTCCAATGCTTTACAGGATAAGCAAACTCGTATGGTGCACAATAGGGAACATGAATTTGTGGGACAGCCATCCCGTGGCAAAGAGAAGATGCAAGAAGAAGAGTCCATAGTCTTGAAGGCTGAACTTACTCGTATGCAGGCTCTTCTCCATGCACAACAAGCAGAATTGAATCTCTACCGCCGCGAGGATCCATTGGTACATGACCGTTTGAAAGCCAAGAAAGCTGAATCTTATATGCATCATGCAATGGCAATGATTGCTCAAGAGTTGCACATGCAACCGAGGGATGCAACACGTGCATACTTGGCTCGTACCGAGGATGCCTATATGCAGAAAAGGCAACCATCCCACATGTCTTGGAATCCCCACAAGTGCCCGAACAAGAACTTATGTCTAAGAGGATGAATCTCCATGCTATGGGAGAGGAACAATCAGTGACTTCACGCCATGTAGGAATATCTTATGTAGCCGGTGAAGGATACAATGTTTATGGTAGTGGTCAAAATGTGTGTCAAATGCCATTGCCGGTTGAAAATGTGCATGCATAACACATGCAACATAGACTACAATTTTCTGTTGCTGCAACACATGCAACACATGCAACATAGACTACAATTTTCTGTTGCTGCAGGTATTCCGCGTGTCTCTCATGCCACTCATGCCTTCGAGTGTGCTCGTAAGGGAGAAGCTATGGCCGAAAATGTATCAATGCATGTTGAGGGGCCAGCCATGCCTCATGCTTACAGGGCACATGTATCTATGCCTTATGCATCACCTTTTGGTCCTAAAATGATGCCAGTCACCACAGGGGCTGTCCCAATGGACAAACAATAGGAAAAACATGTTGAGATGCAACCACATGCATCAAAGTCTCGTGACTTCAAAGCCGGAGACAAATCTGTGAAGTTTGACGCATATCATGGGAAGAGTTCAAGGAGAAGTTCTATGCTCAATTCTTGCCTCCCCATGCATTGTGGCGCCTTTAAATGGCTGTGATGTATTGCTTGAAAAGCCTTGGCATACACGTATTGATCCGTGCAAGGCTTACAAGACCAACAGAATCACCTTCATGCAAAAAGGCTGAGAGCATGTAATTGATGCTGGTGAATAGGGTGATACCATTCCCCTTGTATCTCATGTACAAATTAAGAAAGTAATGAAAAACAGTGTTTTTGCGTACTTGATTTTTATACGAGATCATGTTGAGGAAAATAATGTACATGTAAACACTCTTAGTAATGATAGGCTGAAATTTTTGCAAGAGCACAATGATTGTTTTGCTGATGAGTTACCAAATGAGTTGCCACCCATACGACCGGAAGATCATCGCATTGATCTTGTGCCGGATAGCTCACCACCTAATAGGCCAGCCTATCGTGTAAGTGCATCCCAAAAAGAGGAGATCATGAAGCAGGTAAATGAGCTTCTTGAGAAGGGTTTGGTTCAAGCCAAGCTCTTCCCCATATTGTTCACCCGTCCTCTTGGTTCAAAAGAAGGATGGATCCTTTCGTATGTGTGTGGATTATAGAGCTTTGAATAAGCTTACCGTCAAAAATCGATTTCCGATTCCACGCATAGACGACATTCTTGACAAGTTGGATGGATCGACATGCTTTAGCCCAATTGATCTCACGAGTGGGTATCATCAAGTGCATGTAGTGCCTGAGGATGTACACAAAACTACTTTCAGGACAGCATTTGGGCTTTATGAGTATACTCATATTATGCCTTTTGGTCTTACGAATGTCCCGGCTACATTCAATAGAATGATAGATCGCATATTCCGTGGGTACAGAAAATTTACAGGTGTCTTCTTTGATGACATCCTAGTATTCTCGAACACCGAAGAAGAGCATAGAGCTCATTTGGCCATTGTTTTTGAAGAACTCTTCATAAATGCAAAGAAGAGTGAGTTCTTCTTGTCAGAGATACATTACATAGTGTGTCCAAAGATGGAGTGCGGATGGATCCTGCTAAAATTGATGCAATTCGGAATTAGCCCGAATTGAGTTCGGTGCATGAAATTCGTAGTTTTCTTGGATTATGCTCTTACTACCGCAGGTTCATTCGGCACTTTGCATGGATTGCTTCTCCTTAGCATGATTTGACAAAGAAGAAGGCCACATTCAAATGGACTAATGTAGAGAGGGATGCATTTCTCAAATTGAAAGATGCAACTACTCATGGTCGAGTGTTGATCATTCGAGATTTGCAAAAGCCTTTTAGTGTGGAATGTGATGCATCTGGAAATTGCATAGGAGCTGTCCTTAATCAAAAGGGACATGCCGTGGCTTATGAGAGCCGTAGATTGCATGATGCAAAGCTATCTCTTGGCATTTATGAGAAAGAGCTCTTGTCTATAATTCATGCACTTACTATATAGAAACATTACCTTCTTGGGGTTGATTTCACTGTGAAGACAGATCACCATAGTTTGAGGTATTTTCTTACTCAAACTAAGTTGTCAGAGAAGCATATGAGCATGGCCAATTTCCTCTCTATGTTTCATTTTCAGATCTTGCACACCCCAGGAAAGAAGAATGTAGTGGCCGATACATTGTCACGAAAGCCGTATGTAGCAACTATCTCCGTTGCCTCTCATGGGGACTTGTCTGCCATGCGTGATTTGTATCATACGAATGCTGATTTTACCACTATTTGGATTGATTTGATGGCTGGTCATGCACACGCCTCATATGTGATCAAAGAGAGTTATCTCATGAAAGATAATTGCCTATGTGTGGTGTCTGACATGAGGCAAAAGGTTTTGGATGAGTGCCATGCTCCTCTATATGGTAGTCATAGAGGCATAATGCCTACTACGCACATGATTGAGCGGTATCTCTTTTGGCCAGGTATGTGAAAGGACTCATGTGCACATGTACGTGCATGTATCACCTGTCAAAAGGTGAAATTTGATAAGCAAAAGGCACCAGGTTTGCTTCAGCCATTGCCTATTTCCACGCAGCCATGGGAAAGTATTACAATGGATTTCATTATGGACTTGCCACGCACCCAACAGGGTAATGATGTAATTTGGACAATTGTGGACAGGTTTAGCAAGCAAGCTCATTTCTTGCTGGTCAAAAAGACCATCAAAGCTGAGCATATAGTTAAAATATATCTTGCACAAGTGTTCAAGCATCATGGAATGTCGAAGTCCATTGTGGGGGATAGAGATCCCAGGACTACAAGTCTCTTTTGGCGGGCCTTATTTGATAACATGGACACCAAATTGGACTTCTCATCAGCTTATCACCCTCAAACAAATGGGCGAAGTGAGGCTGCAAATTCAGCCATGTTGGATCTCTTGAAATGTTATGTGGCAGATCAGAAGTCTTCTAGGGAGAAGTACTTACCACTTGTGGAATTTGCATACAACAACACGGTGCATGCATCTACGAGAAAGGCCCCATTTGAGATTGTTTATGGTAAGGTCGTTTTACCACCCATCCTTCACACAAAGGATGAGATATTTGCAGTTGATGAGTATCTAAGAGACTTGGATATTGCTTTTACTCGGATGCAGATAGTCATTGCAAGGTCACAAGACAAGCATAAAAAGGCTGCCGACAAGCACAGAAGACAATTGGATGTTAAAGAGAATGATTGGGTATTGCTGAAATTTGAGAAAGCAAAGACTTGCAAAGAGGCCTGGCAAAGAGGGTGCATATCCTCAGCAACCAAGTACTATGGGTCTTTTCAAGTCATCGAAAAGATCAATGAAGTAGCTTTCAGATTGGCATTACCTAGTCATTAGCACATACACAATGTTTTTCATGTGAGTCTCCTTCGCAAGTATATAGAGCCGGAGCCCAATGAAACAGTCATTGAA
Source organism: Cibotium barometz (assembly GCF_041138505.1). Classification (NCBI taxonomy): domain Eukaryota; kingdom Viridiplantae; phylum Streptophyta; class Polypodiopsida; order Cyatheales; family Cibotiaceae; genus Cibotium; species Cibotium barometz. The sequence goes on along the minus strand of NC_141095.1, from coordinate 13,302,871 downwards.
GATCCACCAGAAGTGGATAAGTTGAGGAGATCTTGCAGCCAGAGTAGATTGTGTATCATAAGGAACGCAAGCTTGCTGTGCAGGCAAAGTTGTCAAGCGTTACCTTGTCAAGTTTAAGAACTATCTTCCCATTGATGCTAAATGGGTAGATGAAGAGTTCTTTAGAGATTGCCTACATGTGCTTCAGATATATTTGGATGCTTTTCAATTGCATACAACGGAAGGGAGGGGAGGTCACCATTTGGGCACCCAATTGGTCCACCCATGCTTTCTTATCATGTATGTACATTGGATTGGTGTCCAAAGCAGTTGTTTATGCCGAGGATTGATGCCACTCATGTGTTACTGTGGACTTGGCTTTCCGTTGGGACTTGTGCCTCTGTGTACATGCCCGGAAATGCTTGGTGGATTGGTGTTCCATTGGATCTCGTACCTCGTGTACTTGCTTGGAGCACATCTATTTTGGTATAGTCTCATGAACGCGGATTGTCCATACCAATGTTACATTGCATAGCATATTTATGTGCTTGCTTGCAATTAAAATTGCATGTTGTTTTCATGCTTGCTTGACCAATGCGTGGTTCCGGGTAAGGGGACGCCCGCCGGCGAACCGTGCGTGTGAAACTGTCTGCTGACATGGTTATGTGGCATATGACAGGTGGTAAGTATTGGTCATAAACCTAGCCTTAGGAGTTAGCACTAATTTATAAGTGAGTGTGTACACACTTCATTAAGTTTTGGGCGACCAAAATTCACTTATAAATTATGACTAGCCCAGTGTTCACACACACTAATGTCCCGAGGTGGACATAACCCAATGTCCACCGCCTAGACCTTATCCCCTTTGTACAAAGGGAGTAACCAGCCATGTGTCCACTCTAGCTTGCTCCACAAAGCACCTGCCTACCGCCTACACTGGACAACTCACCACCTCACTCCTCCTCCTCTCTCTAGAGATTGGTGCCTTCTTCATGGGGACTGTTGGGCTGCATTTTCTGCACTTCCTCCTTCCCAACTCCATTTCCAAGCTTGCTAAGGTGTTTCTCAACCTTCCAAGAGAGTTTCCGGATGCTAATCACTCTCCTACACACTCCTAATGACTGAAATTCAGCAAAACAGCTCTCTTTATTGCTGTAATTTTTGGTCTTTTCAACTCTCCCCAAGGTTACCTTTATCCTCTTGAAGACTTTTGTCACGAAGAAATGCGACTAATCGAAGATCTCATCGTTCCAAGGACTTCCATCGCGAAGACTTCCGCTGTCATCAACTCTACTTGCAATTGGTAAGCTTTTATGCTTAAATATGTAAGCAAGTAGCAGAAGGGAGGAACCGGATTACAAGATCACATATCCTATGTAGTGTTCTCTTGTCCTACGTGCTCTCTTGCAGATTGTTGCTACCATGTGTTAGTGGAACAATAGAGAATAAATGGTAGGAAACATGGGCACTTGAGAGGGTAGTGTGGATTGCAAGTCTACATCGACAGCCACTTGTTTGCAATACTGTATTCATATGCATTGGTATGGAAAATTGGTCAGAAATGCCCATGACACTATGTACTTGATTCTCCCAAGATCAATACACTTTATTTGAGGGAGGGGTCGGCGGTTCCGGTTAATTGTGTGTCTCTTGTCAATTCAGCAAATTACTTCTTGTATTATTTGAGTAAGTGTCTATCAAATATTAGTGTATTTAAGTGTATTGATTAGCATTGTGTTCATCCAAGTTACAGTTCCACAATGCAGTTTTGTCTATGAAGAATAGCAAGAGCCTTGGCATAGACAAATTACCTGCAGAATTTCTACAAGATGTGATACTTTGGGAAACTGAGTCAAACATGCCACTCTACCCTTGACATTAACATAGGGATTATTAAGCTGAATCATAATAAGGGAGAAGAGGATATCCTCTCCAATTCGCGTCCTCTAATTATGCTCACCACAATATATAAATCAATGGCATAGCAATCATATGGCCGTGTGGATTCGCCTAGAGTGTTAAAGATTTGTTAAAGAAAGGTGTATATTAGATGCCATAATTGCCTTGTAAAAAGGCATCGATACAAGCAGGTCTTTTTTTTTCAATTGACTTTAAGAAACCTTGTGACAAAGCTAAAATGGTGTTACTAGCGTGGGCATTTCCCAATATTTCTACACTTGGGGCTCTAGAGGACACCAAGCCTCCCAAAAGACCAAGGTTGTACAAGCTTTCGGAATGAAAGACTCACCCAGTACCAAGAACCATGGTGCCTAGAACTTGGGCATAAGATCTTGTTCTCACGAGAAGCACTCTTAGCAAGCCCCAAAACCCTAGCGAAGGATTCACACGTGAATGTTCAATGAGTGTCACAAAGTGGACATTGGATAGTTGTAATGAAGTGTCACGTGCACACCCATCAGGTGTACAAGTGGCATGGCATCATCAAGCATTAAACAAGACATTTAAGTATTAGTCAGGCATATATCAGCATAAGCATGTATATGGGGGTGTTTCAGCACCAACATCAGCACCTTAGTCTTCATGACCATGTAAGGCATCAGGTCGGGGTTGTTAGCACCAGCCAACAGCATGGTATGCGCAGCCGACAGCCTTGTAGGCATTTATGACAAGTGGTGATCATCTGGGGGGCTGGCCGACTGCAGCAAACTGGCCAACCAGCAGCCATGTTCACATATAAATAGAAGCGCATCTAGTTCAGTTCATATATCTCAGTTCAGCAACGCATTGATCATCCTATCCTCAGCGTTTCCTTCTTAGGCAACAAGGAGAGCATCAGTTCGTCATCTGTTTATCAATTCAGCATCAGTACATCAGCATTTCAGCATACAGACAGCATCGCATCAGTTCTAAGCATTCCCTTCAGCGTTTCCTTCCCAGGAGACAAGGGAAAGTCAGTGGGATAGAAGTTCATCTAGCATATAGGCAGCATACAGCATATAGTTCATCATTCCTACCTCCTACATAGAGGGAAGCCGGCATCGAAGGGTGGACCTCAGCATTGGGGTGTCCTCAGCATCAGCAGTCAGCCCATCCATCTCATCCCGAGAAGGATCCTCATCTAGGACAGCATCATAGATCTACTTAGATCTCATTGTGCACCCATTCATCTAATATAGCTGCATTGCATTGCATTGACACTATACGTCTCTCTCTTGAGCATCATTAAGTGCAGTTTAGTTAGCCTAAGGTTGTGTTTACGACGGTCAATCCCTCACATATCACATGAAGGATGGACAAGTTATAACTTCAGCTGTGGCACACCTTGCCTTAGGGCTGAACTGGAACAACCAGGTAGCAACAGCAAAGTTGTGTGCAGCCAATACACGCAGCGAGTCAAGTGTGTGGGAACCTCCTCTTAGAAGGACCTTATATAAGCAATGATGTGTAAAGGTGACACCTCTTAGGGACACTCGGCATCATGCCTAATAGAAATATGCTTGTCCGCGATTCCTTTCCTTAATCCATGTTTATCCCCTTAATCGCTTCGATTAAATGCTGTTAATCTTTGTACATCTGCTAATGACCTCTCTCTCGCTTCCATGTGGACCTTAGATTAAGGACACAGACATGAAGTTAGGGGAAAGGAGTTGTGGATAAACATATTTGTATTATGATAACTGGCCCTTTTTATAGGAGAGGCCCCCTCGGCAAGGTGTGTGCATATGCTGCCACCACACATGCCACATGTCAAGGCATGATGCCAAGTGTCCCTAAGAAGTGTCACCTTTACACATCATTGCTTATATAAGATCCTTCTAAGAGGTTGTTCCCGTACACAAAGGAACCCACACACTAGCGGGTTGTTCATACACTAGAGCCACATTATTAAACCTAAGCTCACACACACTAGAGTGCTAGTTTACACAACCACCTAGCACTAGTTTATTTCCACATTAACTCCTATTAATATTTAGCATTTTCACATTAATTACTATTAATATTTAGCATTCCCTCCCATAGTGAAAATGTGGCTAGAAAGCCAAGCCATCATTGACTAGGTTTGCTTTCTCTCTCTCTCTCTCTCTCTCTCTCTCTCTCTCTCTCTCTCTCTCTCTCTCTCAGCACACTCTAGTGCTTATTTGCTTCCACTCTGTGCACTCATTCACCGTATCAGAGCTCCCGGTTCTGAGTTCTCTCTGCTGCCCTAGATTTTGCCTTACCGCCCCTTCACCTCTGCATTTTTTCTCAGATTTGCAGCCCTCTGGTTGCTGCGTTTTGTGGACAGTTGCTGCTGGTCGCTCTGCCTTCACTTGGGCTTCATCGCTTTCAGCCTGAAGGTAGTTTTTCATCAGCGTTTTTCTCTCCTAGGAGTGTGGAACTGGTCAGCCTGTATTTTCAGGTCTGCAGTCCCTTGTTTGGCTGGGTTTTCCTCTCCAGTGTGGACATTACGGTTTACCTATTGCAGAGGGGGTCTTGTGGTGATTCTGGCTTTGGTAGCTCTTGAAGGAGCGAGAGTGCGCAGAGATGGCCCAGCTGGCCGCCTTCCACAGAGCCCACCATCCCTTCAACCCATTCACCCGTAAAGGGTGGTGGAGGGATATGGGAGGCCTAACGGTCCTTTGACCCTTATACTAAGGGTTTTCAACACTTTTCAATGCATGTGGGAGAATTCCCTTACGCGTGTCAGCTGAGGAGACGGCTCTTCCAACACCTTCCCTGGCGTCGAACTCGGCTCCACGGCGGCAATCGCGACAAAGGCTGCAACGTCATGCGATAGCTTGGCTCAGGGGCTTGACAACGGCTTAGGCTCAGAGGCAACATTCGCTTGGCCATGGCAGCAACAGCTTGGTCAGGGGCCATGGCGAGCTTGGGCGCAGAGGCTTTACGAAGAGCTTGGCTTGGCTCAGCCCAGCAACGTGTACACACAAGCAGGAGCAGACCACAAGCAGAGCAAGGCGTGATGGGAGAGGGAACAGCAATTAGGGTTAGAGTTCATTCATGGGAGACATACACAGAGAAGCAAGGGAGAGAGAGAGAGAGAGAGTTGTGGGGATAAGTCAACTCATGAGGCATGAGTGTGTGACTCCCCTATCACACATGTATATTGCACTAGTACACATAGTGCACTTAGTACATTAAAAGTACTAAGTGTACTATGTACTATAACTTATGGGCTTGTACACACTATAAGGGTGGGCATAACGCCTTTACCCCAACAACCTCCCACTTAAAGGCAAAGTGCCCTTAAATGAAGGAAAAGAAAAAATCAGCATGTACATGATAATATACAAGGCCATATCAAGGCTGAAACTGGCCTCATCCAATGCCCATCAAGTGTCTGCAATGAGCAAACCGCTCCGGAGGCAAACTCTTTGTCAACAGATCAGCCGGGTTGTCATCCGTATGAATCTTAACAAGCTGAATTTGCTTGTTCTCTATCACCTCTCTGATGAAGTGATACTTCACATCCACATGCTTCGTCTTTGCATGAAAGACAGGGTTCTTTGCCAACTGGATGGCACTCTGACTGTCACAATGCAACAATGGAATATCCCCTGTATAGCCCAAATCAACCACTAACCGAGATAGCCATAATGCCTCCTTGCAAGCCTCTATGGCTGCAATATACTCGGCCTCTGTAGTAGATAAGGCTGTGCACTTCTGCATCCTGGATATCCATGACACAGCACCTCCTGTGAATGTAAATACATAACCGGTAGTAGACTTCCGGTTATCTGGATGACCGGCATAATCCGAATCCGTGTAACCATGCACTAATGCATCCTGTTTGCCAAAGCAAATGCACAAATCCTGTGTGCCCTTCAAGTATCTCATGACACCTTTCGCTGCTTCCCAATGCTTCTTGCCAGGGTTGGCCATGTATCTAGAAACCACTCCCACTGCAAATGCAATGTCCGGCCTAGTAGCAACCATGGCATACATGAGACTGCCACAAGCTGAAGCATACGGAATCTTGGCCATATCAGCCCTGTCTCTATCTGACTGTGGGCTGTCCATAGCACTGAGTTTCACATATGGAGGCAAAGGAGTACTAGCCTTCTTCCCCCCGTCCATATTGAACCTCTGCAAGACTTTGCCAATGTATTCCTTCTGAGACAAACACAACACATGCTGATTTCTGTCCCGAAGTATCCGCATACCCAAAATGTGATTTGCATCACCCAAATCCTTCATATCAAAGGTTTCATGCAGCCTCTTCTTCAAAGCATCCATCTCTTTACGAGATTTCCCAACAATCAACATATCATCAACATACAAAATGAGAATCAATAGACTGCCATCCAAAGCTTTCTTGGTGTACAAGCAGTGATCTATGTCACTTCTCCTGAATTTCTGTGATTTCATGAATGTATCAAATTTATGATACCATTCTCTCGGTGCCTGTTTGAGCCCATAAAGACTCTTTTTCAGCTTGCATACAAGCTTCTCCTTTCCACTTACTACATAACCCTCTGGCTGCTGCATATATATCTCCTCATGGAGATCACCGTGAAGAAAAGCAGTCTTCACATCCATCTGAATCAAGTCCAGATCATCATGCGCAACCAAAGCTAACACAGCTCTAAGTGTGGTCATTTTGACCACTGGAGAGAAGATCTCATCAAAGTCCACACCATATTCCTGCTTGAAGCCCTTAGCCACTAACCTGGCTTTGTATCTTGGCTTTGCATCTGGTGCAACTTTGAGCCTGTAAACCCACTTGCATGGCAAAACCTTCTTGCCTGCAGGCAAATGCACCAACTTCCAAGTTCCATTTTTATGCAGAGAATCCATCTCTGACTTCATGGCACGCTCCCATAGAGCTTTGTCTGCCCTCTGTAAAGCCTCCTTGTAACATGAGGGCTCCCCACAGTCAGTAAGCATCAAATAGTCAACCCCTGGAACAAACCTGTCAGGGACTCTGGAGGGTCTTGTGGACCTCCGTACCCAATGACCATCATTTGCAGGTTGCTGTCCAGCCTGCATATCACCCATTGGTGGCTCCTGTTCCATGCCATAAGGCTGAAATATCATGCCCGGTATCTCCTCTAACTGTGGTATATCCATAGGGATATCTTCTGCCATCTCTGGCTGTCCATTTGGACCATTTTCAGCACCATTTAAGGGCTGGTTTTCCTGCTGTAATGGCTGATTTACAGCCCTTTGTTGTTGTCCATGATGTCCATCATCATCAAAGATGACTCTGCCAGGCTCCTGTTGCCTTGCAGGCTCCTTATACATGCATGTTTCATCAAAAATGACATCATTGCTGCGTATGATCTTTCTATTCACGGGATCCCAAAGTCTATACCCCATTTCACCTCTGTCACCATATCCTAGGAATATGCATTTGTGAGACTTAGGATCAAGTTTGGTGCGCATTTCCCTGCGTATGTGCACGTACGCAACGCAACCAAACACTTTCAAGTGCTTGTATGACGGAGGCTTCCCTGTCCATACTTCTTCTGGCACTTTCCCACCAAGCCTCGTGTTAGGTGACCTGTTTATAAGGTGAACGGCTGTCATAACAGCTTCAGCCCAAAAACCATGAGGTAATGCAGCATGTGACAACATAGAACGGACCTTCTCCTGAATGGTCCTGTTCATCCTCTCTGCTGTCCCGTTTTGTGGAGGATCATAAGGAGTAGAGAGCTCCCTCTTGATGCCTTTAGCATCACTCTTTCTCTTTGTCTTTGCCTTTTCCCTTTTCTATTTGATCATTTTTCCATTTGTAGCATTGTTTTTTGATGTGTCCCTTCTTGCCACAATAATGGCATTCCAAATCCTTTTTGGAGCGAGACTTGCTCCTTCCCCTTTCTTGGCTTTTCCCCCTTTGCTGGGATCTCCCACGTGCATTCATTGCATTGGACTTTCCAACAGAGTTGTTTTTCCTGTTCATCTCTTCTTGAAGAAGAGCACCCTCAACATCTGCATATGACAGCATAGCATGCGAATTGCTAGTGGCTGTCTTGAATGTGTCCCAACTCTCTGGCAAAGTGCATAACAAAAAAGTGGCTTTGAACTCATCGTCCATTGCCAGCTTTTGATTGATAACTTGGCTGACAATACCATTAAACTCATTGAGATGGGCTGTCATAGATGCCCCTTCCTTCATCTGAAGACCTATGAGTTTCTTCAACCAATACACTTTGCTTGAGGCACTTTGTTGGGCATACAAGTCCTGCAATCTCTGCCACATTCCCCAAGCTGTCTTCTCTTCACGAATGCTGAAAAGTAATGAGTCTGACACAGACAACATGATAGTAGATCTTGCCAGCTCATCCATATCTTCCCACTCTTCAGCAGTAAGAGAAGCGGGCATCACACCCCTTTCTTTGATAGGCTTGTGCTGCTTTTTCTGGAGCAACACATTGTAGCACTGGGTTTGCCAAATATCATAATTATGCGAGCCTTCAAGCTTCTTGATGTGAAGCAATGAAGAGCTCTCACCTGTGGTTGCCATAGCAAAATGCAACCTGTCAATGCCTGACTCCCTGCAAAATGTGCAAACACTGCACCAAAAGCACACAAAGTGCTCACAGTTTTTCTCCCAAGCTTTATCTCCCACTGCGGAAGCAAGAATGCAACTTTTCTCCCACTTTTTGTGATGAAAACACCAAAATCTGGTTGCTGCAGATTTTGGACAGCACCTTAAATGTGCTCTTTTGCCCTTCCAAAGTACTGTACAGCAGTACCAAGTGCTCACCAATGATGTACCAAACCTGTACCGGCAAGTTCAGCAGCTGAATTTGAACCTTTTGGTCACTCAAAACAGTGTACAGCCATGCCAAAACATGCACAAAGCTGTGCCAAATCTGTACCAGCAGGTACAGTAGCAATAAATGCTCTCCTGGCTGTCCAAATGAGTGAAAATCAGACTTTTACAGTCCTGTACACTGCATACAACAGTCCCGAACAGAAATTGGGCAAAAGCCCCTTGACTGCAAGCTGATTTCTGAGGATTCAAGGCATAAATGTCTTGCCTGCTGGTTTGCCAAGCTCAACAAGCATACAAACTTGAAAAGCCCCTTGATTTGAGATCAATTTCTGATCATGCATGGTACATTGGCGCACATGAAGGCATCCAGAGTGTTCACGATGCTTCCCCTTGGCCACATATACATCAAATACATGAAAGCCCCTTGATTTACAGGCACATTGAGTGCTTGTAAGGCATCAGCACATTATCCACAGCATCAAATGCGATTGCCTGCATGCAAATCAACCAAATCGGCACAATAGCCCCTTGATTTGCACTACAATTTGCTGCAATTTTGCCCAAATGTGCGATTTTTCACATCATACAGCATGTATGAGTGCTTAATTGCACAATTACATTAAAAGCCCCAAATTTCGACATCCAATTTCCTGCAAATTGATCCTGATTTGACCAATTTCCTGCAAATTGATCCTGATTGTGACCAATGTCACCCAATTTTGCCAATTTTGCTCAAAAATTGAGCAATTGGGCACCTGTACCTGCTCAATTGTTGATTGTACTTGCTCAATTGCAAATCCCAAAAAAAAATTGAGGCAAATACCTTTTAATTTCTGATTTTCCTTCAATTTGCAGGCTGTTGCAGGAGATGGGGGCAATTCTTGCTGCTGCAGATTGTTGGTGCAGAAAGAGTGCCTTTTATTATGTTTCCAGACGAGTAGGTGCTGCTGCTGCCGCCTAAGGAACTGCTGCTACTCTTCCTCTGACCTAAAGATGGATGCAGGCAAGATCGCACAGCTGAAGGCTTTCATTCAGCTCTGCAACTCCAGCCCAGCGGTCTTGAAGGACCCTTCTCTGCGTTTCTTTTGGAATTACCGGTCACGGCAGAGTTCAACAAGCAAACACGTACGGTGGTGCACGTCAGTGGGGGCAACAGATGGCTGAGGCGAGGGCGGCTTTGGGCCACGCGCTGATGATTAACACGCCTTCGCCAATTTTAACGCCCGCCAGTGCTCCACGCTCGACGCCTACACGATTAGAGTCGCTCACATAGCTGCTTACGCTTTGCATTCGCCTAGCTTCGCCTTGTACTGCTGCCTTCGCCAAGCGCTGGTGCTACACGCAACTTGGGCTGGCCTGTTGGGCAGCGTAGGCTACTTGCTGCTGCCGCCTAGCGCTGGCGCTACACGCAAGGGGGTTGGTGATGCTGCTTTCGTTCACGCCCAGCACTGAGCTAACACAAGTTTTCTTTGCTCGATCAAACAGAGAGGACGAGCCTGCTCCAGCTTCAGCTTCAGCTACGCGATTCTGAAGAAACTCAGCGTCAACCCCTAGTCGACCTGCAGGCTCTGATACCAGTTGATGGGAGAGGGAACAGCAATTAGGGTTAGAGTTCATTCATGGGAGACATACACAGAGAAGCAAGGGAGAGAGAGAGAGAGAGAGTTGTGGGGATAAGTCAACTCATGAGGCATGAGTGTGTGACTCCCCTATCACACATGTATATTGCACTAGTACACATAGTGCACTTAGTACATTAAAAGTACTAAGTGTACTATGTACTATAACTTATGGGCTTGTACACACTATAAGGGTGGGCATAACGCCTTTACCCAACAAGGCGAGGAGAGCGACCCGCTCTGATACCATGTTGAAGGAGCGAGAGTGCGCAGAGATGGCCCAGCTGGCCGCCTTCCCACAGAGCCCACCAATCCCTTCAACCCACTCACCCGTAAAGGGTGGTGGAGGGATATGGGAGGCCTAAGGGTCCTTTGACCCTTATACTAAGGGTTTTCAACCCTTTTCAATGCATGTGGAATAATTCCTTACACGTGTTAGCTGAGGAGACGGATCTTCCAACAGTGGCAACCTTGGTACTTGTGGTGGACACTTCTTCTTCTGAGATTGAGCGTTTTTTTTCTTGAGGAGAGCCCGAGCTACAGTCCTAGTTGATGCCTTTTCCTCTTGCACCCTCTTACAACATATTCCCATGCCCTGTGTGGCTACCTTTTCTCTCTATATCAAATCTGCATTTTTCGCTTCCCTCTTCTAGTGGCCTCAAAGGTTGGAGGTACGGTCGACAGAAGCTTCTACACCCTCTTACAACATATTCCCATGCCCTGTGTGGCTGCCTTTTCTCTCTATATCAAATCTGCATTTTTCGCTTCCCTCTTCTAGTGGCCTCAAAGGTTGGAGGTACGGTCGACAGAAGCTTCTACGTTTTTTGCTACAGGAGGATTTTTGAGTGCTGTCCAGCCTCTTAGGGCTGCGTTTTGGTGGGAGGAAGGGACCTACATCAACATTTTCTGATTTGGACAGTTTTTTATCTTATGAGGTTTGGTCCTATTGGTTGGATCAATGATGACAGCTTCAGATTTGGCTCCCATACCACTTTCTTGTTATTTCCTACATGAGACAGACAAGTTGGATGGTGGTAACTTTCAGTCATGGAAGTTGCAGGTTACCTCTATTCTCAGGGAGTATGTTTTGATGGAGTTTCTCTCGTACAAGAATCAATGCTTGCTGACCCTTGCCTCTGCGGAGGATGTGTGTCGGTGGAGGAAGACTGATGGACAGATCTATGGCTTTCTCCTCCTGAATTGTCAAGATTCACTTCTTCGACACTTCATCTATGCTCCTAATGATGCTTCTGCTTTCTATGTGTGGCAGTTGCTTTGTGACCTGTATGGTGACGCCAGTGATCGGCAGATGGTTTCTGCTTCTGGGTGCTATGCACCCAATGATCTTGTGGATACTTCTTTTGGAGATGTTCTTGCAAAGTGAAGGATAGCGGGCTAGTTTTGCTCATTGCATCTGAGGAGTTTGTTTCTCCTGTTACCTTGCCTTCAATTTCAACTTTCTGTGCATACTTCTCCTTGCCAGGATGATATCTCTGGTAATGTTTTTGAGAAAGATAGTGGGCTATCTTTGCTCAAAGCTTCTGAGAGGGATTTGTCTCCTATTGCTTCGCCTGCGACTCTTTCTTCGACAACCAATGACTAGGATGTGTTACTGGTCCCTTTGCCTTCTATGGAGGAGCCTGCTTCTACGCTGTGTGATGCTATTGAGGAGGCTACTACTACTTCAGTTACCACTATTGTGAATGTTCCTATTTCTCTTGCTCTGTGTGAGGATTCTCGATTGTGGTCAGGTGTGTCCGTGACCGTGCTTGGGACACAGTGGTACTTCCAGGGCTTGAAGGATTGGGATTTGGATTTGGTTGGGCTTGTGGAGTCCCGACATCAGTTTTCAGAGGGGGTAGTTGAGTTCTTACATCTGGCGATGTCGCCCTTCGAGGAGGATGCTATTGTACAGCATTTGGCTACTCTTGGTACAAAGTTGGCGCAGATGGACTCTATTTATTTTAAGGGTCTTATCTTCTTGGAGCTACAGGCTTCTGGGGATTTCTATGGCACTGTGTTTACATTTGGGTTTGGCATCGACACTTGGAACAGCACGACGCACCCTACATGGTTGTTTTCTTCTAGTGGAGCAATGTACCTGGTAGCTTGTTCTGTTGCTTTTGTAGCTAAGTTGCTGAGAAGATTGCTTGTGGAGCTTTCCTCGTACCTGTTGTTGCTGCATTCTTTTGTCTTTGACAGAGGACGACTTCTTCGGATTTTCAGAGTTTGTTCAACATCTGGTGCTGAGAGGGGGTGTTAGCATATTCATCTCCATATTCTGCCCATGTATTGTGTCCATATTTGATCCCTTTTATGGCCCTTGGTTGTGGGTTGGCAACCCCTATTTTCTTCCCATTTTTTTGGTATTTCTCCAGTTGGCCATATTATTTGTGCTCCAGTCAGCCAGCCCTTCATGACCTATATATAGGTGGGCTAGCCTCTTCACTTTTGTCATAGCCTAGTCTTTCTTTTGCTCCATCACTTATGAGACACTTTCTGTCTCTTGCTTGGGACTGTATCATTTCAGTATATTCAGCATAGTTGCTCCATCTCTCTCTCTCTCTCTCTCTCTCTCTCTCTCTCTCTCTCTCTCTCTGCTCAGCACTTACTTGCTTTTGCTCTGTGCACTCATTCAGATGTGGCCACTGTCGACTATTTCTTGCTCAGCCATGATATACATGAACCACTAAGAAAGAAACAAAATCTGTTTTTGATGTCGTAACATCCTGCCCAATCCGAATCACTAAAGGCATGCAAATGTGACTCAACCCCCTGGGATAGAACAATCCCAAGAACTGTTGGAAAGCCATAGCAAGAGAGAGAGAGAGAGAGTGTGTGTGTGTGTGTTACAGTTTCAGCTCACAGCCAAAGTAGACAAAGTTAACATATTTGTGAGAGTGAGAATCAGTAGAGGTGATAGAGTCAACCATCCACATATATCCATCCATAATAATGATATGAAAGTACAAAACAATAGATAGACTGAGATAAACTTTCCACAAAGACCAGGTCTCAACCAACCAAACACTAAGAAGCAAGATAGTAGAGATGGTACCCTTTGTTCTCTGCGCACTATAGCCCACAAAAATACATTTCGCTACCTTGTCATCAAGCTAGGTGCAGTGTTGATCACGCACAAGAGCATAAGCCAAGCAATCGAAGCAGATTGATGCCGCCAGAGCTCGAGCTGTAGCTCCTGCTACCCACCTGCATTTCCAATCTATGTGCCACCCCCCCTCCCCCCCAAAGCGGCAACACCGCACGCACGCACGCCCTGGTTTCACCTCCGCCCCTTCCCTTCCCTTTTTATTGCAATGTTCGCTCCTATGAAGGCCTCCTATGCGCCGCCCTAGCTCCTTTCCTCCTGTGCGCTCTTTTGCCCTCCTCCTAGCCCCCCTCTGCCTTCCTCTTTGTTGCCACCCCCTATTGGAAAATGCACAAGCGGAAGCCTAAACAAAACAAGAGAGAAAGTAGAGAGAACTTGTCGACAAGATCACCTTTCATAATAGCTTGAAGCTTTACAATGGCAATAGCCAGCAAGAGAATGTTTAACTTGTGCAAGGGATACAAGTGAATATGAGAGGCCCTTATATAGTGAGGACAGAAGCTGGCCGACGGCATGATGAAGCTGGCCAACTGGCCCAAAACAAATAATCCATGTGAAAATAGATAAAATGCCCAATAAATAGGCAAAGTCCCATAACACTGAGATGCACAATTCTAACACTCCCTTTGTAGCTCAGAGTGTGCAAGAGTCTGAAGAAGATAAGCTGATGAAGATGCAACCATGGACCCTCCAGCACCACGAATACTGGAATCACCTCGGAGAGAGCACCCACCAACTTGTTTCCTCGAAACAAAATGCCACCATGAACAACAAGGAACTTTGCTTGGCTACGAATTCCCACACAAGTGTGCAGTGAACTCCAAAAATAGATGATGAGCTATTTGACACACCGCGCCCATAATCCCCAGCAATCGACAGAAAACACATCACGTCCTAAAAGCCACGAACAATGAACTCGGAACAGATCCAGTTCATAGTCTCTGCTACACAAAAGATAACCATGTCCTACCAGATGTCTAATGCTTGGAACTCCAAATCACAGTCCCCATGCACCAATAAGTGGAGCTGTAATCAACTCCCTCTCCCGCCCACAAGCCTCCTCTGGCTGGAAGCACAAGGGGGGGGGGGACTGCATGTGTACTAGAGAAGTACACCATATGGTCCTCCTGAGCCAGAAGTGCTTTGGGAGCCCTAGAAGTGGTAATAGAATCTGTATCACTGTCGTGTGTAGTGCATTTGCCCTTTCTCTGAGATGAAACCTTGCCCTTGGTCTTGTCCTTCTTCTTAGACAAACAATGCTTGGACAGATGTCCTCTTTTGCCGCAAGAGAAGCAGCGACTTCGACCTTTCTTCTAAACTGAGGAAAGTGCCTAGTCAAAATTGTTGACTGACACCTTCAACTTGTGAGACGAGGATGGACTCTTCCTCCAATAGTAGGGAGCTAAGATCATCAAAATCCAAATGAGTGGATGTGACCTGGCACCACAAAGATCGAGAAATCACATCATAGTTCAAGGGAAGCTTGGTGAGGATAAGTACAGCCAGCTAAGCAGAGGACAAAGCAGCACCCCATAGCCAGTAACTGGTCATGGATAACCTTGGTCTTCATGAGAAACGATTGCATGGAACTACCTTAAGGGAAACTGCCCTCATCGATGAACCTCAAGCAAAGAGATCCTCCAATTTAGACCATACCTGATGAGCGCTGGTAAGAGTTTGCACGACCAGTGAGACCTCCTCTCTGATGGTGCACACAAGCACTGAATGCGCCTTCGAATCCTGATTCTCCCAGTATTGTAATTCCGCAACGAATTCATCCTCTTGATCCTAAGTCCACCTCCTAGAGTTCTAAGGACGCTCGGGCTTCCTCTCAGTGCCCTGAACAATATCCCACAAACCCTTGTGGATAAACTAGATCCGCATTTGAAGCTTCCAATGGGCATAGTTGGGTCCTGTCATCTTGTCATCCTTGTTCGTACAAGGGGGAGCCATATCCAATGGGCATAGTTGGGTCCTTTCAACTTGAAGCTTCCAATGGGCATAGTTGGGTCATTTCAACTTGTCATCCTTGTTCGTATGGGGGGGAGCCATATCCACAGTAACAAAAAACACAAATCTGAGCTCTCCAAGACTCCTCTCAAGTGCTTTCCAACAAAGCGAAGCTCCAAAACCAATCAGCCCCCTCTCAATTCTGAGAGAGGCAGACACTGGACAGAAGCAAAACAGTCCTAGAAACCACCGGGAACCTCCTACCGGAAGGGTAGGGACTCGTGGAGGAAGAAGATGTACAGCCACTTGTCTAGCAACTCCACACCAAGAAGCTCACCACAACTGATGCTGAAAACAGAAAACGCAGCCAATAACCCCAACGCTTGCTTCTGGAGAGCAAAACACAACCTGTAGGGCTGGCCGACAGCAACAAGAGG
Organism: Cibotium barometz; assembly: GCF_041138505.1. Lineage (NCBI taxonomy): Eukaryota > Viridiplantae > Streptophyta > Polypodiopsida > Cyatheales > Cibotiaceae > Cibotium > Cibotium barometz. The sequence goes on along the minus strand of NC_141095.1, from coordinate 13,287,097 downwards.
GCTGGCTGGCTGGAGCAGAAAACACAACAACCAATATGCTGTTCTGCAGCCAGAGAAGCTATTGAAGCAAAACGCACAGCACAATAGAAGACGGGGAGCAGTTTGCAGAAGGATGAAAGAACCTAAGTGAATGATACCATGTTAGAGAATGCACAAGCGGAAGCATAAACAAAACTAGAGAGAGAGTAGATAGATCTTGTGGACAAGATCACCTTTTATAATAGCTTGAAGCGTTACAATGACAATAGCCAGCAAGAGAATGTTCAACTTGTGCAAGGAATGGATGAAATACAAGTGAATATGAGAGGCCTTTATATAGTGAGGACAGAAGCTGGCCGACTGCATGATGAAGCTGGCCGACTGGCCCAAGACAAATAATCCATGTGAAAATAGATAAAATGCCCAATAAATAGGCAGAGTCCCATAACACTGAGATGCACAATTCTAACACCTCCGCCTATGGGCTTCCCCTCTCCTGTGCACAGGCAGAAGCATAAACTGAACAAGAGAGAGTAGAGAGTGCTTGTGGACAAGATCACCTTTTATAATAGCAAATAGCTTTACAATGGCAATAGCCAACAGAAGTGTTGAACAATGTGCAAGGGATTGGATAGATGAACAAAGTGATGAGGGAGGCTCTTTATATAGGGAGGCCAAAGCTGGCCCAAGACCCATAAATCATGTGAAAAATAGATAAAAGCCCATAAAATAGGCACTGCCCAAATACATTGAGATGCATAAATTCTAACAACCCTTCTGCAACTCAGTGTGTGCAAGAGTCTAAAGAAGATAAGTTGATGAAGATGCAACCATGGACCCTCCAGCACCGCAAATACTGGAATCACCTCGGAGAGAGCACCCGCCAACCTGTTTCCTCCAACCAAAATGCCACCACAAACAGCAAGGAACTTTGCTTGGCTACGAACTCCCACAAAGTGTGCAGTGAACTCCAAGAATAGATGATGAGCTATTGGACACACCATGCCTATAATCCCCAACAGTGGACGAAAAACATATCACGTCCCAAAAGCCTAGAACAATGAACTCGGAACAGATCCAGTTCATAATCTCTGCTACACTAAAGATAACCATGTCCTGCAAGATGTCTAATGCCCATGCACCAGTAAGTGGAGCTGCAATCAGCCCCCTCTCCCACCCACAAGTTGGAAGCACATGGAAAAAACTGCATGTATACCAGAGAAGTACACCATCTTGGTTGTCCTGAGCCGAAAGCGCCCTAGGAGACCTGGATGTGTTACTAGAGGAATCTGTATCATTGTGGTTTGTGTCACCAACCTAGATATTTTCCCGTATGAAAGGGGTCTGATGGACTCCAGGATGTCTAAATATTTGGAAAGTACAAGCTTTGGGAATGGGGGATTATCCTCGAATACAAAGGACCACACTCCTAAAATTTAGGAGAGTTGCTATTTTTGGCCCAACTTCGATGGAAATTCTGTTCACGTCATTACATCTGGAATTGAGTAGATACCAAGAGTTGGCAAAGTGCATATGACAGAATGTCTACTAGTTGGGATATTTTTAGAGGTAAAGATTATGGGAGAACCCATCTCTTAGATTGGGACATGTGGCAAGAAAGTGGATCAAAGTGAGACAAGTGACCTCACACTTGTCAGAAAGTGGATCAAAGTGAGACAAGTGGCCTCACACTTGTCACTCCAACTATTGTGTGGCTCTCCACTTGTCATTGTAGCCTTCTCTTGCCATTTTAGCTCATGGGAGGCCCAAATCTATAAATTGGAGCCCTCTCTCTTCATTAATCAAGGCTCTGTTGCTCCACACTAGCCTCTACCACCGTTACAAGCTGCCCTAATGATGGCTACTCTTTCTCTCTCTCTCTCTCTCTCTTGAAGGCTGCCCATGAAGAATACCGGCTGTTGGGGACTATTTTGGAGGGTTCCATCGCGAAGAAATACTGAAGGCAAGGGTATTTAATCGTTTATTATGATTTCTAGCCATTGTACTTGTTGTACCAGCCAATGTACTTACTGTACCAGCCACTGTACTAGCTATACCAATCCTTGTACTTACTGTACCAACCACTGTACCTATTATACCAATCACTACCAACATTTGTACTTGCTGTACCCGCTGTACCAGCCACTGTACCGACTATACCACCAACCACTATACCTGTTGTACTTGCTGAATGGAGCGTTGTACTTGCTGTACCAGCTCTATTGCATGAAGACCCGTGGTTTTTGGGGAAGAATCAGTACCACATGGAGGTATATGGATTATATTATTGGCTCGGCATTTCTACAACCTATGGTCCGGCTTGGTTGCCTCGTGTTGGGCTGTGTTATGGCATTTGTATATGGATAATCCGGCATCTCCCATGGGGAGAGTAAGGCCCTCAAAGCTTGTACATGATATTATTCTCCTTGGGTAATAAAATACTCAAGGGAGAAGGTCGGCCCATTCCGGCCTCTATGCAGTGTCACATGTGCAAGCTCCATTTTCAGCATTTGTGGATGTTTTGTCCAGCTTTTATGTTTTATGCAAAGTGATGATGGATATGTGTTAAGGTTGTGGCCATGTTTAAATGTTTTAATATGCATTGATGATATCAAGTGTGTCAAAGGCCCTAGTCTCCCGGGCACTACCGCGAGTTACAGTTTGTCATGTCTTTGCCCTTTTTTTGAGATGAAGACTTGCCCTTGGTCTTGTCCTTCTTCTTGGACAAACAATCCTTGGACAAATGTCCTCTCTTTCCACAAGAGAAGCAACGACTCCGATCTTTCTTCTGAATTGTGGAAAGTGTCTCGTCAGAATTGTTGAGAGACACCTTAATCTATTCTTGGAGTTCACTCCACACTTGTGTGGGACTTCATAGCCGAGCAAAGTTCCTTGCTGTTCCTGGTGGTTAGCGGGTGCTCTCTCCGAGGTGATTCTAGTATTTGCGGTGTTGGAGGATCGGTGATTGCATCTTCATCAATTTATCTTCTTAAGACTCTTGCACACTGTAGAGGAGGTGTTAGAATTTGTGCATCTCAGTGTATTTAGGATGCACAAATTCTGACATCCTCTACCTCTGCGCCCCTTTTAAATCCTCTGCCTCCTTCAATTTGCCATCACCCCTCCTTTCCCTTTCGACATTTTTCTTTCAATGTATGTCCCATGCTGCCTCCAACGCTCCCCACTTCCCTCCAACCCTCCCTCATCCGTCGCCCATCTCACTTCGCAAAAGTGGTTTGCTTCCGGGTTGTTCTTCATCAACAAGAGTAGGCCCTTCTAGTTCTCACCTTCCAAGAGGACTCATGGTCGACGCTTTGTCATCCCCGGCCAAGGCCACCGTCCATTGCCTTTTTTCATAGGCGGACCTTCAGCTCTTAGCTTCAACCGTATCCTCCCTCATAGCCACTTCGTTGGTCTACAAGATCGTAGGAAGCCACCATGCAAGAGAGACCCAAATCAGGACTTCCCTTGGTAAGAACTCAAGAGCATCCAACTTCAAGAACTCGGGACAATGCACCGAAGCTTATTACATATATATATATATATATATATATATATATATATATATATATATATATATATATATATATATATATATATATATATATATATATATACCTCGATGAATCCAAGAACATGCCCAAATACACCTTTTAGGAACGTGCATGTTATATACTCATGGTAGTCAACCCATAAGACTATATAACTATCAACTCCATTATGCATAGTATGGACTAGATACTACAACATCCCCACTAACATCCAAAAGGCCAAGGAGGGTAAGACTAGAGGTAAACTACAGTCCAGAAGGCCAAGGAGGGTAAGACTAGAGGTAAACTAAGCCAAGCAAAGAAGGCCAAGTGACAACGCAACAAGCGTTGTTTTTGTATCTAGTAAGGCATACATTGAAGACCCGCCCCAAAAAGACCCTATCTCCTACCTCCACAACAATGGTGAGTCAGCCCCCAACTATTCCCACACTGATTCCGCAAGGGACCCCGGTCTTCTCAGTTCCCAATACCTTCGTTAGCACCATCGTTGGTAGACCATGGCCGAGAGGTAGAAGAAGAGCACGAGGGAAACCCATGTTAGAAGTCATCTCCTGTCTAGTTTTATACACCAGGGCCTTTGTTGTGGGTGTGCCCGCCCTTATGAGGTGTTTTCCCATTTTTCCCCACTCTCCGCATTTTTCCCCTATTTTTTCCCATTTTTCTGAGGCTTGGGAGGGCTACCAGATGATGCCAGGAGCACCCCAGTGCTGGCCGACTTGATCTTCATCAGTCGTGGCCGACTGCTCTTTACCAGTCGTGGGCTTCATTATGCTGGCCGACTGCATTTATGCAGTCGTGGGACATATTCAGCAGTCGTGGGCTTTTCTGTTGCTGGCCGACTGCCCTCTATGAGAGGTATATATATGTCCTCAGCCCCCATACCTTATTTGTATCATATTCGGGATCTTCTTGTGTATATCAGAGCAGAGTTACACGCCTACATCTCTCTTTTTTTGTGCTGTTTTTTCTGCCTGCGTTTTTGCTCTTGTGTTCCCAGATTTGGTCATCATCTCCGCTGCATATTCTGACATGGTATCAGAGCCTAGGCTCTAGATAGGTCTTGGGATTTGTGTGAGCAAGAGGGGGCTGTTTTGTGGCTGATTGGTGGACTGTTTTGGACTGTTCGGGAAGAGGAGAAGCAAGAGGAAGGCGGGCTGATTTGCTGGACAGCCACTTGCAGGTATCAGTTCTTCTTTGTTCCCACCCACCCACCCTTTTCAGAGTACATCCCCGCTATGGCAGATCTGTTTGAGATGGCCGAGAGACATGTGAAGATCCCGACACTCCCCACGTTTCCGGTGGACCGTCAGTTGGACGGGAGCAACTACGGCATATGGAAGGTGATGATGGAATCCGTTCTGGAGTCCTACGATCTCGCCGATTTCGTCGTTGTTGGTGTTCCACGGTCGGAAGTAGAGGAAGGGGAGTTACCGTCAACCCGAAAGGACCGGGAGGCCCAGACGCAGATGTGGGATCGCGTCAACGCCAGGGTCCGTTCGTTTATTTTCCTCAACTGCACACCGCAGGTAATCAATCATGTCAAGCACATGACGCTGGCCAGAGGTATATGGCAGCATTTGGCCTCACTTTATAACAGGGTATCGCCCATGAAGAGGATTTCCTTGGAAGTACAGATGCGGGTTATGAGCCCTGCAAAGTCGGCGACGATGCGGGAGCATATTAACAAGCTGCAGGCTCTTCAGCAGGAAGTTCTCCAGGCTGGGAAGGAGATATCGTCAGAGGACATGGCCATAACGTTGCTCAGCATTCTACTCTTCGTTGATTACCAGTGGCAGGCTCAGCACCATCACGTGGGAGGAGCTTGTGCCCATGGTCCTGGACCAGGAGGAACGATTTACGAACCCTCCTCAGGGTGGAGGTTCGGAGGCCTTTACTGGCCAACGGTCGAAAGGCCGTAACTCGGGCAAGGGGAAGGCTTCATCGGAGAAGTCTTCTGAGAAGATGTCCGACGCTGACCGCGAGAAACTAAAGGCAGAGAGGACCTGTAATGATTGTGGCGAGAAAGGCCACTACTGGAGGCAGTGTCCCAAGCGGAAGACCGAGAAGGGTGAAGACTCCTCAGCAATCATGAAGACTCCGGCTTTTGTGCACCTGGAGGTGATGGACACCGATGCTTCATTTTCTTCAGGCAGGGAGGAGATTGGAGGATTCTCCGCAACGGATACTCGGGAGTGGATTCTCGACAGTGGTGCTTCCAGGCACATGACTCCTTCCCGTTCCGGTTTACAGGATCTCTGCAGGCTTTCTGGTCATATTCTTACTGGGGATACGTCCACTATCCCAGTTCACAGTGAGGGCAGGATGGAGATAGTTCCCGATGGCAGAGGGGGGAAGCATTCCTCCCAGGTGTTGTATGTTCCGGCACTTGGTTTTCATCTGTTGTCAGTGCATCAGGTTTGCAAGACTGGCGTACGGGTGGAGTTTGATGAGCATTTTGTTGCTCTCCGGGACAAAGCAACAGGCCAAGTGGTTTGGGAAGGTGGAGTGGAGAATGGAGTCTACAGGCTTTCAGCACTCTCTCTCCCAGGTCCTCAAGATTGTGATGAGTGGCAGTATGGTAATAGCTACTCAGGTGTGGATACGCTGCAGGTACGGGCTTTCCGGGACCAGATGGTGGATAGCTTGCCAGTAGATGGCAGCAGTTGGCAGGAACTTTCCAGTACTGAGGTTGGTAGTTCTTGTGTTCGTGAGTCAGAGGAAGCTGAACAGGTCACTTATGCTCTGATGTCTCGTCGTGTTCGGGACATAGAACTTCCCGTAGTTGAGGATGTTCTTTCCACGGGGACCTTTCGGAAAGCCAGGCAAGTGACAGGTGATTACTTGCAGAAGGAGGTGGTTTCTCCAGGCTTTGTGGTTTCGGATTCAGAGGGGGTGGTTGACAGGTTTCATCAGGTTTCCAGGACTTGCTTGTGCACCGTAACAGGTGTTGATCCTTGTGAGCAGTGTGATGTCTCTGTGATTCAGAAGCTGTATGGTTCATGGATCTGGTTGATGGACACCGGATTGGACGGGAGCTTCCTGATGAGGCAGTTGAGCTCTTGGTTGCAGATGTCTCTTTGTGAGGCAGGATTGCGTTTCCTGTGGTTTCTGCGGCATGCGAAGGATCATGGACTCTTGTACACAGGAGGGGGATTGTTGGATGGAGTCCGACTCCGCGGTTGGAGTGACTCGGTTTGGGGAGGAGATCCGGACACGAGGAGATCTACTTATGGCCCAGGAGCAGTTTTACGGAGCAGGAGGAGGTTGCATGGCAGGTTTGGGCTTCCATTGGAGGAACCCTTGGTCATCCAGAGGCACTTTGTTCGTGAACAGATTGTTGCTGATGACATCTTGCTGGAGTTCTGTTCGACGGAGGACAGTACGGTGGACCTCTTCACGAAGTCGCTCTCAGGATTTGCTCAGGCGGCACCCCAGCTCCCAGTGGTTGGTTACACAGCCAGGAGCTGAGAGGGGGTGTTAGAAGTCATCTCCTGTCTAGTTTTATACACCAGGGCCTTTGTTGTGGGTGTGCCCGCCCTTATGAGGTGTTTTCCCATTTTTCCCCACTCTCCGCATTTTTCCCCTATTTTTTCCCATTTTTCTGAGGCTTGGGAGGGCTACCAGATGATGCCAGGAGCACCCCAGTGCTGGCCGACTTGATCTTCATCAGTCGTGGCCGACTGCTCTTTACCAGTCGTGGGCTTCATTATGCTGGCCGACTGCATTTATGCAGTCGTGGGACATATTCAGCAGTCGTGGGCTTTTCTGTTGCTGGCCGACTGCCCTCTATGAGAGGTATATATATGTCCTCAGCCCCCATACCTTATTTGTATCATATTCGGGATCTTCTTGTGTATATCAGAGCAGAGTTACACGCCTACATCTCTCTTTTTTTGTGCTGTTTTTTCTGCCTGCGTTTTTGCTCTTGTGTTCCCAGATTTGGTCATCATCTCCGCTGCATATTCTGACAACCCATACCGGGAGTATAAGCGCAGTAGGGCATACATCCGAGACTTGCTCCAAAAAGACCAACCAAATGGTTGTTGTCGCGTTATAGTGGCAACACAGAGGACATGATTACTCAGCACGCCACTCGGCAAGCCCGTATATTAGTTTGACCCTGGTGTACTAACAAGTGGCTGGCCCCACTAGGTATAAGTATGTGCATCTCACACTCACGAGTGTGCACGTGACGTCCCCTCTTGCTTAACTCGGAGCACGGGTGCAAATGATACTCCACAGCTCCAACCCAGTATGGATCTTCTCACTCTCTACTCCACACACCCGTCCGAACTCCAATAGCAACTATCTCCAATGATGTCTCCGCTAGTGTCTCCTTGTGAACAACTAGCACTAGAACTAGCCCCTCTTGCCTCCTCTAGATGCCCAACTAGTATGGTAGACACCACTACAGAATCGCCCATCTCATCATCTTCCTCAATGGATTTGGAGAGAAAAGTCAAGACTAAAGTTCACTTGTTGACTCCTCTTTGTCCTGGGAATCTAGAATGGACTCTGGGCTGGGTAGTCTAAACTGTCGGACAGGCAGTTCATGACAAGGTAGCTAGAGGGTATGCAGCTTTAGATTTACTTGTGAGGCAATGTCACCAGGCGCATTTTCAGGAACCCCGTACAAAGGGATGGCTTTTAGATACCATGGTCACACCAGCCTTGATGTATGCATTCCCCATTTAGGCTCCAGGACTATCAGCGAGCGGATGGCGAGGTTTAGAGCGCCCACAGATACTTATGTTCTCATGGATGATTCATAGTAAACCTTGACACCATATGAGAGTTTGGGCAGAGTTTGCGTCTTCGCCCATGCTAGTGGAGGCACTCTTTCAGACAATGACATTTATTCAACGGGTTGGACACATGCCCCTAGATTGATTACTCAGACAGGCCCTACAGTCATCAAAGCGAGTAGCAGCATCATGGCGACAATCATGGTATGCAGAGGTTTTACAGTGGTTTTCACTACATGGGATGAATATGGACAGGCTCCCCCCGTTTCAATATGATGACGACCATCCGTCTCCGACCATGAGACTCTCCCGTGTGGGGAGGAGTCGATTGATACGTCAGGATTTGATACAGCTATACACACGCCATACATGGATTGATCCTCTACAGCTATACACACGTCATACATGGATTGATCCTCCAGAGCCTCTTCTTCTGAAGAGGCAGCACTACCATGATCATTTCTTACAGCTCACAGAGTATGGGATTGTGCAGAGACCGGGGTACATGGATGTATATATGTCTCATGCCATGTGCAATACTATTGGGCAGCTTCGGGTATCTTCACACTCTAGAGATAGAGGCAGGGAGAGCTACACGAGCCCCAAGGGAGACGTATCTGTAGATTGTGCCACATAGAGGTGGAGACAGAGGAGCATTATGTTTGCCATTGCCCAGTAGAGATTCAGGGGAGATACCACTATCTCTTAAGGGAGGGATTTGGTCCACTCAGCAAAGTTATGCACTTTCATGATCAGAGATGCTTGGGGGGATTTTTGATGGAGTTACAAAATCAGAGAGAGCAGCTATTACAACACCTCCCGCATTAGAGGGATACTACATCTCAGACACGAATTGTAATGGCCCTGTGAAAATGGAACAGCACAAGTGTGGGCATGGTGGTTGCAGAGTCAGAATATTTTATGATTCACATGGGGGGTGCCCGGACAGAGTTTAAGATGTGTGGACATCCCTAGGTGTGAAGGGGGGAACTAGAACATTAAACATGTAATGTTTATAAAAGTTGCCCCTAGGCCTTAGTGGCCCTAGGGAACTTTTAAAAGTTTGGGGCCCTAGGGATTATTTTGGGGAGGAGGGCCACTCCACTTTTGGAGTGTTTCTCTCTCCTCTCTCTCTCTCTCTTCCCTTTTGGGAGTCGTGGAGCAAAAGTGGGAGTACATGCGTGGAAAAGTGGAGAAAACTGAAGTCGACTGCTGAAGGGGGCTGCGGCTGCTGTATCTGTGTGCTGCTGCTGTTTTCTTCTGCATATTCAGTCGTACTTCCCACGTGTGCAGTCCGTACAGCACTGTACGACTGCAAGTACAGTGTTGCTGCTGTAATCTGCTACAGATTCTTCACTGGGTGCAGTCGGCGCAATCCTTCAGGGAAAGTACAGAAGCTGTACGGCAGGTTCTGACACCTGTACGACTGCTGGCAGGTGGCCATACAGTCAAGTACAGTTGGTGTCTGCTGTACAACAGCAAGTACAGGTGCAGGCGCCTCCTCTGTTGCAGTCGGCGCAGGCGACCAGTATCAGGACAGCAGGCTGCGTGTGCAAGTACAACTCCTGGCACGTATCCCAAGGAAGTACAGACGGGTACGTGGCTGTTTTTCAGATCTGTACATTCAAAGTCAGCATAGAGGTGAACACAAGGAGGAAGGTACAGGCAAGTACGTGCACATGTGTGAAGCAAGATTGTGGAAACAAGTGCCTGCAAGTACAGATTGGTACCATTGCTTCCTCCAGTGCTGTTTCACGAGCTGAATTTGGTAAGCTCCGTTTCTGTTCATCTCTCTCTCTTTCTACTGCTTGATGTCTGTTGCAGATATGAGTTATCTGGCCCCTTGTGAGAGGAGGGGTATGGCAGATTGACAAGGGTTGAGACAGAGTTTGGACTGCATATGTATGTATGAGCTGAGATGATGTATCATGCACTTGAGTTATGCCAGATGTATGCTCATGGCTGCCCTGCTTAATGATCTTGGCTGATCAGAGGGAGGCACAGTGTGTTATTTGGAGACACAGATCTGTGTGCATAGATCCTCTGTGCTAAGAAGGATTTGTGGGCCATCAGATTGGACATACAGGTGTAATCTCTTGGCTGATTTTTGTTGTACTCAACCATTCATATTATTTCAATTAAATATAGAAATACCGCAAGGGGCGCCAAGCTTTGGGGCCAACAGGTGTCGCTTTGTTTTCAGATTTGGGCACTCTAGCTCCAATTTGTTTTGTTCACATCTAGACTACAAGTGGACGGGTGACTGCTAGTCTACCGCACTCTGGTTTCTATCAGAGGCCGGTTTCAAGGTTCCGTCGCCGGGACCAATCATCAACTTTCTGAAGGGGGTGAGCTCGTGGTTGCTTTGAAGAAAGCCATCGCTGAAAATTCAGCAAACATGTCTGATACAGAGGATGAGTACTTCTATCATGAAGAAGAAGAGCAAGAAACTTCTCCTGAGAGAGATGTATTTGAGGATATTTTTGCAGGAGAACAGGCTGCAGATGTTGAGCCCTATGAGGATGTAACACAGCGAGAAGATGTGCATGGTAAAGAGGATGATGATGCTCGGTTCAAAGATCGCTTGGCTAGTGTTATGGATACTTTTATGCAGCTCACACAGAGTGAGAGATTTGCTGAATTTATGAGATCTCGCACAGAGCCCCGCACAGAGCCCGAGAAAAAGAAGTTGTTCGTTCAAAGAATTTTCCTCAGGGTTATAGTGGTGCCATCCCACAGGAACCATCTTTTGGCCAGTTTCCGAACATGCAGCATGCTTATGGTGCAAAATCTCAGAGTTCCTTCTATGGACAGCCACCTATTCCTCAGCAGAATATGCATCCAGGTTATTTTGGTGGTGGTTCGGTGTTCCAATCCATGACTGGGGGTTACCCTCAGGGAGGCATGGGTATGTATGGGCCTTTTGGAGCCAATTTTCAGCCTGGCATGCAAGGGAATATGTATGGTGGTATGCAGTCCGGTATGCAAGGAAGTATGTTTGGAAGCATGCAACCTGGGATGCAAGGCAATATGTTTGGTGGTATGCAGCCAGGTATGCATAATGGAATGTTTGGAAACATGGCTGGAATGTATGGTATGCCTGGCATGGGAATGGGAAATGTTGACCCAATGATGGGTATGAATGTTGGGGGCAGCAATCTTGCGAAACCACTTCCATATGATAATCTAACGCCTATGGGAAAGGAAGGATTACAAGAAAGGGGGAGCTGCAGTGAAGTTTGACACATTCAGTGAAGAGGATAAACTTAAAGCACTTACCTTTTTACAGCAGTTTGATGCTACTTTTTCTGGTGGGAATTACACAGAGTCCTCTAAGGTGAGAAAAGCTGCCACTTTTCTCAAGGACAATGCTTTGCAGTGGTGGTCTACTCTTCTTTTGCAGGGCATAGCACCCACCACATGGGTCCAATTCAAACAGGTTTTCTCTTCTGTATGGCTCACATCTACATTTGAGGTGGATGTTATGACCGCATGGCACAAGCTGGATGCTTCAAAGTGTGATAGTTTGGAGGATTATAACAAGAAGTTTTGGGAAGCTTTACTCCAAGTGACTTCTTATCGTGCGGTGCCACTGTCTGAGCAGGTAGAGAAGTATTGTTGTGGGCTGCCAAAAGAGGTACGAGATTATTGTATAAAGACAAGAGTAACGAACATGTCACAGATGATTGAAAATGCCATGACAGCTAATGCGTTACTCACAGGTGGTTCATCTGGGTTTAAAGGCAGTAAGAAATTGAGCAAGAAAGCTGAAAAATTTGGGCATGCTTCTCGTGATGCTAAAGGGTCTTCAGAGACAAAGTATAAGAAGTTGCCAATGCCCAAGAGGACTTCTGAGGAAAGATAGGCTTTGAGAGATGCTCAAAAGTGTTTTTACTGTACTGAAGAGGGGCATATGTCATTCAATTGTCCCAAAAGAAAGTCCCAAAAGGACCCTGACAATAAAGGAGAGCCCAAGCCAAAGAAACCAAAGCCGTCTGCAGGCTTAGTTCCTGATCTTGTGGGGGAGCAGCTAGGTGGTGAAGCTACAGAGTTGTGCAGGGCATGGGGCAAAGTGAGATCAGAATGCTTTGATCTTCTTTGACACAGGTGCTAGAGCCAACTTCATTTCACCAGATTTGGCTGGCCGATTGCAGAGGAGATGGGGCCGTTACATGAGGCTAATATGGCTTGTCCAGGGTATGCAGAACCCGTTACTCCTATTATTGGGAAGCTTCGGCTTCATCTGCAGGGTTATGTGGACAGCGAAGAGTTCTTCATCATGCCTTTGGATGGTTGTGATGTTTTGTTGGGGATGCCATGGTGCCACAGGGTACATGCGGTGGTGGATACTTACAATAGGAAAATCACTCTGACTCATAGAGGGAAAGAGCATGTATTGGATGTAAAACTCAAAGGGGAATCTGTTCCTATTGTATCCGCTTCGGCGATTTCATCAGTAATGAAAAAGCATCTTTCCGCGTACTTGATTTATATAAAGGATGCACAGGATGATGAGTCTAAGTCTAATTTGTCTATGTTAGATAAGGACAGGACTGATTTCTTATGTGGGTTTCAAGATTGTTTTTCCGAGTCATTGCCAAGAGAATTACCTCCTGAGAGGCCAGAAGATCATGCCATAGATCTGATTCCTGGTAGTACTCCACCGAATAGACCGCCGTACCGTGTTAGTGCAGCCCAACAGGAAGAGATTATGAGTCAGGTGCAGGAGCTTTTGAATAAGGGGTTGATTCAGCCTAGCTCATCACCCTTTTGCTCACCTGTGCTCTTAGTGCATAAGAAGGATGGTTCTTGGCGCATGTGTATTGATTACAGGGCGCTGAACAAGAATACCATCAAGAATCTATTCCCCATACCGAGGATCGATGACATTTTGCACCGCTTACAGGGCTCCACAGTCTTTAGTCGTATTGACTTGAAAAGCGAGTATCATCAGATACGCATTAGACCCGAGGATGTGCATAAGATAGCATTCCGAACCACGTTTGGGTTATATGAGTTCTTGGTTATGTCCTTTGGTTTAACGAATGCGCCTGCCACATTTAACAGAATGATGGACAGGATTTTCAGGCCTCATAGAGAGTTTGTGGGCACATTCTTTGATGATATGATTGTGCATTCACAAACTGAGGAAAAGCATAGAAGGCATTTGGCCATTGTGTTTGCAGAACTCACAAACCGTAGGTTGGTGGTTAATGGCAAGAAGAGTGAGTTCTTTTTACAGGAGATACATTTCTTGGGACATATTGTGTCTGGTCATGGAGTCCGTATGGATCCAGCAAAGGTGGAAGCAATACTTAATTGGCCAGCTTTGAGAACAGATCATCAGACCTTGCGTTATTTCCTCACGCAGACTAAGCTTTCAGAGAAGCATATGCGTTGGGCAAACTTTTTGTCAATGTTTCACTTTCAGATTGTGCATGTGGAAGGCAAAAAGAATGTAGTGGCAGATGCTTTATCACGCAAGCCACAGGTCTCTGCAGTTTCACTTGCTTATCATCATGAGCTTGATGAAATGAAAGAGCAGTATGCCCATGATGAGAACTTTGAAAGGTTGTATGATCAGATGTCTGAGGGTCAGCGGCATGAGCACTATACTCTCAGAGATGGGTTTTTATTGATGCATGGCAGACTGTGTGTTACCAGGCCATTGCGACTCAAGGTTATGATTGAAAGTCATGCTCCACCGTATGCAGGTCATAGAGGTATTGACGCCACGGTCAAAGCAGTGGAGACTTTCTTTTATTGGCCAACCTTGAGAAGAGATGTTGATGCCTTTGTGAGGCAATGCATCGTATGTCAGAAGGTAAAGTTTGACCGTCAGAAGACACCTGGGTTATTACAACCTTTACCTATTCCGGATAGACCTTGGGAGAGCATTGCCATGGATTTTGTATTTGATCTTCCACGAACACAAACAGGAAATGATGGCATCTGGACTATCATATGCAGGTTCAGTAAGCAGGCACATTTCATTCCCGTGCGGAAGACAATTAAAGTGGATCATATGGTGAAGTTGTTCATGGCGAACATCTTCAAGTATCATGGCTTGCCTACGTCTATCATTAGTGACCGTGATCCACGGATGACGAGTTTGTTTTGGAGAGGGTTGTTCGACAACATGGGTACAACTCTCAAGTTTTCATCGTCATTTCATCCACAGACAGATGGTCAGTCGGAAGAGGCTAACTCTACAGTGTTGGATCTTCTCAAGTGTTATGTGTCAGAGCACAAGCAACAATGGGAAAAATATCTTCCTTTGGTGGAGTTTGCATATAACAACACTGTACATACCTCGACAGGCAAGGCGCCTTTTGAGATTGTAGGAGGAGGGAAGAAGGTTCCACCCATTTTGCATACAAAGGATAAGATCTTTGAGGCTGATCAGTATGTGGATAGCTTGGATGAAGCTTATCGGAGAGTTAAGTTGGCCCTCCAGAAAACTCAGCAGAAGCAAAAGAAAGCCGCAGATCGGCACAGACGTGATTTACAGTTTGCATTGGGTGATTGGGTGCTTTTGCGCTTTGAAAAGGCTAGACTCAAGAAGATGAAGGGTAAAGAGCGCTTATTCCCTAAGTTGAGTATGCGATATTATGGGCCTTTTCAGGTTTTGGAAAAGATTGGTGAGGTAACCTATCGTTTGAAGTTACCAGATCACTGGAGGATTCACAATGCTTTTCACGTGAGTCTTCTTAGACCTTTCCGTGGGGATGTGCCTGAGGATGTATCAGATGAGGCTCAGCCGGAAGTTGAGGAACTTGATGAGGTTCTGATTCCAGAGCAGATACTGGCACATAAAGAAAGGAAGGTACGAGGTAAAGTTTCCCGTCGCTATCTTGTGAAGTTCAAGAACTATTCACCGATGGATGCGAAGTGGATGGGGAAAGTGTTAGAAGTCATCTCCTGTCTAGATTTATACACCAAGGCCTTTGTTGTGGGTGTGTCCGCCCTTATGAGGTGTTTTCCCATTTTTCCCCACTCTCCGTATTTTTCCCCTATTTTTCCCATTTTTTCTGAGGCTTGGGAGGGCTGCCAGAGGGTGCCAAGGGCAGTACAGTGCTGGCCGACTGGGTGTTTATCAGTCGTGGGCACTCTTGCTGCTGCTGGCCGACTGGTTTTGATCAGTCATGGGCACCAGATAGCTGGCCGACTGCATTTATGCAGTCGTGGACCTCTTTTCTTCAGTTGTGGGCACTTTAGTGCTGGCCGACTGCCCTTCCAAGGAAGTATATATAGGTCCTCAGCCCCCATGCCTTATTTGTATCATTCCTCGGGATCTTCTTGTGTATATCAGAGCAGAGTTACACGCCTACATCTCTCTCTCTCTTGTGCTGTTTTTCTGCCTGCGTTTTTACTTTTGCTCGTGTGTTCCCAGATTTGGTCATCATCTCCGCTGCGTATTCTGACATGGTATCAGAGCCCTAGGCTCTAGATAGGTCTTGGGATTTGTGTGAGCAAGAGGGGGACTGTTTTGTGGCTGATTGGTGGACTGTTTTGGGCTGATCGGGAAGAGGAGAAGCAAGAGGAAGGTGGGCTGATTTGCTGGACAGCCACTTGCAGGTATCAGTTCTTCTTTGTTCCCACCCACCCACTCTTTTTCAGAGTACATCCCCGCGATGGCAGATCTGTATGAGATGGCCGAGAGACATGTGAAGATCCCGACGCTCCCCACGTTCCCGGTGGACCGTCAATTGGACGGGAGCAACTACGGCATATGGAAGGTGATGATGGAATCCGTTCTGGAGTCTTACAACCTCGCCGATTTTGTCGTTGTTGGTGTTCCACGGCCGGAAGTAGAGGAAGGGGAGTTACCGTTAACCCGAAAGGACCGGGAGGCCCAGACACAGATGTGAGATCGTGTCAACGCCAGGGTCCGTTCGTTTATTTTCCTCAATTGCACACCACAGGTAATTAATCATGTAAAGCACATGACGCTGGCAAGAGGTATATGGCAGCATTTGGCCTCACTTTACAACAGGGTATCGCCCATGAAAAGGATTTCCTTGGAAGTACAGATGCGGGTTATGAGCCCTGCAAAGTCGTCGACGATGCGGGAGCATATTAACAAGCTGCAGGCTATTCAGCAGGAAGTTCTCCACGCTGGGAAGGAGATATCGTCAGAGAACATGGCCATCACGTTGCTGTCACATTTGCCCTCTTCGTACTCAGCATTTTACTCCTCTTTGATTACCAGTGGCAGGCTCAGCACCATCACGTGGGAGGAGCTTGTGCCCATGGTCCTGGACCAGGAGGAACGATTCACGAACCCTCCTCAGGGTGGAGGTTCGGAGGCCTTTACTGGCCAACGGTCGAAAGGCCGTAACTCGGGCAAAGGGAAGGCTTCATCGGAGAAGTCTTCTGAGAAGATGTCCGACGCTGACTGCGAGAAGCTAAAGGCAGAGAGGACCTGTAATGATTGTGGCGAGAAAGGCCACTACTGGAGGCAGTGTCCCAAGCGGAAGACCGAGAAGGGTGAAGACTCCTCAGCAATCATGAAGACTCCGGCTTTTGTGCACCCGGAGGTGATGGACACCGATGATTCATTTTCTTCAGGCAGGGAGGAGATTGGAGGACTCTCCGCAACAACGGATACTCGGGAGTGGATTCTCGATAGTGGTGCTTCCAGGCACATGACTCCTTCCCGTTCCGGTTTACAGGATCTCTGCAGGCTTTCTGGTCATATTCTTACTGGGGATACGTCCACTATCCCAGTTCACAGTGAGGGCAGGATGGAGATAGTTCCCGATGGCAGAGGGGGGAAGCATTCCTCCCAGGTGTTGTATGTTCCGGCACTTGGTTTTCATCTGTTGTCAGTGCATCAGGTTTGCAAGACTGGCGTACGGGTGGAGTTTGATGAGCATTTTGTTGCTCTCCGGGACAAAGCAACAGGCCAAGTGGTTTGGGAAGGTGGAGTGGAGAATGGAGTCTACATGCTTTCATCACTCTCTCTCCCAGGTCCTCAGGATTGTGATGAGTGGCAGTCTGGTAATAGCTACTCAGGTGTGGATACGCTGCAGGTGCGGGCTTTCCGAGACCAGGTGGTGGCTAGCTTGCCAGTAGATGGCAGCAGTTGGCAGGAACTTTCCAGTACTGATGTTGGTAGTTCTTGTGTTCGTGAGTCAGAGGAAGCTGAACAGGTCACTTATGCTTTGATGTCTCGTCGTGTTCGGGACATAGAACTTCCAGTAATTAAGGATGTTCTTTCCACGGGGACCTTTCAGAAAGCCAGGCAGGTGACAGGTGATTACTTGCAAAAGGAGGTGGTGTCTCCAGGCTTTGTGGTTCCGGATTCAGAGGGGATGGTTGACAAGTTTCATCAGGTTTCCAGGACTTGCTTGTGCACCGTAACAGGTGTTGATCCTTGTGAGCAGTGTGATGTCTCTGTGACTCAGAAGCTGTATGGTTCATTGATCTGGTTGATGGACACCGGATTGGACGAGAGCTTCCTGATGAGGCAGTTGAGCTCTTGGTTGCAGATGTCTCTTTGTGAGGCAGGATTGCGTTTCCTGTGGTTTCTGCGACATGCGAAGGATCATGGACTCTTGTACATAGGAGGGAGATTGTTGGATGGAGTCCGACTCCGCGGTTGGAGTGACTCGGTTTGGGGAGGAGATCCGGACACGAGGAGATCTACTTATGGCCCAGGAGCAGTTTTACGGAGCAGGAGGAGGTTACATTGCAGGTTTGGGCTTCCATTGGAGGAACCCATGGTCATCCAGAGGCACTTTGTTCGTGAACAGATCGTTGCTGATGACATCTTGCTGGAGTTCTGTTCGACGGAGGACAGTACGGTGGACCTCTTCACGAAGTCGCTCTCAGGATTTGCTCAAGCGGCACCCCAGCTCCCAGTGGTTGGTTACACAGCCAGGAGCTGAGAGGGGGTGTTAGAAGTCATCTCCTGTCTAGATTTATACACCAGGGCCTTTGTTGTGGGTGTGCCCTCCCTTATGAGGTGTTTTCCCATTTTTCCCCACTCTCCGTATTTTTCCCCTATTTTTCCCATTTTTTCTGAGGCTTGGGAGGGCTGCCAGAGGGTGCCAAGGGCAGTACAGTGCTGGCCAACTGGGTGTTTATCAGTCGTGGGCACTCTTGCTGCTGGCCGACAGGTTTTGATCAATCGTGGGCACCAGATAGCTGGCCGACTGCATTT
The DNA here is from genome assembly GCF_041138505.1 of Cibotium barometz. Taxonomy (NCBI): domain Eukaryota; kingdom Viridiplantae; phylum Streptophyta; class Polypodiopsida; order Cyatheales; family Cibotiaceae; genus Cibotium; species Cibotium barometz. The sequence continues at coordinate 13,268,654 of NC_141095.1, read as the reverse complement.
ATGCAGTCGTGGACCTCTTTTCTTCAGTCGTGGGCACTTTAGTGCTGGCCGACTGCCCTTCCAGGGAAGTATATATAGGTCCTCAGCCCCCATGCCTTATTTGTATCATTCCTCGGGATCTTCTTGTGTATATCAGAGCAGAGTTATATCATTCCTCTCTCTCTTGTGCTGTTTTTCTGCCTGCGTTTTTGCTTTTGCTCTTGTGTTCCCAGATTTGGTCATCATCTCCGCTGCGTATTCTGACAGGAAGGTGACTTAACAGATTCACCTCAGGTTTTGCAGCTTTATCTCGATGCCTTTGAGTTAGAGCCGACTCTTATTGTGGCTCATTCAGGTTCAGCAGAGCATGGGTCTGGAGCATTACCTGATGCTCAAGAGGGGGGTAGCACCTCCACTCCCTTGATACAAACAGGCTCAGATGACATCTAGAGGTCGCTTGGTGCAGTTTTTATCTCACCCGAAGGTACTGAGGCTGACAGTACATCTGTTTATGGGACTTCTATGATATATGTATACTAGTCACATGAGATTTTTGTGGATATGTATGGTTCACAGTGGTATACAACTTGGACTACTACTATGCCATTGGTTTGCAGTGAATGTTGATACATGTGTATGGCTTAGAGAGATTGGGACGCTGATCTTGTCATATTGTATATTTCACTTTGGATATTTTGATGCATCGCCAGAATGCAATCGAGGACGTTTGCCATTTTTCAAGAGGGGGGTATGTCATGGCCCTGTGAAAATGGAACAGCACGAGTGTGGGCATGGTGGTTGCAGAGTCAGAATATTTTATGATTCACATGGGGGGTGCCCAGACAGAGTTTAAGATGTGTGGACATCCCTAGGTGTGAAGGGGGGAACTAGAACATTAAACATGTAATGTTTATAAAAGTTGCCCCTAGGCCTTAGTGGCCCTAGGGAACTTTTAAAAGTTTGGGGCCCTAGGGATTATTTTGGGGAGGAGGGCCACTCCACTTTTGGAGTGTTTCTCTCTCCTCTCTCTCTCTCTCTTCCCTTTTGGGAGTCAAAAGTGGGAGTACATGCGTGGAAAAGTGGAGAAAACTGAAGTCGACTGCTGAAGGGGGCTGCGGCTGCTGTATCTGTGTGCTGCTGCTGTTTTCTTCTGCATATTCAGTCGTACTTCCCACGTGTGCAGTCCGTACAGCACTGTACGACTGCAAGTACAGTGTTGCTGCTGTAATCTGCTTACAGATTCTTCACTAGGTGCAGTCGGCGCAGTCCTTCAGGGAAAGTACAGGAGCTCTACGGCAGGTTCTGACACCTGTACGACTGCTGGCAGGTGGCCGTACAGTCAAGTACAGTTGGTGTCTGCTGTACAACAGCAAGTACAGGTGCAGGCGCCTCCTCTGTTGCAGTGGGCGCAGGCGACCAGTATCAGGACAGCAGGCTGCGTGTGCAAGTACAACTCCTGGCACGTATCCCAAGGAAGTACAGACGGGTACGTGGCTGTTTTTCACATCTGTACATTCAAAGTCAGCATAGAGGTGAACACAAGGAGGAAGGTACAGGCAAGTACGTGCACATGTGTGAGGCAGGATTGTGGAAACAAGTGCCTGCAAGTACAGATTGGTACCGTTGCTTCCTCCAGTGCTGTTTCACGAGCTGAATTTGGTAAGCTCCGTTTCTGTTCATCTATCTCTCTTTCTACTGCTTGATGTCTATTGCAGATATGAGTTATCTGGCCCCTTGTGAGAGGAGGGGTATGGCAGATTGACAAGGGTTGAGATAGAGTTTGGACTGCATATGTATGTATGAGCTGAGATGATGTATCATGCACTTGAGTTATGCCAGATGTATGCTCATGGCTGCCCTGCTTAATGATCTTGGCTGATCAGAGGGAGGCACAGTGTGTTATTTGGAGACACAGATCTGTGTGCATAGATCCTCTGTGCTAAGAAGGATTTGTGGGCCGTCAGATTGGACATACAGGTGTAATCTCTTGGCTGATTTTTGTTGGACTCAGCAATTCATATTATTTCAATTAAATAAAGAAATACCGCAAGGGGCGCCAAGCTTTGGGGCCAACAGGTGTCGCTTTGTTTTCAGATTTGGGCACTCTAGCTCCAATCTGTTTTGTTCACATCTAGACTACAAGTGGACGGGTGACTGCTATTCTACCGCACTCTGGTTTCTATCAAAGGCCGGTTTCACGAATCACTACCTTCTTCCAGCCACTCAGTTGTGGGACATCCTCCACAGCTCGGACACACCCCAAATTGGTCTAGCACAGATTGGGAGATATCTTACCCTTAACCCGATGTATGACATCCTACACCCAGTCATAGGCATCGGTTGGAGCTAGATGCTTTATTGGATGTATTTACCCCCTCCCTCCCAACCAACCCACAGTAGTTAACCAGAGCCCTGTATGTGATTTATCACCACAATACAGAGTACTTTGTACTTTGTTAGTTTTTGTATCCACTTGATGTCCATTGAGAAGACATGATGATGATGTACACAGGTTTTGTCTCATAGGCCATTTTTTGGCCTTAAGAAGACGTTAATAAAATCTTTCTTTCTTTCTCCATCTGTCTGGATCACCCCCAAGCTTGGTAGTGTCTACTCCCGGAGCTCGTGTGAATTAGCAGTAGGACTGTACATGCACAGCTCCACGTGCATTTGCAGCAGCATAAGATGAATAGAAGTCGATTCTTCACGTTAAAGAGTAGCTCAAAGCCAAAGCTCTGATACCATGTTAGCAAAATGCGTAGTTATGAGAGAGAGGAGGAGAGATAAACACTTGATTGCATGAACACGCGCCTACACGAGAGAGAGAGAGAGAGAGAGAGAGAGAGAGAGAGAGAGAGCACAAGGGAACTTGCTTCACCTTGATTGCACTTGTCAATATTGTAACATGAGGGTCCTTTATATAGGCACTGGACTAGCCTCAAAGTGAGTGCACTAAAGTGTATTCACACTAACCGTACACTTGATTAAGAGATTGTTCACACGCCCATAAATATAACACTATACGTATGCACTACTCCGATGTCCCCTCAAGGAGGCTCACAAGTGGAGATGCACCATAAACCCCGCATTCAATAAGCAGGAGGCCAAGGACAGCGCCCAGTCCTTGTAGGCCGCACATGTGAAGATGTCCTCTTTTCAAGTCCAAGCCTACATGTTGGTCGGCCAGCTCTTCCAGCCCCATAGCCCCTATATAAGGGTGCTCCAGCCCCATTTCTCAGCATCTGAAGTCTTTGCAATACCCGCATAGAGTCCATGTCCCAGGCAGCCCACAGGCGAAAATGCAAGGAAAGGTGGTCTGAAAACAGAGCGACCAGCAGCGTTTGCAGAAACACAGCACATAGAGGTCTTCAGGAAGACAAACCCAAGTACCAGGTGCTGCCTGGCAGTACAGCAGACAGGTGGCCAGGACAGCCCCTCTCTACAATGCTCTGCATGCGCCCACATCAGTGTTCTTGGTGCTGATTTGTAGCCAACAGTCAGTCACATACACATTTAGCAATACAAACAAATACACCTTCACAGTGGGGGGCCCTTCTATCGGAGCCCCAATACAGTGTACTCTCTACTGTCTCTCTCTCTTTCATGGGTTCATGTGCAAATTGTCAAGTTTATGAAAGCTAAATTATGCTCTGATCAAGTTGCTGATTCGTCTCCAAGCTTCCACATGCAACACAGTGACACACCCAGTCCCCCTCAAGGTAGTAATGCATTGGTTGGTTTCAATTGAAACATCTGACATGCAGGAAAGGCACAACCCCTCAAAAATGTAGGATTTTGCAAGACTCCATTTGATTCTCTGGGATTTGCAATCTAAATCTACCCATGGATCTCCTGAAACAAGCCTATCTCCTCAATAGGAAAGGCTTTAGTACATGGGACAACCTCTGGGAATCCCAACATAACAGATAGATCCCTTGGCTTGAACTACAAAGAATGTGCAATATCAACTGAAGAAACAGAACCCTTCAGGTAGAAAGGATTGCCTTTTGGATCAGTCAAGACCTCCTGGACTCACTGAAATGGCTTTCCCATCCATAATTATAAATGGATATACCAAGCCAAGATTCTGGCTATCCTGGAGCTGCAACCGGAAAACCATGCAAACATTCAGAATGCAACTCTAACTGGAAATTCAGCTGGCTCCTGATCAATGGTATGACAAATTCAGAACGATCTGGATCTCAATCATTCTAGAAAAGAAAAGTTGCCTCGTTTGGTTCACATTGCATCAAGTAATACGAACTGTCCACAGCGGATTGGAATGCATTGCATGTATTTGGGGCAAATCGATATCAATCTGATGCCCCAAAAATAAGGCAGTGTGATCTCATGCATGCATTAATGAAACCAGTTCATGGTTATGCTCCAGTGGAAGAAAATACTGCTTGACGATCCTCATGGAATGTCCTAATGTATCAAGGTCTGAAATACTATGACAAATGGGCAATTTGGATTGCTAGGAATAGCAAAAAAAAATCAAACAAGGACATTAATCCAAATTTTGCTTTTGCAATGGGTTGCAACTTGCAGATGAAGGAGATACAAACTTGGGAAGAGACTACAGCGCAAAAGTCCAATAAAAAGGACATGAAGAAGACCCTAACACAACCCCAGTCTCTTTGTGATGGCCACATCTACCAGGCCACCCAGATTGCTGTCACTCCAGAACAGTTCCAGAACCAGCTGAAGGATATATAGATCATGTCATGGCAGGTGGTGCCATGGGACATGACCTCGTCCAAGGGATCCCTTAATCATATGCAGCCTTTACCTTTTAGATATGTCAGGACTTTTCAAGTTGGCACTTGTTGTTAGCGTTTTGTATATCCTTTTGATATAGGCACTCTGTTCTCTATCGGACTTGCCAGGTTGTCCTTATTATCATTTTAGTATATTTTTTTATCTTTTCCCCTTTTTAAAAAAGACAAAGAGAGAGAGGTTGTACATGCTGGAAAAGGTCATACAAACATACATGCAAGGGATATATGTATGTATGTATGCACGTACGTACATACGTATCTAGGCGTGCGCATGCGCACAAAATGTATGTAATGTATGTGATTGATGTGTCTAATGTATGTAATGTACTTGACATATATGTATGTGCCTTCATGCGCATGTGCGCACGCATATTAGTCTCTGTGTGTGTGTGCGCACGTGCGCAAATAAACATGAACAAAATTACAGTCAAAGCAATAGGAATTGACCTAGCTGCTACCAAAATCTCACACACAGTCTATATCAACCTAATATTTTCAAAGTGAGTGAGAATTGCACATACATCCGTCGACACCAATGATGCCCATCATGTAAGCGGTTGCGTCATGGTGCTCAGCCTCTTGTAAAGCTCTAGCGAAGGCCTCATCATTTTCATAAAGGGACCCATCAACCGCCTCTTCCTCCTCCTCCTCCTGTTCATCTTCATCCTCCGGGTGGCTTGCAAGCGAGAGACCAAGCTCAAGTGGTGGTTGCACTGAAGGCAACTCAGACACATCCTCTTCCTCATCTTCCTCATTAACATACTCATAGTCAAAGCTGCCACTGCCAGATGTATCATATTCACTCCCTTCATTACCAATATGGAGAAGCAAGTATGCATGTTCCTGTCAAGAAAACAAACTCACCCATGAATCAAAATTCATGCATGCATCCCATGATGTCAGACGTGGAAAATTTTGAGTACTGAAAAACAGTGATTGCAAAGACAACACATCCAAATGAATCTCTTGTGATGCTTACCATCTTCTAAAGCCCCAGGAGCTCAGTATCCCACAGCTAGCTAGCAATAATGCAGAAGGCCTTATTTGTGCTTCTAGACGCCCCAGGATAATAAATAGAGATTTGATTGAAATCTGATAGGGCTTCTAACATGTCAGGCTGGAGAGGGACAGAGTATGAGTAGGGGTCTTTACACAGATCCCCGCCCATTGGGCAGGCAGGGGTTGGACGGGGGAGATTCTCTGCCCATGAAGGATGAGCAGGTGAGATCTCCCTATTTTTATGTGTGTAAAGACCCAACATGGATTATAAAAATACAGGAGCAGCTTGACAGAGATGTCAGGAAGACACATAGAGGCACATCCTTACTGCAGTTTAAACTTTAAGGGCCCCAATACGATCCTAGGCAGCTTCAAATGAGACATCCCATGGGCACCCAAACAGTGCCCCAAGTATATGGAACCACTATAGCTAATATGATATCTTCCTCCAAGGCACCATGTCATGACTGATTACCAATTTTTATGTCATGACTGTTAGCATAATCATGGCATATAAAACAGTTTGTTGTTTGGATCACATGCAAGGCCCTGTTTGGTCTTCTATCCAGCCCAGCTGATGGGCAGCTAACCAAAGTCAGGCTATAGTATATACTCATTAAACTTGCAGCTGGAAGCAAAAACCAGGACAGTTTTGAGGCACCTATCCAAACATTTAAAAGTTTTGTGATCATCCAAACACCTCTTAAATTAAGGCTTTGACACATGGACCCTTCAAACAAGCACAAACCTGCAGTATGTGAATGAAAAAACCAGGATGACTCTGAGGCACTAACTTGAGTCCTTAAAGACATACAAACCGTCTTAAAACTGAAGGCTTTGACATATGCACGGTCCTTCTTGCACCACCTACTCCACCCATTCAGCTTACTTTTCACCTCCAATGATTCCTAAACTTGCTCTACTTGCCCCATTGTTAATGCTCTCTCTTTGCTACCTACCTATACCCAATACCACCTTAATACTTAGATGCCTCTAAAGTTTAGTTAAGATTCTTAAGGTCTCCTCATCCTCCTGAACGTCCAGCCTCCTCAGCATATCAATAACTTCCTGTAAACCAGAGAGTTCCTCACCCTCAACTTGCTGGCCTTCTGATACAAAGAGAGCATGGCCATCCTTCACATGGGACTCATCTCTGTGTTGAAGTGGACCAACATACCTATCACAAACTTCATAACCATCCAACCACCTGTCCTATGCCTGCTTGCATTGTTGTTCCAAGATGGTGTTTAGGGCTGAAAGTAGACTCCTAGAGGTTCGGCATGTTACATTGGTATCAGAGCATCAGGCCTGCAAGGCTAAACACTGATTCAATTGCACAGTCCAAGGAAAGGAACCCAAGACATGGAAGAGGTTCCCAGGAGGTTGGCTGGTGGTGTTCAAGGGGAATGGCAGTCCTGTGAGTCGGGTGGATGATCCTCCAAGGGGTGGAGCGGGAGTGGCAAACTCAATACTCAAGACCAGAGAATGTGTTTAGGGACGGGGCATGAAGGGCTAGGGGACAAGATGGAACAGATGCAAGGATCTTCGGCAGATTCGGAGTGGATTTCGAGACTGGGCAGGGTTTTCAATGAAAAGGTTGCCAAGAAGGAAAGAATGACAGGTTTGGGACTCCAGGAACAGACAATGGGATGATGACAATCATCCAAGAACAAAAGTTGGAATGCCGTCGTAAAGTTTAGTAGAGGGGGATGTCATGTGCATGCACATGTACATACTAGTCCCAAGGCTGATCCTTGAAGGGCAATAGATAAAGAACAAGATTAGGACCAGATTTTGCTGCTAGTACGGGCAGGAAGACCTTGTGGAGGACACAGGAGGCTGTTAGGCTGTCGGCCAGCTCATGAAGGGGATATGACTCTGTCGACTACAATACTAATATGATATTTTGTCTAGGACTTGGCCAACAGCAAGTCAGCCAGTCCACAAGGGGATTCTTGACCTATAAAAGGGCTTGCTCATTGTTAGCACATTCAATCCTCCATGGGCTGAGTCATAGAATAGGCTTAGTCTAGGTGAAGTACCACCTTTTGAGGGGAAACCAAGGGCTAGCCAAGAATGTACCTTTTTGTACCATATGAACATACTAAAACTCAGCTCTCTCTCTCTCTCTCTCTTCTCTCCTTCTCTCTTGGTTGCGTTTTGCATCAAGTTGTTCCAGGATGGTGTTTAGGGTTGAAAGAAGACTTCCCCAGCTTCCGCATGTGACATTGGGCCAATAGAATGACCTCTCTAACTCCTCCAAGGTACTGTTGATACCTCTATGACCCCAACAAGAGAATCATGGGCTGATATCATGAAGAAGAACTTGGCACTTTTCTTTGAGTCCAGATAGATGGTTCTTGAAAAACAACTAGCCGTCTTGTATACTGTAGTGGCCTGGTTCTGAACTAAGGACCGGCTGATACTGAGTCCCGAATTCTTCCAAATCCGGATACTGTGCCTTCATGCTTTCCAAGTCTTTCCCTTGAATTTCCAATGCAGTTGACTCTTGCAATGTTTGAATTGTGCCTTTACGATTGAGAGCATCGCCAACGGGGTTATTCTTACCATGAACGTATTTAATCATTCCCCCAAATTGTTGGAACAATTGACTCCATCTCGACTGCCTATCACTCCATTGGGCACTAGGCATGGTTTGCAACCATTAAAGTGCTTGGTGATCTGTCTTAACTATGAAATCTCTCCCGTAAAGGAAATGTTTCCAATGTTTAAGAACTATCACTTCCCCCAAAGGCTCTTTGTCATATACCGAATAATTCTTTTCCGCGGTGTTCAACTTGCAGAAGCCGCTAGCCTATCACCTTGTTGAAGAATAGCTCCAAAGGCTAGGTTGCTGGCATCGGTAATCACCTCGAAAAGGATCATCCCATGATACCAACTTTAAGACTGGTGACCCAGAGGCAACTTTATTCATTGGTTGGAATGCCTCTAAAGTCTTTCTCATGACGGACACTTTTTGGCGACGAGTCTTCACACCCTTGCACGAGTTGGTGAGAGGTGCAACAAGGTCAGAAAACTTGTCCATATGTGTGATATAGGCTTGACAAAGACCCACAAATGAGCGGATTCCCTAGGCTGTTTTGGAAATATCCCAACTGAGTATGGCTTGTACCTTTCAAGGTCCAAGGTAATACTTGATGAGCTAATAATGTATCCCAGATAATGTATTTCCAATACTCCAAACTCACTCTTCTTGGCATTGATAAACAACTCATTGTCTTGCAGGAGTTATAAAATTTTTCCCACATCTAGCTCATGCTGCTCTGCACTCCCTGAGAAGATAAGGATATCATCTAGAGAGATAGTCACGTTTGCCAATGAGATCCCGAACAGAATGAAGGGAGGTCCGACATAGTGCTACAACCAAGTGACATGAAACACATCATGCATCGTCCAACTGGAAGGTAGCTTCAACTTCACGGACACCTCATTGATCTTCTTCACAATGGGAAAAGGTTTGAAACTCTAAAATGACAACTTTGGGCATCGCTTGCCCACATATTTCAGCCTTTGTTTCATAATCCTAAGATATACCCAATCCCCTTCTGAAAATTTCACATCCCTTTTTGTCCTTGTTGGCTTGCCAAGAATAGGCCTCCTGTGCTTTAGCCAACCTGTGCTTCACAAACTCCAAAATCTCCTAGTAATTCTCCGTCACTCTATTAGTGTCGGACACCAGGACGATGTTTTAGTCAATGAGTAAAACCGTCTTCCAAACGTTGCCTTATATGGAGTCCTTCCAATAGCTTAGGCATTCAAAGCACCGTGAGCCAAAAGGTAAAAATTATCCCCACTTACATTGCCAGTCATGGACATAACACTTCAACACATAATGCCTATTGATTGTAAATCTCTATCTAGCCGTCCATCAGTGGGTGGAGGAATGTACTGGAAAAGTTCAACTTAGTAGTAATGGCGTCGTTGGCGTTATGGAGAACAATTGCCTAAACTGCTTTAAGACACAAAGGCAACATTTGTAGAAAAGCCAAACATCTCGTATCAAGAAATGGCATGGTCCTATGGCCTCCAATGTCTATTCCCATTGATTACCAAATTCATCAAAATCCGTATACTTATGCTTCATTTCATTTAGTCCTGTAGTACGAGCTCTATCCATGTCGATCGGATGTAGGAAACAATTTCTTTCTTGCTCGATGCATCGGCCCACGGGGTTGGTCTTGCCTGGAAGATACTCGATCATGCCACCAAATTGTTGGAAGATCTGGCTCGAGCGGTGTTGCTACTAGCTAGTCACTCCTTTGCGCACTTAGCATCATCTAAAGCCAGCGCAAAGTTTGCTAATCAATACGAACCTCAAAATCGTGTCCATATAGGAAATGTTTCCAATACAAGGAGTTTCCAATCATAGGCCGAGTAATTCCTCTCTACAAAATTCAACTTACGCGACATGTCACATAGGCCGCAAAAGTGAGGCGAGTCCTCTTAGGTAGAAACCTTCCACTTTATCTGTTCCACTTTTGAATCTACGCCATCCCCGTCACACCACCTCCAATGGAACCCTCAATCCACAAGACCCACACGGTTGGAGCTTGTCAACAACATCGCAACCTAGCATATCTAGCAAGCGCAATGCTTTGAAGCCATTGAGGACACAAGCAAGGATACAAGCACCCACCAATTTGGCAACTCTGGAAGGACACAGGCAGCCCCCACCACTGGGGTCGATCAGCTGCATCTGGACGAACCTTTCCACACCCTTTGGGGGAGTTTGGAGCACCTAAGGGTGCTTGGGAGAGTATGCAGCAACATCGGCCGGCTTCTTTCCGCATTTGGGGCTCAGACCACTTCCTAGACGGCAGCGTCACCTGGCCCTTGCGGCCCTCTATTGTGAATATCCTTCATCCCCCACAAATGTAGTCTCCCTCCGAGAGCATCCAGCCATGGAGGTAGCCCCCTTCTGTTTACTACATTCTACCTCCTTGGAGAATTGTAGTCCACCCACGAGCAAACACCTATTTTTATTTTTAAACTACTTGGGGGATCTTTTCTCGGGACAAAAAAGTATGCTCCATGATTGCAGTGCATAGTCCATGCATAGAAAGCCATTAAGATGAAATCCACAGGCATTGAAAAAACATTTGAAGTGATTCGAAGGCTTCAAAAAATCTACCTGCTGCTGAAGTGCCCGAGCTAAGGCGAGGTCTGCATCAACTTGACTCAGGCTGGTGAAAGGCTGCCTTGTTGAGCTGTTTTGTGGAGAGGACCCTCCTTCTGCAGCAGCTTCAAGCACCCCATTCACCGGCAACTCTTCCGGCAGTTCCCCTCCATCCGATAGCTTCTCTGCAGACCTTTCCATGGCTCCGAAAGGCGTGTTAGCCCTTGTAATTTCGGCTGCAAACGTTGAGAAAAGGCATGGCCAACGCGGAATAACAAGATCAGTACAAAGTCTAACCCTAGTTGGATCGTCTTAACCCCAACACTAGCTTTAGTTAAATAACCTCAATCGGATCGTTGTAGCTCTAACCCTAAGCCCATGTAACCATAGCCCTAACCTATTCTAACCCTAATCCTAACTCTACCGTTGACCTGACCTCAGAACAGATGCAGCATTCTCAAAAACAAGGAAAGCAAATGGCGGTGTGCCAAGCTCTGCAGTGATCGGAAGAAGGCGAAGAAAACAAGACATAACATATGTACACATACCTGTGCACGCGGAAATGGCTTCGCACTGCTGAAAAACCGCAGAAGGCAAAATGCAGATGATGGAAAGCTCGGATTCAAAGGCAAGAAGAGCAAGAAAAGAAGAGGATTGGAGCCGAGAGAGAAAGAGAGAGAGAGAGAGGGAGGGGGGCTTGTTTCATAGGAATTTCGATAAGCGAGAATTGTAATTAATTCATGCTTTCTAGTGAAATGATGAAGATGAGATTTTCTGTCGGCACTTTCTCCCACGGTAGAAAGTTAGAAATGTGAGATTTTCTGTCGGCCCTGTCTCCCATGGTAGAACGCGCGATACACGCTTTCAAACGGGCACTTCAATTAAAATGATTATTTCAAAACATTCCCATCATGTGTACACACTTGGCCCACTCACTGCACTAAAGCACTCTCTAATTTCTCACCCACGCGACTCGCGACCATGTCAACAAACACCATTTTGACTGTCCTGATGAGCATCCATGGAGTAGCCAAACAACCTTTTGCGTCTCGAGCTTTGCTCTGCCTTACGTGGACCTCTTTCTACAGTTGAGAGTAAAAGTGCTTGAAGGTAGGGTAGTGTGGACTTCCTCTCTTGCGCCTGACGTACCTCTTGGTTTGACAATTTTAACGTCGACAAATTCATCCTCCAACTGTATGTTCTAATACTTTGGTCTGAGCTTTTAGCATGTGGATTGGAGCAAATGTCTAAGAGCTTCTCATGAAAATGTTTTGCCCAACTATAATTTTCAATGTGATTCACCCTACCCAATGTGCCCAATTTGTAATTGTTATACATGTTACTCCATCGAGTGCCTGTGTGATTAGGGAAAATACTCGTGCTAGCATCACAAGTTTTTTTGCCATAAGAGACTCCCACATAACTCTATCCATTTTGTCACTTCCATTTGTCAACTCACAACCCATTTGGGTCCTTTGATGAGTCATGTATTGCTTTAAGGAGCTAATGGAACCATGCTCACATCCAGACCTTATGTTGGTAGTTGTGCTAGTCCCACAAGGCTATTGTTAATCCAATGTGGGAGTTCCTTGTATGGTATAAGACCTTGAATTTTACCTCTTTGCCATTCTTTACATGGGAATGAGCATTGTGTCCTTGCAGCTATGAGACAGCACATTTGGGCCCAATGTTAGTGTTTTTAGTACTCCTCTAAAGGCCCGGCCTTGTAAACCTTCAATTCCCTAATCTTGGGAGCCCTTTTATAAGGAGAATCCTATAAGGAGCTCTTTGGGGAGCCCAAGGGGTCATTGATGCCTGACATGATGTTCTAGATGGTGAGGAGTGGTTGTGTGCTTTAAGAAGTTCTGGGCTGAGTGTGAAAATTTACAAGAGTTTAATTATTTGTGAAGCAAAAATGTGAAAATAAGAAGGGGTGGACTCCTTTACACAGATTTTGATAGTGATATAAATATGAAATGTTGATTACAATGTGTATACCTTCTCACCATTAAGATTTTCAAGATCAACTCTAGAATGCAAGATATTTGAAATGTTAATTACAATGTGTTCTACCTTCTCACCATTTAGATTTTTAAGATTAAGACTAGAATGCAAGATATTTGCATTTCTATCTTGCAGAATTGATTTCAAGGTTTCCAAGCATGATACTATCTTGCAGAATTGATTTCAAGGTTTCCAAGCATGATACTATCCACCTCTTAAGATATAGTTTTTTTGGGTGTTTTAGAGACATTTATGGAGAAACTTATGAAGATTATTAATGTGGGGATCTTTTTAATTCATTAAAAAAGTTGAAGTTATGGTGTGGTTTAGAGGCACCTAAATTGTAGAAAATTAAGAACAATTTAGTTACAGTCATAATCATCAAAGCATTTAAGCAGAATGTGGGGATCTTTTTAATTCATTAAAAAGTTGAAGTTATGGTGTGGTTTATGTTGGAATTAGGGTTGCAGGAATGCACACACAACTTCAAGAAGATGAGGAAGCTTGAGCACAACACAGTAGTGTATTATGAGTGCCAAAAATGAAAAAGATTACAAGCCCTAGAAGATCATGGGCGTATATACAATGCACGGGGGAAAAAACCTCCTAGTGAGGGAAAAAGTGCCCCGGCGGTCCTAAGTGTGTTCACACACATCACTACTATAATATGGTAACAAATCCCCCTTGGAGTGATGCGGTGAACAAGAGCTAGCACTCATGTATAGGGAAGTGCCTAGCTATGTGGACGAATCCACAAAAGGGAGTAAGCCCAAAGCTTTGCGAAAAGCTTCGAACTTCTCACGAGGCAGAGCCTTTGTGAAAAGGTCTGCAAGGTTATCCTGTGTTGGCACATAAGCCAAACTGATCTCTCCTGCAGAGAGTCTCTCCCTGACATAATGGTAGTGCACCTCAATGTGCTTCGTACGAGCATGGAACACTGGGTTCCGCGCAACTGCCAATGCGCTCTGACTGTCAGTGAAGATGGTGGTGGCAGATGGCTGCCCAACACCCAAATCAGCCATAAGGCGTCTGAGCCACACACACTCAACCGTAGCTGTGAAAGCTGCCCTGTACTCAGCTTCACAACTAGAAGTGGCCACAGTAGGCTGCTTCTTGCTCAACCATGATATGCATGAGCTTCCAAGCATGAAGCAAAAACCACTCGTGGACACGCGTGTGTCATAACAACCAGCCCAGTCAGAATCTGAAAAAGCATGTAAATCTGGCGGCAATGATCCCCCCTTGGGATAAAACAACCCAAGATGCCGAGTACCACTCAAATAGCGAAAGATACGCTTCACTGCCTGCCAATGCTTAATGCCTGGGCTATGCATAAATCTGCTCACCTGTGAGACTGCAAACTGAATGTCTGGCCTCGTAATGCATACATAAATGAGGCAACCAACAGCTGTCTGATAGAGTGTGACATCAAAGTGATCTCCAGCATCGTGAAGACTCAACTTCAAACCTGTCTCCATTGGAGTAGCAATAGGCTTGCAGTCTTCAAGGCCAAATCTCCGCAACAATGTTTCAATATACTTTGTCTGACACAAAGCAATACCTCCATCACACTGCTTAAATTGTATCCCCAAATAATGATGCAAATGCCCCAAATCTGACATCTCAAAAGAGGCATTCAAATCAGCCTTAAAATCAGCAATATGACTCTCATTTGGTCCTGTGAGCAGCATGTCATCGACATAGAGAGCAATGATTAGATGTACACCATCCACACGTTTAGCATACAAAGTGCTTTCTGTTGGACTATTCTGAAACCCATGTGCAGTCAAATATGCATGTATTTTTTCATACCAAGCTCGTGGAGCTTGCTTTAAACCATATAAAGCCTTTTTTAACCTGCACACTTTGTTTTCCTGCCCTCTTTGAACAAAACCACGAGGCTGCGATACATACACCTCCTCATGCAAATCTCCATTTAAGAACGCAGTCTTTATGTCCAGCTGATGTACATTCCAACCATTATGAGCTGCTAATGCACAGATGCTACGAACAGTGGTCATACGACATGTGGGAGCAAAAGTCTCATCAAAATCAATGCCCTTCTCTTGAGCATAACCTTTTGCAACAAGCCTAGCCTTATGGCGATCCACTGTGCCATCAGGCTTACGCTTCAATTTGTATACCCACTTAGTGCCAATGGCCTTCTTGCCAGGGGGCAAGTCACATAAAGACCATGTACCATTCTTCATAATAGCATCATATTCTGCTTGCATAGCAGCCATCCAATTTTCTGAACTTTGTGCCTCATCAAATGAAACAGGCTCACTTTCATCGCACATACTAGAAACAGCCAATGCATAACAATCTGACGCATAAGAGGCACCATGAGAGCCAGAACGAGTGCGACTAGACAAAGGGGCATCCAACTTGCTGTCACGCAAAGTCTGCACCAGCCATCTAGGCATGTTCCTAGAGCCCTCAATCTCTTGTCTCTCATCCTCAAGTGCATCATGCACATCTGCATCAGATATAGGCTGATCTGTGCCATCATTTAAAACCTGCATAGGCTGAAAAACTGCCTCATGAGGTATTGCACTTGACTGTGCACCACTGAAAAGAGGCAACAATGTATCATAGACATCACGTGAGCTAATATCTGTCTCCTTAGTACATGAAACCAAGGGCTGAACTGCATCTTCCACAAATACAACATCACGGCTAACCAAAATGCGCTTTGTCTGTGGATGATACAAACGATAGCCTTTGCTCTCAGCACTATATCCAACAAAAATACATTTGACAGCTTTGTCATCCAATTTTCTGCGATGTTGCACAGGCACTAATGCATATGCCAGGCAACCAAAAACACGTAAATGGCCAACAGATGGCTTGCGGCCATGCCAAGCCTCATATGGAGTGACAACCTGTAATGCTTTGGTGGGACACCTGTTTAGTACATAAGTGGCACACATGACAGCCTCAAGCCAAAAACCATGTGGTAGACTTTGACTCTTAACCATACATCTTGCCATTTCCATGAGAGACCTGTTTTTTCTCTCAGCCACACCATTTTGCTGTGGTGTATACGGCACTGTACATTGGTGTTTTATCCCACGCTCAGCCAGAAATGCATTAAATTCTGAAGACATATACTCCCCCCCTCGATCTGAACGGAGGGTGCCCATCTTACTTTCTGACACATTTTCAGCCATAACCAAAAACTGTTTGAAGCACAAAAACACTTCGGACTTTGCCTTCAAAGGATATACCCATGCATGCCTGGTAAAATCATCAATGAAAGTCACGAAGTAAAGGTAGTTTCCAAATGATGGAGTTTGCATGGGACCACAAACATCACTGTGAACAAGCTGCAATCTGCGTTCAGCTCTCACTGATCCATCTTTGGGAAAGGAAGCACGCTGCATTTTACCCAATATGCAGCCCTCACAAACATGCTTGACAGGTGCCTCAAGCTTAGGCAAAGAAGACACCATTTCAGATTTCTGCAGGCGCAGCAAACTTGCAAAATTCAGATGACCAAAACGTGCATGCCACAGTTTTGCATTTGAAATAGCCTGCGTATCCATAATAGCACATGCTGAATCCTCTACACATTTGCCATCCATATTGAGCTTATACAGCCCTCGACATAGTGAACCAGATGCTACAATGATGTCACCACAAGAGAGATCATGAACAGTACATCTGTCATCCACAAATTTTATAACCAAACCTGTTTTGGCAAATGCGGAGACTGACAGCAGATTCTTTTTGATCCCTGGCACATACAATGCATCAAAAAGTGTAAAGGTGTTGCCATTTGCAACATTCAGCACAATCTTTCCAACTCCTTTAACGGGATAAGAGGAGTTATTGGCACAAGTGACAGTATTCCCTGTGGGAGCAGACTCAAGGAAAGTGAATAAACTGCGCTGCGAGGTGATATGCTTAGTGGCACCACTGTCAAAGTACCATACATCTGAATCTACTACAGACATACATGTGTCATGCAAAGATGGGTCATAACTGCACTGCGCATTGAATGCCCATTCTGTATCTAGCACAACATTAGCAGATTCATTGTTAGAAGGAGAGGCATCTGCAACAGCCATACCAGCCTCTTTCTTCTTAGCCTCTTTCGCCGCCAGCTTAGGACACGCTTTGATGACATGATCATTTCCCTTACAGTACTTGCAAAATGTCTTCTGTTTGTCACCCTTCTTCTCATCTTTGTCTTCCTTCTTTGGTTGCGCAGCATTTGCAGATTTCTGCTTACTAGAAGAAAAGCCAGCTTTACCTATCCCGCTTCTCTGACTAGCACCGAAAGCTTGATCTGCGACACGCATACTATTCCTGTTTTGCCTTGACTGGTCTTCTTGCAGCAAAACAGAAACTAACTCCTCAAATGATAAGGCATTGGGATTGCCTTTCATCATCAAGCGAAGAGTGGAAGCAAAACCCTGATAAGAATCTGGTAGACCATTCAAAACAGTCTGCACAAGTGAACTGTCTGACAGGATTTCATCTGCAGAAATGAGCTGCTCTTTGAAATCCTTGATCTTTGTCAAAAAGCTATCCATAGAATCACCTTCGTTCATATGCTCATTCTCCAACTGTTTTCGGAGATAAGCAACACGAGCCTCATTTCTTGCCTGATACAATGTGGCAAGTACATCCCAAGCATCCTTAGAAGTCCTGCAGGAGCGAATATGTGGGATAATGGTACGTTTGACAGACAGCGCAATCAAGGCATGAGCCTGCGCATCTCTACCATCCCAACGAATCTGCTCTGCTGAAAGTGGTGGTTCCCGAACAGCTGCTACAGCACTTGTGCCTGCACCATCATCAACAGTACCTGTTTCTGATGTGTTTGCAGCATTCCCAGCCACAATAGGACGTGCATCAATACCCTGCACAATGTTCCATAACCCCTTTGCTACCAATACATGTCGCATCATATATGCCCATAATGGATAGTTGGTGCCATCCAACTTATCCTCAGCAGCCAACATGCGGAATACATCATTGTTGTCAGCCATGGCCAATGACTGTACTACTAGATGTAAATGCTGTCTGTAAGAGGTAAACCTGTATAAAATCGACCTGTGCTATGTAGCACAGCCCAAAACAGACGAATGGGCACCTGTCCTGCAGATTTTAATCTTGACAGAAAATCTGCACAGCAGGACGATTTTGCCTGCGCAGTACTTGGAATGCAAAAAATGGAGGGCGAAATGACTCCAGATCAAAATTCTGAAAAAACCGAGCCCTACGGGCTCTCCCACGGCATATACTAACCTGCAGACGCTCGTGAAACCTCGTTGCAATCGGAGGAGATGAAGCGGCAGGTGCCGGTGATGCTGCCCGGGAGGAGGAAGCCTGCTCTGATACCAATTGTTGGAATTAGGGTTGCAGGAATGCACACACAACTTCAAGAAGATGAGGAAGCTTGAGCACAACACAGTAGTGTATTATGAGTGCCAAAAATGAAAAAGATTACAAGCCCTAGAAGATCATGGGCGTATATACAATGCACGGGGGAAAAAACCTCCTAGTGAGGGAAAAAGTGCCCCGGCGGTCCTAAGTGTGTTCACACACATCACTACTATAATATGGTAACAGTTTAGAGGCACCTAAATTGTAGAAAATTAAGAACAATTCAGTTACAGTCATAATCATCAAAGCATTTAAGCAGAATGTAACAACTGTGCATATATTGTTACAATGTTGGGTTGATTAGAGTTCTTTAACCTTAGGATTCTCCTTAGCATATGGTGATTTCTTATAGTAAACATTATAACTCATTATACTGGGTTAGTTAGATTTCTTTATTCTTAGGATTCTCCCATAGCATATTGTGATGTCTTATAGCAAACGTTGCAGTTCATCATATGCAATCTATAGCACTAGTGCGCTTTAATCATTCTATTAGCTTTACAATTGATTCAATGTTCAATATTCATGTTTTTAACTTGTTTGTGTGAGATCATCCTTACTCGTTAGACCTAAACATGGTATTTGGCATAGGGTTGCAATTGTTTAAGCCAAAGACACTAGACTTCCTATACAACAAGCCACCTGGGATTCAAACACATGGGCCTATACAACAAGCCACTTGGGATTCAAAGTAAGAAAACCTTGCAGATCATTAAAGAAAATGTAAGTGATGCTTGACTTGGTAATCCCATTACGAATCTTAAATAAGCATGGGATACTCTTTGTTCACCCCACCAATGTGAGAACACTTGAGCCTTGCACGATAGAGATTAGAAAGGAAGAATGTAAGGGTCTTATCGGCTTGCACCTCTAGCCACTATTAGTAGAGCACACCCTCTCTTGGAGAGCTAGGCTCCTTAACCTTGCCTTCCCCGTTAGCAATACAAGGGAAGCTTTGCAAATGGGTGGGGAGCAAAGAGACAGAGAGAGCACACCCTCTCTTGTGGAGAGCTAGGCTCCTCAACCTTGCCTTCCCCGTTAGCACTACAAGGGAAGTTTTGCAAATGGGTGGGGAGCAAAGAGACAGAGAGAGCTATGGAAAGCTTAACCTCTACCTTAATGCCTTGGTGTGAGTGACAACATGGGGGAGAAGAGAGGGGTAGAGAGGGAGAAGAGAACTAGCATCATCACACCACCACGCACACCACACAATCCTCAATCGAACATGCAACCAAGAGGAGAAAGCATACAAGCAAGCATCAATCACAACAGAGCAAGCATCAATCACAACAGAGCAAGAAAGACAAATTCAATACCATGGTCGCTTTGCGCCGTTGAACCTATATGTGCATAAGGTCTAACTCTCACTCTAAATGACGGATTCTGGAGTCGGCCTTAGGGAGCTTATACCTGCATAGCTGGTCATTGAGTGCAATGACAACGTTCCTCTGTGTCTGCAGTTGGGCACAATCAACTTGGGCAATGAGAAGTGCTTACAGTGCCATGTTAGTTTGCTCTTTCTATCGTGCCATGAACTTAGTCATGTGACCCACAAGGCTGTGGACCAACATAGAACTAAAAGCTAGTGAGAAACTGGGAGGCAACCCTGAGAGTTGTGGATTTCCCGTGAGAAACTGTCTACTGAGGCAAGGTGGCCTTCATGAATCAACCTACGTGTCTTTGTGATGTTCTGTGTGGCTTCATAAGAACTCGAGAATCTAATGCTGGGAAAGTGGAACGTGCATCGGATGTAGCATTTATATGGCAGTGATATGTGGATGTAGGCTGATAATGGGCTGGGCCCCTTTTTATACTATAAAGTGTTTTATTAACTACAAAACCAAATATCTTACGCGTTTCAGGGCTCGTTCGCATGTTGTATGGTTTCTGCAAGCATCTAGGAGGAGTGTTAGTTCGAACTATTTTTGTTTGATTTTGGGGTTTCTACACAACACTACCAACATTTGATGTTGTGCAGATAGGGTAGTCATCATCTTTGACATCGTATCTTTGAGTTCATGTTCAATAGCTTCAACATTATCATCGATTTATGCATTCTTGCTAAGTATCATTTCAATACTCTACACTCTGCAATTTCTCATAAACTTTGCACGTTTCCATTGTCATCTCGATACACTACCTACTACTGGCAAGCCATTTCGATTGCATTCAGTGGGCATTGATAGTACCTTTAGGAAGTTGGGATATTTGCATTCTCAGAGATCAGTTATTTGTAGGTAGGCAATGATATATGTGGAATGCTTTTCATTATGATGTGCCATGTATTGGTCACCAAAGGGCTTTAGAATGTTGTTATTGGCATTGAGACATGCCCTATCTCACCAGCATAATAGCATAGTACATGTACTTTAGTTGGTGATACAAGTTATAATGTAAATGCGGCACTTGCCTCTGCACCTCCCACAACAGAATAAGCCAGGTTGGGTGGCAGGGATGCACAAGCACAAGCATTAGTGGCACTTTTAGTGAAAAGGATCATTATTCCTTATATTCGCTCATGTAAAACTGTAAAGCATGTTTGGGATACGTTGTTGTTGCACTTTACTAGGTGCATATATGAGACACAAGTGGCCTACTTATGCAAGTAACTAAGCGCCCACGTATATGAATTTGGGGATGAGTTCCTCTCACAAGGATTAAAGATCTTACTGGGCATGTATAAATGAGGCTTATCCAGACAGTTCTTTGGTATTTACTGTTCTCACACCTCCACCAGATTCATACCAAGTTTTTGCATCTACACTTTGGCTCATGATGATGAAGGGTGACCCCTATGCCCTTGCTTTGGACGAGATTTGGCTGCAGTTCTCTTGCAAGAAGAGAAATCTGAGCAAAATTGAACTAGTTTGTGTGGGAGATCAGGCATTTTGTTGTGCTAGTCAGTCAAAAAAGTAAAGGCAATGCCTTTCTTAGGGCGATTATAAGCCAAAGGCAAAATCAGCCCAGTCCTCTTGAAAGGATGTCGAGAAGGAGGTGATAAACCTAAGAAGAAAGACAAATGCATCTACTGTCAAAAGCCAGGCCATTACATGAATGAATGCAAAAAAAGGTTGGAGAAGTAAAAGAAGAAAGAGAGGCATGGCTTATACATTAGCACCAAGTGCTGAAAAGGAGGAGTTAGCGAACTATGCACAGGATGATTTGTGCACTATAGTTAAGATCCTTCTGTTCATGATGGTGTGACAAATTAGTATGTTTGATACTTTGAAACTGGTGCTAACAAGCACATTACTTCTGAGTGTGATTTATTTTCATCACTTGATGTAATGGAGACATCACTGTGGTATTTGGTACTCTAAGCCATGGGCATTAATGCTTGTTCAATTACTATCACATGTGCTACGAGCGATGCGAAGTTATGGCATGCCCACTTTGGTCACTTGAATTTTCATAGTTTGTTGTGCCATAAGAGATCGTGTCAGAGTTGCCAAAGCTTAAGGCCGCACATCAAACATGTATGTGAGGGGTACATTTTGGTCAAGATATAACAAGCATCATTTTGGTCAAACATGTATGTGAGGGGTACATTTTGGTCAAGATATAACAAGCATCATTCCTGAAAGATGGATCAGTTATTAGGACTATCCACAAATTATAGCTTATACATAGTGATGTATGTGGTCCCATGAGGACATCATCGATCAGGGGATTTCTCTACTTTGTGACTTTTATTGATGACTACTCCAAGCACACCTAGGTGTATGCATTGAAGGCAAAGTTAGAGGTTTTTACATGCTTTAAACACTTTATTTCTAGAGCTGAAAATGTGTCTTCATGCAAAGTTGGAACCCTTCTCGTACAGATTGAGGGGGGGTATATGTTAAAGGAATTTAATGTATATATGGCTAAAAGAGGCATAAAACATCAATACACAGTGCCTGATACACTTCATCAAAATGGTGTGGCTAAGGAAGAATGGAGATGGCATGTTGCATGGTTAAAGGCCATGATTTACCTCATGTTTTTTAGTTGTAGGTAGTTATGTGTGCCACTTATATGCTAAACAGATGCCCCATCAAGACCTTGCAGACAATTACCCCTTATGAGGCTTGGGATGGTAGGAAGTTCTATGTGGATCATTTGTGTGTTTTTGGTTATCTTTCTTATGGTCTTTGTGCCTAAGCAACAATGCAATAAGCTAGATGATAAGGAGTATTTTTGTGGGATACAGCTTAGAAAGCAAAGATACACTCTACCATCTGGGCACAAAGTAGATTTTGTGTGAACGAGCTTCAGTGAGATAATGGACCATTGAGTGCAATGAAGAGACCATGGTGAGTGAGGAGCTACCCCAAAGGAAGCTATGCTTGGAGCTTGGCTCAACACGCATGTAGCATGTAAGTTTCCAATGAAATTATACACTCATTCTAGCCTAGGGTTAGAGTGCGGAGCACTATTACCTACTAGGAATGGCTTATTGCTTTCCCTCTTTTTGTTTGCTACTTTAGCACACTTAATGCATTTAATTTGCTTGAGTTCTTTTGACCATATAATGTTATAGAACAGTGTGTGTAAGTATTGGAAGTAATGGTTTAGCTTTAGGTTTATCTTTAACCTTTGTGGTGGGTGCGGAAGGAGTAAAAGGGACTACATAAGCTAGTCAGAAATAGGAGTCTAGGTGGCAAGGGTGTCACATGGCATGGGTCAAGTGGGCACCCTATTTGAAGAGGTCGTGGAGGTGGCCTTAGATGCTCTCAAGAGGCACAAGACATCATGGATGATGTCATTCAAGTAGGCACCTTCTTCACGTTCCCCCTATAAATTGGGAGGTCACAATTGGTTCCATATGACCATTGTATAACTCTTGTATTAGCACTTGAATAAAAGGGCTATGTGCCTAGTTCTTTGTGGACTATATCTTGTGACTTCTTGAGTTATCATGTTGCTTAACATGCTTATAGAATACTTGTAGATTTTGGGTCTATTTCTAACATGGTATCAGAGCCATGTTACATGGCAACACTCTCTATGTGAGTTTTTTGTTCTAGCTCTTGGTCAAGTATTTTGTGAAGCATGTCTAGCTTGTGGTTTAGCTTTTTGTGATTCATGTTTGGGTAGGAGTTAACTCCATGTTAAGTTCCAAATTTATACATTGCGTGGGATTTATCTTAGTGAGAATAGTATCCTATGTGGAGCTATTAAAACGATCAAGTCCTCTCATCAAAGATTCTTGTCTCTCTAATCATGCTTTTCTAAATCCTATGAGGCTTATATAATTAGAAGCATTATTGGTAATCTTCTATTAAGCATTCTCTAAATCTTGTTAAGAGAAAGTGGGAGTAGTGCTAAAATTATATTAGCTATAATCTCTTTTGTAAGAGTCAACATCATGTTGGATAAGGTTTCTATGTGAAGTATTAGCGATTCTCTAACTTCTAGAGAGAGAGAGTTAGACATCCTACTTTTGAGTGTTTCTGTGTGAGGCATTCAAGAAAGAGAGAGAGAGATTCAGATCTATGTGAAGCATTAGCGATTCTCTAACTTCTAGAGAGAGAGAGTTAAACATCCTGTTTTTGAGTGTTTCTGTGTGAGGCATTCAAGAGGGAAAGAGAGATTCAGATCTACTGGACCATTCTGAAAGACTTTCTACATTCAAGAGAGAGAATATAGAGAGAATGATTATGCAATGCTCATTAGAGGTGAAGAGAGTAGAGAAAGACTGATTCATCAATGTTCACTGGGGAGGTGTACTGCTTTCCTACGGAGAGAGATAAAAAGAGGTGTGATATGACTCCATGATGTTGGGTGCTATGAGCATTGTTCCATGAACTGGTTCTATAAAGGTGTTGGTGAGCACTGCGAATGCTACTAATAAGTGCTGCTCCACGAACCCCGACTAATAAGTGCTACTAATAAGTGCTGCTCCACGAACCCCGACTGCTCTGCAGGTGTGCGTTGACGATGTATTCTAGTCGTGTTGCTCTCACCTTCTCGGTGGCCCAACACTGCTAAGCGATGAAGAAAGAATCTACAGATCTATATGTAACAAGCCATTAGGAGTTAATCAAGAAACTAAAGATTTCTATGGGGCCAAGATGATGACTTTGTCTTTCTACACTAACATTGTATGACCTAGAAAAATTAGAGCCAAAGTTGTTTCTGCACCTCATGGTGGTGAATCCACATTGAGAGATGTTCTCTTATTCTGCAAAGTTGATGATGATGTTCCATTAAAACACTCTTAAGTTCTTACCGTTGTCTATATAGAAAGACCATATGGAAGGACACTTGCATGCCAATTGTGAACCTCCAAAAGATTCACAAGCCTCTAAACAAGTCTCAGAAAAGATGGCTAGTTGAATTATAATGCCATTGTGTACACATACAAAACTCTTGGGACAGTATTATTGAGAGCCAATATGAAGCACTTTACAAGGTGGACCAAATCTTTGAAATGATCAGGGATCAATGATCACAATTAGATGTTAGTCGGTTTTGATGATCTGAATTTGGGATCGGTGATCTAACTGTGCATTAATGGTAGAGCTGGTACCAATTTCTACATACTTTGTAAGTATAACAAGGGTCTTTAGTTAACTTCATATTCTCTTACAAAATATTTGATTGGTACCTTGACAACCCCCTATTAGAACATAATATTTGATTGGTACCTTGACAACCCCTTATCTTAAAAGCTCAAGTGAATGATCGTTTACACATACAATGCCTCATTAACCACTTTTAGGCTCTAGTGGACGATCTCTGAAATTCGGACAATCTAGATCCTACTTATGATGCATTTAGCGATTTATTATATGATGATTACGGCTTTAAAGCCTTATAATGTAAGGCGCAGGTGAGCTCGACAGCAAGCAAAAAAGCGCTGCAAGTTAGCTCCACGAAGACATAGATCTCGAGAAGCGGAGCAAGAAGTGTAGCGCAGCCTCAGGATGGCAACGAAAGAGAAGGATAGCTAGTAGAACAGGTCACAAACAGAAAGACGGCTGCATATACATAAGGCACTGATCAACAAGGTGAAGCACAGTGCAAGGCCACGAGAGTTAGAGGTGACGAAGCGCTGGCAGCAAGGTAAAGCATAGTGCAAGGCCACGAGGATTAGAGGCGACGAAGCACTGGCAGCAAGGTGAAGCACAGTGCAAAGCCGTGAAGCTTAGATGTGACGAAGCGCTGGCAACATAAGCAGACAGATGAGCACAGTGCAAGGCGACGAAGCACCCACCTGCAAGGTAAAGCACAGTGCAAGGCCGCAAAGGTTAGAGGTAACGAAGTGCTGGCTGCAAGGTAAAGCATAGTGCAAAGACACGAAGCTTAGACGCTACAAAGCGCTGGCAGCATAAGCAGACAGACGAGCACAGTGCAAGGTGACGAAGCACTGACCAGCAAGGTAAAGCACAATGCAAGGCCATGAAGGTTAGAGGCGACGAAGCGCTACAGGCAACAAGGTAAAGCATAGTGCAAGGCCGCGAAGCTTAGAGGTGATGAAGCATTGGCAGTAGTAAGGTAAAGCATAGTGCAAAGCCGCGAAGCTTAGACGCAACGAAACGCTGGCAGCATAAGCAGACAGACAAGCACAGTGCAAGGCGATGAAGCACCGACCAGCAAGGTAAAGCACAGTGCAAGGCCACAAAGGTTAGAGGCGACGAAACGCTGCAGGCAGCAAGGTAAAGTAGAGTGCAAGGCCGCGAAGCTCAGACGCGACGAAGCGCTGACAGCATAAGTAGAGAGACAAGCACTGTGCAAGGCCGCAAAGGTTAGAGGCAATGAAGCGCTGTGGCAGCAGAAGTAGACAAACGAGCACCCACAAAGAGAGATTAGAGCACAAGAGAGAATCGTAGGCATAGGCTTGCAGCAAAGCATTGAATCGAAGTACAGAGAATCGACCAGAGTTCTATAAAAATTACCATTTTTTCAAAACTGAAGCAGCGAATTATCTCGCTTTTGGTTTCGAAACGAAACGAAATAAAAAGAAAAAACAAAGGGGAGCATAAATTTCCCAATTGGAGAAACCTCGCCCTCTCTCATCTACCCAAAATTTCTTCTTTACACTTTTCACTTCTAAACTCTCATCCACAATTTAACCTCTTCAATCCATAACAATGGCTTAAGTGCAAGTGCATACATTTGAAAAGCTCTACACAAGCAAATTTCATACATGGAAGTTCAAGATAAGCTATTCTTAGAATCAAATGACTTTTGGGGAGTCATTAACAATTCACCAAAACATCATGGAGGTGAAGGCCAGACTTGAAGGCATGAAACATAAAGATAAGAAAGTCATGAGCATCATTGCGTAGACAGTGAGCTAGACTATGGTACCATACATCGAGCACTATGAGATTGCTCAAGAGATGTTTAAATACATAAAGACTTAACACAAGGGTGAGTTAAATAACATAAAAAAGGGTTTGTCAGTCTTGGAATATGTGTTCAAGATCCAAAATTGGAATATGTGTTCAGTCTTGTGATCAGTTGGCTATTAGTCATCCAATTGGTGACAGTGAGATGGTAGAAATATGCCTTTGAGACTTCAAGATGTTTCGGAAATGTATTTTGGCATGAATGATTTTTGCCAAACTTTGAGGAGCTTGTATTGAAGATGACACTGAATGAACGAGTTCAAAAACGAAACTCGTCAAAGGACAATTGGTTAGAGTGATTTTTATGCAAGAAGAAAAGCTCAATGAAAGTGACACTGTTAGAGGGCATTGTAGATCACGAAGATTATGGACACATGGGGAACAAATGAGCATTAGTCTACATGAAAACATGGACATGGAAAAATGCAGAAATACATACAAACATTGTAGAAAACAAGGATATTGGGCAAGAGCAATATTGCTATGGAAAGAAAAGACATGTTAAAGATGAAAGATTCCACCAAGGGAACCGTAACAATAACATCAAGGATGATGTTGTGAAGGCACATACCTTTCTTATGACACACGTGGAAGGAACTAGAGGTCCCAAATAGGATTTTCATATAAACTTTCACAAGTTGAAAGACATGCAGAGAAAGGGGATTGTCAAAGGATTGCTCAAATTAAATGATATTGGTCATCACAGTTTGCTAGTTTAAAAAGCCTACCATTAGAAAGCAATGGTCAAGAAAGCAAGGAATTGCTTGAATACACATGGATGTACATGGACCAAAGAGGACATCTACTACAAGTAGATACAGATACTTTATGACACTTGTTGATGGCTACAACAAGAAGACATGGATTTACTTATTGAAAAACAACGAAGAGGCCTTGAAGAAATTCCAATAATGGAAAACATTTGTGGAAAACCAAACTCAAGTTGAAAGACATGTAGAGAAAGGAAAGTGTCAAAGAATTGCTGGAATTAAATGATATTGGTCATCACAGTTTGCTAGTTTAAAAAGCAAGCTAGTCTACCATTAGAGAGTAATGGTTGGGAAAGAAAAGGATTGCTTGAATACACATGGATGTACATGGACCACTATAAGGAAAAGCGACCGTAGGTGCATTTTGACAATGTGGTTTAAAATGTTACGGGCGCGTTTATAAGTGTGTCTAAAATCATGTCTACCGACATGCATCTATAATAGAGGCTATAAGCGAGACTATATGCAGTATAGACGCGCATATAGACTCACTTATAGCCTCTATTATAGACGTGCTCTGGAATTAAAAAAAATCCAGAGAGCTGCCTATGCAGATGTAGAGCTGCATTTTCTGCACAGGCAGCTCTCTAATTTAAGGTTTTGCTTACTTGTACATAGACGAATCAAGATCAGCAAGATATCAACATAAAAACTTAAATTAAAGATAGATATGCACAAAACGATTTGTGAACACACTTCGAATATTGATTAAAGAAGATGAGAAATTACATTTTATATCCAAAAATTTGTCCATACATGATCGTAGCCACATAAGGCTTGAATAAAAACATAGATACATAAAGAAGATGAAAAATTTCATCTTATATCCAAGAAGTTGTCCATACATGATGATAGTAGCTACATGAGGCTTGAAAAAGAAACATAGTTGCATAAACCAAAACTATACATGAAGAAAAACTAGCGGGCAACTACTCGGAGGAGTCATCACTCTCCGAGTCTTCTTGTCCACCTTGTGCCTACACAAAGTAAAGATATATATAAATAAAAATATAAAGTATTATAAAGGTCAAAACATGTTTTGTAAATAAAAATAAAAAGTATTACTTGCATTGGTGTTCTCCTTGCTCGATTGTATTGTTCGTCGGAGATCCCTTCATCGTTGAAGGTAATCCCATGTATCTCCTCTATTGTGGCAACAATGGTAGCCAGTCTCTGGCTGGGTAGAATCTCTACTCACAATGTCACGCTACATCACAAGACAACAAACATTACAACAACTATAACACAATTCAAATAGAGAGCATATAAAAAAAAGACATGAAGTTACACTATACATACAAACTCGGCCTCCCATGATGCACGACCTCCAGATTTGAAGTGCGACGATCCATATTGCTCCATTTGTATTTGCCACGCTTCTCTTTGTTGTTGGTTCCCTACTCCTTCTAAGAGCTCCTTCTTGGCTTTCTTCCACTCGCCCCCCTTATGTGAGCAGATGGCTTACCATGTCCATTTTGATCGGCATCTATTTGGGCTTTCTCCTCCTTTGCATGTCTCCTTACTAGAGACCTCCTATTCTTAAGTATGTCTTTGATTTTGTGTCGCACCCATCTACTGTTAAACCTTTGGTCCTGAGGATTAGGATACTTCCTGTGGAGAGCTTTAATGCAATTATCCACTAGGCTCTCCCTTTGCTGCTTAAACTGTATAAAGCAGTCTTTATAGTGTGTGCAAAAGCTAATTGGCGCAAGTACTTTACCATCTCCTTCCCACAAGAGTCATCAACTATGCCACCCACATTTGTGATATCATAATATGATATATCACCATGATGTGGTGGTGACTCTGAAGAACTATCCCTACCCCCAAAGCATTGCCCTAGGCATCCTCTATCTCCTATATCTCCTCTACCTTCACTCTTAATGCTAATGCGGCATGAGGTATGACCGCCACTATCTCCATGACTACCCGCCCTACGACGACGGTTGCCACTCTCATGAGAGCCATGATAACTGTGAGGTGTCACAGCTCTTGAAGGTGGAGGTGTAAGAGATGTTGTTGCACTAACTGGGGTTGACGGATGAGGGGTGAATGTAAAGGCAGGTGAAGTACTTGGCAAGGGAGTCTATTGTGGGCAAACTTGATGGTAAAGGGGTGCCTGCTGCATAGGCTGCCAACTGCTCGGAGTGGGAGTATAGTGAAAGATGTCCTCTATCTCCCTTGAAACTCGATGAGAGCCTCAACCTGTGGTGGGTCTGTGGGACAAAAGGACGAGGACCCAGGCCACATCTATACAAACGAAGAAAATATTAAGAATATATTATTAAATGAATACTTCCCAGCTCTTTAAGTCAATTGACCCCTGGAATCATCTCATTCTTCAAAACATAAAAAATAAACAAATATTATGAAAATATTATGAAATGAATACTTCTCGGCTCTTTAAGTCAATTGACCCTGGGAATCATCTCATTCTCCGCATTATGTTTAACGCACTATGTATAAGCTATGCAAGCCCCGCTACACAAGCCTTATGCAAGCATTATGTTTAAAGTACTATGCATAAGCTTATGCATTATTATGTTTAAAGCACTATGTGTTATGCAAGCCGTTACACAAGCCTTGCATAAAGCATTATGCATTAGGCCTTATGCATAAAGCATGCATGAGGCCTTATGCATAAAGCTTTAAGCATAAAGTTATGCATGAGGCCTTATGCATAAGGCTTATGCATAAAGCACTATGCATGAGGCCTTAAGCATAAAACTTTGCAAAAGGCTTGTGTATAAAGCACTATGCATAAGGCTTTAAGCATAAAGCTTAGGCATAAAGCACTATGCATAAGGCCTTAAGCATCCTTAAGCATAAAACTATGCATGAGGCCTTATGCATAAAGCTTAGGCATAAAACTATGCATGAGGCCTTAAGCATAAAACTATGCATGAGACCTTATGCATAAAGCTTATGCATAAGGCCTTATGCATAAAGCATGCAGCATGAGCATTATGCATAAACGCTATGCAAGCCCCTTGCAAGCCCTAAGCCTTGTGAAAGCTATGCTAAAGCTTATGCATAAAGCATGCATGAGACCTTATGCATAAAGCTTTAAGCATAATGCTTTATGCATGAGACCTTATGCATAATAAATCTTTAAGCATAATGCTTTATGCATGAGGCCTTATGCATAAAGCTTATGCATAAGGCTTATACATAAGGCCTTAAGCATAAAACTATGCATGAGGCCTTATGTATAAAGCTATGCATGAGGCCTTATGCATAAAGCTATGCATGAGCATTATGTATAAAGCTTATGCATAAAGCATTATGCATAAGGCTTATACATAAGGCCTTAAGCATAAAACTATGCATGAGGCCTTATGCATAAAGCATGCATGAGGCCTTATGTATAAAGCTATGCATGAGGCCTTATGCATAAAGCTATGCATGAGCATTATGCATAAAGCATGCATGAAGCTTATGCGCAAACCTACAAAAAAAATCCCCAGCACCACCCAAGGGTGCAATAATAATAGAGGAAAGATAGAAAAGCACTTATCTCTTTTTCGTGATGTTGAAAGAGAGGATGAGAGGACCTACACACAAAACCAACAAAAGAGTGAGGAAATGATTAGTAATGCGCATACATACAAAAGCTTATGCAAGCTATGCCACCGTTATACAAGCCTTATGAAAACTATGCCGCTATGCAAGCCCTATGCAAGCCTTATGAAAACTATGTCGCTATGCAAGCCTTATGAAAACTATGCCGCTATGCAAGCCTTATGCAAGCTATGCTAAAGCTTATGCTGCATAAAGCATGCATGAGTCCTTATACATAAAGCTTTAAGCATAAAGCTATGCATAAGGTCTTATGCATAAAGCATTATGCATAAGGCTTATGCATAATGCGGCCTTATGCATAAAGCATTATGCATAAGCCTTATGCATAAAGCATGCATGCGACCTTATGCATAAAGCTATGCATGAGGCTTATGCATAAAGCACTATACAAGCCACGTTAGCCTAAACTAAATCATACCCAGCACTATGCATTAAGCATGCATGCATAGATTAAGCTTTATGCATGCATTAAGGTCAATGCATGCATAGAGCTCAATCTATGAGAATAGATCTCTATGCATTATGAATGCATACATAGAGCTCAATCTATGAATAGATCTCTATGCATTATGCTTAATCTATGCATTAAGCTCTACGAATAGAGCTTAATGCATAGATTAAGATCTATGATTAGAGCTCTATTCATAAATTAAGCTCTATGCATAGAGGACCCACAAAATAAAACCCCTCTTTTTGGTAGATAAAAATAGAGGAAAGAGATGATAAAAAGATAGGAAAGAGAGGAAAGAGAGGAAAGTTAGGAAAGCAATTACCTCTTTTTGGTGATGTTGAAAGAGAATATTAGAAGACCAACTAAACCAACAAAAGGGTGAGGAAAGGATTAGTAATGCATATATACAAAAGCCCTAAGAGCCTAATGCATACATAAAAAATCGAAAAGAGAGGAAAGAGAGAAAAGCATTTACCTCTTTTTGGTGAAGTTGAAAGAGAGAATTAGAAAAGCATTTACCTCTTTTTGGTGAAGTTGAAAGAGAGGATTAGAAGACCTACAAAACAAAACAAAAAGTTTAGAAAAGAATTAGTAATAGAAAACCCTAAAAGTGTGAATAGCATGGATACACAAGGAGGTTTAAGCCTTATGCATAAGGAGGTTTAAGTATAAGCCTGCATAAGAGGCCTCTTAGGCTTATGCATAAGAAAGAGAAAGGGAGAGAGAGAGAGAGAGAGAGAGAGAGAGAAGAGAGTACTATTCAAAAATTTTAAACATAAGAAGCTTATTCACGAGAGAGAGAGAGAAAGAGGGAGTGAAGAGAATACCAATCAAAAACCCTAATTCTAAACATACCATTCAAAAACCATGAATATATGAAGAGGTGGGAGAGACGAGGGATAGAGATTACCTTGTGAGGAATCATCCTTGGGAGGAGACTTTCGATTACCTTGTAAGGAATCCTCCTTGGGAGGAGACTTGGGAGGAGACTTGAGAGGAGACTTTGTGAGAGGAGAGGACAAAGGATGAGGTGCAGCCATCATGAGGAAGAGAGGGTTGCAAAAACTAAGGGTTATGTACAGCAAAGGGAGCAGAGGGGAAGCGAAAATAGTTGTGGCGTCAACACGGGATTATTCGAATATTTTTTTATTAACAGAGCACGGCTATTTATGCAAACTAGAGAGAGATGGAAGTGAGAGAGGGGCCATGGGTGAATTTGTGATATGGCAGGGTTTACGCGGCTATGTTGCACGGCTGTGTTCTCATTCTCTTGTAGTGGACCAAAGGGGACATCTACTATGAGTAGGCACAGATACTTTATGACACTTGTTGATGGCTATAACAAGAAGACATGAATTTACTTGTTGAAAAACAACGAAGAGGCCTTGAAGAAATTCCAAGAATGGAAAACATTTGTGGAGAAACAAACTCACAGATATATGAGATGTTTGAGGTTTGCAAGAAGTCTCTACATGGAAATTCGATAAATTCTTGAAGATGCATAGCATACAAAAATAGTTGACAAGGAGGTATGATCAACATTAACATGGAGTTGTAGAGTTGAAGAATAGACATATTGAGGTCATGAGACAAGACCTATGTTAAATGAAAAAGCTCAGGGGGTTCACCTAAAAATATGTAAGTATAGAACGTGAGTTCACATGAAGGGGTTTTTTAATTCAAAATTTTAAGGTAAATTTACAGAAGTACATTTACAAAAAGGATTTTTTAAATCGATTTTGAAAAAAGACTGTAAGTCTATAAAGAAAAAAGGGTAATTTTATTTATAAAAATTCACAGGTAAGGGTTTTTTTAAATACCCCTTAAATGCATGTGGTACATGGGTTTCTTATTAGTGCACCCCCTGAGTGAAAGTAAAGCTAGATAATCTTTGGGGTGAAGCTGTACAACAATATACTTGCTCAATAGGATAGCAAATGGATAATAAAAGAGTCCTAAACAGGTGTACATAAGCTTTAAACCATAACTATCTTATTTGAAGGCATTTGGAAGCATTGCCTATGTTTATGTACCAAAGGGAGGTACAAAGTCAGAGGTGTATATTTCTTGGATATGCAACAAATAGAAAAGAAAAGCACATAGATGTTGGAACCCAATTGCAACAGAACGCCACAAGGGAAGTGACATTTGATGAATCAAAAAGTTGGTACATCTTGAGAACGTGAAAATTTCTTGAGGAATTCAAAGTCTACACTAACTTGGAGAGAAAGACCATCAACTTGGTCTACATCAAACACATCAGAGAATGGAACAAGGGTTCAAAGATCGTGAAGAGAGGCTAGATCATCAAAGGAGGTTACTACATACAAGCATAAGAAGAAATTGGATATTTCTCAATCATTGAATGAAGGATCACAAAGTTCCGAACAAGAACCTAGTCCAAGAATGCTAAATAAAAAAGCAATGGAAAAATTGAGAGTTAGTGCAACTCAATCTTCGACACCACAAAGGTGGTTGATGACATGGAACTGTTAACAATAGAGTTCGCCATTGACGTTGAAGAAATACTTGAAGGTAAAAATGGATGGAGCTACCATGAATAATAGTAGTTTAAGCTTTCTATTTGGAATATCTTGAGCTTGAGGAGGAGTGTAGAAAAGATAAGCTCAAGATGTTGGAAGGATAAGACAAGCTTAACGGTCCAGACTGTGTGCAAATCGGAGTACGCTAGCATGTTCCACAGCACATGTGTGAACAACCCTAATTGAGTATGCATGTGTAAAGTGTGTTTTTTAGGCTTTAAGCTTTTTCCCACTTGGGTGTTTTTAGCAAAGTGCTTTCCGTTGTTTTTAGAGTTTCCGCTTTTCATAGCTTATATATAAAGGACTGAGCTTTCTCGTAATTAACATCAAATTGTGTGGAGCTTCCTCATGTCTCTTTTTTATAACATCACACACTTGTCAAGATAAAATAAAGGTTGAAATATGTAGCCACACACCTACCGCATCATGAAGGCTTAACAATGATGATCATGCACCATGAAATTTTAGGCATGGGGGTAGTCATTTACTAACATTAAAATATGGTTGGTGGTTGAAAAGGCTCCTATACAATAGGAAATGTGCAGAATTGTGGGGCTAGAAACTTATAGTGTATGTTGTGTAGCCATTAGGGTTGGTTTTATATAAGAGTGATCTATTTCCTCTAATAATATGGTAACTAATTCACTAGATGGATTGAAAACCTATGTTATTTGTGATGTGATGCAATAATAAAATATATTAAAATACTAGGCACAATTTTGGGTTATGCACACCTACCTACATATGCACACCTACCTACATATGCACATGTGATTTCGAATAAAACCAACTGTTGGATTGACTGGATATCTTCTTACATCACAAACCATATTTTTCTTGTTTGGACTAGGTTTAGATCATTCAAATTTAATTATTTCTTGATGCTATAGGTTGATTATTGAGTTGCATAATTGGAGTAGCTTATCTCAAAGGGAAACATGGCGCTAAACATAAGAGTAGCTTATCTCAAAGGGAAACATGGCGCTAAACATAAGAGTAGCTTGTCTTAAAGGGTTACATAGCATAAGAGTACCTTTTTAGCTTGTAAGAAGAGCTCAGTGATGATTAACAATTTGTGTGCATAATTTAGATCTCCTTTGTGTATTGATGACTGGTATTGAGTGTTTTTATCTCATTATTTAGTTACCATTGGCTTTATGCATATTGAAATGCATATTGAAATGCATTGCACTCAAGTGATGTTCACTATAGCTTGATTATTAAAAAATAGTAAATTATTTGCTCCCTTCCATCAATTAACTTCATCAATCGTTGGATCAACTATTTATATGTTATTTGATCTTCTTTCTCCACATTTTCTTGTGAGGTTTCAAAGGCCTTATTAAGATAGTAAGTGTGCATGTTGAATAGAGAATTCCTCCCAAATGTATTTATTAAAAAAATGACGTTGATCTATATGATTGATAAAACAAGTATAGATAGCAAACCTTTTGTACATGGGGTTAGGAATAAAATTTTTATGTGGAGTGTTACCCTTTAAAATGATGGGTCTACCAAAATAGTGCCCATTTTTTTGTATTTTACCTTATTTCTTAACCTCCACCCAAAATAGTTAGTTGTATATAATGACCAAAATGGCAAAAATGGGCATAATGATGATTGTTAAGAATGCAATTTTGTAAATTGAAGCTCTCTTTTATCTCACTTTTCCTCAAAAGAAAATAAAGGCATTATTCTTCCATTGGGATTCAAAGGAGGGAAAAGGGAAGGATGGAACTTTGACTACCACCACAAGACTTGGACACAAATTGAGATGTAGGTTTTGGTCAATTGAGCTAGTTTGAACTAAGTGACATACATGGTTGAAATCTATAACCTTACCTTGGACCTTAAAACTCAAGCACGATGAAACCTATTACTCAAGAAATATACTTGGGGTGGCCTTTTCTACAACCCAATTTTCAAAGATGGGTTTTTTGAAGGTTAAAATGGGCTTTTAAGCCCATCAATAGCCTTCAAATTTCAACATCGACGACCATGTCTAATCCTCAAATGATCAAGCCATGACATGTTTCTTTTGGCTTGTTTTAGTAGTCATCGTAATTCTATCACAACAATGAACAGATAATTGGATTGCATATTCTAGTTTCAATTGAACTATACTTACATTATATTAAGTGATACCATGATATTTCTGGTGTTGCACCTATATATTCTAGGTTCCTTGAAACAATATTTATAACATATCTTGTCAATATCAAACACTAAAGCATTATGTGTGTGGCGATAGCTATATTTGATAAATTTAAATTGTTTGAAAAAGTCATGACCATCGATAATATTTTGTGTTTCGATAATGACATTGCATATCTTAGCATGACCATATATATTATTTTGTGTGTCGATAGTGATGTTATATAGCTTTATCTAACTTATCAATATTATTACACCTAAGTTAGCTTCACTATACACCTTGCTTATGCTTTCATGTGAATATAATATATTACTATTGGTGAATAATAAAATCTACTTATGCATGACTGCACATCTCAAATTGGTATGTTTTTTGTGACTTTGGTTAAATTTAAAAACAAGTTGTTGCTTCCCCCAATTGATTAGCTCACTTTATTCCCTACCAAGAAGTAGTGGGTTCAAACCCTCATAGTACATTATTTTGTGTGTACTCATGATCCAAAACATTATTATTAATCTTACCCCTTTTGAGAAACTGAATTAAATGTGTCATCAACTGCGTTTTGTTGACCAAGCTAGTTATGCAACCTTGCCAACCTTTGAATTTCGATGAATGGACTTTGATTTGGCACAAACAAATTGGGTCAATTACATTGAACCTCTTTAGCTTAATGTAGAAGGCATGGATAGATTGACCCTCTTACTCCTAATTAATATAATTTAATCACAATAGTTGGGTCAATCCCATTGACTCACATCTTGAGACAGGCCCGACTACGGGCTGTTTAGATTTAATTTCCTTCTGAAGAAGAGCTCTCTAGTATTCAAAGTTATGCTATGACCCTGGGCTGCTGAACTTATATTGCTTTTCTATATCCTTCTCTAGAGAGAGAGAACTCATTTATGTTAATCAATGGATTTTGAACCCTTGATAACCTTAATACATCATAATCAATAATAATTTAATGTAGCCTAATAATGTAGATTAAAAAACTTATTTATGTTAATCAATGGATTTGAGCCCTTGATAACCTTAATACATCATAATCAATAATAAATTAATGTAGTCTAATTAATAATCTAATTGATGGATGGTAGTCTAATCTAGCATGGTTTTACCGAGTCAGTCGTGGCTTGGGCCATTTTGACCTAATCCCATCTCCATCAGTCTTCCCTTTCTTCTGCATAGATTTCGAGAGCCTAGCTCCTTGCTTTGCTTTCTTCTTGCCCCTCTGCTTTCTTCCACACAGCTAATTGGGATTTAGCCACAGCTTTGGGGCTTTCTACGGTATTTGCAGCAGGTCTTGCACCGTTTTCTACTTTCTGTGCATTAGGTTTTGCGTTTGAAGGTACTCTCACCCTCCTCAATTGCTGTAGAGCAGTGCTTTGCAGCTAGGGTTTTTCCTTCTCTCTGCTGCTGCTGCGAAGTGCTTGAATTAGCGCTTCTTCCTTCTCACTTCTGTGGAGAAGTGCTTGCACTCTTTTTCCTCTTTTTTTTTTTTGGAGGGGGGCGGGGGGCGGGGGGCTGTAGGGTTTCCTTATGTGAGCGAGGAAGGGTCATCTACTGTTAAGGCTGCTACCATTGCCCTTCTTGCACTGCTGCCTCGTTTTCTTCGGACAATCTCCACTAATGCTCCAGTAGAAAAATTGCCTCATCAGGCTGCACCCTTGTTGGACAACCTTACTAATGTTCCAGTAGAGAAATTGCCTGGCTAACCATCAGGCTGCACCCTTTTCGGCTAGCCGTGTGTGACGGTGGGTTTGTTCACAAAGCTGAGTTGATATAGAGTTCAGAGATGATTGTGCTTGAGCTTCTCCCTATCAGCACTCTCCTTGCAGTCTTGACCACAGAGATCCTGGAAACAGCCCTTGCAGCCCAGGATGTGCTCATGGAGAAGGAGACGTTCAAATTGCTCTCTGCGTATTTCCGCAACATACATCCCGTCCTCACCGAACTCATGACACGGGACATGAAGGACTCTCCTGCAGCCCGACAGGCGCTTGAGTCCTTGCAACGTGACATCAGAAAGGCCAGAAGCTTAGTTGAAATGTGTGAGCAAAAGTCGCGGTTCTACCAGCTTGTGAACTGCCGCAACATTGTCAAAGAGGCACAGCAGGTAACCAGAGATGTGGGAAAATCTCTGGCTCTCCTTTCTTTGGCAAGCACTGAAGTTTCCGTGGACATTCGCAACAACGTGGACAGACTCAAAGATCAAATGATACATGCAGAGTATCAAGCTTCTCAGCAGAAACTGGAAATAGTCAACAAGATTGAGATGGGAATCAGACATCATAAAACAGACCAAGCCTTCTTGAATGATTTGATCAAGGAGATCGCACGGGCTGTTGGTGTCCCTGTGGAAGATTCTTCTGAGATAAGAAAAGAGCTTGCTTACTTCAAGAGGGAAAAAGAGGAGGCAGCAGAGCGAAAGGAAAGGGAAGAAGAGACCTTTATGGAGCAAATCATTGCCCTTCTATCGAGAGCAGATGCCGCCCGTACACCTGAAGCCATAAGGGAAGACTACAAAGGGATAAGATACTCTGTGAATGTTGATGAAGAACAACCCCCCTTAGAATCATTCCGCTGTCCGCTCACTAAAGAAGTGATGCAGGACCCGGTGACTGTTGCCACTGATCAGACATATGAGCGGGCGAAGATTGAAGAGTGGTTTGTTAATGGCAATAACACGGACCCTACCACTGGAGCAGTGCTACCCAACTTAAACTTGAGGCCCAATCATAAAATCAGAGAGTGCATTGAAGAATGGGTGGACCGGAATTGTTGCATTCGGATTCAAAATGCAAGGAGAAAGCTGGAGTCAGGAGAGGAGGCCAAAATAAAGCAGGCACTAGAGGAGTTGTGCGACCTTTGCAATGTCAGCTACAAGATCAGACACTGGATTGCTGAAGAACAGCTGGTGGCGCCTGTTGTGGAGATGCTTAAGTCTACTGATAAGGGTGTAAAGAGGAAAAGCTTGTTGGCACTTCGCACCATCATAGCTGAAAATGATGATAACAAAGTAAGCAAGAAGAATTAGCTTTAGTCCTTATTATCTGAATTCTCATGCAGGCATCTGGGTCGAGGATAGGAAAGGTTTTAGCTATAGTGATTTTGAAGTTTTTTATGGGTGTGCCTTCAGAAGCAGCTAGTGGATGCGGGTGGAGTTGAGCATGCAGTTCGGTGTCTTGCAAGGAATATCGATGTTTCAAAGCTGGCAGTGGCCTTGTTAGTGGAGCTACTGCAATCGAGTCTGCCAGGCATGCTTTCTCAGGCTCCTGTCGTGCTTGAGAAGCTCAGCCAGGAAGTGGGTGCCATCCTTTTGTTGGTGACTCTATGTAATGGGGAAGACGCAGAGGCTGCCGAAAGTGCTGAACAGATCCTAAAACAGCTGTGTTATAAAGACCAAAATGTCGTAGAGATGGCAAGAGCGAATTGGTACACCCCGCTGATGGAACACCTGCACTATGGTTGGATTCTTTTGCCTCCCTTGATTAGAATTTGATTGGATTCTTACTTGAAAAGGAAAGCTTCACCGTCAACATAAGTGTTTCCTAGTGAACTTTTAATGATGGTATGCTTGCGTGCTGTAGTTCATGTTTTTTGTTACTGCATTTCATGTAGTGAACTTTGAAGGATGGTATGCTTGTGTGCTGTAGTTCATGTCTTTTGTTACTGCATGTCATGCCACAGGATGGGTGATTCAAAAGCCACACTTACCTGTTTAAGTTCGTGCTTTCATTTGAGTGCTTTGTGTGATGCAAAAAAAAAGTGAAGAGCTAGAAGTTTGGCTCAACTTCTCTTGCTGCTGGGCTCATTGGAGCAGCCTGATATGGGCTGGCTTTGGAGCAGTACCTAAGTGAGTTTGCAGAGAAGTATGGGACAAATGTTACAAGATCATGCGACCCATGACCACATAATGTGAGGTTACAACTTTTACTTTCTCCGGTCCAAGCGTCTAGAATACACGTCATGTAAAATTTCAATGGTGTCAATGAACGCATGTGTTTCAAGAGAGTAGGATCCTACAAGAGAACAAAGGATGCTGAGAGGATGCAATAGGAGTACAAAAATGGAGGCTCTATAACACGAGGAGTTTTATTTTACAAGAAAGAACAAGAGATGCTAGTGGCTGCAATAAGATACAGATGGAGTTCAAGAATGGAAGCTGTATGACATGATGAAAGTTATTTTATAAGTTTGGAAATTGGATTCTTTATAGGCTCCAAGGAGCTAGGAATATTGTTAAGACATTTGTGAACTACATGCCCTATTCTTAAGATCTTTGTCAAATGGTTTTAATCTGGGTACCGAAGCTGCAAATCAAAGGTCTCCACCATAGTTGTGAAAAAGATTCAACCAAATAAATTTAGCACCCCCCTAGGCATTTTGAAAAAGGATCTTGACGCCATGCTATCATGCCACATTATAGGCTTAGTTATGATCAACACTTCACATAGCCATCTGCATGTGTTGCCACGTGCATCCCGCACTTGGATGCCACGTAGACATTTCTATACTGAAGGTGGAGGACTTGGGGTGGAAAACTGGTCCCATGTGAGCCCAGTCCGGGACGAGTCAGCTAGGGTCCCACTCGAGTCGTCCGAGGTCAGGTGTGCATTGTCATGCACATGCATCCAAGGTCAGGTGTGCATTGTCCTGCATATGAAACAGTGCCAGTCCGCACTATGAGTCTCCCTCTGGAATGATGTCAGTGGTTCTGTGTATTTGGTATGATACTAGATGCCAGACTAATGTGTAGACAGTTAGGTTTTGCATATAGGAAAGGGGCCAGCCCATAGGGCTACCCCAAGGATAGATGTGGGCATAGGGGAGGTGTAGAACCACCCCCATAGGGGCCAGGAAGGCCTTTGCTGTGCCCACCAGCCATGGAAGGGCGGTAGGCCAGTCCTAGGGCTCTTGGAGGACAGGCAGCTGACAGGGTACACAGCCCCTAGAGGACTGTAGGATGCGCAATAGTTTTTTAGCATCAAATGCCGATTTTACAGGTCGTGAGGCATTTTTAGACAGCTGACTGATCCAGCCAACTAGCATCAGTGAGGGGTAAAAATACCCATTGCATAATTTAGTTCCAATCATCTCATATTTCACCAAGTGCTGAAGCTGATCAAGGAGCCAGGATAGCCAGGGATAAGCTAACGCAGAAGGGGTGAAGGATTGAAGGTCAAGGGCAGAGGATTCTCCTCAGCCAAGAAGGTTCAGGTTCAGTCTTTTATTTCAGTTTTGCATCATTCTAATAAAAACAAATACACCATTTGTGGTGGGGGCCCTACAGAGGGTATTCAGGACCCAATACTGTGTCCTTTTCTCCCTCCCTCTCTCTCTCTCTCTCTCTATATATATATATATATATTTTTCTGCACATCTACATTCAGTTTTGTGCGTTAATTTCGTCGTGACAAGTGTGCTGTTTTTTCTGAGCATTGAAGTTATCGATCTCCCCCGAAGCTTCCGCCTGTTACAGTGGTATCAGAGCCTACTTCAAGTGTAAAGATTCAGCAAGATACCAAAATTTTTTTCTTGCTCGTGTGGTTGGTTTTCAGACTCCGGTGGACTACCCCTTTCGGAGTGACTCCTATCCCTTGAAGGACTGTTGGTTTTCAGCCTCTGGAAGTCTCCCGCACACATAGTGGATGGTCATATTGCGCTCCGAAAAGGAAGTGCGTTTTCTTGCTATGGCGAGCTTCGACGATGAGAGAGACCAAGAACCTTGGGACCAAAGTGCACGAAGCAGCCCAGCTAGGGCATCAGGCATGAGTGTTACAAAGATGTTCCAACAGATGATGGAGCAATCGCAGACCAGAGTACGAAGTTGGAAGAGCAGAAGGTGCAGATACTGGCTATGGAAGAGCGCAAATGTTCTCCAGCGCCGTGTTTTCCATCTCCTCCTTCCTCTTCTTCCGTATCCCAGATTCCAGATTCTCTACATAGGGACCCTCTCGAAGGGTCACGACCGCGGTCGAGTTCTATGCTTGAGTTGCAGATGCGTGCATTGGAGATTTGAGTACGCGAAGACGAAGCCATGTGGCGCGTGGAACATGAGCGTTACCTTGTAGCTTTGGACGTCAGATTGACACTAGCGGCTTCCTCGAATTATTTTTTCGAGAAAATGAACTTCAGTAAGTATAATGGTAAACTCGACTCCACAACTCTTTATTCATGATTGCATCAGTTTGAAGCTTACTTTGGCGCAGTTAGAAAGAATGATACTGATAGAGTAATCTTAGCCAGTTGGTACTTGGAAGGTGAGGCCATTCCTTGGTGGACCCAGTGGGCTCATGCCCACATCAGATTAGGTATGGCAGCTTATGTTTGGGACGAGTTTGTCCGCGACCTTAAGCAGCGTTTTATCGCCCCATTACCTTGAGCGACTCGAATACGAGTTCAGGGGAGCGCGTCAGAATGCACAACTAGTTCTTTAGTTTGTACCAATAGAATTTCGACCTTATGTTCGCAATTAGTCTTTTCTGATATGGACAAGAAAGGGCAATTTCTGTATGGCCTTGACATGCAAATCCAGTGGGAGGTGCGTATGTTTAGGCTAGCCACCTTCGAAGACGCACTCTCGCTTGCGCAGAGTGTTGAAATGAAACACACTGGTGGCAAGTCCAAGACTTCCCAGTCAGCTACTCCCAAGGCTACCATCTTGGGGGGAAAAGGCTAGAACCAGACGAGCCTCTAGCTCCAAGAACTTGAACAATGCGTCCAAGCTTACTCCAGACCAGAAAGTGGAGGCAAGCAAGATAGGTGGCAAGTTGAGTGCTGAGGAGATTGCTTAGTACAAGAAGGAGGGTAGGTGTTCCTTTTGTCATACAAAAGGACACACTTCTCGGGAGTGTCCTAAGAAGACTACCGCTCCAAAGACCTCCACCTCAGCCTCCACAGCTTCTGTGGTGAGCCCAGCTCCCACACAGACCCCAGTGAGACTGCCCCTAGTTCTTTGAATCCCAATGCTTCAGTTGGAGCAATCATTAACCGGGAGCGCGCAGTACAGGTTATGGGCAACACCTTCTGGACCTGGGAGCTAGACACCATCTCGTTATTTATAACGGGATGTCACCCTGGCCAGAATCGGGAAGACTCACATGTTTCCTATGATCAGGAGGCAGCAGCACTGTGGACTACATATTGGGCTCGCGGGAGAGCACAGACCTGATAGACTCTTTCACTATCCCTACGTGCCCCATTGGTGCGGACCATACTTATTTGGCTTTTTCTCTTAGGAGTTCTCTTGATCTGCCACCCCCGACCACTCAGGCATCTCGTACCATCTTCCACTTTACCCGGGAGCTTGCAGACGTTTATGATTTTAAAGTACATGATGGCCTCTTTGGTATGGACCCTACAGCACCCATCGATGTACCGACGGCCCAGCTTTCACACATACTGCACACAGCAGCTAGCCACAGCTTTCCAC
This sequence comes from Cibotium barometz, assembly GCF_041138505.1. NCBI lineage: Eukaryota > Viridiplantae > Streptophyta > Polypodiopsida > Cyatheales > Cibotiaceae > Cibotium > Cibotium barometz. The sequence continues at coordinate 13,225,082 of NC_141095.1, read as the reverse complement.
ACCATCTTCAGACAAGGAAGCCACCTAGGTCCCGGGACATGCCCCAGAATAGATGGTATGATAATGAGTGTAGAGAGCTTCATCGACATCTCCGAGCCCAGATAGCGAAAGGGGAAATAACACAGCAGCAGGCCAGTAGACAGATGCGGTCTCTTACACGCCGTAAGCGATGCACATATGAGGAGGCTCAATATTGGGACATCTACCACATGCTCATGAGCAAAGATGCAGCCACTGCTTGGCGACGACTCAGAGAGCCACCCCCTCCCACCCCGATTACTGATCCTCAACGCTGGTAGAGTTATGCAGAAGGGCTTTATGATGTTCTGCACCAGCCACTCATCCCTCGCCCCGCCGAGACTCCACCGACCTCATCGGTTTTCTTTACTACCGATATGGTATCTCGAGCTATACATAGATTCCAACATGGGAGAGCTGAGGATCACACCGGCTTACAGGGTGAGCATTTCCTTTATGCAACTGACACACTCTCTCCTTTTATTGCTTACCTCTTTAACAGGGCTCTGGTAGAAGGTTTCCCGGCTGAGTGGACGATGCACACTATTGTACTGATCCACAAAGCTGGGGACATGTTGGACCCCGGTAATTACAGGACTATCATGATTGGTCATACCTTGACCAAACTCTATGGGGCTATCCTGGAGGCAGAATTGAGCACACACGCTGAGAGGGAGGGGCTTCGTGCCCGTGGTCATGCAGGTTTTCGGCGAGCCTTCTCTACTATTGATCACATTTTCACCTTGAGATGCCTGATTGACCAAACTCGGGCACGGAGACAGAGACTCTATTGCTGTTTTGTGGACTTCCGCAAAGCCTTCGACACAGTCTCGAGAGAGCGCCTCTTCCACCGTTTACAGACACTGGGCATACCCCCCGACATGATGTGGGGGATTTACAAATTATATAAGCAAGTGTTTGGATGAGTTAGGTGCCTAGGGGGACTATCAGATATGATTGCCAGCACCATTGGTGTGAAGCAGGGCTGCCCTCTCTCCCCGACACTCTTTGGCTTATACATCGACGAGGTAGCAGACTACATACACGGAGGAGGCTCTGGGATTGACATCTTAGGTACGACTACACATTCTATTATATGTTGATGATATCATTCTTGTGTCAGATACTTGGACAGGGCTACAAAGGCATCTACAGGCTCTAGATACTTTCTGTGCGGAGCGAGGACTCACAGTGAACCTTGGGAAAACAAAGGTTATGGTCTTTCATACATCAGCAGCAGTCAGATGCCAGACTATCCTTACACTAGCCCGGGGACAGGTAGAGGTGGTGGGCTCATATGTATACCTTGGGGTCACATTTACCAGCTCATCAGGGAGATTCTCTATGGCACAGGCAGCAAGAGACAGAGTGACACGAGGGTACGTAGCACTAGCAATTTTGAAACACAAGTGTCACCAGGCACACTTCCAGGAGCCCCGTACTAAGGGGTGGCTATTTGATACACTAGTTACTCCAGCATTGATGTATGCAGCAACAGTATGGGCACCAGGTTTGGCTACATCCTCATGGACACAGATAGAGTGCCCTCAGATTTTGATGCTCTCACGGATGATCCGCAGCAAACCTTCAGTACCACATGATATCCTTCGAGCGGAGTTTGCTGTACCACCTATGTTAGTAGAGGCCATGTTCCAGACTACATCTTTTATACACAAGATGCGGGAGCTCCCACTAAATCGGGTATCTCGGGCTGCTTTTGAGGCATCCAGACAGCTTGTTGAGGAGGGACATCATGGTACTCCCAGGTGGTACAATGGATATCATCACACAGGATTGATATTGACAGATTACCACCCTTACAGTATGACCTAGCTGCACCACACAGACGCCTCTCTCAGACAGAGAGGAACAGAGTCATGAGACATGCCATTTGGCAGGGCCACATACAGGAGACTTGGCTATCTCCCACTCAGCCACTCCCGACGAAGATGCTCTACTACAGAGACCACTTCTTGAGCACCTCCACAGATGGCTTCATCCAGCGACCACGATACTTGGAGGTCCACTTATCACTTGGAGCCAGAGTAGCCATTGGGCGACTAAGGGTCTCATCACACCAACTAGAGATCGAGACTGGGAGAGCAGCACGCATCCCTCGAGCAGAGCGCATTTGCAGATTATGCCATACGGGGGTAGAGACAGAGGAGCATTTTGTTTGCCAGTGTGGTGCTTTGCAGGAGATCAGGGCGTGCTATCCTGAGGTTTTTAAGATGGACCACATCACTTAGACAGATCTGGCAGAGATCGGACCAGAGACAGTTAGGCAGACTACTACTAGCACTACAGAGACACAGGGAGATCTTACTTCAGACACCCGCACATCATAGCGGAGGAAGACAGTCGCAGTTGACTGACTTCTTCCAGAGATTGGCACCAGTAGCCCAGCCGGGAGTGACATCTCAGCGCGAGCGGAGGAGATTCGAGCTAGGCGATGACCCAGACTAGCCGGCTACCAGACACCACGGCTACACCACAGAGATCGCGGCCATCAGGTCTCGACGCCAACAGGAGGTCGAGGAGCAGCTGGCACATTTTCGCTCTGATCCAGGACGCATGTTCCAGACATTTACGGCATCCTCAGATCGGATGTATGACATATTGTACCCAGACTATGGGACTGGATGGAGTTAGGAGTAGATAACATATCATACTTGTATCACCCCTTCAGCATATAGAGATGCATTAGTAGCCCTAGTACTCATCCACACCCTCTCGTTTGTACACCACCATTGAGTCCCCTATGGTCGTGTTGTCATACTCTCCAGCACATAGAGGCACTCCCACAGGTAGGCCAGATATTCGGTCGATGAGGAGGATGACACATTATGAGTTCCAACACTTGAGGCTCTTCTGTTGCCCACTATATTGTACTTCAGGGCCTACGTAGTACGTTGGTCGTGTACTTTTCTTTCGGCAGCTAGTTTTCTTTTTGCATCTTGACATCCAATTTACACATGGATCACATGTAACATCTTGTGGTCTCATAGATCTTTCGGGTCCTTTGTAGACATTAATAACAGGCCAGGCTTGCGTCAGGCCCAGTACGGCCGGCGCCCAGGCCACGCACAGAGCAGGCCGGCGCCAAGACCATGCACAGCAGGCTGGTGAGGCGCACGATGGCGAGAAGTGCAGGCGAAGCCGCATGGGTGACGCACACAGGCACTTGACGAAAAGCATGCGCCGGCAGCTCACTGACGGGCGAATCCAGGGGGAGAAAAAAAAAACTAAGGAAAGCTTTCGTTTTTTTTAGCTTTCAATTTTTTGGAGTTTAAATTAAAAAAAAAAAAAGTTTTAAAAGAACCCCCCCTCTCCAAGGTTTCAAAGGTTTCAAGATGTTTATTTTTTTTAAAAGACAATAGAATATATATATCCATATATATATATATATATATATATGTATATATATATATGTATATATATATATTCAAGAAAAAAAACACAAAAGCTAAAGCAAAAGCTAAAGCAAAAGCTAAGCCTAGCTTTTCGAGATTTTTTGGCTTTTGGGAAACCTTTCTAAACCCCTCACGTGGGCTTCTTGCCACACATCTCTCCAGTTCTCAAGCTCTCAAGCTCTCAAGCTCTCAAGTTTGCTCGCACTTTCATTGTGCAAAGATCGAATTTTCTCTCCGCGTACCCTCTTCACGATGTCGACCCAGAACATCTGGGCTGCGATTTGTGCCTAACGTTCCGTTGAAGAAGCTTCTAGAGCTACTTTGAACTCTTGGAAATCTGATTTTGACACAAAATTGTCAAAAAGATCGGCATCGGTACCTTCCGTAGCCGGCAAGCCTTCGCGCTCCACGAGGGGGCTCCAACTCTGATTCTTGGGTCGACATCGTGAAGAGGGTACGTGGAGAGAAAATTCGATCTTTGCACAACAAAAGTGCGAGCGAACTTGAGAGCTTGAGAGCTTGAAAACTTGAGAACTTGAGAACTCGAGAGATGTGTGGCAAGAAGCCCACGTGGCTTGGCGATAGGCCTTCCCAAAAGGGCTACGGACTACTTATGACCAATAGAAAGATGATTTACGAGCTAATGCACTACAGCTACTTCCTTATATATGATGCATGGATGCTGGTCGGCCAGTTCGGGGGCTGTCAGCCAACTTTTGTGTCCTTTGACATGAAATTTTGTGACATAAAATGCCAAACTCTTCACCATAAATACTAATAAATGCCGACCTTGGCTGATTCTGCCGATTGGCATCCACTACTGTCGACTGATAGATATATGAAAGAAAAATTGGAGGTTTTTATGTGCTTTCAGCATTATGTTGCAAGGGCTAAAAATGAAACATGTTGCAAAGTGCTAACCCTCCATACAGATTGAGGGGGGGGAGTATATGTCTGAGGCATTAAGTACCAATGTACCATGCCATACACACCACAAGATGTGTCCATATTAGCGCCTGGATTGAAGCCACACGGTGATGGGAATGCAGAAAAGGAAGGACTGGCACTGGAGGTCACTCCCAAGCACAAAACCAAGCAGAAGCGGAGTCGTAGATGAATTCATGTCGCATAAACATCGATGGACTGATCACAGGCACTGCCCATAGGCACAAACATGCACTATGGATGCTTGGAACAGCCCTAAAACAGCTTTACCAGTTCCCAGAAGGGGTGGACCAGCTCTAAACAGGCCAGCCAGCAGCAAGCGATGATCAGAGGCAGCAAGGAGCAGGGCATGAGGTGCAGAGTGTGGGGGGGGGGTGTGGTCTGTACAGCAAGTGCACAAAAGTCGGGGGTAAGGTTGGTAGCATGAGTGGGGGGAGATGGGGGCCAGCAGGTGTGCAAGCAGGGGGAGGGCTGGGCACACTCTCACTAAGATGGTTGCATGGGGGATGATTTTTGTGCATTGCGACCTTCCAATGTATTGAAAACAAGGTATTCTCTAGGAGCTTAATTGAGAGTTATGCTGGGATTATGCACCAAGTGATGAAGACCTTCGGTCTGGTTAATGTGAACTTGGGATCTATCTCTTTATCACTTTGTGTTTTTTTGCGGCTTCTGCACTTTGATTCTTGTTGATTTCTGTAATTAATTCTTTATCAGCACACTAGAGAGTAGAAGAGAAGACACCTAGCTGCCTAGCCATTTGTAGAAGGTAAAGAAGCTAGGATTGCAAGCATGAGATCTATGCTGAGATACCTTAATAACACACGTGTGAGATAAGTGTAAAAATGATGAAATCAACAGTTTTATCTTTTGCTCATTTTCCATATTTTTAAAGTTTAGATGGGTGCCTTTTTAATGTATAAATGCACACCTAAGTTTTGCTGACTTTGTCTGCAGGTTCGGAAAACTCAAAACTGATAATGGCAAAGGCTCTGGGAGACCTAGAGCTCACAGAACAGAGCTTGGAGATTCTTGGGGAGGGAGGGGCTATCCCACCACTGGTCAGAATGATAACTGAAAATCTGGAAAGCAAGGCAGCGGCTTTGAGGGCTTTGCAAAATCTTGCATCTTGCGGATCTAACAAGATGCGCCTGGCAGAGGCAGGGGCTGTTCCACTTGTGTTAGAGCATCTATTTTCAGGACGATTTCCAGTAAATGTAAGAGAGTCAGCAGCTGCTACCTTGGAGAAGTTAGTGCTCACCAATGGAAACACGTTTTTGGTAGATGCCAATGGAGATGCAATAGATGTGGGGAAGACTATACACAATCTTTTGGGGCTACAGGACAGTTTCTCCAGCTCTTTGACTGTACGGAAGCATGTGTTGCTTTCTTTGTTAGGACTAGTCTCTCCGCCTCTTGCTCATGAAACCAGAAAGGCATTCAGGGATGCTGGTGGCATATCAATGCTCTTGCCTTTGCTCGAGCGTGGAGAGCCTGAAGTAAGAAATGCTGTGGTTCAGGTGCTATGTTGCTTAGCAAGTGAAAGTGCACAGGAGATATCCCTCTTTATAACCCAAAAGAAGCTGGCTGGCCTTCTTGTGAGAATGCTTCATGATGGCCCTCAAGGAGAGGTACAAGCAGCTGCAGCAGGGATATTGGTGTGCCTACATCAAGGAGAAACTGGCCTCACTAAGGAACTAGTTGAAGAAAATGCCCTACCTGCTCTCGTGCACCTTATCAGACATGGAAACCCAAAACTAAAGGAAAATGCAATTGGAGCATTACTAAGGTTTACATTGCCATCGGATGTTGAGCTGCAAAAGAAGGTGATAGACCTGGGCATTTATCCGGCTCTTAGAGGTTTAATTAACTCTGGAACACAGTTGGGCAAAGTGAGAGCTGCAATTGCTTTGCGAAATTTTTCTGAGAGCACACTGCAGCTCAGCACACCTCCACCAATGCGGGGATGCTTTTGCATACTAAGAAAACCTCCATCAGTATGCCGAGTCCATGGTGGACAATGTGGAGAGAGAACCACCTTCTGCCTTGTAGAAGCTGAGGTCGTTCCTGACCTTGTGTTGCTTGTGAAAGATAGGGAAAGTGAGGCTGCTGGTGCTGGTGTGGATGCCCTTTCCACCCTTGTTCTTGAGAAGGAAAATTTGGAGAAAGGAGTAAAGCTCTTACATGATGAAAAGGCCATTGAGCCTATCCTAGAATTGATATCATATGGCACACAGCTCTCAAAAGAAAAAGCAATAAACCTGTTAAAGAGGATATTCAAGGTCAGGAAGATGACAGAATACTATGGAGAGAAAGCACGAATTCCACTGGTTGAGCTGGCAACACGTGGCAATGACTCCATTGGAAAGCAAGCTGCCAAGGTTCTAGCATCTCTAGAGTATCACGACTCATCAACATTCCTTTGATGTGATGGCAAGCCTTGTTATCATAGCACTCGGTTCATTGGTCTGCAGCTTGCATGGAAAACTGGAGCAGGCTATGTACACTTTGTCTTCTATCCATTCTTTCAAAAATATTGTTGCCACCCTAAATATTTTCTGCTTATTTTCAAGGTTGCAAATAGGAAAAGAAACCAAAGTCTGGGTATCAAGACTTGTATTCTATCACATTCCTGTCCACCTAATAATGATTATATGCCTGGGTATATTTGATATTTCTAAACAGTAAGAGGCAAAAGTAAGAGTCCCCTAGTTGTGGGCTTGGCAACACACGTAATGCTAATGCTCCTGTAAACATCCGACTCCATGTTTACATCTCTCATACATGTGCTTATTAATGGAATGTCTTTCCACTCACTTTGGCATAACATAATACAATAAGGGTCTTTACGGACATAAACCCCACCCATGGAAAGATCTCACTAGCCCATCCTCATGGGCGGAGTATCTCCCCCATCCAACTCCCGCGGTTCTCTGAGTGGGTGGGTTCATCTATTTTTTTGAATTGCTGTGTCTGAATTGCCATTGCTTTTTCACCCCATAACTCAATTCATTGCTTTTTCACACCATAACTAATCATCTTCCATTTGTGAGGTTTCTTGAAGGCCCTTCAAAAATGACCACACTCATACTAAGATGCTCCTTTTGCCTTGAAAGGACAAATTGAAGACTGTGTAGCATATTGTTTTCCCATGGCTCACACTATTCACCATGCAACTTTCTAAGGCTCGAGCAAGAAGAATGCTCGGCACAATGTCATTCGTGCGAACATGACTACATTTGCAACACATTGTGAGAAAGGTTCAAAATTGTCTCTAGCACATTCACATGCAACCTCTTTCCTGTTTATACGACCTTTGCTAATTTCAACAAGCTAGAATTGGTTGAGCTCAAGTAGCTATCTTCTAATATAACTCTTGCAATTTCTATATTTATTCAAGAATTGTCGATGTTGCCTATCTTTGTTGTTATGTACCGGGACACAAATCTATAGATTAGGGGGCTGTGGGATTAGGGGTTAGGAGGCAAATACTTGGCTAGGGTTCCTTGATAGGCTTAATGGTTGTTAATAGAACGCTAGCTATTTACGGCATAGTTATCAATATATAAGTGAGCTTGGGTCATCATAAGACAAAGTTGTGCAGATGCACTACTAGAACCATTGGAGGTTTGGCTTGGACCAGCAGAGTAGACATGCTCGTGCAAAAGTTGCAATGGGAGCCTCAAATTTTGAGTAGTGCAAATCTCCAAGAGGGCTGAAAGCAATCGTCTTGCTTCTAAGAGTGGGATCTGCACTTACAAGCATGGGAGAGCAGGATTTTGCAGCACTTCATCTCTACACTTGGCACATGAGGTTTCCCTTGGGTGATTTATCATGATTTTAAATAACGATCGTGTGTGATGATGGACGAGAATGTTCATCTTGGCGATCAGTTGATTTCATTTTCGTGTTCCATACTTTCCCTAAGGATTAAAAGGTATAGATAGTACAAGGGTTCTTGACATAGCAAAAGCCCTTACCTCGTGGAAAGAGTTCGGGTGAAGCTCTTGGCGTGGGTAGATTTTGAGAGAGTTTTTCAAGAAGAGTTTCTACAAGCTGAGAACGAGTACAACATAGTGCCTAGGTTTAAAAGCTTGGAAATGAAGAATATGCCTTTTGACACCTATTTGTAGACGTTTAGAGACTTGCAAGCTTGAGCAACCCACATGGATCCTATAACCATTCTTGGATTCTTTGTGAATAGATTGCGTGCTCTAGATCAAGAATAATCGAAGAAGACATTGGATTATGCCATCTTATATGCCAAGATTTATGGTGAGATCGTGGCGAAGGAACAACCAAAGAAACCCCAGCAACTCTCTTCAACAAACCAAGCAGGACCTAGAGTAAACAAAAGTCTAAGCATGGGAAGACTTCACAGACTCTAGTAGAGACCCAATATCAATCAGAGACTATGGAGACCCCAATTTAAAGAAAGCAAAGAAAGCCGAGCAAACGCTTCAATCCATTAAGGAGGGTCGGTGCTTCACTTGTGGTCACATCGAGGGCACATGTGGATGAACTGCGGTAGGGCACATCAAAGTCAAAGGGAGCCCATGCGACCAAGGCTAAAGGTAAAATTACTTCCACACACACTATTGTTTTAGATCCTAGTGCTTGCAAAGGTTGTTAGCTTTAACATAAAAGTTTTCAGTCCCACAACCTAATATGGATGTATGGGTCAGTCGTGGTGGGGAAAATTGTACACATTCTTTTTTACCCTAGGAGTAATCGTAGCTTCGTGAATGCCGAGCTTGTGTAGAAGTTGGGAGTGGAGACGTAGCCAAGTGACCAACAATATCATGTCGACAAGCCATCAGGCACACAATTTTGGGATTGATGTGTCTCACATGCCTATAACTATGTAGAGCTACTAAGAGCCATTAGATTTCATGATTATGAATCTAGATAGAGTATATGTTATTATAGGTAGAGAGTGGTTTCATCACCATGATACACATAGATTGGAAGGGTCAAAAGTTATCTTTTGTCATGGACAATATCTAGTTTTGTTTATAGTGTAATTTTGATGTTCCGTCCACTACTCTTGTAAACTCAATTGAACTTCAAAACATCAATGTGTTCTAGATACCATGTCATCTAATGCTACTTGTGAGTTCAATTCAATTAGTCTTGATGTATGGGAGACACAAGGCTTTAGAGCAAAGTTTGATGATGTTTTCCCAACTAAGATGCCACATAGTCTTTCACCCAGTTGGTTGGTTGATTATAGGATTGATTTATTTCCAGTAGGGTCTCAACTTAAAGACATTGCGCCTAAGAGGATGAGCCACCTGAAAGACAGTGAGGTTGCCAAACGGTTGTTGGAATATCTCGAGGTGAGACAGATTCATAAAAGTAGATCTCTTAATGAGGGGCATTGGTACTTATGAAGCACAAGAAGGATGGAAGTTAGAGAATGTGTGTCACCTGAATAAAGTTACGATCATGAATATATATCCCCTTCCCAAAGGAGATGATTTGATTGATAGGTTGCACGGAGCCACGCATTTTACAAAAATTAACCTTCGTACACTGGTTATCACCATATACGAATAACTGAGGAAGACGTCTTTAAGATGGGATTCGGCACATGGTGTGGCCATTACGAGTTTCTCGTATTACCTTTTGGGCTCCTGCTACTTTTTAGCAAATGATGAATGATCTCTTTGGAGATTATTTAGGAAAATTCAAGGTAGTGTTTCTAGATGATATCCTGATATATACAATTGTACTGTCAAGGAGCACATCGAAGGTTAGCATTTCAACCCTAACCTTCAGCTATAGCTGATCCTAGGTTAGCATATCCCCTTAACTGTAGTTCCTTGACCCTTGGTTAACATTGGTCTCAACCCAATTCGAGATGTAACAAAAAGAGAGAGAGATGCTATTAATCCATGAGTACATAAGACAACACGAAAACTAGCTACTGAAGAAAAACAAGGCTAACATTACAAGTAGAGTAGGCATCAAAAGAACCTCATGTGCCCAGACTCATAATGTGACATACTGTGTGTGTGTGTGTGTGTGTGTGAGAGAGAGAGAGAGAGAGAGAGAGAGAGAGAGAGAGAGAGAGAGAGAGAGAGAGAGAGAGAGAGAGAGAGAGAGAGAGATCAACATCTTTCAGGGACTATCAAACGAAGTTAATAGATCAAAGTTTTATTAATATTTTATAGAAGACCACATGGGCCTCTAGTCTATCCAAAAATAGCCTTCATGTGTAGTGGCATGTAACTTGCGCGGTGGGTGCAACCTGGCACATAACCTAATGTGCCCATAAGACATTACTTGCATGTAAATAAAATGTTTTTAATTAAGGTCTATATGGAATGTGTACAAGTAGAAGATGTTTTTACTGGTTTCTAGTGTATTAGTCCTATGATTGAGCCACAAAATTGGTTGAAGGTTGATTTATAAATTTGAAAGAAATAAAAAAGCAAATAAACTTAGAATTCCATGAAACTTCTCGAGAATGTTTGGCTAGCATGCATCTACCTATGTTTAAAGTGTTGGAAAAAAAATCATGTACCTACCAAATTTAAATTTTTAAAATTACTAAAAAATAGTATTAAAATTTTGTAAGAGGCTTATCTTCAAGGAGATGTGTACAAGAAAATGTGTTTTTAGTTGATAGAAGGTACATGCCAATGGACTAAATACATATAAAAGAATTTTTCTATTGCATTTATAGTATGATTAAATTTTTATTTAAGGCATTTTTCAAATAAAATTAAAATTAGGCCTTTTTTCCCCTTCAAAAAGTGCCTAAATGATACCATGGAAGACTTCTAACTACAATTTATAGTTCACTCCTACTGGGGACTCGAGGAATTCACTTTCCATAGAAAGGGGACGTCAAATGTGTGCATGAAACTCATAAAACCCCCCCTATTTGAGTTTCTCTAAAAAATAAACTATATGCTTTTCTAAGCATATGAGTCTCAATTATGAAATTCAAGTACCCCCTATTTAAGTTCTATTTAAGTTTTAAAAATCAAATAGTAGATTTGATGTTATACATGTGACAAGTTGCAGCCCATGTAGGTAGCATGGATGTAAGTGCTAGAAGCACAAAGACCTACATGTACTCATTATTCCATGAGTAATCCTTGATTAGATTTCTCTCCTTCTATGAGTTTCCCCATTCTTCGACTAAGTTCACCATCCTTTGGTAGTCAGGATCATGAAATGAGACTTCTTTCACCATGATCAGTATGGGGTCATTTGGCATAGAAATTGCACTCAAGAAAGATTTGTGCGGCTAAGTGTGTCTACTACCACATTATCCTTCCCAAGGCGGAATTCAATGTCGAAGTCATATTCTTGTAGGATTTCAACCCATCTTCTCTACCTCATATTGAGGTTGGGCTAGGTAAAGATCCACTTTAGACTCTTGTGGTCGGTTACAAGCTGGAACTTGCGTCCCAAGTGGTAATGTCTCCATAACTTGAGGCAATTGTGAGGGTGGATTTCTATCCGAAGGGACTTGGTGCCTTGAGGGTATGCTAGCTGTTAACCTATGACGGACATTGAGACGTACTATGTTTTACGTCATTAATTTAAATATTCTGAGTCATGGGCCGGGCTTGTCGGCACCATATGTTAAGGATGAAGGGATTGGGTGATCGGCGATGAGAGGCGCACCTTGAATATCAGTAGGATAAGGGTTAGGGTCGGCCGGCCATGTATGGGCACCCAAGTGTGAACGGCCAAGTCACCTATAAGAGTCAAATGTAACCCTAAAATCCTCATTCTCATGTGTTGAATACAAGAGTGCTCTTGCCTTATCTCCTTGGTTTCCTTCTCCTGCGTGTGAGAGAGAGAGAGAGAGAGAGAGAGTGAGAGCGATCGAGCACTGTGTAGCGGCATGGCGGCAGAGAGGCGGTAGAGCGGCGACGGCGGCTCCTCCTTCACTGCTGCGATGCGGGAATCCTTCACGGCGGCGGTTAGAGCGGTGAGTGACACACCTTTGCATTCTGTTTGAGCTTGCTTTCCTGGTTGTATACTTGCAGCCATTCGTGGCTCGCATACGGTGTTCAGCTACGACCTGTGCGGCAAAAGCGCACATTTTTGGCGCCGCTGTCGAGGAGTTGCCTTGCACCAAGCTCTAGTTTGCAGCTCGGGCTGCTGTGTGAAGTTTAATTTACACTGTAGGAAAGCGACTGTGTGTTTGTAGTTGAGGTGTTTCCGTGTTTTGTAATCTGTTTCTGCAATTTGTTTTCTGCATTTCTGTTTCTTTTGTTATTTTTTCGCTCCGCGTGTGGGCGTGCGTTCTGTTATCTGGTTTTCTGCGTGTGAGGAGGGATTTCTGAATCCCCAAATCTGTGCTGTGTGTGCGAACTGCACCGTGGCCAAGGCTGAACCCTAGAAAGAAACCCTAGAAAACTTATCTAAAAAAAAAAGAGAAAAAATAATTTCGAGAAATAAAAAATAAAAAATTAAATTTTATTTCTAAAGAAAAAACCAAACGTGTGGAGAGGAAAGATTTTTTAATTGAAAAATTTTTTTTTTGAAAAGAAAAACCCCCAATTGACCCCGACCCCGGCCCCGGCCCCGGCCTCGGTCTCGATCTCGGTCTTGTAATATATATATATAGGAGAGTGAGCCTCCATAGCTTCCTTTCAAGTGCAAGCTTATGGGAAGTTGTGCCCTATATGTAGCCCACTCCCCAAGGAGTAAAGTGAGCATGTGGGATAAAGCCCTCACCCTTTCCTCCACAAGCAAATAGGCTTTCGCCCCTTCCCCCCAAGGGAAACAGACTGTTTTGAGGACCACAGGAGCTCTGGATAGGCGAACACGGTGCTGTAAAGCACACTAGGACCCTTTGAACGATACGCTCGTTTCGAGCTATCACACTCCCTAGTTCAGGTTCGACTGTAAGTAAGGGGGTCAAAAACAGGTTAAAAACAATCTAAAAACAAGTAAAAATGGGGTGCGAAATACCCAAGAAACCACTTGTGTGGGCTTCAAGGGTAGTTACCAACGCACGTAGGGTACCCACGTCACATGCATCTACGCTCTAGTCGGGTGCTGGAGTCTGAGCCACTAGAAAGCGTTTCGGTTTACGCAGGCTCACACCATCCCTCCACGTTAGCATCTTGGCCTTTGGCTGGAACCCAAGGGAGTGCAACCCAAGATCCACGAATAGTGGATAGTGACTCGTCCTCTGACTCAAAAGCCATGGAAGGGCACCTTACCAAGAACCCTGAGGAGACAAGCCAAAACATGCCAGTTTGGGCCCCACAACCCGGATCTAGCATGTTTAGTCGTCTAATAGAGACCTTTAGTAGAGCTACACGCTCTGAACATGCGACAAGCGAAGTAAATGAGGAAGGAGGGGTAGTAGATTCGCCATTCCATGTAGACCCTACCCTCCCAAAGAGTGTCCATGTGGATATTCTACCCACTTCGTTTAATGAGGGCCCTACTGAGCTACCACCTTCCGATGCTCTTCCTAAAGTAGAGGTCCCTAGAAGCCAATCCATAAGAAGTGACATTCCGTCCACTTCAAGAGAACCGTTTGGCACACCAAGTTTGGATGGGATATTTCTCAATGAAAATTGGGAATATGATCTACACACAGAGACTCTAACTGACCTATACATGGGTTACACATACCATGTAGGTTGGCTAGAAGTCTTACGATCTACATCTAGTGTCACTAATCTAGAGGAGCAACAACAAATGATATGTAAGGTTATTTATAGAATTATCCAAATTGAGAGGCAAAATAGGGGAGTGAACTTAGTTTCCACTGGCCCTATGAGATTTTTGGATACGGGCAAGGCCAAACAACCAACCCTATCACAATTGGAGACTCCCTCGGTGAGTCCCATAGACCCTTCATATGTTGTTTCGCCTGGAGTCTCAATGCAGGTTGAGCCCACGAGCAGTAACTTTAGCTTTCCAACCTTGGCTCAACTTTCCATTAAGGAATCCACAATGCCTACCCCAATGATGAGCATGACAGAAAGCGCACCTGTGACCACTGTAGTTAGTATGACGCCGCTACCTAGTGGAATAGTACCTACAAGAGTGCGTGCAAGTGCCTATCGACCATATGTACCTATCGCTACTCATGCTCATGTAGCTCCTACGCCTCTTAGTATGCCAATGGCGTATGCTCCATGACCGCCTTATCACAACCCTTATCCAAGAGGAGCTAGGCCTAGTCACATATCATATCCTACGTCATTTGCCAACATACTCAGACCAACGCCAACTCCTATCAGCCAGGCTATCCCAGAAGTGCCTCCACCAGCTATGCCTGCTCACCTAGGTGATCTCGCAGTGTTTGCAGAGACGATCGGACGATCTATTGCGAAAAACATGCGGGGCATGCCTGAGAGAGAACCTAGAAGCAAGGCTGTATAAGTGGCCAAGCTCACTCAAAACTTCAGTGGTAACGAAGATGTCAGGAAGCACATTGAAGTCTTCGAACACATGTGTGATTCTTTGGAAGAGCACAATGAGCTACATAAGTGTAAAGCCTTAGGCTTAACCTTGAGTGGGAAGGCCGGAGATTGGTATCGAACCTTAAGGGTTGAAGAGCGCACTCACTACCCCACTCTCAAGAGATTGTTCTTGAAAGAATACATACGTGAGGGTGTGCTTTGGGGAGTAGCATCTCAACTCCAAAAAGATGAACGCGAGGAAGGGGAGTCAGTGAGAGACTTTATAAGTCGATTGAAGCATCTAAATTCTCGCTGCACTCCCGAGATGAGCGCTTCAATAATAACCAACTGCTCGATAGATTCATTCGAGGATTGCGCCACAAGGACATATATAATGGCTTAGTCATTAGAGGTCTTACAACGTGGGAAGCAGTCACTGCCAATGCAATCCAGTTAGAAGATAACTTGATGATTGCAGGTAAATAGGTGTCTTCGGAGACAAAATCCGTTAGTTCGCAAGTATCTGGGCACGAGCCAATGATGGTGAAACCTATTGCCAAGGAGCCCAAGATATCTGAAATGTCTGTGACCGACCTTACTAAGGCTCTCCAAGAATACTTTAGGGGTAATCGAGCTCCTCAGAATAGCTATATGTATCCAAGGAGAGAGCAACAATGGTGTTCGGCGTGCTTAGGACCACATAGCACGAGTGAATGTCCCATATTCAGAGTCAAATTCAATGGGAATTGCAATGCATGTGGTAAGTATGGCCATCAATCTAAAGATTGCCTAGTACTTAAGCGAATGTTGGCAAACCAGGCACCCCTAGCCTGGTCAAACACACCTCAAGTACCCGCGCTAATGCCTGCACAACCTGTCGAGCAACCATCACAGCACATAGTGCTAAGGAATCCGAATGTAGTCCAGTCTGTGCCGTTATCCACCGCCAGTGCTAGGACCACAACCTCCACATCCAAGGATTACTCCTATAAACCAGATGGGTTGTGAGTCACATAGTGCGTGTGGGGATTATGAAGAGGAGATAGACCCCACTGCTCCATACGAGATTGATACGTTTGAAATGATTCCCCAGTACGACATGGAGGATCATCTCGGGCAAGTCAAGCCTGTATATCAAGCGACTGCTCTCGCCACAAGAGGGCAAAACCTTAATACCTTGGTGAGTGAGGAGACCACCTCTTCAATGCTACGAGTGTGGTGGACCGCATCGTGTAGCGGAGTGCCCTAATAGGCTACAGAAGATCGCTACTCATATGCAACCAAATCAAGGGAGCACATCGGGAAGGCCGGTACTTACATGTAATCGTTGTGGCATAGATCATTTGATCGCTCAATGTCCACATAATCCTAATGCACCCAAGATTACGCCATTGAATTTGGTTGAGGTCACCATCCAGGCACGAGGAACCATACCTGCCGTACCCACGGATGTAGTTACACGATCAATGCTTCAAAATCAAAACTACATTCTTGAAGAGAGGGATACTGCATCAATTGCTCGAGCAAAGAAAAAGAAAACGCGATGGAAGAGATCGCTTAATGCCACGAACTCCAACCCTAGTTCAAAAACTAACATAGGAATAGGAGACGACCCCGTGTATATGAATGATCCCGAAGATGATTCCGATTCAATAGAAACCATGGGGACCAAAGCCACTACCTTAAGGAGGGAGGATTCCACTTCGGAGCTCAACGAAGGAGAATTAAGCGAATACATAAATAAGGGGAAACAAAAGGAAACTTCCGCGGCCCCACAACCAAGTCAGTTAATGCCCTCTCGACCACCCAAACTGACTGAGACTCCCCAAGACAAGCCACGTGGGCCAAAAACCCTCAAGAAAAAGATTGGAACTTACCCAAACCCAGTTGAGGAGATTGAACAAGTGCAACACTTAAGGGGTTTGGTGGAAGAAACACAAAGAGAACTGGAGCCAAACCCGAGAAAAGTCAAAATTCCAAACACAGTGTTTCCTACGCAAGTTCAGCCTCACAAGAACCATAAACCGTTAGCTATACCGAGTATCATTTGGGAAGAAAGTGAGGATAGGACATCAGGAAGTGGGCAACCACCCTTCTTGCTGGAAAGAATGTTTAGTGAGGGAATGCCTGACCCCATCGAAGAGGAAGTAATTCCATCTTCACCAGTCCCTAGTCAAGGGGTGATATCTCGAAAAGTACCGTTGAATGTGTCCAAGCTAATGGATTTCATGTCCTCTGAGATCAGAACCACGATCATATCCAAATTATACGGAGATCTTGAGCTATTCTTAGCTCTTCGGGCATTTCTCAATGGAGAACTAAAGGCGGGGCTACCACAATTTGCAAATATGGATACCCGACACGCTTCAAGATGAAGGGGAACATTGGGGTCGTTGAAATACCTGTGAATAAGTTGGGACAGTACTTTGAAGGTGACGAATCTAATGCCACCCTCCCCATTACTACCAAGGGATTAACTCTAAAGGGAATCCTTGATGGTGGTGCTGGAGTGAGCATTGTGATGACTAAAAACTGTTGGGAATCCATGGGAAGACCTCACCTTGAAGTCACAAACATAGTGGTTAAGATGGCAAACGGAACCATAGCTAAACCTATTGGAATGTTAAGGGACCTTAAGATCAAGGTCTTGGGATACAAGGTAAAACATACCTTCATTGTAATGGATTTCTCCAATAATGGATTTCTCCAAGCATCCTGTCATATCAAATGATCTTAGGACGTCCTTTCATGAGGGAAGCACAAATGGTACATGACTGGTCGAAAAACCATGTCTACCTACAATTCCAGGACTCTGTCATTTGAGTTGATCTTGAGAATGGTTGTGCACATCCTTTAGGAAGCAAGGTTATCATTGATAATCGATCGGATACCACTATTCACTCCATCCCATTAAGGTATTGCTATACATGCAAAAAAGTGACATGATGATGGAAAAGATTCTCCTTATATGGATGTCCTACCGGGTATGACTAAGTCGGATAACGTGGATTGGGTACACCTAGCGGCAACCATAGACACATGGGGAAATAGAGGCACAAGTTGGGTAACACCTGAGAGGCAAGATATGCCACCGTTAGTGCCAATAACATGATAGGTGTTATGCACTTGACTCCTGATGGCAAGAAAGTGGCAAACTCAACTGACAATAGCGAAGACTCTGACCAATGTAACTCTGACTATGAATCTCAAGAAGAAACTGACTCTGAGCCTGCTGATGGGAGGGATGAATCAAATATTCACCCAAATGGGGAAGCAATGTGCTCAAGGCCTAGGACGGTGACCTCCCGCAGTTCATCCGAAAGTGAGGGGGACACAAGTGAAGATCAACCAAGTGAGTTCGAATCTGATAGAAACAAAAATCAAAAACTTGGTAAGAAGAAAATGAGACATAAGCGCCAACGCTATCGAGCTAATGTACGCACTGCAATAAACAAGGAAAGATCCACTGCAGAATGGCTTAGTTATGTAGGAGCCATTGATGCTCATCGAAAGATAGCGGATAATTGGGGACAATACCTCCAAAGTGTCATGTGGTGTATTCCGCAACCTCATGACGTCGCCCAATTAGAAATCGAAGAGAAGCCAAAACTAAGTCGTACTACGAGGAGAAGGCGACAAAACCAAGAGTTAGCTCAGCAACAAAAGGAGGCGAAATTAAAAGAAAAAAACCTAGCACAACAAGAACCAGTAGACTTACGCCCCGCACCCGAGTATTTCAAATCGTTTACCACCACAGGGGAACGTAAAGTGGTCTACACAAAAGCCCAATGAACGCCTACCAATGGGAGTAGCAGTGTCTACGATGGCCCTGCGGTAGTTAAGGAGATAGACTTAGCAGATCCGGGTGAGGAGTCTAAACCAGTTTTTATTGCTCAAGACCTCATCAAGGCGGAAGAAGCTGCACTTACGAAGCTTTTTAAGGAATTCAAAGACATATTTGCTTGGACATATCATGATATGAAGGGTGTTCCACCCTCGGTGGTGCAACACACGATTCCATTGATTAGCACTACTAAACCAGTCCAGCAACGTCCCTACCCAATGAATCCTAAGTACGCAAAGATTGTACAACAGGAAATTGAAAAGCTTGTAAAATGTGGATTCATATACCCTATTGAGCACTCAGAATGGGTTTCTCCGATAGTCATCGTACCAAAGAAGAATGGGAAACTCAGAGTGTGCATTAATCTCAAAAAGGTTAATGCAGCCACTAGAAGGGATCATTACCCCTTGCCATATTCTGAACATGTTCTTGAAAGAGTGGCAGGCAAGGAGGCATATAGCTTTTTAGATGGGTACTCGGGTTACAATCATATCACAATTGCAGTCGAGGACCAAGCTAAAATAGCATTTATCACACGGAGTTTGGAGTGTTGCCTTTCGCGTCATGGCTTTTGGCTTGACCAATGCACCTGCAACATTCCAACGATTGATAAACACGGCCTTTAAGGAATATCTAAGGGACTTCTGTGAAGCTTTCTTAGATGATCTTTGTGTTCATTCCTCTTGGGACGAGCACTTGATGTGTTTACGAAAAATATTTGAAAGGTGTAGATTATATCGCATCTCATTGAATCCTTTCAAATGCCAATTCTGGGTTAAACACGGATTTATCTTAGGGCATATAGTGTCCAAAAATGGGATTTCCACGGACGAGAGTAAAATCAAGGTCATTCTGGAACTGCCGCCACACCCACCAACTATAAGGGAGTCCAACGCTTTATGGGCCACGTTGGTTATTATCGAAGGTTTATTCTCTTCTTCGTCGAGATAGCTCGACCATTGTATAAGCTTCTCATCGAGTTTATGTGGACCGAAGAATGTGACCGTGCCTATGAGCTATTAAAGAAGGCCTTGGCGAGTGCTCCAATCTTGAGAATGCTTAACTGGGATTTACTCTTCCATGTGCATATTGATGCATCAAACTTTGCTATTGGGTGTGTGTTAACTCAACCTGGAGAACACAAGCTAGACTACCCCATTAGCTTTGCGAGTCGCCAATTGAACGATGCTGAGATGAACTACACCACTACGGAGCGAGAAGGGTTGGCAATGATATATGCAGTAAGGAAATTTCGTTATTACCTCCTTGCCACCAAGTTTGTTTTCTATGTGGATCATCAAGCATTGTTGTATCTGGTAAACAAACCATGCTCCATAGGAAGAATCACACGATGGCTATTGATTCTTCTGGAGTTTGATTTCACTGTTATTGTGAGACCTGGCAAAAAACATGTTATGGCTGATCATTTGTCTCGCATACCTAATGGTGAGGCTCCTATAGGGGTCGATGATGACTTACCTGACACTTCCCTGTTCATGGTGGAGACAATGCCCGAATGGAGTGAGAAGATTGTTAACTTTTTGGTTAATGGCTTTCCACCCAAGGAGCTTCGTAAAGATCTAGCTCGAAAGCTGATCAAAGAATGCGAACCCTATTTCCTGACAGCCGGGACTCTTTATAAACGAGGAAAGGATGACGTTCTTAGGCGTTGTGCCCGAGAAGATGAGTATCTATACATTTTGCAAGAGGCACATATGGGCGTAGCCGGTGGTCACTTCTCAAGAGGCTTAACGGCGCGAAAGATCTTACAATCGGGGTATTAGTGGCCCACTATGTTCCAAGATGCATCACTCTTTGTGAAGGGTTACGATGAATGCCAATGATACAAGAAACCCCAAAGGAAAGATCAGATGCCCCTACATCCAATCAAAGTAAACCAACCATTTGAAAAGTGGGGTTTAGACTTTGTAGGTCCAATTAGCCCAGCGGCCCGAAACACACAATCTTGCTATATTATTGTGGCCACTGACTATATGACCAAATGGGCTGAAGCGAAGGTGACACGTAAGGCAGATGCAAGGACAACAGCCAAGTTTCTCTTTGAAAATATAATCACACGCTTCGGTTGTCCTTTTGAACTTGTGAGCGACAATGGTACGCATTTTATAAATGAAGTGATTAAGGAGCTCACAACAAATTTCATGATATCCCATCATAAATCTACTCCTTACTATCCGCAAGCGAATGGCCAAGCCGAGAGTACCAACAAGACCTTAATCTCTGTTTTGACAAAGACAGTTGAAGCTCACCACACGAATTGGGATCTAAAGCTTACGACAACGTTATGGGCCTATCGTACTGTGTACAAAGTGGCTATTAATTGCACACCATTCAAAATGGTATATGGCCAAGAAGCAGTCATGCCGTGGGAATTTGTCATTCCAAGTCTTCATGTTGCTACTCTAGAGGGTTGGGATGGTAATCCCTTAGCAGAGCGTCTGTATATCCTTGAGCGGCTAAACGAAGAAAGACAAATGGCTGTGTACAATGCCCTTGTGGAGAAGGATAGAAGGAAAAAATGGTTTGATCACCACACCTAAAGGACAAGGACATCAAGGTTGGGGATAAAGTCCTGATGTATGGAGTGCGAAACGAAAAGAAGAAGCTCAAATATGCTGGTAAGGGACCGTATAGAGTATGTGAAATTACCCCGCAAGGTACCATTAGAGTGGATACTCTCGACGACGACGGAGTTGAAACCATTGGATTCCTTAATGGGAGTAAATTCAAAAGATACTATGACCCCCTGAACCAAGAGGAGTTACATGCAATCCATCAAAAGAAGGCAGCTACTAAAGAACAAGCTGAGCTTAAAAAGATACAAGCGAGAGTTGAAGCCAAAGAACGTCAACAGCGTGCTAGGCGACAACGAGAAGCCAACTTGGGAATTACGCAAGTATTTTTCGAGGAAGCAGAGGAGGATTCACTGGAACTTGACCCGCCTCTAAGATACCCAATTGAGTTACAGAGTCCTTATGGGCGGGGAGGTGCTGTATAATGCATTATTGGATACAGGAGCTCAACACAATTTGCTATCATATGGCATGTGGTGTCAACTTGGAAAACCACCTTTATCCAAGAGTGCTATCCAAATTAAAGGTATCAACAAGAAGAAAACCCCTATCTCAGGAATTCTGCACACTCCGGTTGCTTATGACAAGGGGACCATAATTCAAAGCTTTTTGGTTATGCCTGCTGGTACCATGGAAGGGACTGTAAACTTAGGGCGCAAATGGATGATGGCCACCAAATGCAATATCGATTGGGTAACCAGACGAGTCATGATGCAAGAACCAACACTAGGTCTGACCGCTCAAAATCCCGCTCCTAAGCCATCGACTCTGGACAAAATGCTGGATAACAAAAAATCACAGTCCAGTGGCAAAACCATCTTTGATTGTTTACCACCCCTCTAACGCTTCAATGCCAAGAGTGGAAACAGGCAAGGTGGTCTCTAAGGTTCCGCTTACTATGCCAAAGACTATATACAAATGGGTCCCAAAAGCTTCGTTTATTCCCCTGCTCAATCTCGTTCAGACAAGAAGCCTCGTAGAAGGAAAGCAGCTACCCACCCGAGAAAGGACAATGTAACATCACAATGGATCCCTAAAAAATTATTAGTAGCCCAAGGGTACTACGAGGGGAATGACCAGTTTTGGGTCCCTAAACATAAGCTGAATCCCTCTACATCACCTGTAAAACCTTGCAAACCAATTGTTGCCACCCCAACGACAATTCAAGACCGTGGTAAGGAAAAGGTAACAGAGTGCTCCGCACCACTTCTTCCAGAGCTAGTTTGGATTCCCAAACGATATATATCAATACCACCTAGCTCAGGAAGGGGGGGAGTCACATGAAGCTTCTAGCTCTTCATGCCAAACACACATTGATATAGAAGTTTCTTCATGCTCTACACCTACTCTTGTCAACACCCAACAAGAGACCAATGAGTCTATGTCTCCCTTTGTAAAAGTATCATCGAAAACCATTTCCTCCATTCGTCAATGGGAGCGTACACTACCATCTCTGCAATTGGATGTGGCTACAAGGGTCATAAAAAGCTATCTGCCCACATCACAACCTATGACCCGCTGGACAAATTGGTTCCAAGAAGCTGCAACATCATTGCAGAAAATATGATCTACCCAAGGAAAGGGGGAGCATGTACTCACGCTCAACATTCTATTGCTTCCTCCCTAACCTTCTCCCCTGACCATGTAATTGCCAAATTCAAGGGGATGTATATATATAGCTTCATACATAGAAAAGAAAAGAAAAAAAAATAAAAAATAGTAAAAAGAGCAAGAGCACAAAAAGAGGAGAAATATCCGTATACAATCAGGAACTAGATTGACCTCTCATAGACCTACTGATGCTATATCTATGTTTGCAGATATGGCAAATGCAAGGGCATCACACACTTCATCCACCTTTGGTGAGAGGTATCATCTATACCTTTCTCAGATATTTCACATGTGCTATCCTGTAATTGAAACTGAATGGGATCATATAGATGTACTAGCCAGAGAGGAAAATGTTGAAGAATTAGAATGGCTAATTTGCCTATTGACCATGACTGACCCCTACTCCGTAGAGAACATATCCTCGATAGCCCAATGCTTTCCTTTTTCACAAAATGACTATCCTCGCATGGTTACATTCTTGATGAGTTTATGTGGATGGGAAAATGAAAAGGAAATATCTGACAATGATGAATGGACGGATGAAACTCATGGCACTACTGAGTTTGACTTTATTTATTTGGATGATGCGGATAAAGGCTTAGCCTTAGGGCTAGAGCCAGGACTCTACAACATCCTCTTACCGTATCCTCAGTAGTAGTGTGGTGACTGGTAGGCAGGTTAGTGTTTTCAAGTTTTTTCTAGTTTGGATTCCTTAAATGAGTCTTGAAATTTTCACACTGATGTGCCTCTCGAGGTATAGTACTTGTTAGTTGATTGTACAGGTTAAAAAGTTTGAGGTGGGTTCGTTTCCAAGTCCTGAGACTGCTGCAACGTTCATCAAAATATACCTACATCAAAATATACCTACATCAAATTGCAAGCTGTCTCGTCAAATCAAGGAGATCTCCAATTTCAGGTGTAATTCTTCCATGCCCACTCTCTTTAATTTTTTACTGTTTGATTAATTGCATGAACTATAATGCCTGACCACATGAAAATTGTCAATACTACTTAGTTTTTGAAGTTGCTTGACGTGCTAGTGTAAATCATTAATGAGTTTAACCTTATTGGATATATTCCTGAGAATGCATGAAGTCGTTAGTTAGCCTAGAATATGGTTGTCTTAAGACTAGGATTATAACCATCTTAATGTTTGAACACCTGGCTGTGTGTGTGTTGACCTCTAGGACATAGCTTTTACCCCTTGTCGAAAGGATGTAAGAACACATTTTAGTTCAGGAGCGAAGATCAAAAGAAATTTTTTTTAAAAAAAAAGCCTACAATAAATGGCAATGCAAGTCTATGATGTGCTCTAATGTTGGCCTATCGCCTTATTGATACTTGGTAGGCGAGGAGTCTTCTACTCCAGACCGATGCCTTGGTTGGTAGGGGATAGCCTTGCCTAAGGTGAACTAATAGATTCCTAGATAATGCCTTGTGTTAAACATGGTACCAGGATCGATATTAGTTTTGCCTTAGGAAGGTCACCATTGTGTTTAAAAATTGTCACGTGCATAAAGAAATAAAGGATGGTCAACGTCTCCAGGGGGTGGTAGTCCCGTAAGCTCATTAAGAAAGATGTCAGAGAATTCTTGGAGCCGAGAGGATTCTGATTCTTTACTGGGTTCAACAGGTTTGTTGAGCTTGACAAGGAAAACTTGTTGTCCCTTACATGCTCCCTTGAGAAAAAGTTTTGCTTTGACTACCCTAGACTTGGGTTTACTTGTCTTTCCTTGAACTAGTACTACTTGGCCATGCTCATTTTTAAAGTGATACTCCCCTGGTTACAATGAATACTAGCATTGTTTATTCACTATCCAATTTAAAATTAAGGTTTCTACAGAGTGGTGAGATACTACTTCCTTCCAATTAGCTAGCTCTACAACCATTTTCCTAGTTGGTTTTTGATCCAGGTTTAATTTTCGTAAACACCTTGGAAAAAGAAATGAATGGGAATTGCCGCAATCAATCAAAAGCTCGAATGGCTTAACATGACGAGTAGCTAGGGTTTGAATAACACCAAATTTCTTGTTAGAACCTTGATGCTCTACCGTCGCATGGATGGTGGCACGCTCTTCTTTGGACATTTCCAAAGTTGGTTCTTCATTTATAGTACAGGCGTGGAAAATTGCTCTGCGACCTCTACCACATCCACCACCTCTCTTGCACCTTGGCGGATGGGGGTTCTATAGCCCTGATTTGCTTGACCACTTTAAGGAAAGGATGTTGCAAGCTTGGGGTGATTGGCTTTAAAATGTCCGGGATCATTGGAATGGAAACACACAAGGGCCTCTCTAGTAGAAGTAGTATATGTGTGGGGACAAAGAGATTGGTTTGCCGACCTCGGTTGTAGTTGGGAGCATTTGGCTGGGGCTTCTTGTAAGACTGATCCTTAGGATTTGATTCAACGTGAGATCTCTTCTGGGGCCTAGCTTTGCTAGACTTCAGCCCCTTCATAAGAGGTTTGGCTCGTATGATGAGAGCATCTTGCAATGTATTCGGCCTCATTTCTTTGAGGCTGGAATCCAAAGGTTCATTCAAGCCTTGGCAAAAGCGAGCTACCTGCTGGGAGGTAGTCATGGGTGGGGACTATTTTCGGAGAGTGATGAACTTAGAGTACTGATGGCTGAGAAGTAATCGTCTACCATTGCTTAAATCCTCCTTAAATCCATACCTTGGTATCCCTCTCAATTTTTAACCTTCCCCTTTAAAGGAGGGAGGTTGCATCTGTTTGAGTAGGAGCTTCTTCTCATGTGTGTCTGTGTATAGCACATTGGGGGAGAAGACTGATCGACCTGGCCATTATTTTGCAAGATTAAATTTAGGATTACGAGACTTATACTTTACACTACGTTTATGATATAAAAGTAAAACCTTGAAATCATTTTATTTCTCAATTCAAATATTTACAAGGACAAGATTGATGAGACTAATGTATTTAGTCTTATTCATCTCATAAAAGAGACTTCTAGGCTTAACTAGGGTATAAGACTCGAGCAGTTCATGTAGGTGAAATATGGGGGTATCGCTGTGGTTTCTAGGATATGGAAAACTGATGGTAGGGGAGGTAGACTATGGATTGTATTGCGTTCTCAATCAACAGGTGTAAGACTTACATTACTTGGTCATACACCCAATGGTTATGTGGTATATGGTTCCCTTCTATGGTCACGTAACTGTGTTGTCTAGGAGGGGTACCCATAAACCAGAATAAGCGGATCATCTTGAGCTTCTCGATCCAACGAATCCGCTTCAAAAATCGATGGTGACATTCCCAATTCAGTCTGATTGGATGATGAAGTACCTCGGTCCATGATTTCAAAAGTAGTATCTACCCCACCCTCTTTGAATACGAGAGGGATGATGGAGAGACAACTTGTCGAATATTTGCATCATCGTATCACGGAATTCGAAATTCAAGAAACAACAAGCTATCTCGAGAAGATGCATTGGAAGACTAGGAATCTGGAGTAAGTGTCTCCCTCCTCCTATAATCATTCACTCATTCACTAAATCAAGTTGTACTAGTAAGGCATTTTATCAAGCAACATCTAATTGAGGTAAAAAAACCTAAAAAGGGAAATCCTTAAGATGGTCTACTAAGTCTTTGAAAGAATTTCCTAGTCATCTCGACACCTCGACTGTGTAGAGATACGAGGATACATTTGCTAGGTAAGACCTAGCTCTATCTCGTAGGGGGAGCGTGGTCTCCTAAATGGTTCTAAAAATCAAATCACCCATAGAGTGATCGACCTATCTTGGGCAACCTCTATCCTTGATTCCTAGAAGAAACACCTTTTCCCCCATCTATGCGACACATGGCCACTGACCTAGTAGAATTGCCCAAGGACTTATTTAAGTGCGATTGATTACATTTTTTGGAAAGCTACCCAACTAATTGAGTCCCATCGTCCATAGGATGGTGCCGTTAGGGGGCAATCCACCCTTCCACTTTCCACCCAACTCACCCGTCATTTTTGTTTTCTAATTAATCCTACAACACTGTGCGACATATATAAACAAGTTCATTAATTAGGGATCTTACACAGTGTTCATTAAAAAAGCCACTTAACTTAAAACAATGATACAACAATACTAGAAAATAAAGGACTTAAAAAATAATAATTACAAAGGTTCAAAACCAACTATAGCCAGATCCATGCTCTCTTATTCCATGTTTTATTCCGCCGATAATCTAGAATTTGGCCTTCCAGTCTCCATAGACTAGGCAATCCCTACTAGACTATACACCTCATCTCGTTGGTAACCACCGGTGAGGACTCAAGCCGGCATGTCACCCTCTCAGGCTCCTTCGCTTGATCCTCCCACTCCTCAAAGGAATGTCTACACACTAGCATGGGCTTATTTACCGTAGTAGTTTGGGCTCGCAAAACTAAGCAATATTATCCATAACTCTCGCCAGGCCGGTGAGTTCCAACTTTCCAATGGTATGAGGGATACCTTGGGCTAACTCCGAGCCTCGCTAACTTCGCCGCCCAGCTACACAAGCATAGGAACGTGGTTAGCATCAAGGTGGGGAGAAGATGTACCTGTACTTTAATTTAAGTAAGATAGCAACATAATAGTTCAATC
The DNA here is from genome assembly GCF_041138505.1 of Cibotium barometz. Classification (NCBI taxonomy): domain Eukaryota; kingdom Viridiplantae; phylum Streptophyta; class Polypodiopsida; order Cyatheales; family Cibotiaceae; genus Cibotium; species Cibotium barometz. The sequence continues at coordinate 13,197,670 of NC_141095.1, read as the reverse complement.
CAACCTTATAAGATATGAGAAACAACATTGTCTTTTCAAGAAAGCAACAATTCTACATGAATTTTTAAGTTTAGATAATTATGGGAGCTTATATTCTTAAAAAAAGGAAAAGCAGCATCCTTTATCTTTCTTAATTTATGCTAAGATTAAGAATTAATCTTTTTAGACCTAGCCATTGCCTCCATGAGGGACTCCCAAGGGAAGAGCTCGCGTTACGTTCGGAGCATTCCTTCTTGTGTCGTCGTGTACGCTTCTTGAAGCAACATTTTGGCATCTTTAAGGAGGAGAAATACTATCCACACTCTCGTAGATTGCGCAATCACGAACTCAACGATCCAGACGGATCGTAATTTGGAGTCCGTTTGCTCACTTTCTGAGCAAAAGACTCACTCGTGGAACCATCTTTGAGAGCTAGAGTGTGCTTGCTTAAGTCTCTTTATATGGGGGGAGGGGCAAAAATTAGAGTGTCCTTAAGGTGAGAGCAAGGCTAGCTGGAAACAGAACGAGAGGGCTGGGGGGAACCAGAGAGCTAGGGGGAGAAGGGTTCTCCCCTTAAGTCTATTCACACGAGGGGAGAGGTGGAGGACACCCCGTCCATACCACAAGGGGTGGGAGGCTGCTGGGAACTTGGTTGAAAAAGGGCTTGCTGGGAGGGTGGCTACAAAGGGATTTTGGGGAGAGTCTCCACTTAGAAAGTCAACTGCTTAGCATAGAGGGGGGTGCTGGGGCTGGGGGGTTTATATAGGGTCTGGTGTACAGGTGCGGGCATGGGTAAGGAGAGAGCAAAGAGGGGTGGAAAGGACGGTGAAAGTATGCTGGCCTGTGGTTTCATGGGCCTATAGAAAGGGTGTACGGGTGAGGAGATAGTGGAGTTGCAAAGTTTATTGACTACACATGCTCATCATCTATGGGATGAGAGAAATTGGCACATTCAGCAATGCCTTGACTGATGGTCATTGAGATAGTTCCTAGAGGCAAAGGGGTCAATTTTTCTCACTTGGGATGATTCCTATGGTCGCTTATTCGAGTGTCCTATATTCTTGAGTAGTCGTGATAATAGATACTGAGGATATATACCACATTGGCTATTACAAGACCATGGTACATGGAGATTAGATTATTCCATAAATTAAATAATAATAAAATAAACCATAACATCAAAGCATAAAATCAAAGAGAATGAAAATCAAAGAACACAAAATTGGGTGTAATCTCCCCCCCAATGTGTGTGGCTCCACTCCCACACGCGGTATTTAAAGCATAGTAATAAATTTAGCCCTTGGAGCCATAAATATCATAACTTTTCCAAAATTAGGCTTTTACAAAATTGAACCTTAGTCCAATGCTTTTAAAGCATCTCATCAAAAATAAACCTTGCCCAAACATATGTACAATGGGCCAAACCACAAAATTAAATATTTAACGCACATGTGCTTGGCTAGATAATCTCGTCTAATGTCCACCTTGGTCGTCTCAAACTCATGATCTATACTCAACATAGTCCACAATGTTAGATCACAATTACTTTGGAATCGCTCACAAAAATAATTCTAACAATAGAAATCATTCACTACCATGCTTCACACATAAACCATGCATCACACATAATTAATTGGATTCACTCCCATGATAAAATATTCTGAAAAATCTCACTCCCGTGATAGTCCTCCCGTTTGAGAAACAACCGTCCTCGTTGGTTGTAACTACCAGCACACGTGAGTGATCAAACACATTAAGTGTTCCCACATTAAGTGTTCCCACATTGGATTCACTCACAATGTCATTATGTATTTAAGTGGATTCACTCTCACATGTCCTCACACGCTTCACACGTGTCTTAAAGCTAATTGGATTCACTCACGAGATCAAATTCACAGAACCTTTACACACGCCACACGTGTCTTAAAGTTGATCGGACTCACTCACAATCAAACTCCTACATTGGATTCACTCACAATGTTTTCATATGCGTCACACGTATTCAAAAAGTATACCACACATCTCACACGTGTCATAGCTGGTTGGACTCACTCACAACCAACTAGGGTCACCCTCATCAAGAATTAATTCAAAAGAGTTGATTGGCATCATTCACAATCAAACTCGTACATTGGATTCACTCACAATGTTTTCATACGCACCACACGTATTCAAAAGTATACCACACATCTCATGTGTCACAGCTGGTTGGACTCACTCACAACCAACTAGGGTCACCCTCATCAAGAATTCATTCAAAAGAGTTGATTAGATTCACCAATCAAACTCATACATTTCTTACATGCGTCACACATGTCACAATTGGTTGGATTCACTCACAACCAAATTAATCACACTTGGGTCACCCAAGATATTATTTTCACTTATTGGATTACCTAATAATAATAAATTAATTACCATAACATTCCCTCTTGTTTGGGTCAGTTGCATATTTAATTAGCAAGTGAAGAGAGTCAGAATATAATATCCATCACAGGTAGAATCCCTCTCAACACTAGATTGTGATAAATTATCCGTCACAGATAAATATCACCCGTCTCGGAAATCAAAAGAGTATCTTTCATATACAGTAATACAAGTATCTCTCACAGATACCAACACAAATATCTCTCATAGACACCAACACAAGTATCTTTCATAGACATCTGATTAACTTTATTTGAAAAGAGAATAATTTGAAGAAAGTGTTTTAAATGAGGTGTTGAGTTAAAGGTTGAATGTGAAATAACAATAATTTACATACATTCTTGAGTGATTAGTCAAAAAACACATGTGCATGATTGTTAGTTCACTCAAATCCGGATAGTGAATGGTGTAATATGTATTTTCTTCCGCATATAAAGTACATATCAATCATCGCACTATCTTGACCATTATATTTGAATTTAACTATAGTTTTTTTTAAATAATAATAATAAATTAAACAATGCATAAGTATGAGTTTTAGGCTTACCTGGATTATCATAAATACCTTGATGTTGAGAATTACCCTCTTGATCGAAAGAGAAGTTGTTGTCCTCATGGTTGACTTGTGAAAAATAACAATCCTTGATGAAATCATTAAGAAGTAAACCTCGAGAAAACTTTTTAAAGTCTCATGTTGCTTGTCTTGAAATCTTGAAAAGTAAAAGCCTTTCTGTTGATCTTGTGTCCCTTTAGAGATTCTTGAACCTTGAGAATAGCTCACACAGTCCTTTGGATAGTGTTGTCGTCAGAATCCAAAGAATCGATTCAGAATATGCATGCCTTTGCTTCTTGCGAGTAAATTTTTGCTCAAAATCTTCTCTTTGCCTCTTCTCACTCAAAAACTGAGCTTGAAGTGCGTTTACTTGATCTTAGATAGTAGGCGGTTTTTGTGGATAGATTACCATAGTAAAAGAAACAAGTAAAATATTATGAAAATATAGAAATAAAATAGAAAAGGTAGCAAACTTATCTGACTCCTGTATATTTTGAAAAGAAGGCTTATTGAAGCGCTTGAAGTTGATGGCGTCCCACAAAGAATAAGAATAATAATCCACTAATGCTTTGATGTTGACAATTCGAAAAGGAACTCATTCAAAACCGCTTCGAAAAAATTTTCAAAAATTTTGTTGAGAATTTACGTCCACAATATTTGTTGCAACTTCCAAAAAAGAATGTGAAGAGCTTTTTGAAAATTTTCTACAATCTTAAAAATTTTGATTTTTTCCCAATAGCTGAACTCCCTTTCTTCTTTGATATCTTGAACGCTTTTGAGTTTGAGAAATATAAAGCTTGTATAAGCTTATCAAATTAAGTTTTTTTTAATGATTAAAGCTTTAAATTGTAAAGCTTTTAAATGTAAGCTTTATTCAAAGCTTTTCTAACAAAACTTTACAATACGCTTCATCCAATCAGCATGTTAACTAAAGTCAGATTCCACATAGTGTGCGCAGCGTGAATCGAAGCATATGGAAATAATAGTAGTCCACCATCGTGGAGAATTGAAGCATATTGAAGATAATAGCAGTCCGCCGGCCGAATCGTGGATGGAAAGGAGAAAAATAATTTTAAAAACATAAATTAAAATTTTGGCTTTCATTCTTCCAAGCACCGCACTTCAGCTTTTAATAATTGAAAAAGAGAGAATAGAAAATTAGGAGCCCTCCACACTGTCTATTATAGATATCAGATGTTTCCACTGGCTTAGCAATCTAAAAATTGGACCAAAGCCTCCTTCTTATGCCGATGTCATTCTTACACAGATGGATCAAGAAGAGGTTGAGAATCCATGAAAACCACCTTTTACTTTTACTTGAAGAGGGTGGTTTCCTGCAAATCCACTAATGGTTTTCCACCTTCTTTCCTTGCCCTTGATCTTCAATCACATCCAAGGGTGTACAAAATTCACATAGCCATGTCTTCTTTTGCCCAAAGGTCTTCCACACCTTCTCTTCTTTATCTCTTGGATTTTTGAATGAACTCTGCCCTTGTCCAAAGTCTTTGTACCCTTGGTGCCTGCAGATTCTACTCTTCCCGTGCAAGTATTTTTGAATTTGTTGAAAAGCCTTCAAATTTGCTCCAAGCCAATAACCTTGAGTAAAAATCAATTTCTTGGTTTTCTTCAAATCTCCATGACCCAAATTCAATTCTTGAATTTGTCGTTCTCTGATACCACTGTTTACAGGACCATGGTACATAGAGATTAGATTATTCCATAAATTAAATAATAAAAGAAATAAACTATAACATCAAAGCATCAAATCAAGAGCATGAAAATCAAAGAACACAAGATTGGGTGCAATCTCCTCCCCGACGTGTGTGGCTCCACTCCCACACGCGGTATTTAAATCTTATTAATAAATTTAGCCCTTGGAGCCATAAATAGCATAGCTTTTCCAAAATTGGGCTTTTAAAAAATTGAACCTTAGTCCAATGCTTTTAAAGCATCTCATCAAAAATAAACCTTGCCCAACATATGTACAATGGGCCAAACCATACAACATTAAATATTTAACACATATGTGCTTGGCTAGATAATCTTAGATAATCTCGTCCAAGTCCACCTTGATCGTCTCGAACTAATGATCTATACTCAACATAGTCCACAATGTTAGATCACAATTACTTTGAAATCACCCACAAAAATAATTCTAATAAATAGAAATCATTCACTACCATGCTTCACACATGAACCATGCATCACACATAATTAATTGGATTCACTCCCATGATAAAATATTCTGAAAAATCTCACTCCAGTGATATTGGCATAGATGATGATGATGTATTATATAATCATACATATGATGATGTATCAACACACATATATAATGATATAATCATACACATGATAATGTATCAACACACACATATATGATAATATTAATGTATTATATAATTATACACATGATGATGTATCAACACACACACACATATGATGATATTGACGTACCTCCCCCCCATTTAAGCCTTTGCCTAAGAGTCTAAAGAGATTGCTCTCTTTTGTGCATGAACGTGACAAATTGTATTGTACTGATAGGCTATAAATGATCAATTGAATTCCAATACAAAAATATCATGATTAGCACATGATCTTTGTCTTCACACCACTGCTCAGTCCCCCATTCGTACGACACATCAATCAGCACCCTCGTACAGTTGGACACCTCAGTTGGTACCCTTGCACATCTCACTACCTATGCTCATAGAGAGATAATCCACGTTAGTTCAAAACAATCAATTGAAATCACATAAATCAATCCCAATGCTGTCATGAGAAATATGCACCATAATATCAAATCACAAGTACCACTGGCATGGCACACACGAACGTCCCCAATATAAAATAAGAAATCCCAATAACACGAGTAATTCTCATAATGAAAGCTAAACTACCCCCTGAGAAAGTCTTGCTATTCATGAAAAAAGTACACACAACTGTCAACCCATCATTGCTACCAACAAAGGACATTCATTAAACATGTATCAATACATAAAACCTTAATGGTTAATGTATTTAATATAACCACCTTTAATTAACCCAATCCTAAAAATCCAACTTGGTATTGTCTATGAATATGTCTTAAGGTAGAAAATGCATATATGCAAATATTTCACGAGAGAGAGAGAGAGAGAGAGAGAGAGAGAGAGAGAGAGAGAGAGAGAGAGAGAGAGAGAGAGAGAGAGAGAGAGAGAGAGAGAGAGAGAGAGAGAGAGAAGCATTCCTTCTACAAAGACAACCCAAAAATAAATATAATTCAATTAGTCACAATCAAGATACAATAATTTTTTTTTTGGACAAAGTTAATAAAGTTGTTTCCCATTTTGGCATCCAAATTTTATGTTAATTTCCATGTGACCCCGTTTAGATTTTCTACGTAAAATAAATATTGGAGTTGAAGTGCATGCAATATCATAAACAACAAGACTTGTAGAGGCAAGAAAAACAAGAAGCATAATTATTATGTTTCCTTATTTCATGTCATATATATGAAAATACATCCTTTTAAGAGAAATGTAATTTCAAAGTTGAATTGTTTGAAAATATTTCCTTTCAAAATGTCTTACATAGTTTCTCAAAAGTTCAGAGGGCACTTCCTTTAGGTATGCCCATCAAACAAATGCAATGGGGCATATAACAAGCAAAGTATATGCTTGTTATGACAAAAGTGAAGGGTCATTGTGTGTGCATGCCCGAACCATGGAAGAAGTATATGGCATGGAAACTATTAAGACTCTATGGTGGTCTGAACTCCATAAAAAGAGGTAAGAAAGGGAGTTTATTTGGCAGATGTCTAAAGAGGATGAGAAGAGGGATTTATTTGGCAGATGTCTAAAGAAGATGAGAAGAGGGATTTAGAGGGAAGTGGAATAGCCAGAAATCTCAATACTAAATCTCCCTCTAAATTTCTCTTTAGGTCTTTGAAAGAGTATGGAGGCAAGGATGTGGTGGTGTAGGTGAAGGATGATCTAGGAGTCATTTTGTTAGAGCCCAAGCAGATTGCTGATAAGTGGGTTAAGTATTTGGGTTCTATTATGAGCTTGAAGGAGGACTCTTCTAATGAAAGGTTTGTAGCTAAGAACTATCTTCTATTACGAGCTTGAAGGAGGACTCTTCTAATGAAAGGTTTGTAGCTAAGAACTATCTTCTTAACCTAATCCCTAAGTGTGTTCCACTTGATAGAGTCACTTAGATGGAAAGACCTTTTGATCATGATAAACTTCTACATGCTTTAAGGGTTCTAGGAAGGGAAAAGGCTCCAGGATGGGATGGTTTATTAGTGGAATTCTTCTTGAGCTTCTGGCAATCCTTAAAGAATATTGTTGGAAAAACATGTAACATGGCTACTTGACATAAATGTTAAAGAAGGAACCATCAAGCTGATCCCTTAGCAGATTGCTTGTGACTCTTTACCCCATTGGAGACCCATCACCTTATTAACTGTGTTCTACAAAATTATGCCTAAGGCTACTACTACTGCAACAATGAAACTATGCCCAGTCCTCTAAGAGGTAGTCTCTAAAAGGCAATATGGTTTTATAAAGGGCAGATCAATATATGATAACATATATGCTATCTTGGTGGGGAAGGAAGTGGCAAGTGTGACTAATCAGAGATGTGTCATGTGTCAGCTTGATTTGGAAAAAAGCCTATAATAGGATACACTCGTCTTTCATCTCTAGGGTTATGGAAAAGATGGGGTTTGGGGATAGAATGGTTGATGTTATTTATTCCCTATGTGTAGGATCTTACTCACATGTGCTGATTAATAACATTCTGGTTAGTTAGTTAGAGAGGATTGTCCCCTTGCCCATTTATTGTTTGCATTAGCCACTCATCCCCTTGGAAGATGTAGTTGCTCAAGGTTTGATCTATGAGTTGAAGTTACAGAGGGGAGAGCAATGGCTCATACAATGCTTTGTCGATGACCCTTTGCTCTTCCTACAAGCTTCCAATGATAATGTGAGAGCTTCCCTTAATATTGTCCAATCCTTTGCCAAAACTTCAGGGTTCAAATGTAACATCTTTAAGTCCAGAATTATTAGCTTGACTAAAGAAGAGGATTTTGATCTTACAAGATGGGGGTATCGAGTTATCCATGAGGGGCATATCTTTAAACACTTAGGAGCACCCCTTGGAATTGATGTCTCTATCAAGGACTTGGCTAATTGGGCAATTAAGAAGGCTTGGGTAAACTTAGAAAGTGGCAAGGAATACTTTTCCTTTTCACTTAACGGTGGACACTATGAATACTGTGTTGGGTGCCTTTTTAATGTACCTAGCCCCAGTTGTTGATTTCGAAAGAATTCGCGGGTCCAAATTGATAGGGGCTATTAGTATGGAGAAATCAGAGAAAGGCTAATAGGGGCCTAGCTTATGATTTATCTAGCTTGGGATAAAATATTTCTACCTAAAGACTAGGGGATTTGGGCATACTTCATCTACCTAAAGCCTAGGAGTATGGGCATATTTCATCTACCAGCACATGCTAAAGCCAAGTTGGTCTCCTCTCTTCGTAAGTTTCTAAAACAAGAAGTAAGTTGGACTAGAATGATGAAAATAATAGTGGAATCTTCTTAAGTTAGAGGTAAGGGGGTTTGGGTAGGTCTTTCCTAGGTTGATAAAGAAAGTATTTTCTTTTACTTCTATAATAATAAAAAATGACCCAAATTTCAAGTTCCTATGCCAAGCCTAGAAGGGTGTTATGGAACTTATTGAATGGAATGGTTGTACTAGATCTATTGGTAACTCCTTTTTTCAATTGATTCAACCCCCCTTTGGCTCAAAGATTCAACCTCCCTTTGGTTGGATTTGGCCACTACTAAGAGGTCAAACAACAAGTCTGAAATGTTTTGGTGACTTATGGGATGGACCCTTACTAGGATGTATGGATGATGCCCAAGTATGTATCATATCTCTAACAAGGATATGTGGTGGGTGGTTAGGTATTGGCTAATTTGGATGGTATATGGTGTCAATTGCTTACAATCCTCTCACTTGGTTGAAGGACGACAATGGAAAAATGGGGTGGCATTAGACAAAGGTACTACTAATTTCTTCTACAAGGAGCTAGTGGTCACATGCATTAATGCCCTGTATAGTAATAGGGTATGAAAACTCAATTGGGGGCTTGCTAGTAGCTAGAAGTTTAAATGGGGTCTATCCTAATGAGGATGAAGATGTTTTTGTGGAAAGTTATGATGATTGCTCTACCCTTAGGGGCCAAGCTAGTCAAAAGTTGGTGTGTGTTTTAGGTGTGGATCTTCATGCCTTTTAGAGTTGTCTTGCCATTAGGGACTGCCCCTATTAGGGATTTCTAGGGAAAATGAACAGATGGATAGCTGATTGGATGGGTGTTGGAATGACCTGGCCTATGTGGTTATTTGGTAAATATTGGGACTCAGATTCAGAGACTTCATGGGTGTTGGTGGCTGTTATCAGGTTTACATGCCTTCTAGAAATATGGTTATCGAGGAATATTGGGACTCAGATTCAGAGACTTCATGGGTGTTGGTGGCTGTTATCAGGTTTACATGCCTTCTAGAAATATGGTTATCCAGGAATATCAAAATGGTTGACGTTAAAGCTAGTCAAGGGGTTGATTTTGTTAAATGTAAATATACCTACATCTCTAATTGTTGGGCTATGTAAATATACCTACATCTCTAATTGTTGGGCTATGTAATGCCAATGTCTACAATGCTAATATTCTTAAAGTACTTTAAATAGTACAATGTAGATAAGGGAGGATTCAATGGGTCTATGGGGGCTTCTGATAACGATATTGAGATGTTAGTGCATACTTCTAAAAGGGTCTAACATTTATTACTATTTTGATAAAGAGCTGTGATAAGAAGGAGTTGGTTGATGACGAGCATAAGGGTTACTCTAGGCATGGGTATAGCATGGTGGTACCTAAAGGTCAAGGGACATCGAGAAGATCATGGAGGGATGTCCTTCCATACTGCAAAATTTATCCTAAGAAAGCCTTGTTTTCTATCATCAAAGATTTGGGTTTTCAGTTGGGTTAACTTTCTTGTTGTTCACAACTCGTAGAATAGAGGGGTTGATATGTTGTACTTAGTTGTATTTCTATTATATATATATATATATATATATATACCAAAAAAAGAATTATGTGCTTCATATTCAAAATGCACTTTTAACATGAAATAACTTTGTGAAAAGAGGAGAGTATTCATAGCTCAATCTATAAAAAATTAAGGAATGCTTTGTCCTTGTAATTAAATCTTTGTGTAATAGTAAATCACCCAACAACCTCTACACCACCACTTCAAATACATAAAAAAATGCCTTAATTACATTATGTAATTAGCTATTTGAAAACTTATATTAAAAATTAGACATAACAACAACAAATCACCATTGTTAGGGATGAAGCACAAGTTGACGATCTTCAGTTGAGTAACAAAGAAATCAACATTGTTCGATAATACTGCGAGGTTGATGGACCAAAAACAACAAATCAATGTCTTCCAACTCTGAGCACTTTGACAATTCCCCTTTTGATTGAACCTTAGCGCTTTGACAATTCCCCTTTTGATTGAACCACCCCTCCTCACAATGTCTGCCTAAAAGGCAGGACCAAAAAAAAAAGGCAACAGGACGTCCGTAGTCCCGTCTGAACAATGCAATTGGCGGACGGATCGTGTGAAAGGCCGGGGGAGAGTCTCTCTCCCAGAAGCTCGTTGTTGCGGGTTAGAATTCGCGCTGCAGAAGCTCCAGAGCATGCTGCAGGAGCTCCAAGGGTTTGCGGTGCAGAAGCTCGAAGAACTAGGGTTAGTGTTTGTGCTGCAGAACCTCCAGAGCTGAGAAATATCCAGATCCAAGGTTCTGTGGCTGAGCATCTGCCATGGGAACCGAGCGCAGACGGAAGGTTAGCCTGTTCGATGTAGTGGACGAGAGCGCTATACCAGGGAAGGTGAACCCGAATGGGATCCCTAACCTTAACTCCTTCACGGGCCGCCCTTACTCGCAGCGCTACTACAAGATTCTGGAGAAGCGAAAGACGCTTCCGGTGTGGCAGCAGAGGCAGGATTTCCTCGACGTCTTGGCCAAGAATCAGACGATGATTCTTGTCGGAGAAACGGGTAGCGGAAAAACCACACAGGTACTTCTGTTCCCCTTCCTCCCCTCCTTACTAGGTCCCTGAAAGGTGCTCACTTAAACCTCATAAGATCATCATATGGATTTCAAGGTCCATCGCCATCAGCCTAGGGTTGTTAACATGGGTTCTCCCAAACAAGAGGTCAGGAATCCCTCTCAACCCTCCTAGCAGTGCTCTCATATGTGCATTGATGTGTTTACCTTTTCTCAAATATCCATATGTGCATTATTGCCTCCACACAATTGTGCATAACTGTGCCTCGTGGCGTTTGTTGCTTTATTGAAACCTTTTGATGGGTGGTGGGAGCTGCATGACATCGGTAGGAGCATGTTAGGATAAGCAGAAGCTCTCAATATTTATTTGCATTTTGTAGTTGCAACCAGTTTAGCATCGGTGTGTGAAGGTCTCTCCCTGCTTAGGTGATTGGGAATCTAATGGCAAGGCAGCCTAGAGATGTCAGCATCCTGCCTACGGTTTGAATAACTGACAATGCATGCATTTTTTAGTGTTTAATGCCCGTGGATAGCTTGTGGAGCTCTGACCATCTGTTTCTGAAGAGGCTCAATTGAGCCTACATCTTGCCGATGCCTGCTGCTTTCTCTCCTGCTGGCTGCTCATGACTCTGCAGGATGTCAAGAAGGTGCTTTAATAGCAGCAATATCTTGAAATCTTGAGTGTCTCTATATACTATCAATTCAACCAGTTGTTTTGTGTGGATAGGAATCTGGAAACACATAATAATTGTATTGTTTTTTTTCTTGATACTTAGGATGGAATGTGAGGTGTATGGTCAGGTTACAGAGTTACAGAGTGCAGATTGTTTGTTAAACTGTCGTTTTAGCTTTTTGAGTAATGTTTGCCTTGAAGAATACCAGTGATTGATGCTGGTAATGCAAGGGCTCCTTCATTTTAGTATATTTACAGGAAGACATTTTTTCTAGTAGATCATTTGGAATTGTAAACATATGTGGCTCATATCTGAATCTGCTCGTGTTTTGTGCAGATACCTCAATTTGTTGTAGAGGCGGGCTACACATCAGATAGGAAGCAAATAGCTTGTACTCAACCTCGGAGGGTGGCAGCAATGTCTGTATCCCGCCGTGTGGCAGATGAAATGGATGTGACAATTGGGGAAGAAGTTGGTTACAGCATTCGTTTTGAAGATTGCAGTGGTGGCAAGACTGTTTTGAAGTAAGTTTGAAACATGTGTGTATACTCTGCTGTGTTGTTGGTGGCTTTTTCAAGCTGGGTAGAGTAAGTTTGAAATATGTGTATGTACTCTGCTGTGTTGGTGGTCGCTTTTTTGAGTTGTGTAGAAGCCATTATCTTCTTTGGAAGGTATGACACTGGATATGCATGTTTTAGTTTTAATATCCGGTATTGTTAACACAAGTACCCAGAATTGGATGGCAAGGCTGCAGCTTGACCACTGCCAAGCGATATCTTATGTTTTATATGGCTATGCAAAACTTGTCATCATGTAATAGGTAGGCAGGGTTTCACAATCGTGGTAGGTCTTTTCCCCCCTTTTAGGTGCAGGCTTACAGCTTCTCTCTCTCTCTCTCTCTCTCTCTCTCTCTCTCTCTCATGTGAGTGGGGGTGGGTGAGGAGCTGTGAAGTCACATTTAGTAACTCCTGTATTCTTATAAATAAAAGGTGAATTTGTGAGATTCACATTGCTCACACTACTGTTGCTTGCTTGCTTGAAGGTTTGATTTTCTGTTTGTCTGTACACATACTTGTTGATTGGGTCTCGTAGGGGCTGTATGTGATGCCACAAGACTGCGGTCCTCTCCTCTTTGTTGTTGTTGCTCCCTTAGTGCTCCATTTATCCTCAAATGCACTTTTAACGAAGATCACTGTACTCTTCTACTCTTCTATGGAACTTGTCTGGAATACCATCATACAATGCACTTTTTTGGAGTGTGTTTGAGGCTAGCCATGCTTTTGAAACTTAGACCTTACTTTTTGTTTTGATTTTCTAGGTATCTTACTGATGGTATGCTTTTGAAGGAAGCAATGTCTGATCCTTTACTGGAACGCTACCGTGTGATAATTCTTGATGAGGCTCATGAGAGAACACTAGCTACAGATGTGCTTTTTGGTCTTCTTAAGGAAGTTTTGCGAAATAGGGCTGACTTGAAACTTGTGGTTATGAGTGCAACCCTTGAAGCTGAGAAGTTCCAGTCATATTTCAGTGGTGCACCTCTAATGAAGGTGCCTGGACGACTGCATCCAGTGGAGATTTTCTACACCCAGGAACCTGAGAAGGATTACCTCGAAGCAGCCATTCGTACAGTGGTTCAAATACACATATGTGAGGCTCCTGGAGATATTCTTCTTTTTTTGACAGGTGAAGAAGAGATAGAAGATGCCTGTCGGAAGATATCAAGGGAGTTTCAGAATCTGGGTGATCAGGCTGGGCCTGTGAAAGTTGTTCCTCTATACTCCACATTGCCTCCAGCTTTGCAGTTGAAGATTTTTGAACCTGCCCCTTCCCCTATCAAGAAAGGTGGGCCAGCTGGGCGCAAGATTGTGGTTTCTACAAATATTGCAGAGACGTCGCTTACAATTGATGGAATAGTGTATGTCATTGATCCCGGGTTTGCTAAACAGAAGGTCTACAACCCTAAAATTCGGGTTGAGTCTCTGTTGGTGTCTCCAATTTCCAAGGCAAGTGCTCATCAAAGAGCTGGAAGAGCTGGCAGGACACAACCTGGTAAATGCTTCAGGCTCTACACTGAGAAGAGCTTCCAAAATGATCTACAACCACAAACTTATCCAGAGATTCTGAGATGCAACCTTTCAAATGTGGTGCTTATGCTGAAAAAGCTGGGGATCGATGATTTGGTACACTTTGATTTTATGGACCCTCCTGCTCCTGAGACTCTGATGCGTGCTCTTGAGTTATTGAACTATCTAGCTGCCTTGGATGAGGATGGGAACCTGACGAAGCTGGGTGAGCTCATGAGCGAGTTTCCTTTGGATCCACAAATGTCGAAGATGCTGGTTGTGAGCCCAGATTTCAACTGCTCCAATGAAATACTTACCATCACTGCAATGCTTTCAGGTACGTATCTACTCTCTTACACCTTCTTAGTGTCACTTAGCTGTTCTTCCACCTGTGAAGCTGTCTGTGGTAGCCTGTATGCTTGTGGAGACATCTGAGTTGAGAAGGGAAACATTTGTGAAAGCGCCATCGCGGAAGTCCTTTCTACTGTCTGTTTGGTGCGTTTTAGATTTCTTAAAGAAAGCTGTGATGCAGATAGCTTTTGCAAGGGTATGATCTCGCCTCTCTGCATCTGCTGACCTCCTTGGGCGTCATCTGTGATAACAATGCTCCTTTTCAATAGTCCCCAACTGCTTCCTTCGACCAAAGGAAGAAGAGAAAGCTGCAGATGAAGCGAAGGCTCGATTTGCGCATATTGATGGGGACCACCTGACGCTACTCAATCTGTACCATGCATATAAGCAAAACAGTAAGTTTCTAAATGCACTTATCTGAATTTCATAAAGCATTTTCTGGTAATGAGCTCCCTTCATTGTCATTTGGAAATGCAGGTGAAGACCCTCAGTGGTGCTACGAGAATTTTGTCAACATCAGTGCACTGAAGTCAGCTGATAACGTGCGATCACAACTCATACGCATCATGAACAGGTATACCTTGAAAATGTGCAGTACGAATTTCAAAAGTCGTGCCTACTACGTGAACATTCGGAAGGCCATGCTGGCTGGATACTTCATGCAAGTTGCTCACCTTGAAAGAACGGGCCACTATCTGACAGTGAAAGACAATCAGGTACTTCTCAAATACTTAACAGGTCAAGAGTTGGATGTGCCAAAGAAACCTTCTAATTAGTGCTCCTGTTCTGTAGATGGTTCATTTGCATCCCTCAGCTTGCTTGGACCACAAACCGGAGTGGGTAATCTACAATGAGTTTGTGCTGACCAGTAGAAACTTTATCCGGATTGTGACTGACATTCAGGGTGAATGGTAACGTTGCTTACCTGCAGTATGTAGTAATGATTTTGGTAACTGCTTAAAAAATCTTTACTTCTATCTTGGATATTTTAGGTTTAGCAGTTCCATTTGTTATCGTTGTATGGGTTTTTTATACTGTATTTTGAAGTTTGAACAGGCTCATTGATATTGCACCTCATTACTACGACTTGAGTAATTTCCCCCAATGTGAAGCTAGAAGCCAGTTGGAACGGCTGTACCTGAAGCGTGAGAGGGAGAGGGAGAAGGCTGACTCAAAGAACAAAAGGAATACCTAAAGCCAATGAAGATGCTTCCAATCAGTTGGAGTGGCACGAAATGCATGAACTTGAACTTTGAAGACATTCAATTTCTGTGGATGCCTGTGTTTTGAAGTCAGGCTGCAGTTAATATGTTTCATACAAATGGGCCATTTTATAAGCTCTAGTGTTTCCTGCCATTTTATGAGTAGGCTTTACAAATGTGTTCAGCATGTGTATGGGTCTTTATGTGGGCCTTTTTATGAGCTCTATAAATGTGTTTTGTTGATGTGTGTTCTCTTGCTCTCTTAGGTAGCAAGAGTTATGTGACACTTCCGAAGGTCTTTGTTGGAATGTTTTTATGTAGAGGTGGCATTTTATTGAAGAGTACGGGCTCGATTTAGGTGTTCATAAGCTAGTCCCCTGCCTGTTCTGAGACTTTCGGACACGTGAACCGGGGTGGGCTGTATGCACCTTATTTCAAAGCCTTACCGACTTTGTCTTTAGAGGATATGGTTTTCCTTCTAATTGTGCTGTTTGAATCATGTTATGACTTTGTTGTTGGTCCTCTTTTGGGCTCTTACTCTTATATTTTCTATTTTGTCATTGTATAGTGTAAACCACTTCGTAGGTTAACATGGTTTCACCCACCCGACCTACGGCGTTTTGCCATCTTACTTAAGACTTTGCCTATTTGACATTAAGCTCAAGTTAAGGCCGTTGTTTTTGTTACAGCACTATCTTACAAAAGATAAGTGTCCGTTGGAGTAGACTAGCCATAGATTTTAGGACTCAAAGTTACATTTATCTAATTTACCATGTGCACAACCACCTTTTTTCATCTAGCTTCATGAGTTGCCCAATCTTGTGCTTCTCATTTTCGTAGTCTCGTGCTTGCTCTCCGTATAGTACTTATTGTACGTTTTGATACTCGTACTATACATGCAGTCCATATTGTACTCATTGTACTTGTTGATATTCGCATTGCACTTGTGGCAATTATTGTTGGTTTTGCTTCTCGATGAGTAAAGAGATCAGCTAAGGGTTAATGTATATACTTGCTTAAGACTAGGAATAGAGGTTCATTTTAAAGCTTGGTTGGTCTAGTATGACAAACATAGGCATTTGTAAATAAGTCATTTTCAACACTAAGCAATATACAATCATTCAATCATTCCTTTCCAATAGAATACTTGTGAGCTCTTCTTTGTTAGACATCATCCCCTACTTGTCGGCTTCCTATTTGGTGTCCTAATTTAGCCTCTATGGTTGACCATGTTAGTCAGAGGGGTTGGTCACCTCGCACTCATATTTTGCCCATATTTATTCTCCATTTATTGTCCTGGGTATTTTTCCCAGTCGTGGAGGTCTTTTTCTCTAGTCTGCTGCCTACATGTAGTAGTATATATAGCCGGCATGCCTCCCTCACATATTCACTGCTTGCATTGCTTGCTTAGCTTGTCTAGTTGCAATCCCTCACGAGGTTCTCCCCTCTTGCTCGGGACATGTACCTTTTGGTGATGATATTGAGAGCAGGTTCTCACATGTGTTTCCTCTCCATCTCTCTCTCTCTCTCTCTCTCTCTCTCTCTCTCTCTCTCCCCTCCCTGTGTTTCCATTTCCCTTCTTCCGTTGCACATTCTATCATGGTATTAGAGTGCCGGTGATTTTTAGCGTTGGATGTCCCCTCCTTTGCCTCTTCATATCTGTGTTTTTTTTTGCCCATGGATATATTTGTGTTTTTGTGTTCATGCATTGAAGCTTGCGTTTCTTCAAGGGTTGATTGATCCCCATTCATTGGGTTGCAAGTTCCTCTCTTCAGGGCGTTAGATTTCAGCCTTCTAGGCAGCTTGATAGGGGTGTTTTTCTGGACAGTATACCTGTCCTTGGTGGCACCTTCCAGGGTTCTCAGGTGTTTTTTTTCAGGTCTGGACAACAAATAGTTATCCCAAACACGTTGCGTTTTTGTCTTGTTTGGGCTTGCTTTCCCTAGCCCTGATCTTGGAGCTCTTTGGGCTCCCTTTTGCCTGTCCCTTCTGGTTATCCTGTGCCATCTCTCCCCCCCTGATTGTTCTCTACAGCAGTTCTTGATCTGAGGCTTTAGCATTTTCATATTCAGTCTATTCTATAGTCCCATATAACTCAGCGTTTTCAGATTTGTAGCCATGGTTAATGCGTTTTTCTGAACCGATCTTGTTGGTAGCTCTACCTTTACTTGGGCTTCATCTGTTGGACCCGAAGGTACCTTCTCTTCAGTGTTTTTCCTCATAGGAGGCGTGGACATTGGTTGGCCTGAATTTTCAAGTTTGTAGCCCTTGTTTGGTTGCGTTTTCTTCTCCAATGGACACAGATCACTTGTAGAGGGGGTTCCTTGTTTGGATTGTGGCTTTGGAGACAGTTTGGTACTTGAGGAGGATTTTGAATTTCAGATTTCAGTCAGCATTTTGCTGATTTTGGAGCATCTTTACCTGTATTTTGTTCATGGCCTACACGGTTTCTTGGTTTCTACATGTTCCTTGCCTTTTGTTGGCGGTGGAGTGCTATTTTTTGCTGGATAGCAGTGTTTTGGCTGAGTTTTGCTTCCCACAGGAGTTTTCTACACTCAGAGGGGGCCTTTCTCCAGCTACTTTACTTGAGGATCAGTTTCGGGAGCTGTTTTGTATCTGTAGAGACTTTCTTCTGTGAGTTTCCAGTTTTTTGGAGGAGAGCAGTGATCTTTTCAGAGATCCTAAGCAGAGTTTATTTTGTCTGAGCTTGTGTTCTTTGCAGTATTTGTAGAACAAGGAGGGTGTTTTGCCTTTGCGGTGTGATCCTTTCACATGGATCTTTTATCTGTTTGTTGATTCTTGGGATCTGGTTCTACTTCTGGAATAGTCTTCTGCTATCTGTGATGCTTTTGAGGACTTTGTTACCACTGCAGTTTATATTCATGCTTCCCTTCCTCATTGTGAGAGGAGTCTGCATCTCTTTTGTGATGCTTCTGAGGCTATCCCTCCCCCTGCTAGTTTTGCAGGCTTGTTGTTTTGGAGGATGGTTTTTTGGACCTAGTGGGATGCTTTGGATCTGTGGTTGCTAACCGTGCCTGGGTCATAGTAGTACTTCCAGAGTTTTTTGGATTTGGATCAGAATCAGGTTGGGCTTATATCAGTCCAACGATATCTTTTTTCAGAGGGAGATTTGGAGTCCTTTCATCTTGCGATGCCCACGTGTGTACTTATGTACAACATTGGGCAACTCATGTTATGGAGTTTGAGCAGATGGACTCCATCTTTTCTACAGTCTTTACATCTTGCAATGCCGACCTTTTTAGGGGATGCTTTTGTACAGCATTTGGCTACTCTTGGTACAGAGTTGGAGCAGATTGACTCTACTTCTTTTGAGGTTTCCAATGAGGAGCAATTTGCTTCTCCCAGGATTGATTATATACAGGATCTGATATTGGTTGGTTATGAGGTTTTTCATACCTTCTCCAGGCTGGATACACGACATTCGACTTTGGAGAGTGTTCTTACATGGGTTTGGAACCATTATTTGGAGTAGCATGTCGCAGCCTATATGGTTTTCTTCTTGCAGAGGAGCGGTGTACCCCTATGTTTCCTCTCCATCTTCAAGTCAGGGGATCCCATGCTTCTTGGGAATTATCGTACCATCATGAGATTGGTCACACATTGGCTAGATTATATGTATCTATTCTTGAGAGCAGGAGTTGAGTAGATGGGCAGAGAGAGAGGGCATACGTGCATCAGGGCACGCAGGGTTCGTGTTTAACACCACAACACAGTGGGTTAGGAGGTCAGCACCCACGTTTACATATGGTCAGGAGATAGTGGAGTATACAGATGCAGATACTTACCTTGGTGTGGTTTTTAGTGGCCCACTATTTTCCTTGAGAGGAGAGCAGCGGAGACCAGATTGACTAGAGCTTATGCAGCATTGGGGAGACTAGAGAGGATGTGTTCGTAGGTTTAGTTTCAGGAACCTCGAACAAAGCTCTGGCTCTTTGACACTTTGGTCACTTCAGTCACGCTGTATGGAGTGGAGATATGGGGACCCTCAGTGGATCACCACAGCCGAGCTGGTAGCACTGATGGATGGAGATGTATGGAGAGGCCCTTGGTTTCTATGATTTCCTGGATGACTAGGGCCAAGGTCTCCGTACCACATGATATTATTCGTGCAGAGATGGCATCCCCCCCATTGGTAGTAGAGGCACTCACTCGATCAGTCTCCTTTATACATAGCACTTGGACTCTCTCTAGAGATAGATATACTCGCTTAGCCTTGGAGTCTTCACGATAGTTGACATCACAAGGAGACGGATCATGTTGGTATGCACAGATGACAGCTTGGTTCCAACTGCATGGCTTTAGTATGGACAGGCTACCTCCATTTCAGTACTCCGTGGATGCACCCTCCCTCTCTCTCACACGGGCAGAGATTACCAGACTTATCAGGCAGGACTTGACTCAGCTGGTGGACATTAGGAGGACATGGATACAGTCGACACCACACAAGCTTGGTACGAAGATGGCTTTCTATAGAGATCATCTTCTCCAGCTCACGGAGGATGGGTTTGTGATTAGAAGCTACATGGATACTCATCTTTCTCATGGGGTACGGTGTGCTATTGGTCAGATGCGCACATCCTCACACCAGCTAGAGATCGAGACTGGCAGATTCAGAGGAGTACCAGCAGCAGAGCTGAGGCCAAGATTTGTCGGCTGTGCCAGATGGAGCCAGAGACAGAGTTACATTACATATGTCACTGTCCAGTATATTATGAGATACGAGGCCGTTTTCACTGCCTGTTCAGAGAGGGTTTGACCACTTTCCAGAGTCATGAGATACCAGGATCAGAGATGCCTCGGATTATACTTGCTAGAGCTACGTAGACATAGAGAGGGTCTCTTGAGAGGGAGGGGATCAGAGAGGGAGAGACACCTACAGAGGCAATTTACAGACTTCTTTCGACCAGAGATTGAGCAGTCAGGCCAGCAGGCATTGCAGCTAGCCCTAGAGTATAGATTAGACGCCCCAAGATGAGAGGCCCATCTCGACACCGGCGGAGACTACAACAGAGGATCGGGACCATACTAGGACGGCATGGAAGATGTCCAGTCAGAGTACTCACCATGGAGGACATTGAGGATATCCGCCCCATCGATGAGAGACATCTTTGGATAGTGATGTATATGATGCTTACCTTTGTTGCTGGAGTTTTCCTTCCCAGATGCTATCCATTAGGAGATCCTAGTACCTTACTTTTCCTCATAGTTGTTATTTCAGTTTTGGCTAGTTATTTAGTTGTTTTAGCTTTTCTTACACAGACATTGTATCAGATCTGTTGGATATGATAATTAAGCTATGAAGATTAATCAAAACATACTTAAGGTGGATCAAAGATTGTACAAAACATCATGAATATGAGGGACAAAAATTGATATATGTAGAAAATTACTTTGAGATTAACACAAGACGACACTAATTATGAGATTAGACATGAACCAAACTTATATAATCACTTGATCACGACTTGTAACTTATTTAGAGACTCCTCTACCCTAATTTTAGTTGCATGAGTTGCATGCACCAACCATTTGTAGGCTTTACACCACAACCACAGACCACTAGCCTAACAACCACACATTAAATTGGACTAAGGAGTTGGGATTACATTTATCCAACAAGATCTACCGATTGTTGTAACCTTTTTGGTCTCATAGGTCATTTTGGCCTTTTGAGGACGTTAATATATCATTTCATTTCATTTCATCTCTCTCTCTCTCTCTCTCTCTCTCTCTCTCTCTCTCTCTCTCTCTCTCTCTCTCTCTCCTGTGTTTCCACTTTTCCTTCTTCCGCTGCACATTCTATCATTCTCTTCTCTCTCTCCTGTGTTTCCACTTTTCCTTCTTCCGCTGCACATTCTATCATTCTCTTCTCTCTTCTTGCATGTATGTACGCTGTTGAATCCTTTTTGTTTGATAGATGCATACTAGAGGTTTGCTTGTACGTTATTCTCTTACATTATCTTTTTTCACTCCATTGGCAAAGGAGCTCTTTGGTGAAACAACGGAGTGAGGATGTGACAAACGAGCTAGCGTACCGACATTGAGAAGTTTCAATTGTGGCTTGGAGGTAAGAATCAAGGACATGATTCGACGACAAGGTTAAGGTAAGCTCTTGACTTAAACATATTTAGCACCATCGATGGAGAGTAACCTAGGGCTTAGTTTCGATTCATTCGTCCATTCCAAGGTATTGTGATTACCCAATATTGTCCAGTGTTGATTAGGAGGTAACACTCAAAAACATATGGTTTTACAGTCTTGGATGTGTTAGTTTTGTTGTTTTTTATTTTTCGTCTCTTGGAAAGGTAAAACCTTCATTTCATTGGTTGTGTATGATTTTGAAGTCCATAAGGCTTTGATCTTGTTGCATTGAGCCAAGGAATATTTTAATAATCATGGTTAGGAATGGAATCCACTTTGGAAACATAAACATTAATAATCATGGTTAGGAATGGAATCCACTTTGGAAACATAAACATTAATAAGTTGTGGATTAGACTGGAATAGTTAATTGTATTTATGTATTGTTTGAATTGGTGGCTTAAAAGTATACCAATCCAACAAAAAATAATAAAAAAATACTTAATTACTTGTATAGTCATCATTAATTAAGATTGGGATTATTAATTATCTCTCCGCAAGTTCAAAAAATCTTAAAAACTCCAAAAACCAAGGTAAACTAGATCTTGAGTTTAAGATGTGAGTTCAATTCCATGAAAAAGATGGGAATTTGGAGACGTGAGCTTGGAGAGATGGAATCTCAAGACGTGAGTATAGATGTGAGCTTGGAGATGTGAGTCTAGATATAGGTACACCTAATATTATTTCACCATCTTAAAAGACTTGTATAAGGATATATCTACTCGTGTTCTTTAAGGATTTTTTTTCATACAATGTGGAGCATCTACTAATTATATTGTCCAATAATTGCATGCCAATCTTATCATAGGTCTATTACATAAAACGTCTATGTCCTAGGTAGGACCTATTTCATAAAAATAAAGTATGCGAGCTTAGTTCATACAAATAGGTGTGAGTCTACATATGTGAGCATATATGCATGAATTTGCAGATGTATCTACATATGTGAGTTTGGAAACGTGAGTCCTTAGATGTGAGCCTACATACATGAGCTTTGGACACGTGAATCTAGAGGTGTGAACCTAGAGCATTGAGCCCAACCAAAACAAAGTTTAAAAGTTGAGTTTTTTTGGGTAGTTTGAGCAGAATAAAAGTGTATGAAATTAGTTTCAGACCATCTTCAGGAAGTCCTAGAGACTGTTTTACGAGAGTGAAACCCTTGATGCAAACCTGATTTGAAGTAATAGTCAAAAACGGTAATATAGTGGATGTATTGTATCAAACCACACTTCCTCAAATCCACCTAGCCTTCGGTCCAACAAATGATCAACCTTATTAAGAAGGCAAAACTTCTTTGGTTCCCTCTTCATTGAGGAGCTTTGGGACGAAATGAGTCAAGTAAACATAGACTTGATCAGAGGAACGACAGAACACTTGGAAACACGAGTTCAAATGGTCCTTTGAGCCCCAATTTCACCAATTAGTTATGTAAGCATCACCATAAACTTTATGAAAATGGTACTAAACAGTCCTATCTTTGGCCAAAGCTTTACTGAAGGAGCAGGAACAAGACCAGAAACGTTAAGGTGCTCCCTCAACAAGAAGTGATCAAATCATGTATGATGTCACAATATTTTAAACATTTGGTGTTAATCACTCATGAGTTCGGTTTATCATAGGTAGGCCATGGCCAACAAACATCCCAACAACCGCACGTATGGGAGGCGGGACATGTCTCCTTTGTTGATGTACCATGAGGGACGCAAAACACCCAATAACCACACTTATGGCAATCGAGACATGCCTCATTTGCTATATCATTAGGGATGAGTGTTCCACAAAACACCCAACAACAAGCACAGATAGTACAAGCAAGACTCCCACATTCTCAAGGAGCCCACTATAGAAGTTTCTTCAGCACATAACCAAGTTCCAGTTCTTCTCCATTCGAATGAGCGAAATATGGAATTCAAGAAAGGGTTAGGAACTAATGTCTGGGACTACCTCAAGCCAAAGGGATCCATAAGGGCATTCACATAACATGTCCTTAGTTGCACTTGTAGTCTTAAAGCATGGCCGGAAGAGGACAAGTGCCATTGGAAACCACACAGCTCAATCCTATTAGGTAAGAAATCCCAAACCTTGAAATAGAGGGTTTTGTGCAACCACTCCCTTCTTATGTTCCACTACTATGTGAATATATAGAAGATATGCTTAGGGTGGCTTTTGAAATGGGAAGGGGAGGTATCACAAACATAGCATCTACAGGCTAAGAGTTCAGAAAAACAAAACCAAAGGATAATGACCAAATTTGATGGAACTAGAGATCTTGTTAAATATCTAGAGATGTTCAATCAAATTTGTGAGGCCATGGGAAGGATTGATGATCCCACCAAGATCTGTTCATTTGGTCTTTGCCTTGAAGGCAAATTTGGCTTTGCCTTGAAGGCAAAGTAGTCCAGTGGTTTAGGTCTCTAAACAACCCATATGAAAAGGTCATTATATGAGGTCATGAGATACACATTCATTGTGGGATTCTTGCCAACAAGTGGAGCCAGATTGACCCTCTTTGCACTCATAGATATATAATCTCAAATGAGAGTAAGAAGAAACAATGCGGGACTATATTGCTAGAACCAAGTATCTCCACATGATAGGAGCCCATGCGAAAGATAAGACAACTTATCACTCATTGATTGATTTATGATCGGTCTGAAGAGCAAGAGGCTCCGTGATTATCTCTATAGGACTAGACGTTACATCTTTGATGAGTATTACCGCGAGGTAATATACCTCTAGTAGACAATCTCCAAGGTAAGGATGTAGAAGTTATCCACTCGAACCAATAGATAGGGGACGCATCATCCAAAGCCTCAATGACTAAGAGTGTCCAACTAGCACCAACAACTGGAGTCCTAGTCAAGGACATGAGCATGGATGAGTTGGTAAAAAATCTACTCAAACGTTTAGGCTAGTAGTGGTAGCGCTAGACCCAAGGGTAATAGCCTAGTTAGTTCCTCAAGAGGGACACCCACATTTATTTCCATCTCACAGAGAGAGATCTAGTTTGGTGTGCAATTTGTCGTTAAAACCATACAAGCACGGATTATCCATTGCTAAGACCTAGACAACAACATAATTCTGCTCACCATGGGAACCACGATACAACCTGTTGTGGTACTAGGAAAACCCGCACCACAACTTATCCTCCTAGCACCAAAGTACCCACTACTTCTACCTATAGTATTACCACCCAACCGTTCCTCTTGGCATACAGAATAATGCCATTTGGACTCACAAACATGCAACTACATTTCAACGAATGATGTCCGTTGCATACAAGGAATTCTTACAAAAATTCTTAGTACAATGGTACAACAATCCTCGCTAACTTTGTTGGCACAAAATCCAAGAGTCTAGAATAGGAGAGCTATGAGCAGTCCAATTCGTATGGATATCCATAACAAGCCCCATCCATTTACTAGGCCTTCTTCTTCAAAGCTATGTTTGAAGCTTTGGTGAAACAAAGAGCCAACGACTTCAATAACATATAGCACTGATGATTTCATTACAAAGGCCCATGCCGTGTTTTTGAGTATTCTCATAGAGCTGTCACACCAAGTGCCCTAACTCCATCTTTGAATTTAGTGCCAAACCCCAATGTCATTCCATACGTAGGCACATGTTACAAGTGTGGATTTAAACATGATTTCAAGGATTCTCCCAATAGAGTGACAATCATCCTAGCCTTTTTAGCGACCATTAGCATACAAGGAGGACTTATTCATACGCTCCCCCTTAATGCGATCACAAGGCTCAAGACCAAGGTTACAACCTCAAAGCCAACACAACCAAAGAGCATGAGGCACAAGCCCAAAGGCTACAATAGGCCTTGAAAAAGCTAAAGGGATAGAACCAGAGATCCAAAAGAAGAAAGCCTCAAAGAGCACATGGAAAGGCAACGCACGAATAGTTATCAAAGACAACGATGTCGTGACCATTGGTTCGATCGAGGTTACCTCCCTTGTGGAGACAACGAGCAATCTCCTGCTCAAACTCGCTCTTCCTAAAGTAATACCAATGTCCTAGCCACACAGGGTGTCCTCAATTCTTCCGTTCTCATGGACACTTTTGGGGAACTATCAATTCTTTGAATTGGGGGAAATAACAAGCATGTAAGTGATTTGGGTATCATAAGGGAAGATCCAAGAATTACCCTTTTTATGTGATAAATTTGGGACCTAATTTTAGCTCCTTCTAATTATTTGAAGAGAAACTAAGGGGAAAATAAGATGTGTGGGATGAATTGTGATTCACATCATGCTTGGAAGTGTGAATGCATTATTCTTTATGAGAAATTAAGAGACAAGAACCCTTCCAACCTATGCCTTCTCATCTCTATGACCAAGGGATAAATGGAGTGAAGAAATTAGAGTGCATAATCTCTCAGAGCCCCTTTGATTCCAAGCTCTTCACACAAGGCACACATAGGACCTCTCTGTAACTTTGAGAAAATAAAGAAGAAGTCAGCCAAGAAGAACCCTTAAGGAGGGGATGCTATAATATAGAGTTAGCACGGCAAGCAAAATCCATGAATGATTGGACCAGTTTACTAAAGAATTGGGCTTGTGGATATAGGAGTGGCATGTAGACCCCTCCAAGATCCCTGAAATAATGAATAATGTGTTTCCTATTTAGAAAAAGTTTTGATTGTAATGATGTTATGAAGCATTGTATTGTTTTACAAATAAGAAGCTTTGTGAAGTTGGTTTGGACCCAACTCTGTGGTGGTTGGATGACATGCTACTATGGTTACGGAAGTACTATGGTCGGGTGGTTATGCAGGAGAATGTTACCATCGAATGTACAATGATGACAAATGATAATATTTTTGAGAACCTATTTAATACAAATGTGTATTTCTTTTGTAGAAAGATCTTTTGCGTTTATATTTTATATCAATTTATGAATACATTGCTTAGTTAATTAAGTTGAAAACATGAGGCTTTGAATGGTGTTTTATTGAAAGTCTTTAGTTTAGGTTTGCTATGTATTAAATGCAATATCATTTATCAAGTTAAACAGAGACTCACAACCAATGCTCTAGATACCATCAAACAACTGTCAGAATGGCAACTCATTTTAGTTTTCCACATGAGCTAAATGAAATAGTTGGCTTCCATTTCTCCTCCAACTATGTGATGTTATTGTTGCCAATAATTTGATGAGGGCAAGCTTGATTGCCACATTGGTGAGGAGGAAGGCCAATTCCATGAGCATAATAAAAAAAAAGTCACACTATCAAATAGTTTTTTTTTGTGTGGGATCAGATGAAAGTGGATACGCCAATACCTCCAACAAATCGTCGTGGAGTTTTTATTTATTTTTGATGTGAGAGTGGGTACTAGGTGTAGATATTCCATAATTCCTCCTTGGGAGAGAGGTAGGTAGATTTAAACCCTGTGGGTGCTACTATTGGGCTATAGCCTAGGAGGTAGTTTCTAATAAAATTCCATTCAATTGACTAGTTAGTTTCAAATGTGTAAAAATGAAGGCCAAGTGGTTCTAGGCCTTCAAGTTGAAGTGTGTCCCCAGGTTCACGTATGTAGGCTCATGTATTTTGGATCACATCTCTTGGCTCTTGTGTCCAGATTCACATCTCTAAACTCATGTCTCCATGCTCACATATGTACGTTCTGATGTCTAAGTTCATGTATGTAGGCTTAGACTTTTTTTGTATGAACTTGGCTCTCACATACTTCCCTTGTATGAAATAAGCCTACTTGGGGCACAAAAATCTAGGAGTTGGGTCCAATTATTATGGGTATAAGTGTACTTAATTCCCTAGTTATTATGAAGGATACTAATTTTCCTTGAAATTTTTCCGCTGCTGCTGGTATAGATTTTATGATAAGAAAATCTTCCAATGAGATGGGCAGGTGTGTCTGTATGGGTCTTTATGGCTGCTATAATTGGTCTATACTATTTTAGTGGGCCTATATGACAGGGTTGATGTGTAATTATTATGGGTATAAGTGTACTTAATTCCCTAATCATTACAAAGGATAATAAATTTTCTCAAAATTTGTTGATGGTATAGATTTTATGACAAGAAACTTTTCCCAGGACATGGGTAGGTGTGTCCGTATACGGGTCTTTATGGCTGTTATAATTGGTCTATACTATATTAGGTACAGGTTCACATGTCCAGGCTCATGGCTCACGTGTATAGGCTCACGAATCTTGTTTCTAGGATTATATATTCAAATTAAGGTCTTTTTATGTAGGACTGTGGGCTCACGTCCCCTACCCAAGAGCTGGTTTGGCCTGGTTTTTGTTGGTAGTTTTTGTGATTTTTTAGACTTGATAGGATGTGATTAATATTTCTAATCTTAATTAATGGTTATGATACAACTAATTAAGTGTTTTTTATTGTCTTTAACTTAAGGAAGAGAGAGT
Source organism: Cibotium barometz (assembly GCF_041138505.1). Taxonomy (NCBI): domain Eukaryota; kingdom Viridiplantae; phylum Streptophyta; class Polypodiopsida; order Cyatheales; family Cibotiaceae; genus Cibotium; species Cibotium barometz. The sequence continues at coordinate 13,169,730 of NC_141095.1, read as the reverse complement.
ATGTGAGACTTCATGCTCATCATAGTTGGGTGTGCTGCTAGCTCTATCTCACACATTTCATAAACTGTGCACTACCCCTAGGTTGGTATCTTCTCTGGGCCACCTCAACGGCTGTGTTAATGGCACCCTCTTCCTAGCCTTGGGGATTTGGATTTGTTCCCCGTTGCTTGCCTTGAAGGTGAACTATAGATGGCCTAGTTGTGGCCAGTCTCACCATCCCTCAAATCTTTTGTAGAAAGCTCAAGAAAATCTCAACAGATTTTCGTAGGCGAGTCTTTATCCTCCAGTTTCCATGTGTCTGCTTAATACCATATAATGTTGCATCATATCCTTCATCCTATTATATAGGGTAGAAACATTCTAAGGCCTCCCCTATCCCCCAACCTCATGGTTGGAAACACGGGATCGAGAAAGAGGGGGCCTCTTGGCCCGTAGTAGTGGCCATATTCTTGCTCACATGTGCCTAGCATCCACATCTTCCACTTTTGACATGGTATTAGAGCTTGGCACTAGTTTTGGTTCTACTTGCCATTAACATCATCTTCGTGTGCAACTACTCTCACCTTGGTGGACAAGCCATAATAACTGTCATGCTCCTTGGGTTGTTGCCACTGAGTTAGGGTCATCATGCTAGCGCTAGAGCACCGTGAGCCTACCATTAGGGTTGAACACCGGTTGGAGATTAGTGTGTGCTAGCCTCTATTGTGGTCTCATCTGCATAGGCCTTAGACTATTTTTTCCCTATATACTAGGGTGAAGGATATGTTGCAACATCATATGGGATTAGGTAAACACATGGCAGCAGGAGGAGAAAGACTCGCCACAACACCCCCCTTCATTTGATACTCGCTCTCCCCTATTGCCCAACCTTATGGTTGTTTGGAAACATGGAATCAGTGATTCTTGCTGATTTTCCTCTCAGTGGAATGGCAAGACAGTAGTCTGGGGTATCAGACCAGTCAGGCAATGCCGTGGGAGACATGTAGCCACCTGCCAAAGCTTCTGGATTCGAACACCAACTCTAGAGTGGTCATGGGGACACTCAAAACCCAACTCAGCTTTTGAACTTCTCACACTCACACTCTGCTCTCACTCTGCTAAGTCACTCTCTCACTCTCTAGCTCACTGGCACACAACATGTTTCTTAAAACATAGACACATGATTCTGAGTCAACACATTGCGGAGAGTACACAAAGATAAAGTGAGTTGCAAAATTGCTCTCTGATTAATATATTACTTCCAAAATCAATATAAATTCATCAGTGCAAGTTCACTATAGAGAAATTACTTAACACATGACTAAAGACCTCTAGAACCATAGCATGGTTTAGATAATTGGCTATTGTGACTATAAGTAGCATGCATTTTTGTAATCTTCGGCTCACTCTTGCTGCTCGCCTTGCACCATCCTTTTAAGCTCGGTCTTCTTGATCTTGGCAATGGCTACTCCGGTGGTTACAACCCGCCATATTCACACGTGCAGTACCGAGGTGGTGCTCACGACATGGAAGGTGGTTAGACAGAGTGCTCTGCTGCCACTGAGCTGCTGGGCACAACACCTAGCACGCTTGGTGCTGGAGCTTCTGATATGGAACCCGTTCCCTTGGCAAAGTTTTCTTTGAATTCCATAAACATCTCTGGAGGAGTGTAGTTTGGAACTTACACATTATCAAGGTAAGTTGCATACTTTTGCATCTTCTTTAGTTTTGTCGCCTGCTCTGAACACCTAAGACTCCTATGGTCTGTCTGCAGAGTCCGCAAGTCAAACACTCTCACCACTAGTGGTTGGTGTGGGGTTTTCCCTAGGATCTTCTTTTCTGCCATTGGTATTGGCTTCCACTTGACATGTATAGCATTTTCGTACTCTTCTAGATGTTTTGGAAGTGGGCTTTTTATTTTTTTCACATTTAGGTCTCCGGTGTCCCACTTCCAAACATGAGTGCTTCTTGGTGATTGCATCCTTGGTGTGGGAGCATTGGTGTGGGAGCAATCTCCTCCCCTTCGGAGTCTGAAAGAACAAAAATTGAGAGCATGGATGTTCTGGAGGAAGGGGTTTCCTAATCAGTATGGATTTTATTATGTCTGCAGTTTTAAAGTATTGTGATAGCTCCTTGTTGTCCTTTAGTAGCTCTGAGAACATCACATGGGAGGCTTCAAAAAATTGGTTATCCGTGCTGGCTCATGGAGCAGTTGAGCTATTGACTAATCTTTCTTTAAGATGCTAATTTTCTTTATTCAAGGCTTGGTGGCATCCTGCAAATTCTGAAACTCAACTAGTAGCTCTCCACACTCTTTTCTTGGCACACCATCGGCAGCATATTTGTGCTTTTTGTGGCTAGTTCCACATTAGCCTTCACCTTGACAACTTCTGCTTGGAGCCTGGCAACTTTTGCTTCTCGTTAAACAACTCAAGTTTCCACTACAATATTATTTTCTGGGTTTGGTGCACTTTGTCCGCCATTGATCGTGCCTCTTCTATCTGCCTCTAGAGGGCTATTTTGTATTCTTCCTAGTCTTCGGGCCTTTCTCTTCTGAGTTTTTCTTCATTTTCCAAACAATGTTGCATTTCCAATTCAAGGGCATTTATTATATGTCCATTTCAAATTTTGTGCTTTTCTCTAACGTTTCCTTGTATTCTTTTGCTTGTGTTTTTTCTTTGTCTCTTACTTCATAGGCTTCTCTCAGAATTTCTGCATATTCCTCGGAGGGTGTGGCATCCTACATTTCATGTTGTAATTCCTTATTTCCTGTCTGCTAGTTTCATAGCCTCCTTCTCCCAATGAGTTACTTTCCAAGTTGTGGCCTTCAGGGCTAGCACCAAGCTCTGCTCTTCACTTTCTATTTGTTTCTCCATTCCGAAAGTGTTTGGCTTGGGGGACCCTTGGCTTGCAGGCTGCTACTTTTGCTACTGTTGTTTGTTGTTGCTGTTGTGGATGTTGCTGCTACTCCTTGTTTGCATCATCATCTTCATCTAGGTCATGAATGACCTCTTGAGCTTTATAAGCCATTTTATTATTTATTTCAATCAGTGCTTCCAGGGGCTTAGTCCCACACCTTGCTGAGTCTGGCCTTTGCTGTTTTTATAATTGTTGTTTTAGCATCGGGCAAAAGACACAACGTCTCTTCTTCCTCCTGGTTCTTCAAGGCTTGGACCTTTGTCTGGGCAGCTTGCCAATGTTGTAGTGCTCTCCACTTCTTCTTTCAACCCTTGAATGGTGTCAACCCAGACTTTGGCTCGCTTTTGGGCTAATTCCACCTTGAGTCTTTCCACTTGATCCTAGAGCATGTTTTTCTCGCTGTGGTGAGGGTTCTGATCTTCCCTTCACTCAAGTATTTTTGTTGTACCAAGGACTTTTCCACCATAACAAACTTGTTCTGCATCTCCACATTATGCTAAGCCATGATCTGTGCATTGTTCTCCAAATTTCTGGCTTTGGGTTATAGCTTTTGTGAGCACCATGTGTTGTGGATGATTCAGGGCGCACATCTGGTGTAGTGTTTTGGGCCTTTGACTCATATTCCTCCACTGTAGTGATGGCTTGAGAAAGAATGTTATGGGCCATGGTTGTCAGCCCTTTGTTCATGCTTAGCTCTGAGTGGAGAGTTGCACCTCTAGCTCTCCGGGTAGCTTTGTGCTGTGGCTTGGACCTTCCTGCATTTTTTATGCCAGGGTTGCCACCTAAGGCAAAAGTTTGGTGGTACAAAAAGTTTTGCCCCTGTAGACATCTTGCTCTTTTGAGCTTCCTCTTCTCTCTTTTTCTGTTGTTCTCCTTCTCTTTTACTTTTTCTCTTTCTCCTTTTTCATTTTCTCCTCTTCCAACTTTATTTTATTTTTTGCTTCTACAGAGCAGCTTCTTGCTTCTGTCTCTCCTTCAATTGCATTTTCCTTTCTTTGTTCATTTTTTGTTTCTTTATTTATTCTGGGTCTAGCAACAGGTCTTCATCCACTATGTGCTTTCTCTTTTTGCTGACCTTCTCGACTATTTTCTACCATTCTTCTTCATCATCCACATCATCTTCAAATTAACTAAAGGTCACTTTGGTGGACTTTGAGGATCCTCCGGCTTCCTGGTGTGAGCGTTCTGCACATTGGATTCTCTGAACCTGAGTTCCATGGACCTGGCAGCCTGTGCGATTGTCTTTAAGTGTGCATGCACCACCATCGGCGGCTGCTCGTTTTGCCAAATTTTCCTTGTAGATGGCAACCCAATTTATCTTTTCTCATGCTTCTGCTGCTTTGAGTAGCCAGTAGCTTTTGTTCAACATGTCCTCTGGCTTTCCCATGAACATCACATTTTGTAAGAAGAAGATGAATTGTTCTCTCTGAGTGTCATCTACCACATCCTTCACTTGGTGCATGTTGCCTGTCTCTTCGGGATCTCTTCCTCCACCCTAGGCTTCATGTTAGTGTCCAGCGTACCATCCACTGGCAACCTTAGTGCGTGCTATACTATGAGCTCTGAGATTTTTATGGGCTCCTTCCCCTGGTGAGAAAGCTGTTCACAAGAAAGCAGGTTGAGAATATGTGTGTTTTGGCTCCTTGTGCTCTTTTTTGCGATATTTTTTTCACTTTCCTTCCTTTCTTGGGGCATTCTCATTTTCGGCTTCTCACTTTTTGATGTGACTTGACCCTTGATTCATATCATTCCTGTCGTCTTGGCTTAAAGGCATTAAACTTTTCTCGTCACCTCCCCGCCTTACCATTGCATTTGAAGTTTTGATGATATTGTGACAACTGTTCTCCATGCAGTCACTCATGCTGACATCGTGGCCGTTTGCATTGCTGATGTGGATCTGGTTTGGCAAACACTTGGTTGCTCCCTTCTTTGCTAACCTGGCCTTGTTTGATTGTGGAATTGTGATCTTTCGTAGATTGGCCACCCTTGCGGACTTCCTCCGCAGCTTTGTTGCTTTTTGGATTTTTCACGTCAATTTCCGCTGGTGAGATCATGCCACAATAGATGCTCTAGGCCGGCTCCTTGTCCTCCGCTTGTTTTTACTTTGGTGTGACTACCTCCGGTTGGCCCATGTACTTTTTCCTCCTGAAGCTGTTCACTGTTTTGGAAGAAAAAGGTATGCCATCCAAGGTTTCTAATGTAAAGGCATTTTGACTGACCAGGTTTTCACCACCGGATCTTGAATTTTCTGGGGTGCAATCCCAACTTGGATTTGTAGACCAATAGCAAGTCCCCTTGCTTAAATTTTTTATGCTGGAGATGCCTGTCAATCCAGGATTTCCTTCTCCGGCTGCACTATCACAACTTGTAGAGAACTGTGTTGTCTTTCTTCCTCTAAAGCTAGGAGCTCTTGTATTTTGTGCTCTTGGGATTCCTACATTGGTAGCTTTTCTTGGATGGCTACTCTCAGACTGGGCACCAAAAATTCCATGGGCATTACTGCCTCTCCAGCCCGTAAACTAGTTTGAATGGCGTTTGCCCTGTTGAGACTTTGTAAGATGTGTGGAATGCCCATAGGGCAGCATCTAGCTTCTGGTCCCAATAATTTTTGTTGGCATTTATGATCTTCTTAATTTTTTTTTGGTCAGAACCTTGTTCGTGGGTCATAGGTTGACTTCTTGTGATTGATGAGGTACCTTTCCATCAACCCTTTCATTACCTTGTTCATAAAATGTGTGTCCTAGCCACTGACTATTTCTACCGGCAATCCATGCCTAGCATATCCTTGAAGAGGAACTTCACCACCTCTTCTGCGGAATTGCTTTTCACAGCTTTAGCTTCCGGCCATTTGGTGAAATAGTTGGTTGCCACAATGATGTACTCACACCTGTTGCCTTTTGTGGGTGGCTTGATTGGTCCAACAAAATCTAATCCCCATTCATGAATGGAAACAATGGCGGCGGTAGTATGGGTGAGATGGGCAATCTATCAAAATCACCAGGTCGACCCATCCGCGATGATAGACATCACATCACATTGCTTTGCTTCGCCTGTGTTGGCATCCTTCATGATGACTGTGGCCACTAGAGGCCTGCTTTTGCAAAATTTTCCAGGCTGCGATTTCTCCGCCCATGTGTCCTCTAGTTATGCCACCACAGTGTGCTTCCCTCAATACCGCTTGTATTGCTGCTCACGATCCGAGACACACCTTTGTAGAATCTAGCCTATGCCTCTTTTGTAGAGTTGCCCAACAATCATTGTGAAGTTTCTGCTCCTCAAGGTAATCCTTTTCTTTCTGTCAACACAGTGTAACCTTTCGGGAATGTTCCATCCTCTAGAAGCTGCATCATATCATAATACTAGTTCTCTCCCACTTCTGCAACTGCTAATGTGAATAGGTTGGTATCCGGGAGTTGGTCATCCACTCTATCTAGAGTCGGTCATCCACTCCATCTAGAGTTGGACAAAAAGTCTGTGTAAGATTCCTCCTCAGCTTGAATAATGAATAAGCTTTTACCTCAATCCCCTGTAATCATTCCCTATTTCTGAATACAACAAAATATTATTTTTTCTTGTTTTGCCTAGAGAGATAAAAAATTCTAGAGAGAGATAATTCAATATTGAGATATTTTTGGATATAAAATTTTTATTAATATAAAAAATATATTTCCCTGAAATAAAAGTTCAAAATAAATTCTCCAAGGTGCATTAGGAATCAATTAAAAATGATATAAAGAACCTTAGCGTAAGGGTCAAGATTTTCAAAAATTTCTGGATTATGGTCCAATTAAGGCTCCAATGGGCCAATAGGATTAATCCAAGTGTTGGAATGAGATAAATCCAATGAATAAAAGAAAATACCCAAAAATGAGTAAATGCTCATATAAGATGAAGAGTTGACTGAGTACAAGGTTTATTAGTTAAAAATTAAGAGATATTACTAAAAAAATGAGCTATTTTAGAGGAATGATGAATTTTTGACACCTTGGTAAGGAGAGGGGGACCTTTGAGGTAGGTGCCTCCTTCACATGTGTGGGAGGATGTCCCAAACTTGTGGAAAATTCCCATATTCCCCAATATGGTGTTTTAGACCATGACTGTGAGAGGGACGGCCAGTAAACTACTTGTCCATCTCTCGATCTAAATCAAGCAAAAACCTTGTGACCAATTCCAGTTCTTAAATACAAAGAATAGACTACCATTGAATTAGCATAGTTTTCCCTTGATCGAAATCACCAAGAATCTAGTTGGACATCCAGTTAAATGATGGGTAGATTACCCTGATGAGAGATCAATGATTCTCATTATAAAAATATATATTAAGAAAAAAGGATTTTTGTGAAACCAATCTCAAACCGAGAATTTTACTTGCATAGAACCTCTGTTTTCTTTTAAAGGACTGTTTTACACTAGAATGCTAGAGGAAGCATTTGGTATGTGTTTATCTAAGAAGAAGCTCGTTTTGCAATAGCTGGCGGGGGGAGTCGTCGTCGTCGCGAGCGAGGGACGTCGCTCACGGCAAAGCCATGGGCGCATCATGGCTTTGTCGCTCACGGCAAAGCCATGGGCGCATCTTGTGTAGATTTTCACTTTCTTCTGTAATGGCTTCACATGAGCTATCCTCCTTTTGCTTGCCTTGCCTTCTTTCTATTTCCTTTGTGGCTTGAATCCTCACCTTCTCTTTTGTTGATCCCAGTCCATAGCTGCCTTCTTATGAGATTTGGGTGAGTCTGGATTATCTGTCGGAGTTATTATTACACCAGATTCATTAGCTTTAGCCCTTGTGACTGCCAAGATGTCTTGAACCTCCGTCTGTATATCATCTAGATGCATCATGTTGACACTTGGCATTCCTCATTGAGGTAGCCTTCCTATTCGCATTGAGAGAAGAACACATTTTTGAGGAATTTTGAGCTTTTTCTCTACTTTGAAATGCAAAGTTTGAGATGCTCCTATGTTAGCCTTACCAGATCCTAGTAGGCCTTACCTTGTAGAGACTGATGCTAGTGATTTTGTGGTAGGCACAGCTTTGTTCCAAGATGGGAAGCCTGTGGCCTTCGAGAGTAAGAAACTTAGATACCTAGTTTAGGAGAAAGAGTTATATGCAATTATTTATGCTTTAAAGGCATGGAGACAATATCTCTATGGGTCTCAATTTATGGTCTTGACATATCATCAGTCTTTGTAATTCGTTTGTTATTATCAACCGGACTTGAAAGGTAGAAAGGCCAGATGGGATGAATTGATGCAGGACTTTGATTTCAGATTAAATTTGCCTATAATATTTCTAAGAATTGCTAATGCATTGAGTCGAATTGGTGAAGTTAATAAACTTAGCTTCACATAAATTACTTCTAACTTATACGATTCACTCAAGGGAAAATGCAGTACAGATATTTTCTTTGGAATATATTAGAATTTGGTAAAATCAGGGTCCACCTCTCTGAGGTAGATCAAAACCTGGTGAATCAAGGAAAAGCCAATCAATTTTTTATTCGGAATGGTCTTTTATTTTGAAATAATAAGGTTTGCGTACCGGATGTGCCAGAAATTAAACTGAGGATCCTATTTGAGTGTCATGATGCACCATCGACAAGACATCCAGGCATATAGCGTACCTTGGCTTTGGTTAGAAGGACTTTTTATTGGCCAAAAATGAAGGATTTTGTTCAGAATTATGTGGTCAAAGGTCATCAGTTTCAAATTAATAAGGCAGAGCGCCTTAAATCTGTTAGGTTATTACATCCTTTGGATATTCCATCTCAAAAGTGGAAAAGTATTTCCATGGATTTCATTATGGGACTTCCACGTACCATCAGGGGTCACGATGCCATTTGGGTAGTCGTGGATAGATTGACAAAGATGGCTAGATTTTTACCCACAAAGACAACAGTTAAAGCTTGAGACTCGAAGTTTACGGCTCATTTTTGGCAAGAAGTTTTCAAGAAATTGGAAACTACTTTGAGTATGAGTTCCTCTGATCACCCGTAGGTCTGATGGGCAAATAGAGCATGTGAATCGGATTGTTGAGGATATGCTTCGTGCATATGTCTCTGGAAAATCATTGAGTTGGGAAAAATATCTTCCAATGAAGAAATTTGCCTATAATATTTCTAAGCATTTTATAGTCTATTTATGCTTATGTATGGATATCAACCCATGGCACCTCGGTCTTAAGGACATTGAGCTTGATGCATCAAGGGATTTCTTGTGAGATATATATAGGAAATGCTGACCCAAGCTTAGGATTCTATCACGAGTGCTTAGGATAGAGTACAGTTTTACGTTGATAGGGCATCACACAGGCATGCGTGCTTGATACTTTGATCCATCTGCCCAACATGGCCAATTTTACAGGGCACTTTCTGAAATTGGAGGTCAAAGAGAGAGGAGAGCTGGCATGGCAGTGCTACAAAGTGTTTGTCGTTCCTATACAGTTAACAAGAAGAGGAACTTTGTGGATGCTTTGGCTGCTCGATGGGCTATTGTGGCAGCCATACGTAGCTCCCAAATGAAGTGTAAGGTGAGTGCCACATCTTGCATCCTTTCCATAGCACCACATGCACTTAGAGTTGGGTCTATTAGACGGCAAAGTTTAGATGCCAATAAGGTTGGTGCTTTGTGGGCGAGTAGTGGTCGTGTAGCTAGGCATGATTGCCTACTAGATGAAACCCCTAGTCTTGATAGAAAGTTTTTGGGAGGAGAATTATCATGCCTCACTAGTTTTCAAGAAAGCTTTGCGTAAAAGAGTGACAAGAGGAGTGTTCATTGAGAACGGTGCTTGCTTTCTTGAAATGACCCAAACAGAGTTGTATTCTCAGTTTGTGGCATCATATCTAGAGCTTAAAATTGGGCAAAGGTCATTTGAGGGGTGTAAGCCTTGGTTTGTGAGATACTCACGACAGTGTGACACATGTTGCTGTTGCTACCATGTCGAGTTCAAACTTTTTTATGATGTGTTCCGTTCTCTTAGTGGGCATAGAGAGCTGCCTCGTAGTCCTCGTGATTTCATCCACTCTCTTTTGTGTGCACACACAGAGGATGCCCAATTCCATAGGATGCCTTGTGTGAAGAGTAATTGCACATCATGTGGTTCACTTGCACATCTACAGATGGTAGATCTTGATGCAAGTGGCCAAGAGATAGTGCCATGGCAACGTTATGAGTATGTGACACACCAGCTCCAGAATGGTAGTCCAGGAAGTTGCAGCTTGTGGACAAACATACACCATGTTGTCACTTCACAGCACATTTAGGGAGTAGATCTACCCCTATATACGGCACAATCATTATGCCAAGTGGCAGGATCGTTAGTTCCGAGCATGCCTGGCAGAGTTTCCTATTGGTGTGGTTGTCTCTGTGGTTGATTTTGTAGAGAACTACACCTTCATACCTTTTCAGGAGATACAATCTGAGTATTACTTCTCGGAGCAAGTAATGGGGTTATATTTCATAATATTTGTTTTGTGTTTGAGCTATATTACTTATTTGATTTTTTGTGTGCTAATCGTCTCTCTTTCTTACTGCACCAGGTTCTATTATGGTCCACATTAGCTATTGACATGCAGAGGCCCATGTAGATGGGATAGCAAGTACCCCCGAGGCCCGTGTCATTATTCGAGAGTATCATTTCTATATCAGTGATGATGCACATTTTGTGCAACACTGTTTTCATCTCCATGATGATTTTTTTTCAAGCATGTGAGGGCGAACCTTCCCCACAAAGTTTTCTCCCCATCGGAGCATGTTTGAATTAGCAATTAGCTCCCGGTGTAGATTTTTAAAGTCTCTTGGTGCTTCAGAGGCCATGGAAAATCCCGATCTTCCCCATACCATCGTACCCAAACATGCTCCGATGGGGACCAAAATTTTCAAGCATGTGGAGGGGCCCACCCCCACATGCTTACAAAGTTTGGTCACCATTGGAGCATGTTTGGGTTAGCAATTTGTGCCCAGTGTGGATTTTTCAAGTCTCTTGGTGCTTAAGAGGCCATGGAAAATCTCGCCCTTCCCCATACCATCGTACCCACACTATGGGGACCAAACTTTGCGAGTATGTGGAGGAGACCCACCCCCATATGCTTGCAAAGTTTGGTCACTACTGGAGCATGTTTGGGTTAGCAATTAGCGCCCAGTGTAAAATTTTCAAGTCTCTTGGTGCTTAAAAAGCCATGGAAAATCTTACTCTTCCCCATGCCATCATACTACCCAAATATGCTCCGATAGGGATCAAACTTTGCAACATGCAGGGGGGACCAACCCTTTCTTGCTTACAAAGTTTGGTCCCCATCGGAGCATGTTTAAGTTAGTAATTAGCACCCAGTACTAGATTTTTCAAGTCTTCTTGGTTCTTAAGAGGCCATGGAAAATCCCGCTCTTCCCCATACCATCGTACCCAAACATGCTCCTATGGGGACCAAACTTTGCGAGCATGTAGGGGGGACCCACCCTCGCATGCTTGTAGAGTTTGGTCACCATCGGAGCATGTTTGGGTTAGCAATTAGCGCCCATTGTGGATTTTTCAAGTCTCTTGGTGTTGAAGAGGCCATGGAAAATCCCGCTCTTCCCTATACCATCGTACCCAAACATGCTTCTATGGGGACCAAACTTTGCGAGCATGTGGGTGGGAACCCACATGCTTGAAAACATTGGTCACCACCATCAGAGCATGTTTGGGTTAGTAATTAGCACCACCAGTGTCGATTTTGCAAGTCTCTTGGTGCTTAAGAGGCCATGGAAAATCCCGCTCTTCCCCATGCCATCATACCCAAACATGCTACAATGGGGACTAAGCACGTGGGGGGGGGACCCACCTCCACATTCTTGCAAAGTTTGGTCCCCATTGGAGTATGCTTGGGTTTGTAATTAACGCCCAGGGTGGATTTTTTAAGTCTCTTGGTGCTATAGAGACCATGAAAAATTTCGCTCTTCCCCATACCATCATACGCAAACATGCTCCCATGTGGACCAAACTTTGCAAACATGTGGGGGGGACCCACCCTCGCTTTCTTGCAAAGTTTGTTCCCCACCATAAGAGCATATTTGGGTTAGAAATTAGCGCCCAGTGTAGATTTTTCATGTCTCTTGGTGCTTAAGAGGCCATGGAAAATCCCGCTCTTCCCCGTACCACACCGTACCCAAATATGCTTCGATAGGGACCAAACTTTGCAAGCCTGTGGTGGGGGGGACTTATCAAGTTAATTAATTAGGGATCTTACACAATGTTCATTAGAATGGCCACTCAACTTAAAAAAGTGATACAATAATACTAGGAAACAAAGGACTTAATAAAAAATAATTACAAAGGTTCAAATCCAACTATAGCCAAATCCAGGCTCTCTTATTCCATGTTTTAATCCATCGATTATCTAGAATTCGGTCTTCCATTCTCCATAGACTAGGCAATCCTTATGAGATCATACACCTCGTCGTTTTGGTAACCGGCAAGCTGGCCTATTGTCCTCTCAGGATCCTTCACTTGATCTTCCCGCTCCTTAAAAGGATGTATAAGTGCTAAGGTGGGCTTATTTACCACACTAGCTTGGTCCCACAAAACTAGGCAATATCCATAACTTTCGCAAAACCGGCGAGTTCCAACTTCTCAATGGTATGAGAGATACCTTGGGCCAACTTCGGGCCTTTCTAATGTTGCTGCTCGACAACACAATCACATGAACAGGGTTAGCATCAAGTGGGGGAGAAGATGTACCTGTACTTTAATTTTTTTTTTCCGGGAGAGAGATCCTACTAATAGTTAACATTACAACTCGCTCAACGTCCCAGCCACGCTGGTGTCGTGAGCTACAAGATCATCTACGCGGCCCTCTGAAGAGGGCGACGAGCACACTCGACCACAGAGAGCGGAGGGGCTACACTGGAGTCCTCCTGGGAAAGGCGGCCAGAACACGATCGACGCCGAAAGGGAAGCTTATGGAGAGCGCGGATGAGAGATGCCGCCGAGGGGTCCAAGCAGGGTTTGAACCCAAGACCTTTCGGTCCTAGGCAAACACTTTACCACTTGGACTATCACCTCTTTGGCACCTGTACTTTAATTTAAGCAAGATAGCAATATAATAGTTCAATCCAATCTTATAAGATACGAGAAACCACATAATTTTTTTGAGAAAGCAACAATTCTCAAGAATTTTTAAGTTTAGATTAAAGATTAATCCAAAAAATCTATTTTTAGATGATTATCAAGCTAACCTGGCCATTGCCTCCATGAGGGACTCCCAAGGGAAGAGATGGGGTTGCGTTTAGAGCATTTCCTCTATGTCATCATGCATGCTTCTTGATTGAGATAAAATTTTGGCATCTTCCAGGAGGAACCATACTATCCACTCTCTCGTAGCTTGCACAATCATGAACTCAACGATTGTAATTTGGAATCTGTTTGCTCACTTTATGAGCAAAAGACTCACCCGTGTGGGAACCACATCTAAGAGCTAGAGTGCGCTTGGTGAAGTATCTATATAGGGGGGGGGGCAAAAAGTAGAGTGTCCTTAAACTGAGAGCAAGGATGGCTAGAAACAGAACCAGAGGGTTGGGGGGAGGAGAAGGATTCTCTTCTTAAGTCTATTCACATGAGGAGGGGAGAGGTGGAGGCCACCCCCTCCACTGCAGAAGGGGTGGAAGGGGTGGGAGGTTGGTGGGTTGAAAAAGGGCTTGCTAGGAGGGTGGCTACACAGGGTTGTCAAGGAGAGTTCGTGGCTCGCATACGGTGTCTGGCAAGTCCCCAGCTACGACCTGTGCGGCAAAAGCGCACATTTTTTGGCGTCGCTGCTGCCGGGGAGTTGCCCTGCACCAAGCTCCAGTTTGCAGCTCGGCTGTGCTGCGTGAAGTTTAATATACACTGTAGGAAAGCGACTGTGTGTTTGTTGTTCAATTGTTTCCGTTTTTTGCAATCTGTTTCTGTAATTTGTCTTCTGCATTTCTGTTTCTTTTGTTATTTTTCCGCTCCGCGTGTGGGCGTGCGTTCTGTTATCTGGTTATCTGAGTGCGGGGGGGATTCCTGAATCCCCAGATCTGTGCTGTCTGTGCTGTGTGCGGACTGCGCCGCGGCCAAGGCTGAACCCTAAAGAAACCCTAGAAAACTTATCTCAAAAAAAAAACAGAAAATAAAAAATTAGTTTTTTAATTGGAGAAATTTTTTTTGAAAAGAAAGAACCCCAATTGACCCACGACCCCGGCCCCGGCTCTCGGTCTTTTGATATATATATATAGGAGAGTGAGCCTCCATAGCTTTCTTTCAAGTGAGAGCTTATGGGAAGTTGTGCCCTATATGTAGCCCACTCCCCAAGGAGTAAAGTGAGCATGTGGGATAAAGCCCTCACCCTTTCCTCCACAAGCAAATAGGCTTTTGCCCCTTCCCCCATAGGAAAACGGACTGTTTTGAGGACTACAGGAGCTCTAGATAGGCGAACACGGTGCTGTAAAGCACACTAGGACCCTTTAAACGATACGCTCATTTCGAGCTATCACACGCCCTAGCCCAAGTTCGACTGTAAGTAAGGGGGTCAAAAACGGGTTAAAAACAATCTAAAAACAAGTAAAAACAGGGTGCAAAACACCTAAGAAACCACTTGTGTGAGTTTCAAGGGTAGTTACCAACGCACGTAGGGTACCCACGTCACATGCATCTATGTTCTGGTCGGGTGCTAGAGCCTGAACCACTAGAAAGTGTTTCAGTTTACACAGGCTCACACCATCCCTCCACGTTGGCATCTTGGCCTTCGGCTGGAACCCAAGGGAGTGCAACCCAAGATCCACGAATAGTGGATAGTGACTCATCCTCTGACTCAGAAGCCATGGAAGGGCACCCTACCAAGAACCCTGAGGAGACAAGCCAAAACATGCCAGTGTGGGCCCCACAACTCGGATCTAGCATGTTTAGTCTTCTAATAGAGACCTTTAGTAGAGCTACACGCTCTGAACATGCGACAAGCGAAGTAAATGAGGAAGGAGGGGTAGTAGATTCGCCATTCACATCTTATGTAGACCCTACCCTCCCAAAGAGTGTCCATGTGGATATTCTACCCACTTCGTTTAATGAGGGCCCTACTGAGCTACCACATTCCGATGCTCTTCCTAAAGTAGAGGTCCCTAGAAGCCAATCCATAAGAAGTGACATTGCGTCCACTTCAAGAGAACCGTTTGGCACACCAAGTCTAGATGGGATATTTCTCAATGAAAATTGGGAATATGATCTACACACAGAGACTCTAACGGACCTATACACGGGTTACACATACCATGTAGGTTGGTTAGAAGTCCTACGATCTACATCTAGCGCCACTAATCTAGAAGAGCAACATCAAATGATATGTGAGGTTATTCATAGAATTATCCAAATTGAGAGGCAAAATAGGGGAGTGAACCTAGTTTCCACTGGCCCTATGAGGTTTTTGGATACAGGCAAGGCCAAACAACCAACCCTATCACAATTGGAGACTCCCTCTGGGTGAGTCCCATAGACCCTTCGTATGTTGTTTCGCCTGGAGTCTCAATGCAGGTTGAGCCCACGAGTAGTAACTTTAGCTTTCCAACCTTGGCTCAACTTTCCATTAGGGAATCCGCAATGCCTACCCCAATGATGAGCATAGCTGAAAATGCACCTGTTATCGCTGTAGTTAGTGCGACACTGCTACCTAGTGGAACAGTACCTACAACAGTGCGTACCAGTGCCTATCAACCATATGCACCTATCGCTACTCATGCTCATGTAGCTCCTACGCCTCTTAATATGCCAATGGCGTATGCTCCACGACCACCTTATCATAACCATTATCCACCAAGGGGAGCTAGGCCTAGTCACATATCATATCCTACGTCGTTTGCCAACATACTCAGACCAACGCCAACTCCTATCAGCCAGGCTATCCCAAAAGTGCCTCCACCAGCTATGCCTGCTCACCTAGGTGATCTCGCAGCGTTTGCTCAGACGATCGGACGATCCATTGCAGAAAACATGCGGGGTATGCCTGAGAGAGAACCTAGAAGCAAGGCAGTACAAGTAGCTAAGCTCACTCAAAACTTCAGTGGTAACGAGGATGTTAGGAAGCACATTGAAGTCTTTGAACACGTGTGTGATTCCTTGGAAGAGCACAATGAGTTGCATAAGTGTAAAGCCTTAGGCTTAACCTTGAGTGGGAAGGCCGGAGATTGGTATCGAACCTTAAGGGTTGAAGAGCGCACTCACTACCCCACTCTCAAGAGATTGTTCTTGAAAGAATACATACGTGAGGGTGTGCTTTGGGGAGTAGCATCTCAACTCCAAAAAGCTGAACGTGAGGAAGGGGAGTCAGTGAGAGACTTTATAAGTCGATTGAAGCATCTAAATTCTCGCTGCACTCCCGATGAGCGCTTCAATAATAACCAACTGCTCGATAGATTCATCCAAGGATTGCGCCACGAGGACATTTACAATGGCCTAGTCATTAGAGGTCTTACAACGTGGGAAGCAGTCACTGCCAATGCAATCTAGTTAGAAGACAACTTGATGATTGCAGGTAAAAAGGTGTCTTCGGAGACAAAATCCGTTAGTTCGCAAGTATCTGGGCATGAGCCAATGACGGTAAAACCTATTGCCAAGGAGCCCAAGATATCTGAAATGTCTGTGATGACCGACCTTACTAAGGCTCTCCAAGAATACTTTAGGGGTAATCGAGCTCCTCAGAATAGCCATATGTACCCAAGGAGAGAGCAACAATGGTGTTCGGTGTGCTTAGGACCACATAGCACGAGTGAATGTCCCACATTTAGAGTCAAATTCAATGGGAATTGCAATGCATGTGGTAAGTATGGCCATCAATCTAAAGATTGCCTACTAGTACTTAAGCGAATGTTGGCAAACTAGGCACCACTAGCTTGGTCAAATACACCTCAAGTACCCGCGCTAATGCCTGCACAACCTGTCGAGCAACCGTCACTCACAGCACATAGTTCCAAGGAATCCGAATGTAGTCCAGTTTGTGCCATTACCACCGCCAGTGTGCTAGGACCACAACCTCCACATCCAAGGATTACCCCTGTAAACCAGATGGGTTGTGAGTCACATAGTGCATGTGGGGATTATGAAGAGGAGATAGACCCCACTGCTCCATACGGGATTAATACGTTTGAAATGATTCCCCAGTACTATATGGAGGATCATTTCGGGCAAGTTAAGCCTGTATATCAAGCGGCTGCTCTCGCCACAAGAGGGCAAAACCTTAATACCTTGGCAAGGAGACCACCTCTTCAATGCTATGAGTGTGGTGGGCCGCATCGTGTAGCGGAGTGCCCTAATAGGCTACAGAAGATCGCTACTCAAATGCAACCAAATCAAGGGAGCACATCGGGAATGCCGGTACTTACATGTAATCGTTGTGGCATAGATCATTTGATTGCTCAATGTCCACATAATCCTAATGCACCCAAGATTACGCCATTGAATTTGGTTGAGGTCACCAACCAGGCACACGAGGAACCACACCCGTTGTACCCGCGAATGTAGTTACACGGTCAATGCTCCAAAATCAAAACTACATTCTTGAAGAGAGAGATACTGCATCAATCGCTCAGGCAAAGAAAAAGAAAACACGACAAAAGAGATCGCTTAATGCCACGAGCTCCAAGCCCACCAGTTCAAAGACTAACATAGGGACAGGAGACGACCCCGTGTATATGAATGATCCTGAAGATGATTCTGATTCAATAGAAACCATGGGGGCCAAAGCCACTACCTTAAAGGAGGAACCCACTCGGGAGCTCAATGAAGGAGAATCAAGCGAGTACATAAATAAGGGAAAACAGAAGGAAACTTCCTCGGCCCCACAACCACGTCAGTTAATGCCCTCTCGACCACCCAAACTGACTGAGACTCCCCAAGACAAGCCACGTGGGCCAAAAACCCTCAAGAAAAAGATTGGTACTCACCCAAACCCAGTTGAGGAGATTGAACAAGTGCAACACTTAAGGGGTTTGGTGGAAGAAACACAAAGTGAACTGGAGCCAAACCCGAGAAAAATCAAAATTCCAGACACAGTGTTTCCTATGCAAGTTCAGCCTCACAGGAACCATAAACCGTTAGCTATACCTAGTATCATTCGGGAAGAAAGTGAGGATAGGACATCCGGAAGTGGGCAAACACCCTTCTTGCTAGAAAGAATGTTTAGTGAGGGAATGCCTGACCCCATCGAAGAGGAAGTAATTCCATCTTCACCAGTCCCTAGTCAAGGGACGATATCTCGAAAAGTACCGTTGAATGTGTCCAAGCTAATGGATTTCATGTCCTCTGAAATCAGGACCACGATCATATCCAAATTATACGGAGATCCTGAGCTATTCTTAGCTCTTCCGGCATTTCTCAATGGAGAACTAAAGACGGGGCTACCACAATTTGCAAATATGGATAGACCCGACACGCTTCAAGATGAAGGGGAGCATTGGGATCTACAACCCAACTTTGATGAAGATTCGGTTGTGGAAATACCTGTGAACAAGTTGGGACAGTACTTTGAAGGTGACGAATCTAATGCCACCCTCCCCATTACTACCAAGGGATTAACTCTAAAGGGAATCCTTGATGGTGGTGTTGGAGTGAGCATTGTGACTAAAAACTGTTGGGAATCTATGGGAAGGCCTCACCTCGAAGTCACAAACATAGTGGTTAAGATGGCAAACGGAACCATAGCTAAACCTATTGGAATGTTAAGGGACCTTAAGATCAAGGTCCTGGGATACAAGGTAAAACATACCTTCATTGTAATGGATTTCTCCAAGCATCCTATGTCATATCAAATGATCTTAGGACGTCCTTTCATGAGGGAAGCACAAATGGTACATGACTGGTCGAAAAACCATGTCTATCTACAATTCCAGGACTCTGTCATTCGAGTTGATCTTGAGAATGGTCGTGCACATCCTTTAGGAAGCAAGGTTATAATCGATCGGATACCACTATTCACTCCGCCCCATTAAGGTATTGCTATACATGCAAAAAAGAGACTGATGATGGGAAAGATTCTCCTTATATGGATGTCCTACCGGGTATGACTGAGTCGGATAACGTGGATTGGGTACAGTTAGCGGCAACCATAGACACATGGGGAAATAGAGGCACAAGTTGGGTAACACTTGCTGAGGGGCAAGATATGCCACCGTTAGTGCCAATAAACATGATAGGTGTTATGCACTTGACTCCTGATGGCGAGAACGTGGCAAACTCCACCGACACTGAAAGTAGCGAAGACTCTGACCAATGCAACTCTGAGTATGAATCTCAAGAAGAAACTGACCCTGATGGGGCAAATGAATCAAACCAAATGTGGAAGCAAGGTATTCAAGGCCTAGGACAGTGACCTCCTGCAGTTCATCCGAAAGTGAGGGGGACACAAGTGAAGATCGACCAAGTGAGTCCGAATCGGATAGAAACAAAAATCAAAAACTTGGTAAGAAGAAAACGAGACATAAGCGCCAACGCTATCGAGCTAATGTACGCACTGCAATAAATAAAGAGAGATCCACTGCAGAATGGCTTAGTTATGTAGGAGCCATTGATGCTCATCGCGGAAGATAGCGGATAATTGGGGACAATACCTCCAAAGTGTCATGTGGTGTATTCCGCAACCTCATGACGTCGCCCAATTAGAAATCGAAGAGAAGCTGAAACTAAGTCGTACTGCAAGAAGGCGGCAAAACCAAGAGTTGGCTCAACAACAAAAGGAAGCGGAATTGAAAGAAAAAAGCCTGGCACAACAAGAACCAGTAGACTTACACCCCGCACCCGAGCATTTCAAATCATTCACCATAGGGGAACGTAAAGTAGTCTACACAAAAGCCCAATGAACGCCTACCAATGGGAGTAGCGGTGTCTACGATGGCCCTGCAGTAGTTAAGGAGATAGACTTAGCAGATCCGGGTGAGGAGTCTAAACCAATTTTTATTGCTCAAGACCTCACCAAGGCGGAAGAAGCTGCACTTACGAAGCTTCTTAAAGAATTCAAGGACATATTTGCATGGACATATCATGATATGAAGGGTGTTCCACCCTCGGTGGTGCAACACACGATTCCAATGATTAGCACTGCTAAACCAGTCCAGCAACGTCTCTACCCAATGAATCCTAAGTATGCAAAGATTGTACAAGAGGAAATTGAAAAGCTGGTAAAATGTGGATTCATATACCCAATTGAGCACTCAGAATGGGTTTCTCCGATAGTCATCGTGCCAAAGAAGATTGGGAAACTCAGAGTGTGCGTTGATCTCAAAAAGGTTAATGCAGCCACCAGAAGGGATCATTACCCCTTGCCATATTCTCGGGGGGTGCACCTCAAAAAATGTAAGTCTACCATGTGCGATCATTAGGTGGGGTTTTTTTAATCCAAAATATTGGGTAAATTTACAGAAATACAATTACAAGAGGGGTATTTTAATTGTACTTTGAAAAAAAACCCGTAAGTCTATAAAGAAAAAGGGGTAGTTTTATCAGCTCAAAATTCACAGATAAGGGGTTTTTTAAATACCCCTTGAACGCATGTCGTAGGAGGGGCTTCCATATAGTGCACCCCCCGAGGCCATATTCTGAACATGTGCTTGAAAGAGTGGCAGGCAAGGAGGCATATAGCTTTTTAGATGGGTACTCGGGTTACAATCAGATCACAATTGCAGTCGAGGACCAAGCTAAAACAGCATTTATCACGGAGTTTGGAGTGTTTGCCTTTCGCGTCATGGCTTTTGGCTTGACCAATGCACCTGCAACATTCCAACGATTGATAAACACGGCCTTTAAGGAATATCTAAGGGACTTCTGTGAAGCTTTCTTAGATGATCTTTGTGTTCATTCCTCTTGGGATGAGCACTTGATGTGTTTACAAAAAATATTTGAAAGGTGTAGATTATATCGCATCTCCTTGAATCCTTTCAAATACCAATTCTGGGTTAAACACGGAGTTATCTTAGGGCATATAGTGTCCAAAAATGGGATTTCCATGGACGAGAGTAAAATCAAGGTCATTTTGGAATTGCCACCACCCACCAACTACAAGGGAGTCCAACGCTTTATGGGTCACGTTGGTTATTATCGAAGATTTATTCTATTCTTCACCGAGATAGCTCGACCATTGTATAAGCTTCTCATCGAGTTTATTTGGACCAAAGAATGTGACCGTGCCTATGAGCTATTAAAGAAGGCCTTGGCGAGTGCTCCAATCTTGAGAATGCCTAACTGGGATTTACTCTTCCATGTGCATATTGATGCATCAAACTTTGCTATTGGGTGTGTGTTAACTCAACCTGGAGAACACAAGCTAGACTACCCCATTAGCTTTGCCAGTCGCCACAGTTGAACGATGCTGAGATGAACTACACCACTACGGAGCGAGAAGGGTTGGCAATGATATATGCAGTAAGGAAATTTCGTTATTACCTCCTTGCCACCAAGTTTGTTTTCTATGTGGATCATCAAGCATTGTTGTGTCTGGTAAACAAACCATGCTCCACAGGAAGAATCACACGATGGCTATTGATTCTTCTTGAGTTTGATTTCACTGTTGTTGTGAGACCTGGCAAAAAACATGTTATGGCTGATCATTTGTCTCGCATACCTAATGGTGAAGCTCCTACGGGAGTTGATGATGACTTACCTGACACTTCCCTATTCATGGTGGAGACAATGCCTGAATGGAGTGAGAAGATTGTTAACTTTCTGGTTAATGGCTTTCCACCCAAGGAGCTTCGTAAAGATCTAGCTCGAAAGCTAATCAAAGAATGCGAACCCTATTGCCTGATAGTTGGGACTCTTTATAAACGAGGAAAGGATGACGTTCTTAGGCGTTGTGCCCGAGAGGATGAGTATCTATACATTTTGCAAGAGGCACATATGGGCGTAGCCGGTGGTCACTTCTCAGGAGACTCAACTGTGCGAAAGATCTTACAATCAGGGTATTGGTGGCCCACTATGTTCCAAGATGCATCACTCTTTGTGAAGGGTTGCGATGAATGCCAATGATACAAGAAACCCCAGAGGAAAGATCAGATGCCCCTACATCCAATCAAAGTAAACCAACCATTTGAAAAGTGGGGTTTAGACTTTGTAGGTCCAATTAGCCCAGCGGCCCGAAACACACAATCTCGCTATATTATTGTGGCCACTGACTATATGACCAAATGGGCTGAAGCGAAAGCGACACGTAAGGCAGATGCAAGGACAATAGCCAGGTTCCTCTTTGAAAATATAATCACACGCTTCGGTTGTCCTTTTGAACTTGTGAGCGACAATGGTACGCATTTTATAAATGACGTGATTAAGGAGCTCACAACAAATTTCATGATATCCCATCATAAATCTACTCCTTATTATCCGCAAGCGAATGGCCAAGCCGAGAGTACAAACAAGACATTAATCTCTGTTTTGACAAAGACAGTTGAAGCTCATCGCACAGATTGGGATCTAAAGCTTACAACAGCTTTATGCGCCTATCATACTGCGTACAAAGTGACTATTAATTGCACACCATTCAAAATGGTATATGGCCAAGAAGCAGTCATGCCGTGGGAATTTGTCATTCCTAGTCTTCGTGTTGCTACCTCAAGAGGGTTGGGATGGTAATCCCTTAGTAGAGCGTCTATATATCCTTGAGCGACTAAACGAAGAAAGACAATTGGCTGTATACAATGCCCTTGTGGAGAAGGATAGAAGAAAAAAATGGTTTGATCGCCATCTAAAGGACAAGGACATCAAGGTTGGGGATAAAGTCCTGATGTATGGAGTGGGAAACGAAAAGAAGAAGCTTAAATATGCTGGTAAGGGACCATATAGAGTATGTGAAATTACCCCGCAAGGTACCATCAGAGTGGAGACTCTCGACGGAGTTGAAACCATTGGATTCCTTAATGGGAGTAAATTCAAAAGATACTATGACCCCCTGAGCCAGGAGGAGTTACATGCAATCCATCAAAAGAAGGCAGCTAAAGAACAAGCTGAGCTTAAAAAGATACAAGCGAGAGTCGAAGCCAAAGAACGTCAACAGCGTGCTAGGCGACAACGAGAAGCCAACTTGGGAATTACGCAAGTATTTTTCGAGGAAGCAAAGGAGGATGCACTGGAATCTGACCCACCTCTAAGATACCCAATTGAGTTACAGAGTCCTTACGGGGAGGTGCTGTATAATGCATTATTGGATACAGGAGCTCAACACAATTTGCTATCATATGGCGTGTGGTGTCAACTGGGAAAACCACCTTTAACCAAGAGTTCTATCCAAGTTCAAGGAATCAACAAGAAGAAAACCCCTGTCTCAAGAATTCTGCACACTCCGGTTGCTTATGACAAGGGAACCATAATTCAAAGCTTTTTGGTTATGCCTGCTGGTACCATGGAAGGGACTGTAATCTTAGGGCGCAAATGGATGATGGCCACCAAGTGCAATATCGATTGGGAAACCAGACAAGTCACAACGCAAGAACCAACACTAGGTCGTCTGACCGCCCAAAATCCCGCACCTAAGTCATCCATTCAAATGTTAGATAATGAAAAATCACAAAGTCCAATGGTAAAACCATCTTCGATTGTTGGCCACCCCTCTAACGCTTCAACGCCAAGAGTGGAAACAGGCAAGGTGGTCCCTCAAGCTTTTCTTACTATGCCAAAGAGTACATACAAATGGGTCCCCAAAGCTTCGCTAACAGCTACTTCCCCTGCTCAATCTCGTTCAGCCACCAAGAAGCCTCGTAAAAGGAAAGCAACTACCCACCCGAGAAAGGGCAATGTAACATCACGATGGATCCCTAAAAAATTATTAGTAGCCCAAGGGTACTACGAGGGAAATAACCAGATTTGGGTCCCTAAACATAAGGTGAATCCCTCTACATCACCTGTAAAACCTTGCAAACCAATTGTTGCCACCCCAACGATAATTCAAGATCGTGGTAAGGGAAAGGTAATAGAGTGCTCCGCACCACTTCTTCCAGAGTTAGTTTGGATTCCCAAACGATATCGATCATTACCACCTAGGGGGGAGCCACATGAAGCTTCTAGCTCCTCATGCCGGGCACACACTCATATAGAAGTTTCTACATGCTCTGCACCTACTCTTGTCAACACCCAACAAAAAACCGATGAGTCTACGTCTCCCCTTGTAATAGTATCGTCGGAAACCATTTCCTCCATTCGTCAATGGGAGCGTACACTACCATCTCTGCAATTGGATGTGGCCACAAGGGTCATAAAAAGCTATCTGCCCACATCACAACCTATGGCCCACTGGACAAATTGGTTCCAAGAGGCTGCAACATCATTGCAAATAATATGATCTACCCAAGGAAAGGGGGAGCATGTACTCACGCTCGACATTCTAATGCTTCCTCCTTAACCTTCTCCCCTGACCATGTAATTGCCAAATTCAAGGGGATGCATATATATAGCTTCATACATTAAAAAAAAAAACAAAGAATAGAAAAATAAAAAATAGTAAAAAGACAAGAGCACAAAAAGAGGAGAAAAAATCCGTATCCAATCAAGAACTAGATTGACCTGTCATAAACCTACTGATGCTATATCTGTGTTTACAGATATGGCAGATGCACGATCATCATACACTTCATCCACTCCCACCTTTGATGAGAGGTATCATCTGTACCTTTCTCAGATATTTCACATGTGCTATCCTGTAATTAAAACTGAATGGGATCATATAGATGTACTAGCCAAAGAGAAAAATGTTGAGGAATTAGAATGGCTAATTCGCCTATTGACCATGACTGACCCCTACTCCGTAGAGGAAATAACCCCGATAGCCCAATGCTTTCCTTTTCCACAAGATGACTATCCTCGCATAGTTACATTCTTGATGAGTTTATGTGGATGGGAAAATGAAACGGAAATATCTGACAATGATGAATGGACGGATGAAACTCATGGCACTACTGAGGTTGACTTTATTTGTTTGGATGATGTGGATAGAGGCTTAGCCTTAGGGCTAGAGCCAGGACTCTACAACATCCTCTTACTGTATCCTCA
The DNA here is from genome assembly GCF_041138505.1 of Cibotium barometz. NCBI lineage: Eukaryota > Viridiplantae > Streptophyta > Polypodiopsida > Cyatheales > Cibotiaceae > Cibotium > Cibotium barometz. The sequence goes on along the minus strand of NC_141095.1, from coordinate 13,144,835 downwards.
GTAGTAGTGTGGTGACTGGTAGGTAGGTTAGTGTTTTCAAGTTTTTTCTAGTTTAGATTCCTTAAACGAGTCTTGAAATTTTCACACTGATGTGCCTCTCGAGGTATAGTGCTTGTTAGTTGATTGTACAGGTTAAAAAGTTTGAGGTGGGTTCGCTTTCAAGTCCTGAGACTGCCGCAACGTTCATCAAAATATATCTACATCAAATTGCAAGCTGTCTCGTCAAATCAAGGAGATCTCCAATTACAGGTGTAATTCTTCCATACCCACTCTCTTTCGTTTTTACTGTTCAATCAATTGCATAAACTATAATGCATGACCACATGGAAATTGTCAATGTACTACTTAGTTTTTGAAGTTGCTTGCATGCTGGTGTAAATCATTAATGAGCTTAACTTTATTGGAAATATTCCTAGGCAGCATGACGTCTTTAGTTAACCTTGGAATACGATTGTCTTAGGTCTAGGGTCAAACCATCTTAATGTTTGACACCTGGCCATGTGTGTGTTGACCTCTAGGACATAGCTATTACCCCTTTGTCGAAAGGATGCAAGACAAATTATAGTTCAGGAGCGAAGATCAAAAAGAAATAGATTAAAAAAAAAAGCCTACAATAAATGGCAATACAAGTCTATGATGTGCTTTAATGTTGGCCTATCGCCTTATTGATACTTGGTAGGCGAGGAGTATTCTACTCCAGACCGATGCCTTGGTTGATAGGGGGTAGCCTTGCCTAAAGTGAGCTTTGTGTTAAACATGGTACTAGGATCGATGTTAGTTTTGCCTTAGGAAGGTCGCCATTGTGTGTAAAAATTGTCACGTGCATTAAAAAAAAAAAAGGCAAAAAGCTCCTGTAACTCTGATGTTTCTTGTGTCCCTAGGCTTGTGGTATTAACTTGTTCTTAGAGTAGACACAGTGTGGTCATCTGTTTATTTATTAAGCTTGGTTGTTATTTTCCTTGACTTAGGCCAGTTATAAACCTTGATTAACCTTTGACACCTTGCTTACTCTTGATTTACTTTCAATAATTTTAAACTCCTGTTAATTTGCTACACTAGCTCATTCATGTGACCCTTAAACTAAGTTCTCATAACAACATCCATTGTGGTCTAACATGCTTGAATTTATACACTTTACATCTTTTGAATTCCAGCATACTTTCACTCTACTTCCCTGTTTTGCAGACGGTCAATAACAACCCTCTCGAGCTTACCATACCATAGCTTCCGCCGAGGACGGAATCTACATCAGGAAGGGGGGCATGTTAACCTATGACGGACATTGAGACGTACTATGTTTTAAACTTTTATGTCATTAATTTAAATATTCTGAGTCATGGGCCGGGCTTGTCGGCACCATATGTTAAGGATGAAGGGATTGGGTGATCGTCGATGAGAGGCGCACCTTGAATATCAGTAGGATAAGGGTTAGGATCGGCCCGCCATGTATGGGCGTCCAAGTGTGAACGGCCAAGTCACCTAAAAGAGTCAAATGTAACCCTAAAATCCTCATTCTCATGTGTTGTGAATTCAAGAGTGCTCTTGCCTTATCTCCTTGGTTTCCTTCTCCTGCGTGAGAGAGAGAGAGAGAGAGAGAGAGAGAGAGAGAGAGAGCGATCGAGCACTGTGTAGCGGCACGGCGGCGGAGAGGCGGTAGAGCGGCGATGGCGGCTCCTTCTTCACTGCTACGACGCGGGAATCCTTCAAGGCGGCAGTTGAGCGGTGAGTGACACACCCTTTGCATTCTGTTCGAGCTTCCTTCCCTGGTTGTATGCTTGCAGCCATTCGTGGCTCGCATACGGTGTCTGGCAAGTCCCCAGCTACGACCTGTGCGGCAAAAGCGCACATGATGGACAGACATCAAATGTTTGACCCAATCAATAAAAAAATCCTTATTTTTTTAAAAATGAAACCATTCCATCCCTAGAATTATGCCTACATGACCTAAGCTTATGACATGAAAATCAAGTCTATCTGAGTATATTTGGATGTCTAAACGGTAGTTTTGACACCTTCTTGTTCCAGAATTGGACTTGTCCCAGCCATCCTGACCTTGTACATGTGATCATTCTATTTAGTTTCCAGCTTCATCCTATGTACCATAATGTTATCAATAAAACTGTGAGTACTACCAGGATCAAACAAAATATGAACCTGATGTCCATTTATTGATCCATAAACACGAAATAATTCATTTGGACCAAAAATGTCTTTACGAAAAGTACAATTTAAACATTGGCTTCCTTCAAGATGCGTAATATTGACTTCAAAAAATTTACCTTGAAGTTCTGTAGTAATGTGTACAAATTTCTTTGGTATGAACTTCTTCGGTGCCACCTTTTGTCCAGGTGTCGAAGGTGATGTAGCTCCATTCAAAGGACATAATTTCTTCATGTGTCTCTTTTTCTTGCATTTAAAACATGTGATATTATCCTTGCTCACAAATTTCTGCTTCTTGTTGGCATTGTCAGAATTTTTTGGTTTTGGTGTAAAAACCAACTTTCTTTTTTGTCCACTATGTGAAAAAGTGAACGTGGATTTCTTTTCTGACCATAGTCTTATAAAAAACCTAAACTGCCTAAATAGCATCCTCAGTCGTTTTGACCTTGCATTTATTTACGTTGTACTGATAATCATGAGCTAGACCAATGATGAAAATCAAGGTATGATCATCAAATTTGGCTTTGGCAGCCAATTGTCTAAATTTATGCACAAAATTATCAAAAGATTGATTTTCTATGCTATTTTAAGAAGCTTTGCAATTATTTCAAATTCATCCTCTGGTTGAACAAACTCTTTCTTAAAAGCTTCCTCAAAACTTTGTCAAGTAGTGGGAATGGAATCATCTTTGAGATCCTTCCACGTCCAAGTTAATGCCTTTCCTTTCATAAACCCTGCTCCATCTGTAGCTTTTGTGCATCTGTGAATGGATGAAAGGCAAAATGTGTAGTCCACCTATTGACCTAGGCATCTACACATTCCTGAGTCTTCTCCTCTTTTTTTAAAACCGCCGTACACTTTTGGTGCAAACGACGGAGCAACTGCTTTGGGAGGAGCAAGAGGTGCCACCAAAAGAGCTTTTTGCAAAGTCAAAATCTGCATCTTTAGTGACTCTATCTCATCATGACATCTGGAAATAGTTGCCTCAAGATGCTCTCTCACTTCTAAAAATTCACTCTTTCCAACAACCTCCTCTTCTTCAATTTGAAATTTTAGATCTTCCCCACCCAAGTTGGGATGATCTCTCATCTCATCAACATTGTCATTGACTGAGAAGTCAATATGAGTCATTCTAATAAAATTCTTCAAAAATCACGATTCACTTGAATTCAACTTCACTTGCCCTCTTTTGACCAAAATAATCTAGCAAATCAATTTGCTAGAACTGACTACACATAAGAAAAAATGCTTTAATTAGCATTTTTGTGGCTAAATAATGGTAAAAAATCATTAAAACACACACCATCTAGAATTAACCAAACGAAAATAACTATAAATATACGAGGCATACTTGCATTAATTATATGTGAACAATCCGCTTCTATCTAATGTCAGCACGTAAAAAACGTACTTCAACACTAGATAACCCTTGAAAATATTAAATTCTCGAGAAAAAAGAATTATCATGATGTTTCCTTAATTTTTCCTATTTTTCTAGGGCCTCATAATCTACTAATTTTGAAATCCACCAAATTCGATCTTATGGCACTCTAAATCTAAAATTTTCCAAAAAATTTTAGTAATAAAATTTGCCAAAATACAATTGATGTTTCAAAAATACCAATTTCAAGGAATTCTAAAATAATTTCTAGAATTTTTCTAATTTTTGGTAATTAAAACCAAGAATGCTATCAAATGCAAAATTTTTTAATTCCACCCGACAATTCTTAAATCCAATTAAAAATTATAATTTTAATGAATTTATAAATTTTCTGGGTAAAAAAAGATTTTGTTTAAGGAATTTGAACAGTCACACGGGCATCCGAACGGACACACCAATGCCGGTCACCAAACCCGGATATTTTGAAAATTTGAAATAACCTTTGTCTATTTTTTCATGATTTTTTGTTATTTTTAGAATTTTTTATGCACCTCGAACACATTAGAATACGAACGAAAAAAAAATTGAAACCCAAAAAGGTCATCCTGGAATACGGAAAGTCAAGGGTTGTTGGAAAATAAAAAGATAAAAATATCAGAATTTGAAAGGCCAAAAAAATTGGACCCCAAAGGTCAAAAGGGCTCATTATTAATTTTTTGTTTTAAAAAAATCCAATGAAATAAGAAGTTTTTTTTTCTCTTTTTTTGAAGCTTTTAAGCTAATTTTGATTAAGATTTTATTAAATATAATAAAGCTTAATCAAAAGCTTTAAATAAGCTTTATCAAAAGTTTTTTTTAAAATATTAAAGAACATAAACGAGGGCTCTGTGCGCTGGCGACCTACAACACCCCCCGCGCGTATGAGAGAGAGAGGGAGGAGATGAGCAAAGCTCTCTCCCCCACTACATCCTGCTTTTCTCCACTCTCACTTCCTTCCACTTTCTTCTCCACTCAATAATCCATGAAAGTGATTGATTTGTTTAATCATAATTATCATGTGATAATCATGATTAAAACTTAATCATGTTTAATATAATTCAACCCCACCTAAGAGGTGTTCACACAAGGAAGAAGAATATGAAGAAAATTTCAGATTTAAGAGATGAAAAAATTACCACGCACACGAGAGAGAACTCGATGCACCGACATGCTGTCCCCTACCAAAATTTAGCAGAAAGTCGACAGAAATTCAATATCATGTCCACGGGAAACCCGTAAAAAATGCATAAACAATACTTTTTAAACCATAAAATGCTCAAATAATGTCCTAAAAATTAGGAAAGAATTCCTAAATTTATTTGAGATGTAGGGGATTCCTTTTTTGGTAAAATAACCACATATCATGTGCGGTATTTTGGTTTAAAAAATCCATAAATGCTTATTTTAACCATAAAAATAATGAAAAATAGCATTTCCACTCATGGAATTTCCCCGCAACGTCAATACATCATCCAAGTTGGGAAGAACTGCGTTCCTACTGCCATATTGACGTTTCAACACATAGACCACCAAAACAAACCAGAAAAGTATATTTTTTGCTTAGTAAATGTTTAAAATTTACTTAAAAATGCTAAATTTTTTGGAATAATGAGAGAAAAATAAGAGGAGAAAAACATCAAAAATTAACTAGAGATTGCTCTGATACCACTATTAAAAACCTGAAGATATTTCTAGGTAATAACCATGCATAAACATGCATGAACCAGAAATATTCTCATCCACCCACCAGAGCCCAAGGGTACATACATAAATACAATGAAGTATCACATATCTTACCTTAGTTTAGACACAATTCTCTATTCAAGAGAACATCCCTTGAGAGTGTCCCATGCCCCTATTATATAGGAGAGATCTCAAGTGACTCTTGACTCTCCATTTCCAAAGTGACTCTTGACCTTCCATTTCTAGAGTGACTCTTGGCCTTCCATTTCCCCAGAGTGAGTCTTGGCCTTCCATTTTCATGTGTGACCTTCGGTTTCCTGACCCTAACCTCAACCCAAGGTTAGACCTAATCCTTGCTCCACTAGAGGATGTTCCCATGTTCACATGCCTAGGGTGGGTTAGCCTCCTAGTATATGCACATACGATGTGCACATAACATAGGGCTTCACAGTAATATATAAATATACGTAGCAAATGATCAAGTTGTGTAAGCTCTTATTCTTCAAGCCCATCATGAAACATCTCTTCAATTGAACATCGTTTAATTTTTCCCATGACTCACAACGTGAGTCCAAGAGTTTTATCCTAAGGATAAAATCTCTAATGGATTCATGTGGTTGACGCTCAATTGAATAGAGTTCTATCACTGCACTCCACCGATCACCTTGTCTGGAAAAGCCATGTATAAAGGCTGATTTCAAGGTTTTGAAGCTGGTCCATAACATTGGCATCAATGCGATGAACCATCGACTAGCTTTTCCCTCTAAGAATAAGTTCAATGCATGTACCTTAGTGGGGCAGTTGGGATTTCCAAAGGCTTCACATCTCTGTTCAAACATTTGAATGAATTGAACAAGGTCTGTTGTTCTGTCATATTTTTCATAATTTTAGAAATTTGTACGATCGTATTTCTGTAGTATGCATCACTGAGGCCATATGTGAGTGCTCTTGTTGGAAGAGACTCACTAAGTCCTTGGGCCATCCCCCTTCCTAGACTAGTCTCACTATGTCCAAGGTGTGGGCATCCAGGAAAGGGTTGGTACTTATAGGATTTGTGGGAATGTTAGGCAAGGGACCAAAGCCTGGTGGGATCGAAGTGATGGGGGGTGTAAAACTTGATGACACACTTGTTATAGGCATGGCCAATGGCATTGGGAGGTGAATTTGTGGCATAGATCTCAATGGTTTGAAGATGTTATCCATTGGGGTCAGTCCTTGTGTGATCCCTGGCTCCATCGTGGTCATATCAGAGTGCCTAAATGATCCTAACTGAGCAAACACACTTTTTTTTTGTGCTTTTTATACTCTCCCACACAGCCCGTTATGGCCTCAAGAGGCTTGGCATAATCTTTGTTAGATCGGTAGCTTAGGCGCTATACGCACGTGAACGACCTCGTAGAGATATTATTCTGGAAAAAGCGTATGCTAGGAACTTCCCAGATGGAAGAGAAGGTCCTAAAACCTATTTTCCATCACTGTCTTAAGACGAAATTTTTTTTGAGAATTTTTTCCCTGTTCGCAGCATGTTTTTTAGGGGTGTTCGAAAAGGAATTTTGAAAAACTCTGTATGAGGACTCGAGTTGTATTTTTGGAGTACTACAACTTTGTTTCCCTGAGTCGTCTGTGATTTTGTCATTTAGACCCTAAAAAGGTAGCCCGAATATGGCTCGTCATCGTTTTCACATTTTTTTACGATTTTTCATGGTTTTTGGACTGTTTTTGTCTCAATTTTTGGGTCAAATTTTGAGGCTGCTGGTTGGAGGCCAAAATGGTTGATTTTGACTTCGGACGACCACGTCCAAAGTCGAAGAGCTCGATGTTAGCTTTTCGATGAGCCATATAATGCCTTTATCAGATATACGGTTTAAGAGATACGGGTGTCCAAACAGGGGTGTTTTCCAGAGTCGTTTTTTTTTGGGACGATGGACCCCTTTTCACGTCGAGCGACGGACTTCATGAATTTTATAGATTTTGATTTTTTTAAAATTTATTTTAATTAATTTTAAAAAAACATCGTGAAACCTTAGGTTTTCACGCCGTGAAACATTAAATGGTTCACGCCGTGAACCGGACTTTATGGAATATTAAATCTGATTTTTTTTAAAATGCCGTGAAATCTTAGGTTTTCACGCTGTGAAATGTTAAATGGTTCACGTCGTGAACCGGACTTCACGAAATATTAAATTTGATTTTTTTTTAAAATGCCGTGAAACCTTAGGTTTTCACGCCGTGAAACGTTAAATGGTTCACGCCGTGAACCGGACTTCACAAAATATTAAATTTGATGTTTTTTTAAACGTCGTGAAACCTTAGGTTTTCACGTCGTGAAATGTTAAATGGTTTATGTCGTGAATTGGACTTCACAGAATATTAAATTTATTTTTTTAAAACGTTGAGACATCTTAGGTTTTCACGCAATGAATCGGACTTCACAGAATATTAAATTCGATTTTTTTTTCACGTCTGACTTTTCATGGCCGGATTTTTTTCTTTCTTTCACGACCGTTTTTTTTGGGAGTCTAGTGGAAAATACGAATTTTCCTTTTTGGGGAAAAATATTTTTTGAATTTAAAATGAAAGGGGTATGGGCATTTTCCCAAAAAGGTAAGTGGAAATAAAAAAGTCAACCTTTTAATGACACCCCTTACACCCTTCATAAATGACCCCCAAAATTGATAATTTTGACAACTCATGAGCATCTACTCATTGAATGCTCATTAGCCTTAATGAGTTATTTAAAAAAGTGATTAAAGATTAATCTTTTCACTAATCTTTCCCTCTTTTACACTAATCAAGGACTCTAATTAACCACTAATCCCTAATTAATTCACACAATTGAGCACATCATTGGATAGAGCAAGGGAATGCTAATCTTAGTGCATCAACAATTGTGTAAATTAATCTAAAATAGGAGATTAATTAGATTCTTAATTATGGTCTCCTCTTTTAAGGTAAAATTAAGCAAAGAGAGTTAAATTTCTCCAATTGATGAAAAAAATGATGTGATTAGGTGTTTTGATGCATTTAGATGCACTCAAAACACTAATTTCGACTACTCGTATGATCCATTTAGACCCCAATTAACACATTTTCTAATGTTTTGGCCTCTTGAACAAGATTAATCACCCTTAATGAGACAAAAACCACTCCACTAAGAGAAATTAGTCAAATTCAAGGATTTTTTGATAGTTTTAAGAAATTTTTTGAAAGATTAAGCTACTCCTAATACTTGCTAACACTCTAATCCAAACAATTTCAACAACAAACACACAATTAAACTAGAATTAATGATCTTAGTTCTATGTTTAACACTAAAGAGAGGTAACATTCACTAAAAATTACATTCTATTGCATTGTTTGATGCAATGGATGTAAACTAAGACTAATACAAACAATGTGCAAGCCCTAAGAACATGAAAAACCACAAAAGCAATAACAAAAATAATAAATTAATCAAAAAATTAAGCAAAAAGCATTCTTTTCAAAAACAAAAAAGAGAGCTATTCTACACCAAATCTCACGCAAATCACCATCAAATCCACATCGTTTTCTTGGGAAACCAATAATCAAGATAATGGGCAATGGGTTATGCGTAGATTAGAAGCAAAATGATGAAAAAAGCCAAGGGATGGCTCCTAGTGGTGCCAAAAATATTATGGCTCACCCTAACCTTCCTTGAAACACATCCAAAAAGAGATTACTTGGTGAACCGCAACTGTCGTTGTCATGAGGATCTTTCCAATGGCTGAGCTCGTAACCCTTGAGGTCTCCAAGCTCTACAACTCCTTGAAAAACAATTCCAACGCATCTCCTGCAAGCGTTGTCACACCGCACGTTGCACTACGGATTCTCGTCCCTCCTCTCACCTCACTTCACTCACACACACTCACTAGCATGCATTAGGGAGATAGATTAGCAGCAAGAGGATTAGCAAGAGCAAGAGACAATTGCACAATGGGAGAGTATGTTGTATTATGAGAGAAATTCACTTATATACATGGCCATAAGTGGTCACAGTCACTTAAACTGTGGCCGACCGGGCACTTTAGCCTCATAAGAGGCCTAATGCTATTACAATGACTACTCTCATAATATATCCACCATGAAGTACATCACTTAGGACTTCATCCTATCTTGCTACCACTTGCTCTTGAAGCAGGAATCACCATAAATACTCTGTCACACCATTAACGGGCGCCCATCTCTCCAAGTTGTAGCTTTGGACACTATTGCTTCATATCTTGAATGTATGACCCTTTGGTGTATCTACTGTGACTCCTTGATGTAAGATAATGGCGGTAGCTCTTGTTAATCCTAGAATTGGATTAACACCTTTTCAAGTCTAAAACCAATCCTAGTTAGGTTTGGAAATCTAGGCTTGGTAAACTTCAAAGCCTAGATATCATTCTATGTGTGAGGTTGGGTAGGCACAAATCTTATATATGCATGCCACTTTATGTCCACATCAGCTTTGAGAGGATCCACATAAGCAGCTTTCCACCTCACCTTGCCACCTCCACCCTCTATGTCAACATGGTCAACCTAGTTGACTCCCCACCTCATCAATCTAGTCATCACATTAATGCACATGAGCCCGCTCTTCCTGAGCCCCCTTCTCTTCCACAAGAACCCACCCCCCCTCCTTTGGGCGCCCATGTTGTGGATAGGAAAGAACTATCAAAGTTAGGGGCGCATCATCGTGCCCATGCAATCTTCCATTTCTATTTCAAAGACCTCACGCCTTCATCACAGAGGCATGCGTGCTTGATACTTTGATCCATCTGCCCAACATGGCCAATTACAGGGCACTTTCTGACATTGGAGGTCAAAGAGAGAGGAGAGCTGGCATGGCAGTGCTACAAAGTGTTTGTCGTTCCTATACAGTTAACAAGAAGAGGAACTTTGTGGATGCTTTGGCTGCTCGATGGGCTATTGTGGCAGCCATACATAGCTCCCAAATGAAGTGTAAGGTGAGTGCCACATCTTGCATCCTTTCCATAGCACCACATGCACTTAGATTTGGGTCTATTAGACGGCAAAGTTTAGATGCCAATAAGGTTGGTGCTTTGTGGGCGACGAGTAGTGGTCGTGTAGCTAGGCATGATCGCCTATTAGATGAAACCCCTAGTCTTGATAGAAAGTTTTTGGGAGGAGAATTATCATGCCTCGCTAGTTTTCAAGAAAGCTTTGCATAAAAGAGTGACAAGAGGAGTGTTCATTGAGAACGGTGCTTGCTTTCTTGAAATGACCCAAACAGAGTTGTATTCTCAGTTTGTGGCATCATATCTAGAGCTTAAAATTGGGCAAAGGTCATTTGAGGGGTGTAAGCCTTGGTTTGTGAGATACTCACGACAGTGTGACACATGTTGCTGTTGCTACCATGTCGAGTTCAAACTTTGTTATGATGTGTTCCGTTCTCTTAGTGGGCATAGACAGATGGTAGATCTTGATGCAAGTGGCCAAGAGATAGTGCCATGGCAACGTTATGAGTATGTGACACACCAGCTCCAGAATGGCAGTCCAGGAAGTTGCAGCTCGTGGACAAACATACACCACGTTGTCACTTCACAGCACATTTAGGGAGTAGATCTACCCCTATATACGGCACAATCATTGTGCCAAGTGGCAGGATCGTTAGTTCCGAGCATGCCTGGCAGAGTTTCCTATTGGTGTGGTTGTCTCTGTGGTTGATTTTGTAGAGAACTACACCTTCACACCTTTTCAGGAGATACAATCTGAGTATTACTTCTCGGAGCAGGTAATGGGGTTATATTTCATTTTGTGTTTGAGCTATATTACTTATTTGATTTTTTGTGTGCTAATCGTCTCTCTTTCTTACTGCACCAGGTTGCTATTATGGTCCACACTATTGACATGCAGAGGCCCATGTAGATGGGATAGCAAGTACCCCCGAGGCCCGTGTCATTATTCGAGAGTATCATTTCTATATCAGTGATGATTATTCACATGATGCACATTTTGTGCAACACTGTTTTCGTCTCCATGATGATTTTTTTTCAAGCATGTGAGGGCAAACCTTCCCCACATGCTTCCAAAGTTTTCTCCCCATCGGAGCATGTTTGAATTAGCAATTAGCTCCCGGTGTAGATTTTTAAAGTCTCTTGGTGCTTCAGAGGCCATGGAAAATCCCGATCTTCCCCATACCATCGTACCCAAACATGCTCCGATGGGGACCAAAATTTTCAAGCATGTGGAGGGGCCCACCCCCACATGCTTGCAAAGTTTGGTCACCATTGGAGCATGTTTGGGTTAGCAATTTGTGCCCAGTGTGGATTTTTCAAGTCTCTTGGTGCTTAAGAGGCCATGGAAAATCCCGCCCTTCCCCATACCATCGTACCCACACTATGGGGACCAAACTTTGCGAGTATGTGGAGGAGACCCACCCCCATATGCTTGCAAAGTTTGGTCACTATTGGAGCATGTTTGGGTTAGCAATTAGCGCCCAGTGCAGATTTTTCAAGTCTCTTGGTGCTTAAAAAGCCATGGAAAATCTTACTCTTCCCCATGCCATCATACTACCCAAACATGCTCCGATAGGGATCAAACTTTGCAACATGCAGGGGGGACCAACCCTTTCTTGCTTACAAAGTTTGGTCCCCATCGGAGCATGTTTAAGTTAGTAATTAGCACCCAGTGCCAGATTTTTCAAGTCTTCTTGGTGCTTAAGAGGCCATGGAAAATCCCGCTCTTCCCCATAATACCATCGTACCCAAACATGCTCCTATGGGGACCAAACTTTACGACGAGCATGTAGGGGGGACCCACCCTCGCATGCTTGTAGAGTTTGGTCACCATCGGAGCATGTTTGGGTTAGCAATTAGCGCCCATTGCGGATTTTTCAAGTCTCTTGGTGCTGAAGAGGCCATGGAAAATCCCGCTCTTCCCTATACCATCGTACCCAAACATGCTTCTATGGGGACCAAACTTTGCGAGCATGTGGGTGGGAACTACCCACAAGCATGTGGGTGGGAACCACCCACATGCTTGAAAACATTGGTCACCACCATCAGAGCATGTTTGGGTTAGTAATTAGCACCACCCAGTGTCGATTTTGCAAGTCTCTTGGTGTTTCAGAGGCCAAGGAAAATCCCGCTCTTCCCCATGCCATCATACCAAACATGCTACAATGGGGACCAAGCACGTGGGGGGGGACCCACCCCCACATTCTTGCAAAGTTTGGTCCCCATTGGAGTATGCTTGGGTTTGTAATTAACGCCCAGGGTGGATTTTTTAAGTCTCTTGGTGCTATAGAGACCATGAAAAATTTTGCTCTTCCCCATACCATCATACGCAAACATGCTCCCATGTGGACCAAACTTTGCAAACATGTGGGGGGGACCCACCCTCGCTTTCTTGCAAAGTTTGTTCCCCACCATAAGAGCATATTTGGGTTAGAAATTAGCGCCCAGTGTAGATTTTTCATGTCTCTTGGTGCTTAAGAGGCCATGGAAAATCCCGCTCTTCCCCATACCACACCGTACCCAAATATGCTTCGATAGGGACCAAACTTTGCAAGCCTGTGGTGGGGGGGACTTACCCCCACATTGTTGCAAAGTTTGGTCACCATCCGAGCATGTTTGGGTTAACAATTAGTGCCCAGTGCAGCTTTTTCAAGTTTTTTGGTGCTTAAGAGGCCATGGAAAATCCCGCTCTTCCACATACCATCATACCCAAACATTCTCCGATGATGGGGACCAGACTTTGCAAGCATGTGGGGGGGACTCACCCCCACATGCTTGGGGGTGAGTCCCCCAAGCATGTGGAAAATCCCGCTCTTCCACATACCATCATACCATCATACCCAAACATTCTCCGATGGGGACCAGACTTTGCAAGCATGTGGGGGGACTCACCCCCACATGCTTGGGGGTGAGTCCCCCCATCAGAGCATGTTTGGTCTAGCAATTAGTGCCCACCAGTGCGAATTTTTCAAGTCTTTTGGTGCTTAAGAGGCCATGGAAAATCCCGCTCTTCCTTATGCCATCATACGTAAATATGCTCTGATGGGGACCAAACTTTGCAAGCATGTGGGGGTGGTCCCCTCCACATGCTTGCAAAGTTTGTTCCCCCCAACAGAGCATGTTTGGGTATGATGGCATGGGGATTTTCAACAAACAATATGATAGCCAAAGTGTTAAAAAAATCAAAAAACCATGAACATCAACTAAAATGCAATGATCCTCAATAATGAAAAAACTTATAATGATAAAAACATCAACTAAGTACATTTGAATATGAGATAACCTAACCACTCTAGGTTTAGCCACTAACTGAAAAGATCAAGGCATAATTAAAGTGAGCTACCCCAGCTATTCTGAGGTTAGTCACTCCCAATAAATCTAAGTGCAATGTAAGTGAGCTAACCCAGCTAGTCTGAGTTTAGTCACTATCAAGATAGAGATCTAGTCAGTAGCACCCTCTCTAGCTCTCAACTGCTCTAGAATGCAATGTAAGTGAGCTAACCCAGCTAGTCTGAGTTTAGTCACTATCAAGATAGAGATCTAGTCAGTAGCACCCTCTCTAGCTCTCAACTGCTCTAGAATGCTCTCATGGTCATCCACTCGAAGCCAAAAATGAGGGCGAGAACTGTGTTTTTGACTCTGTACTCGATCAAGAGTGAGCCTGGTAGCAACCACTAGATGAGAGAACTGAAATGCCTCTAACTCCCACTTCCACTGCTGGAATGAAGTCGAATCTGCTGGTAGAACCGACCTGCCACAATCATGCTATGGGCGTTAAAACAAAACCCATGATCATCCACTGTATCCTAGTCCAGGATGCACTTTGGCCTAGTGCAACTCATCAGATTAGTAGTCTACTCCCTCGCTATTGCCCTCACCAAAAATAACAGGAAATACATCACCCTCCTGTAGCAAATCCATCAGGTCATCATAGCTGGCCATGAACACAGGACCTGTGTGCTCATCTGACAACATTGGATGTGAAGGGTGCTTGGGGGAGAGGACTGTCTGTATCCGTGCATCTGCCCATCCTCTCGAGGCACAATGTGACCAATCACCATCCATACATGCTCCACAAAAGCATGCAAACCATCATGTGTAAATCGTGGGGGCCATCATGCACGTGCTCCTAATGGAATGTAAGCCCAAGGTGCAAGGTATTTTGTCACAAATCATGGGAGGCTCTCAGTCAATCATGGGAGGCTCTCAGTCAATCATGCCACCATCCACATGCCAAAAAAATCCCTTGACAATCCGAGCATCACGTTTGGGATACGATATTAATGCTGCACTCCCACACAAAGGTTGGGAGCACCACTCGACCATGTGGCCCAGATATTTGAACCGCTCAGCATCCTATCGCAGTTGATGATGCCTCACGGCACGTTTCACACACGCGCCCGCACCATCATGCTCTCCCTTTCCGTGACCAATCTCAAAGAATGACCAAATCACTGGGATACTAGACTGCACATGCAACCTATAAATTCATAAAAGAAATTCTTAGTTATTCTTTTCTTTAAGATGTTCTAGTGAATTTAGTTTAATTGTGAATATAAGATAACCATAAGTACTACCTGTAGAGCCAATAGAATTGTCGTGAACGACTTGAATTGTGTGCCACAACCATCCGACCAAACCCATCACTGGCTAAGTGTGATCTCACAATCTGAGATAAATGCAAAGAATAAAAGAAAATATCCAAAAATGAGTAAATGCTCATATAAGATGAAGAGTTGACTGAGTATAAGGTTTATTAGTTAAAAATTAAGAGATATTAGTAAAAAAAATGAGATATTTACAGAAAATGATGCATTTTTGACACCTCAGCAAGGAGAGAATGCCACATCAAGGAGGAGCCTTTTTATTCATGATTACTTGAGTTTTTTAATCCAAAAAATATGATATTTTTCTCTCTCCTCTCTCCTAGAACAAACTATATCAAAAAGGAAGCTAAACTGGTCCAAATCTTATCCAAATTGAGTCAAACTGAAGCTAGAAAGCTCTAGAACCCAGTTGGACTTAGTTAGAGACCTCCTTCACTTATAAATAAACCCTCATTCCTTTGTATTCTCATCTCTTAAGAGGCCATGGAAAATCCCACTCTTCCCCATACCATCATACCCACACATGTTCCTATGGGGACCAAACTTTGCGAGCATGTGGGGGGGACCCAGTGGGGGGGACCCAGCCCCACATGCTTGCAAAGTTTGGTCACCATTGGATCATGTTTGGGTTAGCAATTAGTGCCCATTGCGGCTTTTTCAAGTCTCTTGGTGCTTAAGAGGCCATGGAAAATCCCGCTCTTTTCCATACCATCGTACCCACACATGTTCCTATGGGGACCAAACTTTGCGAGCATGTGGGGGGGGGGACCTAGCCCCACATGTTTGCAAAGTTTGGTCACCATTGGAGCATGTTTGGGTTAGCAATTAGCGTCCATTGCGGATTCTTCAAGTTTCTTAGTGCTTAAGAGGCCATGGAAAATCTCGCTCTTCCCCATGCCATCATACCCAAACATGCCCCGATGGGGACCAAACTTTGCAACATGCAGGGGGACCCTACCTCGTTTGCTTGCAAAGTTTAGTTTCCATCAGAGCATGTGTGGATTAGTAATTAGTGCCCAGTGTGAATTTTTCAAGTCTCTTGGTGCTTAAGAGGAACATGTGTGGGTACGATGGTATGGGGAAGAGCGGGATTTTCCATGGCCTCTTAAGCACCAAGAGACTTGAAAAAGCCGCAATGGGCACTAATTGCTAACCCAAACATGATCCAATGGTGACCAAACTTTGCAAGCATGTGGGGGTGGGTCCCCCCCACATGCTTGCAAAGTTTGGTCCCCACTGGGTATGATGGTATGGGGAAGAGCGGGATTTTCAATGGCCTTTTAAGCACCAAGAGACTTGAAAAATCCGCACACTGGGGGGCGCTAATTGCTAACCCAAACATGCTTCGATGGTGGGGACTATATTTTGCAAAATTGCAAGCATGTGGGAGAGGGTCATCCCCACATGCTTGCAAACTTTGGTCCCCATCGGAGCATGTTTCGGTTCAAAGATGGTATGGGGAAGAGCGGGATTTTCCATTGCCTGTTAAGCAGTAAGAGACTTGAAAAATCTGCACTGGGCATTAATGTCTGCTCCGATGGGGACCAAATTTTGCAAACATGTGGACGTGGGTCCCTCCCACGTTTTTGCAAAGTTTGGTCTCCATAGGAGCATGTTTGGGTATGGTATGGGGAAGAGCGGGATTTTCCATGGCCTCTAAGCACCAAGAGACTTAAAAAATTTGCACTGGGTCTTGATTGCTAACCCAAACATTCTCCGATGGTGACCAAACTTTGTAAGCATGTGGAAGTGGGTCCCCCCATGCATGCTTGCAAAGTTTAGTCCCCATCGGAGCATGTTTGGGTAGATGGCACGGGGAAGAGCGGGATTTTCCATGGCCTCTTAAGCACCAAGAGACTTGAAAAATCCACACTAGGCGATAATTGCTAACCTAAACATGCTCCGATGGGGACCAAATTCTGCACGCAAGCGATGGTAGGTTCCCTTAACATTCTCACAAAGTTTGGTCCCCATCAAAGCATGTTTGGGTATGATGGTATGGGGAAGAGCGGGATTTTCCATGGCCTCTTAAGCACCAAGAGACTTGAAAAATCTACCCTGGGCGCTAATCACTAACCCAAGCATACTTCGATGGGGACCAAACTTTGCAAGCATGTGCGGGTGGGTCCCCGCCACCACAGTCTTGCAAAGTTTGGTCCTTATCAGAGCAGGTTCGGGTGTGTTGGAAATTTCTTATTGAATGTCAAATGTGTTGTGCCGTGTTCCTCAAGCAACTGTGAGAAGGCATCCAAGTGTGATAATGGCAATAGACTCAATGAAGTTCTAGTAATAGGATAAGGACTCCTCATACCACCTTAACATTTTAAACATGTACACCATTATTTACATCATATATTCATGCTTAACACTCAATCCCCCTCCTAGTTTTAATAGATTGTGCTTCAATTGGACATGTACACCCTGATTTACATTATATGTTCATGCTCAATACTCGGTCCCCATCCTTGTTGATAGGTTGTGCTTTAATTGGACATGCATGCTAGGAAGTGGTGTTATCTCTTAAAAGTTGTTTCTCATTCAAAGGATTTTTTCCAAGATGAAGAAATTGAGGAGCTTTTATCGAAGACATGGGAGTGCAAGATGCACATCTGGATGAGTAAATGGAAGATATAGTGTATGAGTTACCACCTACCCCAATGTAGGTGAAGGTGTCGCATGCATAAACGCACAACATGATGATGTTGTTGGGGATGATGATATTATTGATTGTGGTGATTATCATGATGCAAAGTCCACCACTAGTAATGTATTAAATCTCTTTGTTGACCTTGGAATGGCCATGTAAGGGGTATGGATCCAGGTGGCTAATAATGAAATGTGAGGCATCTAGTACATATACTTCTATTCTTAAATATAAGAAATGATGGATTATTTTTCAATGATATCCCCTTCCTCTGTCATCAAACACAAAATAAACTATTTGGAAAGTATGCAGCTATAGGCATGGCTAATCCTATGCCCATAGCCACGTGCATAGTCAGACATATAGGTGCGTCCTTAGAAAAAATTGGATACCTTCCTCCCATGCGCTATGTCGCGTGCTTTCTCATTCTTGAGTTTACTATTGCAGTGAAGGAGCTATGGTGCAAGCTACCTAATCTCTTCACCTTCCTTACCCTTCACAATCCCTCCTTTGCCATTCACAACTGCGTCTCCCTTAACAAGCCCTCCCTCACTTTCATAAGCCCTTCTCCTCTTCTCCATTCGCAAGCCTCACAAGCCCTTCCCCTCTTCTCCCTCACAAGACCTTCTCCTCTTCTATCGTGCCACCTTTTGCAAGTAAAACCTTCATCTTTAAAACCCTAAATTCTTCACAACAAACCCTCCTTTGCATTCACAAGGAAGCAAGCACTACAACACATCACGAGCACAACAACATTTTTTGCAGCATTTTTCGAAGGAAAATATTGGGGGTTTTCACGATGCTCAGCAACGATTTATCGCTGCTTTGCAGCACTTTTTCGCTATTAACTAGCACTTTTAGTAGTGGAATAAGATATTTTGCTTCCAAGCAGCGTAATAACGATGCGTAGCGACATGTGAAAAATGCTACTATACTGTAAAAATATCCCGATTTTTTACCGTCGCGTAGTTTTATCTTTTGAATACAATAAACTTGTACTCTTAGTTTTTTTTTGCAGGTTTATGCCTTGTCTATCACTTCTATGTCTCCTAGCCTATCCTCCTTAAGCTGAAGCAAGGTATGTCTACTGTTTTCATTTATCTCGTATGCGTTCGAGTATTTCCTTTCTCTTTCTCTGTTTTCAGTTTTTCTTTTCTTCTCTCTCCCTTCTTCTTCCCTAATTAAGATCTCTCCATTAAAGCTTCATATGGTAAGAGATCTTAATTTTTCTTAATACCTTTTTTCCTTGACTTGGTTTAATTTTGTAGGTTTTCAACACATACCAGCCTCACAAGAGATATCTTTCTGAATTGTTGAAGGCAGATATAGAGTTGCCGTAGTACTTTAAAAATGCAGAGAGAATAAAGTCTATACTTACTCGGAAACCTCTTCCCTTGGAGCACCTATATACACAATTTTCATTCTCACCACACAGACCGAGGGAAAGAGTATGCTTCCACCCAGAATGCAACCACATGCAAGTGTCACCCACAATGCAACCACATGCAAGTGTCAACACATGAGAATGGAGCACCGGAGAAGTAGTAGCAGAAAGAGAAAAAACCCCTTCTTTGTATAATCCGGTAGAGTATGAGGAGGCTGCCCAGGTTGAGCCATGTGCATAGTCGGACGTATAGCTGCGATGCACTTGGAAAAAATATTGGATACCTCCCTCTCGTCGTGCGCTATATCATGTGCTTTGTTATTGTTGAGTTTACTATTGCACTGAGGAACGGGCTATTGTGAAGGCTACCTAATCTCTTATCCTCCCTTGCCCTCGACAAGCCCTTCATAATACCTCCCTTGATATTTACAAGCCCTTCTCTCTTAAAAAGACCTCCCTTAATTTCATAAGCCCTTCTCCTCTTCTCCATTCAGAATCCTCACAAGCCCTTTTCCTCTCTTCCCTCACAATCCCTCCTACCCTTCTACCTTGCCACCTTCTTGCAAAACAAGAAAAACTTTCACCTTTAAAACCCTACATCCTTCACAACAAACCCTCCTCTCCATTCACAATGAAGCAAGGCCCATCCTCTACAAGCATCACAAGCAAGCCATATCAAGCTATGTACCATATCCTTATCTTCTTTTTTTTCTTTAATCTTTTTTTTCCCAAATTGCACTAATTTGTAGGGTTTTAGGCTTGCCTCAAATGTAAAACTTGTTCTCTTATATCCTTGCTCGGGGGGGGGTTTACCTTAAGTAAACCCTTTGTAGTGTCACGTGCATTTAAAGCCTATTTTAAAGAACCCTTATCTGTGAACTTTTCATGAATAAAATAAAATTTTTTCTATTCAATCTGTGAATACCCCCTTTAAATGGTACCCTTGTGTGTATAAGAAATGTGTTAAAAAAAGATTTTAAAAATCCTTTCTATTGAACCCACGTGCTACGCTTACATATGAGTGACCCCCTCTAAGGATGCTTGCTTGCCTCCTGTGATAAATAAATGCATAAGAAAGGGATTTTAAAAATCCTCTCTGTTAAACCCACGTGCTACGCTTACATATTTATGAGTGACCCCCCCTCCCCCCCGGAGTATGCTTTCTTCTCTTCTTGTATGCTTGCTTGCTCTCTTGTATGCTTGTATGCTCTCTTGAATGCTTAACTAGTTATATCAATAGTTTTTTATAAATAAAAACTTTACTTATCTTTTTAAGGCAATCTTCTCTAAGGAATATCAACCACGTACAAGCTTCTAAAAGGCATGAGGTAAGCCCGTTAATGTTAATCTTTGTTATTTTTACACATTCGGGTGCCACGAATTATTTCTCATAAGTTTTGCCTCTAGTAATTATGCATGCATTAAGCACAAAGCATTAATCTTATGCATGATGCATGAATGCATTAAGCTTATGAATACATGAATGCATTAAGCTTGTAGGCTTCTCTGATTCGCCTACCTACTTGAAACAGATAATTTATTATGGTGGTGCGATCATTTCTTTTTCTTTTACTATTTCAATCATTGAGAAGACATGTGTATACAAAGCCAAGGAAAGGGGGAAGGAAGCAAACAGTGAGCCAACTTAAGAGGAACAAAAGCATGAGAGGTTCAAAAAAGACTCTAGAACTGGCCAAAAACAAGTTTTGCAGAGCAAGAAGTAGCAATGATTTACATCAACTAAAGACCCAGCAGAACAAAACTCATGACATTCTAAACTGTCAATTATTACAACAAGAGTCAACAAGTCACTTTGCTTTAAACACTGAGTTCCAAATTATGAGCTCAACTAAGCAGGTTGAAGGTTTTTCCAGGATATCAAGCAGCTCAAGAATTTCCACCGCTTTCAAGAATTTTTCATGATGTTCGTAATGAAAGCTTCGAGCTATGTAAAGACATGTCTGTTTAGTGCACCTAATTTTTTATGGGCTCTCGTTTGTGAGTTCCGGCTTGTAAAAACCTCTTTCTTAGCTTAAGTGGCTGGGCACCCCAGTGTGGACAGTTTTAAGGGTTTTAGTAGAGTCACTTTTACTAAGAGATAGGGTTATCATTATTGTGGTAGAAGCATAGAGCACTTAAGAGCTCTAGCTTTCCATTAGAGCATGCAAATGAGCCTAATGCTATCCTTGAATCTCTCCCTAAGCTCTCTATACTCATTGTAATCTCCTAGCATTAGCTTCCTCTTTGCTAATGGCTATTCAATCAATGAAACAATGTCTTTCTCTCATTCTCTAGCTCTCTAATCTCTTAAGTAATGTTGATTAGCGTTAATCTTTTGTTTAATTATTCATGCATGAATGAGTAGACAATGGTATCTTGTAGCTTGTTCATTTCTTACTTAATGTGTTTGTGGGCTTGAATGATAGCTTGTATTCTTGGGTGGGTTCATAACTTGCTTGCATTAAAAGTGGTTGTTTGCTCACCATTAAGTTATTAAGTACATGCTTGCTCTCTTTATGGGTGATTAGGAGGAAGTGCTTAGTGCTTGTGGGATAGTGTTGTTGTTGCTTCTCTCACCATAGAATGTGTGGGCTTGAGTGTGTATGAGTTTTGAAGCTATGGAATGCAAATCCGGTGTTTGAATGCTTGATTATATACAATTAATGCTTAAATGATTGAGTGGGTTACATTAATCTTGTTGTGGGTCAATGAAAGAGTGTGTGGAGATGCTAGAATGTTGATACATTGAGTAGGGATTGAGTGTTGGTTGAGAGGGGTTAAGTGCTAGATAGAAGAGTTCTCTCTCTTTTCATAGTCTAGATAAGCTTTCGTGCACTAGTCGGGTCAAGAGTTCCTTGAGCACGTTAAGAGGTATCAAACCCTCTATGAAGAGCTTATTAAGATTACTCTTTGCTATCACTATCAACAATGGTAGGGGATTGCTAGGGTAGTGGTTCTCCATTTTGACAATGGCTTTGTAGCTTTTAATTTTAGTTGAAAAAGTACCTTTATGGTCACACGTTGTGACGCTGGTGTAGTTTCCTCATTTCCTTACTTAAATGCTACTTATGCTGCTAAGTCTCTCTCTCTCTCTCTCTCTCTCTCACACACACACACATGTACACACACAGAGTCACGTGCCATCACATACATTGCTACTTTAATTTTGTAAACTTGCACTGTGATTTCTAGATTTCTAAAGATTCAAATGCTGATTTAGAGAAAAATAAGTGACAAGGATTGATATAGATATAGATGAAATCACGTTTTAAAGTCAACCGTAATCTTGCAAGTGAGCTAATCAACGTAACATTTATACGTCTTATAGAACCTGTATGTGGACGAACACACAGGTTCTGGAGTAGATAGTAAACTAACATTATGAATGATTTTAGGTTTTGAAATCACCTTTTGGGAAAGAGAGACCCAAGGTCAGTCAGGTAACAAACATGCCTTTTTTCACCTTGAAAATTGCAGAATACGGGCCGTAATTGAATCCGCCGGAGGTGATGACCCCTTGGCGAATGCAGAAATGCTGCATGTCAGGTGACTTGGCCGCATATTGTCGGAGGGTGGAGAGGGTGCAATCATCCTTGGCAGAGGAGCTAACGAAGGTAGTAACCTCGATCTCCTGTCCCTCGTGTGTGAGGTAGGCGTATCCCTTTGTGAAGTCGGAGAATCGCCAGCGATCGCTGAGGAGGCCAAAGAAGGTGTAGAGCCACGTCGTTTGCATGAACACGCGAAGCTTCACAAACTTGGTCAGGTGGAAGAAGGACGTGTCGTACGCTTTAAGTGATTGTCATTTGTGAAGATGGTCAGAGCTTATGTTTTCCCGTGTGGCTTTCGGGCTTTGCCTGTGGAGTGAGAAGTAGCTCTCTCTCTCTCTCTCTCTCTCACACACACACACACACACACACACACACACACACACACACACACGTGCACTTGTGAATGCGGCTCTAAGCAAATGTCGCAAGAGTGCAACTGCACATATATAGTAATGTGCACTTGTGAACATGGGCATGGGCATTTTCTCCTTGTGTTGAAATGTTTAGCTGCATGAAAAGCACCTATACGCACAGAAGTACTTCTCAATTAATGTGCAAGATCATTGCTTGCGTTGAAATGTTTAGCTGCGTGAAAAGCACCTTCACGCACAGAAGTACTTCTCAATAAATGTGCAAGATCATTGCTTGCGTTGCGGGCGGCGGGCCACCTTTGATTCGACAACAGTTGGTTCACGCGTGAGAACTACTGCTAAGTTATGAACTTGGCAGCTGTGAGAGAGAAGGAGCAGTTTTACCAGTTGTTTGACAGCTATAGCAGCTGTGAGAGAGAGAGAGAGAGAGAGAGAGAGAGAGAGAGCAGTGCTGATCATGTTTAAGCCGTGCTGCTCTCTGTTCTTCTTGCTACCTTGAACTTATTCTCTATGCTCCCGTCTCTTCTCTGCTGCCCCGCTTGTTGCGCGCTGCGAGTGAGAGAGAGAGAGAGAGAGAGAGAGCATCCAACATGGATACAAATTTTGACAATTGGAGAGCCTTTTTGGATATCGGAATGCATCTTATTACAAGCTAGAAAAGCTTGAGAAAACTAGCTCTCTTTATATGCAAAATCATAATTCTGTGCAGGAGCTGCTAGATCAAGGTTATTTTTCTCTGCATACTTTAAGTCATTACCCTCTCTGCATGCTCTCATTGCTCCACCACACCTCTCCTTCTTTTGACTTGTGTCGGGGCTACCTTCCCTCTTGCATGCCCACGCCCCACGGACCCTTTGCCTCACTCTCTCTTGCTCTCGACTGCTAGCATACCTACAAGCATGCGTTCTTTCTCTCTCTCTCTCTCTCTCTCTCTCTCATCTCTCTCCTTCCTTCCATGAAAGCTGCGAGGAGATGCTCTGCTCCTTTTGTAGAAATTTTCGTGCCTCAATCTTTTTCATATCTAGTATTCACTATACCCCATATTGTTTTGATCATCTATGTAGTATTGTTATCACATGTTTTACTTTTTTTAATATAGAGATGCTATGGGAAGGCGTGGTTTGTAATAATTTATTAAGAGGAAAGAAAGAGAAAATTCAAAGTTTAAAAGTGAATAATCAGTGAAAAAAGTAAGATGAGTAACTACATGGGAGGAGGATTATGTAGAAGCATATAAAACTAAGTTTATAGAATTTATTATGCAACATGGCAAACATTAACCTGTAAATGCATTTAATTTCTTATACATCTATTCTCCCATCATGTATGTCTTTTATTTCGTATCATCATTGTTTTTAATCACCTCGACACAACAAACACATGAGCAAGTGATGTTGGCTTTCTTACTTTGAAAACAATGTTACTTTGTTTGGCACATTGTTTCTGCTTCATAATAGTGCAAATATCTATTAGTGTAAATATTTGGATTTCTTGTGTCAAAGGAGGATTGTGAAATTGATTCTAGTATATAAAAACTACGCTTTTTTTCATTTGTTTTCTGTACCCAGGTACATTTTGTATTTCCTATCATTTCGCTTCTGATGAATGTTTCATAATTGCACTTAATGTCATGTACATTTCTTTTCCCATCATGTGTACATTTTTATTTTACATTATCAATAGAAGAAATACATGTCAGTGAGTATTAATTTTGGATGTTGGTGTCACACCTATAACTAACCTCATAAGTATGTTTTGTACGTTGTACATGTATCAGATTTGTGTAGATACTTAAGAATTTGATTTTTCACAAATTTTATGTCATGCGTATATTGCAATTCATATTTGTGTAGATATTTATAAATTGATTTTCACAAATTTTACATCATGCATATGCAAGTGATAAACAAATATTGCTATATAATACAAACAAATAATGCGAAGTAAGGAAGCAATTTCTTGGGCTTTTTCAGGCCCAACAAAAACTGAGTTTAATGGGTATTAGAGACTTTAAAATAGCTTCTAAAGGTTGTCCTAGGGTCTACATATTTCTTGGGGTTAGAAAATTGCTCATTTAGATTCGTCCTTGCCAAATTGAGTTAAATGGATATATGATAGTGAGAAATAGGTTCTTGAGGATGGTTAAGGATCTTGGTAGTCCTTGGGATTGGAAAAGTATGGCTATGTCAATGGATTATAGGAGGAACATTCCTTACCCAAAGTGGACTAGTCATATGCGTGTTGGGGCATGGAAAACATCTTTTTTTGACTATACGTTAAATGAGCTAAGAAAACTTGAGTATAAGGGCTTTGAGTGTAGGCTTTGATAAGGATCTTGAGACAAGGTGTCTAAGGGTACACGTAGTCCTCGAGATGAAAAGTTTAAAGAGAAATTCCTTGTGTTATAAGAAGTTTGTTATAAATTTTGTAATAAGAAATTCCTTGTGAAATAAATAGTTTAAAGAGATTTAAGAACCTATATTTTTTCTTTAATTATTAGTAAAATTTAAAAAAACTACATTTAAAGAGAACTTGATAATGAGCCTCTTATGACTATCATGTAGCTTTGATAATATGCCTTCTTTAAACTGAATTCTCAAATTTGAATTCAATGCAAGCTAGATGCATGAACTTCAAAAAATGTGAAAGTCTTTGTCATGCTTGGCCTTGGACACATGAAACAATGCACTTATGCACATTTTTTAATATTAAATTCTTTTTGGGTTTCTCTTTAGTTTATGCTACTAACAAGTACATGAATTTTAATGGTGAGGCTATTATGAAAATACAATCAAATGAAGTAGTAAATGTATCAAAAAGTGAAGCCATAGTCTATACGTAAAGTAACAATATGATTTGTTATAGCAACAAGAATGTAATGATAC